>NW_004567129.1:17629331-17708723 GCF_000260355.1 Condylura cristata
CCACACTAAAACTAGCTGCTCTGAACCCATTCACAAGTATCACACCCATGCATCCACAGACACCACAGTATACCAGTCCTTGCGTACTTCCTGATGTGGTAAGGAATACATACTGACTGTTCCTTAATATTACAGGGATGTAGATTTCACTACCAGGAAATACAAGGGGGACCTCCCTGGGTGGCATAACAGGTTAAGCACAGTACTATGAAGCTGACCACAGCCAATTTAAGACAAGTTCGATTCCCCGCCAGGGAGGTGACCCACATGGCACAGCAGACCTCTCCTGTCTCACCTACTGTTCCCCTCAGCAGTGTGTTTCAGTTAATCTGCCTGTTCTGCTCCCCACTCTGTCTCTGGTGAATCCTCTCATGGCTCCCGCACCTCTAACCTGTACCCCAGTTCTGTATGCATAAATAAATACATCTTAAAAAAAAAAAGGAAATACACAGGATGGAAGAAGACCATGATAAAGTCTACCATTAGACTAGAGTCATGGACCTCTATGAAATGAGAAATTCTCTAAGACAAATAAATAGCAAGGAGAGAAGGGAAAGAGAAGAACTGGTACAGATTTTTTTTTTTCTTCAAACAAAGAGTCATATTTACCAAATGCAGAGTGTGGACTTTATTTGGGTCCTGGTTTAAACAAACCATCTGGGAAGAGATACTTACTGAATGCTGACTGGGTGGCTGCTGTAAGGAGTTAGGTATTTATTGCATGTGATAATGGTATGATGGTTGTATTTCTGTAAAAGGTTCTTGCCACACAGAGAAATATACTGACCTACTTAGCGATGATGTCTGGAGTTTAGTTTAACATAATAAACTATGGATGGAGCTTGGTGGAAGGAAAGATTATAGTTAGGTTAATTATGTATTGATCATTATTAGAGCTGAGTGGTGGATAAATATGTTGCTTTATTCTCTCTAGTTTTGGGAATGACCAAAATTTTCCATTAGGAAAAAAGTAAATAGAACAAAACAAAAACTCCACACAATGGATGAGGTAAGATTTAAGCCATTAACTGAGGAAGGCACTGGGGGAAGGGGAGCGTGCCTGACTGTAAGACTGTATGGGGCCCCAGGGTGGTGAGCCAAAGCTGGAGGGCTTCTGAGCTGTGAGGACAAGTTCCAGAACTATAAGGGTAAGATGGTCCCCCTACTCTGCCCTGGTCAGCCACAACTAAAGTAGCATCTTCCATTCTGGACCTCATTTCTCATGATCAGAAAAATACGCCGGAGACAGAAGATGCTGACCTGAGGGCAGGAAGGCCGTGTGCAAGGGAGCTGTCTCAAAACCTCTGAAAATTTATTCTGCAGAGCTGCAAAGATCAAATCAGGACCAGCGGGAGCAAGTTAAAGGAGCCAATTCTGTCTCACCAGTAAAACCGCCTCATTAAAATCCGGGATGACAACTGCCTTCCCTTTTCACAAAGGTTCAAGGTAATGGCCTGCTGCCCCCTTGTGGGGTTGCAGTAAATTGCCTCCTGGCTGCGCTGGGCCTTCCTGGCCCAGAGCTTCTCCATCTGCACTGGACCAACTCACATTACCCAACCCAGATGCCGCCTTCCCCATGCCAGGTGGTCCCACAGGTTCCTCAGCCCTCCGCTTCTGTCACCCCGTCAAGCCCTCTGTGCTCTCTCTCCTCCTCTCCCCTCCCTTCCAGACCAGTTACCCAGTCTTCTGTGGGCCTCTCCCTGCCCAGACCCCGTTCTCCTGGCCTCTCTGCTCACTTCCTCCAACCTCAACTGCACTCTGCTGCCAGAGAAGGCATCCTCAAACAGTGCTTGAATCACACCAAGCCCTTTTTCAGAAGGAAAAAAAAAAAAGCTAAGGGTTATCACAGATAAGATGAAGCCCATACTCTTCAATTGGGCATCAGTAGCTCTCTTCCAGCCAGTGCCAACTGCCTCTCAAGCTCCCTGGACCACCCACCACTGCCCCGCAGCACCCCCAGGCCCTGGCTGCTCTCACCCTGCGGCGCGGCTTGTAGAGGCCTCCACAGAGCAGATGGTGCATCACAGCATCCTCACGGTCCCGGCCACTGCGTACCGTGTCAATCACCTGCAGATCCAGGCACGCTCCACTGCCACTCTCCCTCCTGCAGGAGGCAGGAACATGTGTGCTGGGGAGAGGTCAGGGGCACAGGCCAGGGGGAGGCGAGATTCGGAGAGGCAGAAGCCGATACAGGGAAGCCTGAGGATGGGGAAGGGAGCACAAGGACTTACAGCAGGTTGGTGACAGAGGTCTCTGCCACGGAATTGCGGCTGGGCATGGAGGGCAGAGTGAGACCGGTGGAGGACAAGACGTGGCCTCCCTGCAGGGGCCAAGACACAAGTCAGAGGGCCATTAGATGAGGGGCACAGACAGTGGAGGATGACGAAAAGAATCACAGTCATCAACACTTATTTTGTTCTTTGGATGTTCAGGTACTACACTAGGTGCTTAGGGAACTCAAATCCCATTTTCTTACAGTTGGAGGAAACTGAGGCTCATGGAGGGTAAGTGACTTACCCAAGGCCATAAGCCGGTAAGTGATAAGAATTGAACCACATCTGCTGACTCCAGAGTTCAGCAGTTTCTTGCCTCTCTGTACTGCCTGCCAGTAATTGTCAGCCTTGGGCCACCCTGTTTCATGGGCTGCCACTGCCCCAGACCGCAGAGTCTACCGGGAATTCCCAACCTCCTGCTCAGGGCCTGCCAGTCACCCTTCCTGTCCTGCTCTGTTGAGCGCCACCACCTGCCCGCCCACCACTGACTGCCAGCCCACCTGGTCCACGAAACTGATGGCATCCCGGATGTTGAGTCGGTAGTACACATCCCAGATCTGGTCCCGGATGCGGTAGGCTGACCGCCGCATCAGCAACTGACTCAGGTACTTCTTGTCAAACTGCTCCCACCTACAGAGGGTGCCAGGCCCGGCCCTGAGTACCATCCCCAAGGCCCAGCCAGCTGGCCCTTCCTCAGACCGGTCAGGGCTACCCCCAGCGCTGGAATGGGCTTGGTATGAGCCTCAGGCAGGGAGAATCTTAGTCCCTGCTCTTGTGGAGCTTACGGTGTGAGGGGAAAGCCTGCCACTAATTGAATGTAGTACAAATAAGTATAAAATCGCAACCATGACAAGAATTACCATGGGTAATTACAGAGGATGAGAGGGATTTGCCCTAGTCATGGAGGCCAGGGAAGGCCTCTTTAGGACTCAATGTCTACAGTGACATCTGAAAAATGAGTAGGCTAAGTCGGTGAGGTGAGGGAATGTTCTGGTAGACAGAAGTGTGCGAAGGTCCCAGTGGCGGGGCAGGGGCGCATGGTGGGACCTGAGCCCAGCGTTCATGTAATCAGCAGGCAGACAGTCGCAGACAGCAGAGCACAATGAGGCCAGGGCCAGGCAGGTGCCAGGCCACGCAGGGCAGGCCACGCAGGGCCAGGCAGGCCTCACTGGGACCTTGTCTTATGCTGAGAGAACTGGGGTGCCACGGAAGGGCTTCAGGCAGAGGCCACCCGCCTGTGCCTGGCTGTGTCCCTTCTCAGAAGTGTGGCGCATGCCCCAGGCTGCCTGGCTGGTGGGGCTGCAGCTGCTGAAGGAGCCTCGGGGTAGCTCCCTCACCTGTCCCTCCAGTAGTGGTAGCCATGGTGCCCCACAACGTCCTCCACTGCAGCCAGAATGTGGTCAAAAGTCTAGAAGGGGGGTGGGTAGGGGGACTGGATCAGGACTCTGCTCAAAATAGGAGAGGGGAAAGAGGGACAGGTGGAGGGATGGGGTTCTGGTACCCACGTGCTCGTGCAGCTCCTGGTTCAGGGTGGGTTTGTGATGCTCACTCCTCTTCACCTTCAGCCACTTGACCAGCGGTTTGATGGTCAAGCCCTACAGACAGGCAGTCAGTGAGCCCCGCCCCAGCTGGTTCCCCACTGCCTTTCTCCTTTTTCTCCCCATGATCAGGACTCAGCTTCAGCACCCCACTGCACTGCACTCCAGGTCCAGCAGCTCAGGCCCCTGCATCCCCACAACCAGAAAGGAGTCCTTGTCCCAGAGGCCCCAACCCCCCCACCACATCCTGCTAGACCCTCTCCCACCAGCCTCGGGGGCGGCAGGGAGGCTCTCCCACCTGCACAATAACTGTGAAGAAGACCACCACAATTGTGGTGGCCACAAAGTAGTCTTTGGCAGGGACCTTGGTCCTGTCCAGCAGGATGACGAGAGCGAAGGCCACGGCCCCCCGCAGGCCCCCATAGGACATCACCACCTGGTCAATCTTGTCCAGAGGGACCAGCCGGAACTGATTCAGCACCCACGTCTGCAGGACTACGCCTGCAGCGGGAGGGAGGCCAGGGCGGCAGGGCGTTGGGGGGAGGGCACTGGGGTCACGGGAACCGAACATCTGGGCTAAGGCTGGACAGGGGCTGGGGCTGGGGGGAGACCAGTAAGGGGCAGTTTAGGAGTTGATAAGGAGGTGGACTCGCATTGGGGCTGAGGTGAAGGGGGACAGGGCTGGAAGGAGAATGGGAAAGCAGAAGGTGCCAGCAGTACCAAGGGCTCGGAAGAACAGGATGAAGAAGAGGGTGCCCAGCACCAGCCCCGAGTCCCAGGCCCACTTAGATGAGTCCACGGCCGAGATGCCAAGCAGCATGAAGATGACGGTCTCTGCGCAGCTGGCTAGAGTCTTCATCGTGTATTTGACAGCTGTGCGTGACTTATGGGAGATGTTGGCCTCCACGTACTTCTTACAGCCCAGGCCACACATAGTCACCCTGGGAGGGGAACAGAGAGACAGGGCAGGTGAGGAGGGGTGATGGAGGCCCAGCTTCTGGGGTTTCCCCATGCTGCGCGAGAGGGTGTTGCCCAACACAGGTCTCTCAGGGAGGCATGGAGACTGTCCAAGGATAGCCAGTGGGCTACGGGTCCAATCTCCAGGCTTTCCACTCAGGACCCCCAGCGAAAAAGGTGGGAGGAACAGGCTCTGACTACAATATTCAGGCACACCTGGAGTGCCGTGGCCACCAGTGCCAGCCTTGAAGTCCACTTGCAGCTCGACCTGCACCCCGGAGATCACTTCAAGTAGAGGAAGCTTGGGTTCTGGGGTGCCCAGGCTAGTTCTGGAGGCATATCCTAGAACGCTGTCCGAGCCTTACTGTCTCCCCTGGGAGCCTGAGGTTCCCACTACCAGGCTGACTCTGGGCAAACGATGGGCTCCCTCGGCTCCTGCTTCTGCGCACATGAGGGACAAGCATGTTCTGGGCCCGCCTCCCAGCTGCCTGCCTGCAGGGCCCGCAGGACTCACGCAAGAATGGCGGAGAGCGAGGCCATCTCAGCAGTGAGGTAGGCTGCATAGGCGAGGAGGAAGACCAGCAGCGGCTCGATGATGCGGACCCGCTTGGTGAAGCGTGTGGTCAGGGCCAGGAGGAAGGCAAAGACTAAGCCCACGGCTGCCCCGCCCAGACTGACCACAAACAGGGAGGCTGGGGGAGGAGTGGGGTGTCAGCATGACCCCTGACCTGGACCCCACCCCGGGGGGCTGACAAGACTGCTGCCTGGCAGGGAGTAGAAGACGATGCCCACTACACATCCCGGGGTCAGGGTCCCACAGGAGCCCCACCTCAGGCACGCAGAGCCCCACTTCTCCATAGAGGAGGGAGGACTAAGGCCACCGGAACAGCCTCCCCCACCTTGGTGGGGTGGGGGGGCTCAGCAACCCAGGGGCGGCAGACCTCCAGTGCCAGCCGAGAGGGGAGAAATACTGACCGACGCCCTTCAGGTAGTCAGTGGCCTGCACCTTGGCAGAGCCCATCTCCACGAAGGAGTTGCAGACCTTGTACAGCACCTGAGTGAGGACAGGAGCGTCAGGGCCGAGGCGTGGAGCAGTGGGGCTGCTGACAGAGGGTGGACGCTGAGACCCGATTTCTTCCCCAGGATACACTGAGTTACAAGGTCTCATGGCTGGTAACCATGTTAAATAGGAGATATTGCTTCAGTGATCTTTGAAAAGGAAAGCTGCCACATGAAAGCCTTACTGGTATATAACCAATACTATCATCATTAAGTTTTAAAGTTTTAAAATTAAATGACAGACTTATACATTTATGTATATAATATATGTGCAAATACATAGTGACGTGTGTGCATGGATCTTCATCTGTACCTTCTTTAGGTGTGAGGAACATTGTTACAGGGCAGCAAGCTCAGGGAGAATGGGAGTACCTGGGTGTGAGTCCTCACTCCATGCTTAAGAACCCAAGCTAAGTCCCAAGAGCAGAGATTTAGAGAGAAAATCAAAAAGGCTTACTTACAAGGAGAGTGAAAAGAGGGAGAACAGAGAGATTAAGGTGGGGGGTGGGGTGGGGGGTGGATCTGCTGGTCAGAGAGAGGCAGCTGGGATCAGGGAACGGCAGCCAGCTGAGCGTTCTCACCACGGTGACGGCATCATTGAGCAGGGACTCGCCAAAGACGATGATAAACAGAGTCTCATTGACATGCACCTCCTCAAAGACAGCCAGCACGGCCACGGGGTCCACCGCTGAGATGAGGCTTCCGAACAGCAGGAAGTCCAGCAGGCCGGCCTGCACCCGAGGGGCTTTCAAGAACACACAGGGGACAGTCACTGGTGACGTATGGAGACGCCCACAGTCTCCTGGCCGCAAGCCCAGACTCTGCCCTACCGCTAACACCAGGATGTCAGAAAGGACTCGGAATGGTCCTGCCGGTCGGGAGACTCGGGCCGGAGGCCTGGCTTTGCCACTTACCAGCTCTGAGGTGTTGGCTCTGTCGCTGTCACCTGACTTCTCTCAGCCATCCTCCTCCTCTGCCTACCTCACAAGACTGCTGCACAAATCAAGCCAGGAGATGGCTGAGACGCTCCAGGGAACCTGACATGCTAAGGTGGCACTGACAATAAAAACTGCAGCAACAGTAATAATAACCACCAGCAGGTGGAAACTGGCTGCTGACTGCCTTTGTGAGGGAGAAGAACAAAAGAGAATGCTCTTTTCCACACCTGTGGTTCTCAGCATAAGCGATGTGACACTCACAGTTGTCAGGGGTGGAAGGGGCTCTCCCTCAATGAGGGCTGAATAGAGTAGGAAATGCACCACACGTGGGACTTGAACTTGTTATATAATCTCTGGGAGCCTCAGTTTCTTTTCTATTTTTTTGAGATTTATTTATGCATACAGAACTGAGGTACAGGCCAGAGGTGCAGGGACAGTGAGAGGATTCACCAGAGATGGCGTGGGAGCAGAACAGGCAGATTGACAAAGGACAGCTGAGACAGAAGCGGTCTGCTGCACCACATGAGTCACCCCCCTGACCAGGAGTTGAACTCGTGCTAAGGCAGCTATGGCTAGCTTCACAGTGCTGCACTTGAACCTACTGCAGCACCAGAGAGGGACCAAGCCTTGGTTTCTTATGCACATACTGGGAAGGATAATAGTACCTGCCTAAGAAATTCATTATTTAGCCCATGCCTAATATATTGTGAGTGCCCAATAGTCAACCTACTGCTGGGATTACTATAATGATGATGGCAATTTATATCACTCCTGCCCCAAAAAGTTCTAAGCCATTACAGAAATCAGGTTAGAGTCCCCAAATAGAAACTGCAAACCTCCCTTGGCAACCTGGAAGAAGTCTGAATTATCAACATTCAGGGTTGAATGGATTGGGGGTGGGGGCAGGAGATAAGGAAGATGGCAGTGGACAGGCAGCCTGAAGACAAAGTCCACTCCTGCTAACCGTGAGCCTGATGTCAAGTGAGTTTAAGAGTCTCTATTTCCCATTCCATTAAGTGAGACAACTTTTACCCCAACGGGATCAATGGGATAAGTAGAGATGACACACTGCATAGGGTTGTGAATGTGTAACATGTATTTATTAAAAATAATAAAAATAGAAAACCACTCTGACGTGGCTTGAACAGCAGTTGGATAGCAGGCCATGGCAGGAGAGGTGAGCTATGTCTCAGGGGAGCAGGACTGTAAGTGGCAGAGTGGTAACAGAGGGCAGGAGGCAGCAGAGTGCTAACTGGTTTCCCAGCCTCGGCAGCCCACACACAGCCAGGAACCAGGCCCTTGTCAGCTGTCACGCTGCAGGAGCCCAAACTCGACTGGCAGAGACCTGAATGAAGGCTGCAGGCCCATCTGGAGTGTTGCCGTGCACTCCAGTGGGGAGGGACCCCGGATGAGCTCTTGGGGCCTGGCTCTCACTAACATGGGCTCTCCAGGGCTGGGGAAGGGAACAGGTGATGAGTCTAGCAAAGCCTCCCTCTACCAATCTGGGTCTTAGGGTGACTCACCCACAAATCCAGCCTGCTGCAGGCCCCAGAGGGCAGCGCCTGTTGTGAAGGCATTCCAGAGTGTGCCCACCACGGCATAGGTGAGGATGGCACCCAAGTTGTCAAAAAATAGTCGGCTAGGCATGAAATAGCCTGAGTCTAACACAATAGGAGGCAGCAGGAAGAGAAAGAAGGTGCCTGGTTCCAGCTGGTACTCAGCTTTCTTAGCCACAGCCAACACTATGCCTCCAAGCACCAGGCCCAGCAAAATCAGCAGGCAACTCTCAGGAACCAGGGATGTCACCTTCCGAGACAAGTGAAACACTGCAATGCAAGAAGAGGAAAGGAGATGGTTGTTTATGGGACACACACACACACACACACACAGACACACACACACCTATAACCTCCCAGGCTTAGAAGGTCCCAATCTTGGAACCAAAGAAGGAAAAAAGAAGTGCAGGTCTCCTCGAATCTCCAGCCTCTAAGACAAGCCCTCCACTGCGCCTAAGTTGACTGCTTCGCCGTGCTCCTGTCATGGCAACCTAGGCCTGGGCTTGCTTTTTCTATTTCTGGAAATGCCCCCTCCTCTCTACTCTCATCCTCAGGGGATCTTTCTCTGATCTCCCTGGTCTGTAGATATTATCTGAACTTGAGCAAATGCTACCCAGTATATTTTTATGCACATCATAGCTGTAAAAAATCAGGGCCTCTGGAGTCAGACTGCCTGAGTGCAAAGCCTAGTTCTCTAATTTACCAAAATGTGACCTTGGAGTAAGTAGTATCACCTCTCTGAATCTGTTTTCTTATCAGTAAAATGGGAATAAAAATAGTGATGCTCTCATAGGGTTGTTGTGAGGTTTAAATAGAACCATGTACACAAGAGCACTTAGCATAGTGTTTTATTATAAGCACTCATAAATATCTATTATTATATTATTTTATCATGCTTCTGTAACTGGACTATGACATATATCACACCTCCTCGCCTAGCATGCTTTTCGTTACATGGCTCACTAAGGACTCAGTAGTTTAAAAAACATTGAGTCTAGTAGTCAGAAGTTCTCCAATTCTTCTTCAGACTCCACCAATGGCATTCCAACTGTGTGATCTTGGGAAAACTGTTTCATTTACCTGAACTTTGATTTCTTCTCCCATAAGATGAGAAGAACACTCATCACAAAGGGTGAGGATAAAATGATAGCGTGTAAGTTTGCCTGGTGGAATGCCAGACACATGGTATGTTCTCAACAAATGTTAATGAAATATGACTGAGAGGAATAACAGTTCTCTCCCTAAGAAAAGAGGAGGGGTGTGAAGTGGGTTTCTGGCACTAAGGCCACTACTATATTTGTCACCTAAAATAAACTGTTTCTACTCTCCTTTGGGGCTGAGACCATGAATGAACATCTATCCCTATACAAGCTCAGAGCGGTGGGTAGTAGGAAAGGTCTTTATGTTCACCATGTAGCACCCAAGGCCAAGGCCATGCCCTTTGGAAGCTGGCATACAGTGGGTGAGGATAAATACTTGTTGAATAAAAAGGGGAAAAGTTCTTTAGCAATAAAGCTGGGGGAAGGTATCACTGAACATTCTATTCCTCTCTTGAGGATACACACACCCACATATTATATATATATATATATATACATACATACATACATATATATATTAGCTGATGAGAAGGCTTTCTTCTCCTACCCCCATAGTAGGTGCCATTCAAATTAGGAAAAGCACTATGACTTCTGGGAAAACTATACTCATTGCTATAAGCCCTAAATAATCAGCACTCTCCTACAACTCTCAGACTTTTCCACAAGCTCAATTCTTGGTTGTCAAATCTAAGGCTCCTCCCACTTTCCTCTCATTGCTGCTAGGCTCTAGGGCAGCCCAGCCATAGATCTCCCCACACTCATCCTTACCTTTGGTGCCCCTTCCTCTCCTTCCAGGACCCTATTCCACCCTCACCTTGAGAGCCTGCATCAACTCAGCACTGCAATCCAAAAGCCATCACAAAAGCCTGTACTCTGGCACAACTGGACTTCCTGAAGGCATTTCAAGCCTCATTTTCTGTTATTAATGGTCTGCCACAGAGGAGTGGAGACTTCTGTTCATGCCACCACCGCCCCCAGCAGTGTCCCTGAGGGAGAAGGGGAGCAAATTCTAGGCTGTGTGATTCCTACATGAACACTGAATTGGTAAGACTGGGGGTACAGGCTGTGCCAGCATAGATGGGAGGGAGTAGCAACACTCAGCTATAATTAGTCACCCCCACAGTGGAGACTGCACAACAGGGAGAGGGAGGAGGGTCTCTGGTGGGAAGAGGGACCGCTGACTGCTAAGTGGGGAGGAAGGGGCAGAACAAGAAAAAGTAACTATTCAAGGAAAGGAATCTGTAGCTCTGCCTTCAATGTTGTGCAGAATGAAAGAGGCTGGGGGTAGAAGCAGCTGGTACAGGCAGCACATAGACAACTAGAAGTTTCTTATACCTTGAAGTGAGAACGTAGGCCTGAAATGGGGGTGAGGGGAGTGGGGAGGCAGAGCTAGCACATGGCAGAGTCTCTAGGGTTAAGAGGGGAGCTAGAGGAGAATTGGCAAGTTGGAATCCTAAGAGAAAATACACTTGGACATGGTGTCCAGAAAAGGCTGCTTCTTTGAGACCAGGATGCCTGGATGTGCTGGACACAGTCCATCCCCTCAACCTCCCCACAAGTCCTCCCCGCTGAGGTTTCCAGGAGGCTGCAAAGTGATGGAGGAGGAGAGGCCAGACAGAAGGGCATATTGCAAGGGGAAAGAGGGCAAAGGAGTCTAGGGATGGGGCTGGGGAGAGCTGGGGCAGCCCCTGGAGAAGGCAAATCCTCAGAGCGCCCACGCGAATAGGAGAAGAGAGACACCCACAAAAGGCGGCACAGGAACTAGGTGACAGCCCGGATTTGTGGATTCGGAATCTCAGTAAGGGCACAGTGCAAGAAGCCGGGCAGGATCTGGGGGCTGGGGGCTGGGGGCGGCTCCCCTGCCGGCTGCCGGCCTAGCATACCACTCAAGCACTCACCTATTTTAGCCAGGCTGGCCACCAGGATCCACAGGGCTACCAGGTAAGGTGCCTCCACTTCGTGCCACTGCCAGCGGAAGAGGGCCAACCCTGGGGGTGGCTCTCCCGACGACCCCGACTCCAGGGTGGGCTCTTCGGTTGCTCCCGCCCCCACCAGGGGCAGTCCGAGCAGCGCAGCGCACAGCATCCTGCCGTCTGCCTCGCCGCCCTCCCGGCACCGCGCGGCCGCCAGCCCCGCCGCCTACCGGCCGCCCCCGCGTCACAGGCACGTGGGGCGCGCTCCCCCCAATCCCGGCTCCGATACCCCCAAGCCAGGTCCCGACTGCGAGACCCTGCCCTGGGAGTCTGTAATCCGGACCCCCTACTCCAACCTCTACACCAGTCTCGGCCCTGGAAATTCCCCGATGCAGTCCTCTCCCAAGTTCCGCAACCTACTCCTTCCCGTCGGCTCCCCCAAACCTCCCCGACCCGGATTCAGAGCTGCGAGCGGCCACAGCCCTCCAGGAGCACCGCCACGTCCCACGCTCGCACCGCCACGTCCCACGCTCGGGAGACCGCAGACCGCTGCAGGAGCAGTGGGTCTTGGGGGGCGGGGTCCAGGAGGAAGGGGCCGGGCTCCTCCTTAGCCAGGGCAGCTTGGGGGCGAGAGCTGCGGGGGCCGGGGGTACCTAGGCCGCCCGCCTCAATGCTGCCCTGCGCAGACGGCAGGGGGCAGTGCGCCGCCGCCTTTCGCGAGGCCCTAGCGAGCCTAAGACCCCATTTGGGCCCCCGCCTAGATCAGAGCTGCGCACGCACGCGCAGTGGGCGCTCCCAGAGGGCCGTGATGGTCAAAGCTGTCACCAATGTCCCCAGATACCCCAAAGCCCAGAGCGGGCCCAGGTCATTCCAGGCTGAGAAGGAGGCTGTTCCTCTTTATATCCCAAGCTAAGAGGCACCGACTTCCCTTTCCCTTAAACTGTAAAGGACTCTTCTCGCCTTTTCTACAAAATGGAAAGAAACTATCTTCTTTCCCTAAACTATGGAAAATGCAGCTATCAATTCCCTACGAAGAGGGCTCCAGCAGCCCAAACTGAAGGGCATTCGGCTTATCTCGCCTCAAACTGGGGCGTCTCCAATTTTCATTCAGTCTGAGGGACATTTCTCCCACTTCTTCCCCAAAGCTGAAGGGAACATGTTCTACCTTGAGAACTGAAGGTGTATTTTGGGTCCCCTCTCCCTGGTCTGATGGGCTGGAAGAAGTTCAAAGTCCCTGGTAGACGAGAATCAGAACTGGCTGGCCCTGTGAAGATGTCATGCAGAAAATTCCATATGCTCCTGAGGAATGAACTCAAGCACGTCTTTGCTGACCAAGAGGCAGTTACATGATCAAAACAACCAGCCTCCAACCAAGAGTCTCCGTAGGCAGTAAGGATAAAATCTAACTCATCTGACATCTTGCCCCCATTGATGAAGAGACAAGTCTCTGCGTCAGAACAAGTCGGAAAGTTTGACTTTGCAAACCTTACTAATGAAAACCAGAAATCCTTGTCAAAAAATAATGTTTGATCACTGTGCTGTCTGATGTAGGAACATCATTACTCCTTGCTCTCCTAAGGTATAACATCTCACTCAAACTTGTGACTGATGGAGTAGGTCTTTCAGACTGTTCCCAGTTTCACATCCTCGCTTGGATTATCCGATAATCTCTTTTTTTAATTATCCCTATTACTGAGATCATTATTTCAGCCCACAAACATCTCCATCAAACTGAGTCACCCATCTTTTTCCTAGAACTGAGGGTTACCTGCCCCTCTCCTTCCCCCCCAACTGAAAGGGAAATGATACCAACTTTTTCTTGAAATAAAAATCTGTTTTCACTTCTCACTCCAAACTGAGTGGGACATCTCCTGCTTTCCCCAGAATAAGAGAAACCCGCCCACTTCAACCCTCAAATTTAAGGAATTAGGGCCATCTGGCCAGCTAACATCTGAAAGACTTCCATCCTACCTGCCCAAAAACAATCTCTGAAAGAAAGTCCCTCCCTCAAGACCCTCAAGCACACGGAAACCCTCCCCGCCCTTTGAAGGCAGAGCGCGAGCCCGATTTTCTCGCCCGCCCAGCCAGTGAACCAAATGGGGTCACTATCCCGCGGGCTCAGAGGCTGGCCCCACCGCTGTGGATGCCCGCTCCCAGAACTCGGCCCCACCCCTTTCTAGGCCCCGCCCACTTAGCTGCGCCCAGGCTCGAGCCCCGCCCAGCCAGGGAGGACTGCAGTTCTTAGGGTAGACGCGGCGGGGCGGGGACCCGCCCGGAGGCGCGCAGCGCGAGTCAGTGGCAGAGCCATGGCGGGCGGGGAAGACCCCGGGGAAGGGGAGCCGGTATCTGTGGTGACCGTGAGGGTGCAGTACCTGGAGGACACCGACCCTTTCTCATGTGCCAACTTTCCCGAGCCTCGCCGGGCCCCCACCTGCAGCCTGGACGGGGCGCTGCCTCTGGGCGCGCAGATACCAGCGCTGCACCGTCTCTTGGGGGCGCCGCTCAAGGTGAGGGGGCCTGGAGAAAGGCGGGTGGAGATCGAGGGCTCAGGGTTGGCGCCATGAAAGCCTTTGGGAGGTGCCTCTCAGGGAGAGGCAGAAGCGGTGACGCTCCTCCGGGTAAGTCTCCTACCGAGGGCCCCAGATGCATGCTACCTTCCCTGTGAGCGACGCCTCCCAAGTTAAGGGAAAGCTGAGGAAGGGAGATGGTGCTTGTGGTCTGGCTACCCTGGCTGCCCCGTGCACTGCGGCCCACCTGGGGAGGTGCTTGGGATCCACTAGCTGCCTGTCTGCCCGGGATAGATTGACCGCAGGGGTTTGGATAGTAGCGGATCCAGGGGCCGAGCTGGGGAGCGACTAGCTTCCACCTGCTCAGGTAAGTTGTGGGCGGGCCCACGGGGGGGGGGCGGGCCCGGGGCGGGCCATTCGAGGTGACGAAGGCTGGATTGGGCCCAGTCAGATAGTAGTGCCCTTCGTAGGTGGGGCGCCGGCCTGGGTGGGCCCGCCAAGCAAAGATTTCTCCGGGAGTGGGGAGTCCCCGGGAAGCGACCTGGCCGGGCACTCGTCGTGCACTGCTGGAAAAGCCCTTTGAGTCACCGCGCCATCATCCCGTACACCCGCCGCTGCTAGCCGACTGCTGGGAGGGAGAGGGCGGGCCGGGCTAATTTTAAACTTCGGGCCTGCCCTAGTTTGCTTGCGCCGGGGAGTCGACTAGTGAGTGCACCGCGCCCGGAGAGGCCCTTTTCCAGATGGCCGGCCCTACCTCCCCTCCCGCTCAGCCCCCCTCAGGCATCCCTTTCCGGAGCGCAGGGTTTCCGGGCCTGGACTCTGGGAGGCACACACCACCCCCACGCCACCCCCCGGGTTCTCCGCCAGCCGGTCTGCACCGAGTGGTGAGCCGGAAGAGAGAGAGTTGATGGGGTGCCCTTCTTTTGCTCCCGGCGGTGGCTGGACGCGGAGTTGCGCAAACTTGCCCCCCAGGCCCGGGGTCTCCCTTGGAATGTGCCCCGGGCGCCGGGCCCCCAAGCCTGCATTCCTCTCGCTGCAAGTCTGCCCCGCCTCCGAGAGCTGGGAAGAGGGTGGTGAGAATATTGGCTTGAGGAGTGGCGCATGTTGGGGCAAAGCTTGAAGGCTGCAGCACTCTGCCCACCCCAGAGTTTCGATGCAAATGCACACCCTTCCTTTGCTGTGCCCTGTTAAAAGGGCGAAACCGAGGTGGGCCTGGGAGAAACACACAGAGAACGCCCCCCCCCATTCAGGAGTGGGGCTGGGGAGAGAGGAGGTCTTGCCTCAGGACTCCTGGAACTCCTGGTGCCAAAGTGAGGCTGGAGCTCTAGGAAGAAAATTGTATTCCTCCACTCCCCCTGATCCCCACACTGGGACAGGACCCAGCCCTGACATCCCTCTTCCCAACTAGGAGTAGGCTAAGGAGGGCGACTACAAGAAAGCACATTGCTCTGCCCTCTGCCTCTAGCTGAGGACACTACTGAGCTCAGAGAATGTATTAAATCTCCCACCCCCAACTCAGTCTTCCTGGTCTCTCCACTTTCCAGATTGCCCACCTCAAGTATCTGGCACCCCACTGGCAGCATGGGGGGGCATACTGGGTTACAAGGTGATTGGAGCCAGGACTCCCTAGTGCTGGCAGTGCTGCCAGGAATGGCCAGATGTAGTGTTGTGTGCATCCCAAATATAAACTGTGACCACAGCCCCAAAATAGAAGGCTGGAGGCTGGAGGAAGAAGGGCTGAGAATAGGGTAGGGGCAGGGACTTCAGAGAGCTGAGGGAGAGGGAACAGGGCTCCTCCTTGCAGGAAATGTCAACAGCTGGTTCTTCCCCTAGTCCTAGGAGTGGGTGCCCCAGGGGCACAGACATGACTCAGGCCTGCCTGATAGCCCTCTAGAGGGAAGAAGTGACCCAGAAACCCAAGTGTCTCCCTCCCAGGCAGAAATAAGAGGAGGGGATTTCCTCTACTAATGCCCTGTCCTATGGACAGCTGTCCTGCAAAAGAATGGGAAACAGCCAAGAGTCATCTGCTTGCCCACTCTGGGCACTGACTCCCATCATCCCTGGCCTTCCCTGGGGATGTACAGAGGCCTGGCCCACTTTCTCTATGGGCCCACATATCCTCCACATATCCCAGTGAGCTGGGCCTAGCCTCTAGAGTTCCCAGGGGCCTTCTTTTTAAAAGGATTCAGAGTTTTCAGGCCTGAGAAGGCCTTGCTCATTTCCGCCCAGTCTAGGAGGAAGCTCCTGACTCATCTCCTGACCCTGGGGGGAGGGTCCTGGCAGTGCCTAGGCCCTGCCTGGTGTCCTCAAGGGAACTTAGGAATACCTCTCTTCTCTCTGTGTAGGAACCTCTCCCAGTTCAGACATCTGCCTCTGGCCAGGGCAGGAGGGAACAGCTCTCAGGCCTTACATCTGTGCGCCTTACTCAGAGTGGCCCTCCAGGTTTCTTTGCCTTTATGGGCGGTACCTCAGGAGCTGCTCCCTCATACCCAAAGGCCCTCCCACGTCTGGTAAAACACTGACTTTTGCCTAGGCACTTTTGCCCAGGGGGCCTGGGGTACTGCTCTGACCCTAATACAAAAGGCAGAGGGTTCCTCTATTCCTAGCAGCAGGGGTAACCCTAGAAATCTGCTCATTGCCAGTGAAAATCCCCAGCTATAGCAAGAGATCAGGGTAGGACAGGGATGGCACTGTCCTAAATGACACTTGCCCTTCCTTACTCCAGCCTCAGTTTACCTCTCAGAAGTATTTGTGGTTAGGGTCCTAAAGTGTGAACCTGAATTGTTAGGGCAGGGCCAAGAGGGGTGTCCCAGAATATTGTTAAGGGTAATATAGGAATCTCTGGTGATGAACTGAGCCTGACAGGGAGTCCTCTTTGGGAGGCAGTATGGTATGTAGGCATGAGTCATGGCTCCCTCCCAGTCTTCCCTGGAGCTGGCATGGCCAATTTGCTGGTCATCCTGGGCTAGGGGTCCTGGGCTACAGCCTAGTGGAGGGTGCCAGGACCTAGGCGCCCTTTGGGCAGAAGCTGGCACTATTTCCCAGCATGTGTGATGTCTGTGTGTTCACTCATTTTCCCTTGCAACTGGGAGAACCAGTTCGGGTATTTATCAGTCCAGAAAGCTGAGGGGCAATCTCCAGCGCTTGATAACCCGCCAGCCCAAGCCTCTCACCATCTCCCCTGCAGGATTTCCAGAGTCCACCTGCCCAAGGCCCCGGTCAGTTAGCCCAAATCCATTCCCACTTATGCAGGCTGGGGCAAAAATCTGACTTCCTGAACCTTGGTTTCCTCACCTGTAATGGATTTCTCAGGAAAATCTAATGATGTGTGCACAAAGGCGGCAAGTGTGGGGTCCCCTCAAGGCCCATCGCATCATCTCAATCAGGAAGCCACAGTCTAGTTGGAGACCGAAGAACAAGGAAGGACTTCAGAGCACAGGGTCTTGTGTTTATAAAAGGAGAAGAAAAGGCAGTTAGCGGCTTACTTCCTACAGTAGGGCTCCCTCAGCAGCTAGTTCTGCCCTCTGCCCCATCTTCCTTGTGCTCTGGCTGGGCATGTTCATTCTCACCTAATAACACTGTTATAAAAAATATTGGGGAGTGATCACTATGGTCTCCTAAATTTGGCCCTGCTTCTAAACCATATGTAACTAGTTGGTTTCAGCTGCTAGAATAATCTGAGTCGAGAGATCAAGAGAAATGTAGGCTGGAGGCTGAAGTCAGGGCTGAGCCTGAAGCGAATGGGGAAAGGACTACACCCTAAGATAGATAGCAGGGGAGTGTGAAAGACAAGAGCCAGGGGGGCAGTCATGGATGTGGGCCCTCACTGTGCGCTGACCCTAACTAAGCACTCTCCACTGGGGCTGAGGCTGGGCTAACTCCAGCCTGGCCCTGCCCCAGGGTGTGAGAAACAAAGTCCAGAGTTTGGCTTTCAAACCACGGACTGACCCGACCGGCCAGAGGTGTGAGGGATAAGCACCACCCAGCTGAAACTCTGCTCTTTGCTACTTGCCTCTCCCGACCCACTACCACCCCCCACCTCCAACCCAGGACATAAAGCTGGAGAGGGGCACTGTCCTGAACCAACCCCCAGCAATGAGGACCTGGCGGGCCTGGGCAGGTGAAGTGGTGAGCGGTCCGTAGCTACCATCATGAAGGAGTTGCTTCTCCAAGGTAGCCGGGATGGTGGAAGACTCAGGTCTAGAACCAAGTGGATGCGGGCACCACAGGGAGTCCCTGCATGGAGAGGGCCCCTCTCTGCTTACCAGGGGTCCAAACTACAAATGTGCAAGCAAGTGGAGAGCATGCGAGGCCTGGACTTTCTGAAGGTGCACTGCTGGGACCAGTGCAGGCCAGTGTGCGTGTGTCTGTACATTCACATGTATTTATCAGGTCATATACCTAGATAGGTAAGAAGTCACCAGGTATAATCTGATCACCCTCCAGCATTTATCGTTACAGCACTCCATCCCCCACCTTTCTTATCACCCTTGGCAGTGGGGATTGTACATTTATTTGTGAGCTTTTTCTGAGTTAAGTCTGTCTGCCTCCCCCTCTGGGCTTGAAGGAAGGGAAGGCAGAAGCAGTGTCTTATTAGTGGCTCTGTCCTCAGCAGCTAAAGCCTGCCTGGTCTGTGAACGTTTGAATGAGTGTATGCTTTGGGAGCCATTGGGGCTGTGTGGTTGTGGGGGAGATGTTTCTCTAGGGTCTGGGGATTCTCCAGGCCAAGGTGGAGGGTGATCCTCTGTGCCTAGGGTGGGGGGCAGGGTGGGGATGAGATTGCTGAGTCATGCATGGAATCAGTGGGATCAGAGAAATGTGGGTTGCCCTCAACTGGTCCTGGAAGAAGTACCCTAGCCCTGGGGCCTAGCCACCTCCTCTCAAACCTGATCCCTGCAGGGCCTGGAGAAGATGACTCTGCTCCTGGGAAGGGAGAGAGGCCCAGGCCCGCCCCGGCGCCCAGAGGGAGGGCAGGCAGCCAGGCAGGAAGTGGGACAGAGAACAGGCTGGAGTGTTTGTCCTATGTCCCATGTCCCTGGCGGGGGTGGGGAGGTGTTGGGGGGAGGTGTCACCTAAGGCCCCCACATGCTGAACTGCCAGGAAGGAACTGGGTCAGGTTCTCAGGATGAGCAGGGGTGCTAACAGAGGGAGGGCTGGGGGGGCAGGAGCTGGACTCCTTCTCCTCGCCCAGGGGATGAGGGGCAGGTGGAAACTCTTAGACATGGCCCAGAGCAGGCAGGCTGGTAAAACAGCAGGAGAGTTGCTGGGGTGAACTTTGCCAGTGAGATGGCGGCTAGAAGACCTCCGCTCTGTAGGAGGGGGGGGTTCACCTTGGGCCAGGGTACCTCAAAGAGTGGGATGACTCCTATCAAGGAGACTTTGCTGAGCCCTGCATAGCACTGTGCTCAGGGGGACGTGACCAGGAGAAGAACCGTGCTGCTCTCAGACTCCAAAAGCACTTCGTGGCCTCTCTGCAGGCCTCCGCTAAGGGCTGAGTGTCACAGCGCAGCTGCACAGGGGCGCCAGACTGGAGGGAGGGAGATGACGCAGACACATGAATGGCGCATACACCTTTTTGTCCCAAAGGCTGACTTCAGGGTCCTTCTATAGACTGATTGAATCACACTCTGAAATTTGATTCTTAATAGGTCATAGGTGGCCTCTAAGGTCCAGTCAGGACTGTTGTGATTGTAGCCCTTATGGGGAAAGGGCAGAGACCCTGAGTCCTGGAGAGACTGGGGAGCCTATGAATTAGTCCCCACTCATCACTGTTCTATTCAGACACACATACACACCCCAATACCCCTACCTCCCAGCTGGTTTGCACCTCCCATCATTCTTAACACTTTCCCCTTGGGCTTGAATGTTTTGTGGTCACAGTTTATCACCCCACAGGGCTGTGAACTTCCTCGAAGGCAGGAACTTCCTCCCATCTTCTCTCCATTCCCCTTCCTCATTCATGTTTACTAGCTCAGCAGACATGTAGTAAGCGCTCCCATGTTCCAAGGGCTGTGTGGGCTCTGCAGAGAGAGCCCAGGGTACAGCACACAGTGCCTGAGCCCACAGAGCCTCAGGTTCACGGGGGTGGACGCTGGTGTCAAGGATGTCACGGAAGCCACAGGAGGGGTCACTCTCAGGTGGAGCGGGCTGCACAGCACTGGCCAGGAATCCGGGAAGGCATTCCAACAGGTGTTCTCTAACATGAACCTAAAGAATGGGGTAAGTGTTCGCCAGGAGAAAACACAGTACAAACAAAGCAAGAAAGCCTGGCACCTGAGGTGACTTTGCACATGTTTGCTGCATGAGTAATGACTGTTGAAGGAACATATGATGCAGGTGGCCTCTGGCGCTGTGCCTCTCTGCCATCACCCCAAGTGGGATAGGAGATCATGGGGTGTCCATACAGACCCTTGCCAGCCCTTCCCCAGCCCTAACAGCTGTCCCCTTTGTCCCCAGCTAGAGGACTGTGCCCTGCAAGTGTCTCCTTCTGGATTTTACCTGGACCCTGAGCTGTCCCTTGAAGAACAGCGGGAGATGCTGGAGGGCTTCTATGAAGAGATCAGGTCAGAGCTGGTGGGGACAGGGCGGAAAGGCTGGGAGACATCCTTGCCCTCACCGGGGGCTGGTGCCTGTATCAGCAGCCGAGACACCTAATCTCTAGGCCGAGCTGTGGGTCCCTCCTACTGCTTGGGGAACTGTGCCAGGGGAATGTCAAGGCCTGGCCGGTGTTACCTGCTGCCTGGGATGGGAGTGGGGGAGAGGGCTCTTCTACATAACTGAGATACCTGTGTTTGCACAAGCCCTCCTCTCTAGACAACCCTGGGACCTGCTAGGAGCAGCTGGGGAGGAAGGAGCTGGGCCAGGGTTGGCTTGCAGGGAGGGCTTTGGCTGCCTTGGTGTGGGGGTTGGGACCCTGAGGAATGGTCTTGGAGCTGCTGACTAAGCTGCTTGATTCCAGCAAAGGGCGGAAGCCTACACTGATTCTGCGGACCCAACTCTCTGTGAGGGTCAATGCCATCTTGGGTGAGTGTGTGTGGGCCTCCATGCCCAGCAACCCCCACAGCCCGGGCTCAGTTTCTTTCAGGTCAGTGCTGGACAACGCACAGGGCATGTGAGAAGCAGGATATGTGACCCCTCCTCATTCCTATCCTGACCTCTCTTTCCAGGCCAGGGCTAATGCTGCAGCCTAACTAGTGGTTAGCCAGAGTCAGGGAGTGGAGGAGGCAGAGGTGGGAGGTTCAGGGAAAGGGTATGTCTTGAAGGGGGCAGTGGCTGTGTCGCAGCAGGCCAGGCTGTCTGCGACTCCTTGAGGTCCCATGCCCGCCAATCCTTTGCAGAGAAGTTGTACAGCTCCAGTGGCCCAGAGCTCCGTCGTTCCCTCTTCTCACTAAAACAGATCTTCCAGGTGAGGCCCAGAGGTGGGCTGGGGTTGGGGGTGCAGCCCTACCCCCCCTAAACTTTCCGTGGTACCTCCAGGAGGACAAGGATCTAGTGCCTGAATTCGTACACTCAGAGGGACTGAGCTGCCTCACCCGTGTGGGTGCTGCTGCCGACCACAACTACCAGACTTACATCCTGAGAGGTGAGCCCCACGCCTGCCCCTGCCCCCACGACGCTTGCTGACCCCCTCAGTGGCCCCTTGCTGACCTCCTCTTGCCCCTGTGTCCCCAGCACTAGGCCAGCTGATGCTTTTCGTGGATGGGATGCTGGGGGTGGTGGCCCACAGCGAGACTGTGCAATGGCTGTATACACTGTGTGCCAGTCCGGTAAGCGGCCCTCTGCCCAGCCATGCTCCCTTTACCTCCTGCCTGTGCTGCACCGCTTTGCCCTCGTCTGCAAAGCAGGCTACAGTGGAGGGTGTCTAGAAAGCTTTCTGGGCCTAGAAAGCGCTTGGCGTCTGGGACCGGAACCAGTCTTTCTGCCCAGACTCTCCTCTCTGGGTTCAACCCCAGGCACCCTCGCCCACCACACACCAGGAGCTGGCACAAGTCTGGCCCAATCCCTACTCATGGGATCACTGTTCCCCCAGTCCCGCTTGGTGGTGAAGACAGCCCTGAAGTTGCTGCTGGTGTTTGTGGAGTACTCTGAAAACAACGCGCCGCTCTTCATCCGTGCAGTCAACTCCGTGGCCAGCACCACTGGTTAGATGCCCCCCATCCCTCCCCCACCGTTCTCTCCTACCTGTCCCTGGGTGACTGTGTCCCCTTCCGTGTGGCAGGCACTCTCCCCTGGGCCAACCTGGTGTCCATCCTGGAGGAGAAGAATGGCTGTGATTCGGAGCTGCTGGTGTACACGGTCACCCTCATCAACAAGGTGTGTGGGAGGGGGAGAGAACCACATGCCAACTGTGGACCCCTCAGCCTCCTGACTTCTGAACTTCCCCGTCCACTAGACACTGGCGGCTCTTCCAGATCAGGACTCCTTCTATGACGTGACGGATGCCCTGGAGCAGCAGGGCATGGAGACCCTGGTCCAGCGCCACTTGAACACTCTGGGCGTTGACATAGACCTGCGCACGCAGCTTGTGCTCTACGAGGTGGGCTGGGCTGTTAGGGCCCCCCTTCGGGTGGGGACTGAGTGCAGTTCCCCGGCACACCACCCACCTACCTGGGCCTCAGAGGTTCACATCTGGCCCACCTCTGCCAGAGCGCCCTTCGGTTGGAGGACGGGGACATTGAAGAAGCTGCTGCAGGTGGGCGGCGGGAGCGCCGAAAACCTTCTTCAGAGGAGGGCAAAAGGAGCCGCCGATCTCTAGAAGGTGGGGGCTGCCCCTCGCGCACCCCAGAGCCTGGGTAAGAACTAAGAAAGGCCTAAGCAGATGCAGAAGAGTGGGTCTGCCCGGCAGAGCCTCCTCTCCTGACATGCCCGCGGTGCCTCCAGCCCCACAGGACCAGCCTCACCGATTGGCCCCGCCTCTACCAGCCCCGCTTTACCGGCAGGCCCCGCCTCCAGCCCGGCCTCACCGATAAGCCCCTCCCCCGGCAGGCCAGCCCCTCGGTCCAGCCCCGCCTCCAGCCCTGCGTCCAGCCCTGCAAGCCCTACCTCTGGCCTCCGGCTGTCTTCGCTGAGTGTCTTTCCCACCATCTCAGTGGTGCCCTCGGCCACAGACAGCGGCGAGAGGAGCGTCTACAAGTGAGTTGTGAGCTCAAGGTCTCCCCACAGTCTTTCCAGCTGTCCCTCCATTCTGCACCCCTTCACCGGTTCTCCATCTCCTCTGCCCAAACGCGTGCTTTCTCTTTCTTTCTTTCCAGACTTCACCAAACTGCTCCTGTTTGGTAAGTGAGTGCTGGAGGACTGGTTCTGCGCGGAGTGGCCCTCATCCTCCTGAGATTTCGTCTTTTTCTGGCATTCCACCTGCCCGTGCCACTTGCCATTCGTCTCCCTCCTGTCCTCTGCCTGTCCCTCAGCCCCTGGCTCTTGTTCTGCTCTGTCTTTGGCACTTTACACTGTCCTGCTTCATGTCGGTCTGTCCATCTCCAGTGTTGTTCCTACGTCATGACTCCCCCTCCCCTTCCTCTTCCCACCCAGGCTGGGACGGGGCCCCTGATATCATCTCTTATTGTCCCTCCCACCCAGGGCCCCTGAGAGCCCACCCGTCCCCCAGTCCCATACTGGGCAGGCCAGGCAGGAGTAAGTACAGAGGCCAGCCTGCCAGGCCTACCTGCGCTCAGGGCTTCAGCACTGCTTCCCCCAGCAGGGGTCCCACAGGCCTCATGCAGCCATAACTGGAGAGTCAGGCACCGCTCTCCCAGACTTGTGCCATCTTGGTTACCCAGAGAGGTACTGCTCTATAGGGAAGCAGGTCACTGGTGTCACAGTGGTCCCTATGCTTCGAAAATGACAGCTTAATAGCTAAGCCCAAAGATGAGAACATGGACGCTCAAACTGGGGCCCAGTTCAGGAATAGGGCAGGGAGGAGAACTGGGCCACTATGGAGTGCGGGTAGAGGAACAAAGTAAGGCTGAGGGGAGGACCGGGACTGAGACCGGAGCGACCACAAAAGAACTGGGTCACCTTCATGACTTCAGCATAAGATGAGTGCCTGATTCATAGCTCACTTCAGAGTACAGGCCATAGCTGTCGAGCTCCCAGGCACGCTGAGGGAGACACATTCTGTTGTGCGCGTTGGGTCAGCTGGCTTCTCCCCCTGCAAGGTGTCCAGGTCTAGAATCAGAACAGTGACCATGAGTAGCTGCAAGCCGAGTAGACCTCCCTGCATTGCTCTGGGAATGTTGGGCTGGTAGTGGCCCTCCCCAGTGTGGACACTCCACAGGAGCTGGCCTTGGGGGGCAGGACCTGGGTCTGCTCAGCGCATGGACTGTTCTCTGTGTGTTTGTGTGCCTGCAACTGGGGGCAGAGCCCAGCGGCCCAGCAAGGCATGTGCGCCACCCTGGGCTGTCCCATGTCAGAACACCTCACTGACAAGTGCTTCTCTCCAGAGCTCGGTTCCTGGAGAATGTGGCAGCGGCAGAAACAGAGAAGCAGGCTGCGCTGGCTCAGGGCCGGGCGGAGGCACTGGCTGGGGCCATGCCTGATGAGACTGATGGGCACCCAGGTGCGTAGGTGGGTGGGCACAACCTAGCCTTGCTGCCCTGCTGCACTGCTGCGTGCAGATGGCATGAAATTGATGATTGCTTTCCTTTTCCTAGATACCCGGGAACTATGGGGCTCCCCTGAGCTGACCTCTGTACCCAGAACATCCCATAGCCCTGTCCCCCGAGTCCTGCTCCGGGCCCAGCGGAGTCTTGAGCCAGAGCCCAAGGAGCCACCAGCCCCACCAAGCCCCAAGGTTCAGCCCACCCAGGAGCTCCCTACCCATTCATCCAAGCTCTGCATTGGGGACCTGGACTTCTCAGATCTGGGGGAGGATGAAGACCAGGACATGCTGGACATGGAGGCTGCAGAGGCTGGCACAGGAATCCCACCTCCACCACCCCCACTGCCCCTGCTCTCTGGAGGGCCCCCTCCTCCTCCGCCCCTCCCCCCTCCATCTTTCCCCCCTCCCCCCCTACCTCCTCCACCCATCAAAGGCCCATTCCCACCACCTCCACCCCTAGCTGCCCCTCTTCCCTCCTCAGCACCTGACAGCCTAGCCCTCCCCGCCAAGAGGAAGACAGTAAAACTCTTCTGGCGAGAGCTAAAACTGGTTGGGGGCCATGGGGGCTCTGGGAGCCGCTTTGGGCCCTGCCCTACCCTGTGGGCTTCACTGGAGCCTGTATCAGTGGACACGGCCCGACTGGAACACCTGTTTGAGTCCCGCGCCAAAGATGTGCTGCCTTCCAAGGTAGGTAAATCCACGCTCATCTACAAGGTAACCTTTGAATGACTATGGCTGGCCTCTCACCTCCCACATGGGGAAACAAGAGTAAGAACCTGGCTGAGGTCTCTCAATCAGGGACTAATAGGGCCCTGTTAATCTGAGTTCGTCTTAAGGCTTCACATATGCCAGGTCCCCATTTGTGGGGTGAGCCTCACAACTGGCTACTTACAGTTAGGGCCTGGGGATGCCACCGTGGACTGTTAGCCCAGCTCGTCCCTTTCCCAGTCTTACACTGCCCTCCCCCCAATCTCAAAGAAAGCTGGTGAGGGCCGCCGGACCATGACTGTAGTGCTGGACCCCAAGCGCAGCAATGCCATCAACATTGGCCTAACCACACTACCACCTGTCCACGTCATTAAGGCTGCCCTGCTCAACTTTGATGAGTTTGCTGTCAGCAAGGATGGCATTGAGGTGGGGATACCCTGCTAGCAATGTGGCAGGGAGGTGGGAGGTCTGACCCTCTCCTTTGGTCAGTGGGCATTTCCTCTCCCTTCTTGGTGGGCATGGGCTTGGTGATTCTGCAGAACACTCCCTTGGCCCTGGGACTCCCCCAGATGGTAAAGGGAGAAATTAAGACCCTGGCCTGAGGCCAGCACTGAGCACCCTATGGGGTGGTGGCTGCATCCTCAGAAGCTATTGACCATGCTGCCCACGGAGGAGGAGAGGCAGAAGATTGAGGAGGCCCAGCTGGCCAATCCTGACATCCCCCTGGGCCCAGCTGAGAATTTCCTGATGACCCTCGCCTCCATCGGGGGGCTGGCTGCCCGTCTGCAACTCTGGGCCTTCAAACTGGATTATGATGGCATGGAGCGGGTACTTGGATCACAGAATGGGGTAGGCAGTGGGGGGCTGAGCATGACAACCACACAATCTGAGTCTCTGGCCTCCCACATCAGGAGATTGCAGAGCCACTGTTTGACCTCAAAGTGGGCATGGAACAGCTGGTGCAAAATGCCACCTTCCGCTGCATCCTGGCCACTCTGCTAGCTGTGGGCAATTTCCTCAATGGCTCCCAGGTGAGAGTATATGAGAGTTGGAGGCCAGGACTTTGGAGCTGATCAGGCCCAGACTCAAACAGGGTCCTTTCAGAGCAGCGGCTTTGAGCTGAGCTACCTGGAGAAGGTGTCAGAGGTGAAGGACACAGTGCACCGGCAGTCACTGCTGCACCATCTCTGCTCCTTGGTGCTCCAGACCAGGCCCGATTCCTCTGACCTCTACTCAGAAATCCCTGCTCTGACCCGCTGTGCTAAGGTGAGCATCAGCTAGAGGCTGGACCAAGACTGGGCAGAGTAAAGGGGTACTGATTCCTGGGCCCAGCTTCTCTCCTTCTGGCTGCTAGGGTTCTGTGGCACAGCTTGCTAGGGCTGTGGGTATTCAACAGGCTATGTCCTCTGCAAAAAAAAAAAAAAAAAGCTCTTTCTCTATTGGCCTGGCTCTATCTACTGTCTTTGGGTCCATTTAGCCACCACTTTCCACAAGAAACCTGTGTCTCCACTCTCCCAAGCAGACTTGTCTGAATTTTTCAAGGGTGGAATGAGTATCAGGCATCTGTGTCCTAGGGCCTAGGCTGGCCAGTTCACAACCTTAGGTTGCGGGGGGCCATATACACCCTGCTTCCCCAGGTGGACTTTGAGGAGCTGAATGAGAACCTGGGACAACTGGAACGGCGGAGCCGGGCAGCTGAGGAGAGTCTCCGGGGCCTGGCCAAGCACGAACTGGCGCCAGCCCTGCGTACCCGCCTTATCCACTTCCTGGGCCAGTGTGCCCGCCGCGTGGCCATGCTGAGGGTGGTACACCGCCGTGTCTGCAACAGGTGGAGGCATGGCCAGAGAGGGGTCAGACCCCACTCCTGTTCTTCAAACCGCAAGTATCACTCACCACCGCCCCCCATCCCGGCCAGGTTCCATGCCTTCCTGCTCTACCTGGGTTACACGGCACAGGCAGCCCGGGAAGTGCGCATCATGCAGTTCTGCCACACTCTGCGTGAGTTCGCACTGGAGTATCGTACTTGCCGGGAACGGGTGCTGCAGCAGCAGAAGAAGCGGGCCACGTACCGTGAGCGCAACAAGACCCGGGGTCGCATGATCACCGAGGTGGGTCGCTCTTCCAGGGCTTGACTGCCATCCCTGCCCTTCCTGCCAACTTTCCATAACCCCAGCTGACCTCTGTCCCCTTTCTAGACAGAGAAGTTCTCGAGTGTGGCTGGGGAAGCTCCCTGCAACCCATCTGTCCCAGTGGCAGTGGGAAGCGGGCCAGGCCGAGAGGATGCTGACAGTCATGCCAGCATGAAGAGTCTGCTGACCAGCAGGCCTGAGGACCCTACACATGCCCGCCGCAGCAGAGGTGGGCCCTGTGGGTCCTGGGGGCAAGGAACACAAGGCGCCTCCTTGGCCTGACCTTCCTCTCTGGCCTTCCTCAGGCATGGTCCAGAGCAGTTCCCCAATCATGGCCACTGCAATGGAACCCTCCACTGCACCCCCAGAAGAATCCCCAGGCTCCAATTTACCCAGTGACACTTCTGATGAGATCATGGATCTGCTGGTGCAGTCAGTGACCAAGAGCAACCCTCGGGCTTTAGCTGCTCGGGAACGGAAGCGTTCCCGTGGCAACCGCAAGTCTTGTGAGTACTCCCCACATACCTGGTGCCCACTTTCACCCCATCAACCCCCTCTAACCCTGCTCTGTCCCTGCAGTGAGACGGACGCTGAAGACTGGACTCGGAGAGGACCTGGTGCAGGCACTAGGACTGAATAAGGGCCCTGGCCTGGAGGTATGAAGGCGCTGCCTCCAGGAAACCAGTATGGGTCCTGCTGCAATGAGAGACTGCAGAGGGAGAGAGACCACAGCAGAATTCTGGGCCTCTTCTCAACTCCAGGGCCACTCAGTGGCCAGTACCTTGAGCAGTATTAGTTACATACGCCTATCTGAGTTTGTGCATGTGTGTGTGTGCATGCGTGTGTGTGTGTGTGTGTGTGTGTGTGAACCCCCTGAATGCATGGACCATAATAAAGTTCTCTTAGCCAATTCAAGAGTCTTTTTCCTCTCTCAAGGTACCTGACACATGGGGGTCGGTGGTAGAAGGGAAAAACAAACGACTGGCTCTTCTTGCCTCAACCCTTGTTATTGCCCACAAAACCACCAGCCACATTCCAAGTCATTTATTAAACAATTGTATCCTCCAACTGCTTTTAGCCCCTGGACTAGGCCCTCCATGCTCCTGGCATGAGGGCCATGATACCTGATAGAGCCACCCAGGGCCCAGCAGCCTGTGGCCACAAAGTCAGTGCCTATAACCTCTTCATCTGCCGCCGCTCCTGTCGGCGCTGCCGTTTCTCGTTGTGCTCTGGTGCTGGAGCACCACTGTCTGCCGTGAACCAGGGGCCCAGCACATTCACCCACAGGAGGTAAAGAGCCCGGCCTGGAGCCTAGGAGAGAAAAGATAACCTGAAGCCAGGTGCAGAAGATAAAAGAGGACAAGGGTTAGATGCCCCAGCTCCTTCTTGGGAACCCCACATCCCACACACCAGAAGCCAGAAGGACCAGACGTAGAGGGAGAAGCAGCTGAGCACTTGCACGATGGCTGTCAGTAAGATCACATCCTTGAGATGCCTGTGGACAGACGGGAGGCTACAGGGCCAGACATAGCAGAAGGCCCCTGGTCAGTTCCCTTCCGCCCTCCTGAGCTGCAGGTAGTCTGGGCTATCTGGGCCCCGGCACCCCAGCCCTGGGGCCGCTCACCTGGGCTGGCGGTGGGGGACACTCACTCTGCCATGCCCTGTTCCATGTTGAGGTCCATGCCACCATCCATTAAGGCCCCATCCTCGGAGAAAGCTGCCCGTGCCATCGAGCTCATAGAGTGATAGCTGGCCCCGTATACCGCCAGACTAAAGCCTAGGGCCATCTGCAAAGCAAAAATGGAAGTATCAAAAGCCAGTCACTGACTCAATAGTCACTCGCTTGCCAGGTTAAGGGACACTTACCCAGGCCCAAAATGAGGCAGATGAGTAGAAGAAGACCAAGGTCACAAGACAGTAAATGGCCTGTAAGTAGACACAGGATCAAAATGCTATCAAAAACGACACCTAAACCTTGGGTCTCAACACTGACCAAGAGTTAGATAAAGCTGTGGAAGGAAACAGATTGTGTTTTATATCGCTAGGGGGAAAAGGGGCCTGATCCCTTAATCCTGAATGCTCAGTTTCCTGTTGACATGTCAGTCCAGGAAAGAAGTCCCCATGTATGCAGGATGGGGAGGGTTCTCAAGTTCAGCTGGGAGTCTCACCTTCACTTCTGTTTTTGTTTTTACTACCTGGCACTTCCTCCATGCTAGGATCATTTCTTAATTGGAGCTGATCTTCTTGAGACTTGGTTGATGCATACCATATCAAACGTAACTGGGTGGTCCCTAGGAGAAGGGAAGTTCCAGGTTCCCTGCCCCACCCAGAAGGAGGGTGGAGCTGAGCGGAGAAAAAGGAGAAAGGAGAAGAGAGAAGGAGAGAAGGAAGCCAGATGGAGAATAAGACAGAGACCTAGGGAAGCCACATAGAGAAGCAAGCATGTGATGAAGAAACTGGGCTTGTTTCCTGACCCTGGGCTGGTTAAGGCAGATGTGGGTGAGATACCTGTGGGGGAGGTAACTATGGCAGTGTTTATATTGATTTTGATTTTGCTCTTTTCCTCCCAGATTTGTCTGGCCATTTCTGACCCTTTTCCATGGGTCCCGGCCAGAAGGTGCTTTAGTCTTGTGGCAGCTTTCAGGCCTTGCTTTGGGCCAATCCCTTTTCGGTGGACTTTTGCCCACGAGGGGATGGGTAACTTCAGGTGTTTGATTTAGAAGTTATATTCTTCGTGTTCCACATTGTATATTCACTGTATTAAAGTCACTTTTCATTAAAGCTTTATATGTTTTGTCTTGTTGCAGCGGATGGCAGAACCCACTTAGAGCAGGCAGGTTTTGGGGCTTCAAGGGTGCCTCTTTCTCTCCCCCTGTCCTCTAACAGAATTGAGGTGCCCTATAACAAAACTGCCTTCACTCCCCCCCTCCCCAAACAGAGCTGAGAACTGTGGGCCCTTGGGTGGGCACCAGAGCAAGGAGGCAAGTACTCACATTGGCCCCCAGTATGATCCGTAGGTAGAACTTCAGAGTCTCTCTGTTCTCTTCAAATATCTGCTTCTTCCCTCTTGTGCCCACTTTTCCCTTAGGCTGCAGAGGAATAGTTAAATGTGGTAGAACCCTCCTCGCTCTTCCCACCATTTTGGTTACAGAATTTCAACTGCACCTAAGCCATGTCCTCATAGTGTTTGAACCCAGCACAAATCTTGGGATGTTAATTCTTGCTCCATTGTATCCTACTGAGGGCTAATACCATCCATCCAGCACCACTAGCTATTACAGCCTTCTGTTGCCCAGGGAATAGGCCCACAAACACTAGTTTGAGATCTCCTGCTCCACTGGTAAGGTCCTGCTCCCCTAGTAACGTCCAGCTGACGACGACCTTTTCGCGGGAACTAGTGACTGGAGCTGAATGGTGCTCCTCTCCAGCCTCTGCTAGAATAATGCATATCTAATTTGATGCTTGAGGGTGTTCGCACGCAGGCCTCTCATTTCTATCAACGATCACGGCCTCCGGCACCGGTTCCGATACGGTCCTACACCCTTTTACTCCCAACCTCGCTCTATTACGGTCCGATTACTGGATGCCCCACCCCCCTCATCTCAGCCGACACGCTTCTCTTAATACTCTTCCTATTTTCAGAATCCCAGCTCCGGGGTGGGAGCGCTTTGCCGACGAGCACCCCACCCTACCAGCCCTCCTTACCGCCATGGTGCGACGCAAATACCCAGCCAGGAAAACGAGGGAGGGCGACCGAAACCGCAATCAGTAGATACCACATCGGCAGAACAGCCACTTCCGGTGCAGACCTTAATCGTCACAACTGAGACGGAAGTGGGGGCACTTCCTTCACAAGCCCCGCCCCAAGAGTCGGTAGGACTACACTTCCCAGAAAGACTTTCGCGGGGGCTGAGGCGGCAGCGATGCGATGGCGGAGTCGCTGCCCCTGGAGGTGAGAGGAGGCTGCCCTCAGGCCTTTTTCCGGACAGACCCGGCTCTCAGGTCCTAGGCTGTGGGGGGGCACCATCAGACAGCTTGTCCGGCCCCGTCCGCCAGGCGGAAACGAGCCTCCCGGGAGATCCCAGGACCTTCAAGCTTGGGTAACGGTCCCGCCTTTGGGCCACTTCGTCCCATTAGCTTGGGGTACCAGCCTCTTGTACCCCACCCATCGGCCCCAGGAGATGCCTCCTCCATCACGTCAGCGAGAACCGGCCTTCTGCCTACCCGCCTTCTCTAGAGATGGCCACCCTCCCCCTCAGTTCTGGGAGATGTCCTCTCCATCATATCGTCCCCGAAGGGTAATTCATCTTATCCCCACTGGCCCGTTGGGATAGTTATCCCATCCTCTTCGTCTGGAGAAATAGCTGTCCCCTACCATCGATTCCATCCAGGGGCGCTGGGCTCCTTCACCAAGGACAGACCTACTCTTACTCCCTTGACAGTTAGTGATGGCTGTCCCTACCTCCTTCACCCCATGAGATGTTGTTCCTTTTCCTTATTCTGGACAAGAACTCTCTGCCACCATTGGCCTGAGAGACATAATTGGGTCTGTCTTCTTAAGATGGCCTCCCCCACCCCTTTTTCCTGAATTGACAGCCATCTCCAGCTGCCCACAGGAGACATGCCACTTTTCCCGTGGCCCTGGAATGGTACTGCTTCCCCTTAGCAAGACGTAACAATGATTTCACCCCATTAAGCTCCTGATGATGGCATTCCTTTTCTCCTTAATCCCAGAAGATTTCCACTTCATCCCCATGAATCCCAGGGATGATCAGTAATATATGCAGTCGTCCCCTGGGGTGGAGTTCATAGGATAGCCACACCATCCTTATCATAAATAATTGTTCTCCCGCCCTTCAGTGAGGACAGGTTTATTCCCTTTGTTCCTCAGGTTCACTGCTGCCCTCTGAAGACAGGATGGCCACTGTCTTAATAGGCTTAAACTGGCTTTTCCTGTTTCCCCCTGGGAATGGGACAATTTGTCAGTTCTGTTCCTCATGCTTGGCCTCCCAGAATGCTGTTCTTCCCATTTCCCTCTCAGTAACCATCTGTTTTATCTCTTTATCCCTTCCCTGAACAAATCTTTGGTGAACATAGAGGTAGAGAACTGTCCAACTTTAATTCAGCCCAGTGAGTACTGGCTGAGTTCATTTGTGCTAGGGGAAGAAAGAAAAGATCTGGGAGCACCAAAAAGAATGGTCTGGTGAAGTCAAGCCTAAGAAGGGTGTTCCAGGGAAAAAAGTACACATAGCCAAAAAGAGAGGACACGCTGTATTTGTAGGATAGTGGAGAGACTGCTGGGGGAACTTGAGAGTCAGGAGCCCAGTGAGGAGTAGAGGCTTGGCAGTGCTGACCCAGGAGTAGAGACTGTCCAGAGGAGCCCAGGGAACTCTGAAGGTGTTTTTTTCAGGGGTGTACTAGAGCTGAAAGCTGTTTTTCAAGAAAATTAAGCTTGTGATGGTAGGCAAAATGATAACAAGACTGAGCCTGGGAAGCAAGGAAGGTCAGGCAGGAGATTGTGAAAGGAATCCAGGTCTAGGGTAATGAAGATCTAGATGACCAAGTTAGTAAAGTTTGAAAGGCAGGAAAATTAGTAATAGCAATTCAGCAACCATTTATGGAACAGCTAGTAGATGACAAGCACATCATATCTATTAAACAGAAATAAATATAAATAATGCATTTGTATGTATAATTTAATCCCCCTAAAACTATGATCTAGAAATTTTAATATCTGCATTTTACAGATATAGGGATTAAGGCTCAGAGAAGTAACTTGCCTTCGCACACACAGCCAACACAGCTCGTACAGTGGACCTGGGATTAGTGATACTAATTAGCTTGGCCTGAAGCCCGTGCTTTACTCCTGTTTTGAAAGCAAGGGACAGAAGAACAAGAGAAATTGAAGTACTGTCAGCTTCTTGAAGCCAGATGCACTTTTGGCAAGGAAGCTTAGACACTGGAAAGTTAGGAGGAGTTGCTTTGGACTGAGGTAGAAGATGAATATTGGGGGAAGGCATCTGTGGACAGTAATACTAGACTAGCACTTGAATGATAGGGAAAGATGGGGATATTGAATTGTTGATTATTCCTGTAGCGATAACTGTTGTAGCCATGCAAATGAATGTTTTTTAATAATGTTCTATTATTCTAAGAAGTAGATAGGTCAAAAGGTCCAAGTCTGAGCTTACAGAACCACAGAAGAATCCTGAAACAGGGTAATTGGAATGCTGGGTCAAGCCCTGGGAAAAAAACAAGGTCAAAGGAGTTAAGGAGGGAAGATCCCAGCAGAACAGTTACTATAAGACAATTTGTAGCCTCGCAGCCCACAGAGGGCCCCAGCTTCAACGTCCACAACTTTATAGAATGTAGGTGGAGTGAGGGCATAAGTCTCCCAAACTAATCTTCTGTCTTCACAGCCCGCTCACATGTCAAGTTGGCAGTGGAGAAGATGGGAAAAGAGGAAGGTCTTAAGCCAGACTTGTCAGGGCAGAAGGAAGGGGTGTTGTTTCCCAAAGAGATGAGCAACTCTTTGCTGAGTTCTAGATCCTATGCAAGACATTTTACTATGTTGTTTAATTCTCACAATAACCCATTTAAACCTCAGTGGTCATTTTACAGATAAGGAAAACAAAGCTCAGAGAGGTCAGTTGATAGACTAAGGATGTGAACTGGTTCATTTGGTCCTAACACTCAGGCTTTTTTTTAACCAGATTGAACAGGATTGGTTTGTATCAGTCAGTACAAACTTGCATCTGGACAGGTTCAGGAAAGATTTGTTCACAGTAAAGCTGCCTGGAGATTGGAGAGGGGAAGTAAAGATTATGAAGCTCAGGGTCCTGGATGAACTTGAAGCCAGTACTCCAGCCCCCCAGACCTACTGTGCTCTCTGCTGGAGAAGGTTCCAAAGCTCCCACCCCCAACTCCTACAGCAACTCTACTAGCCCCCAATGCCCTGTCTTTTTCCCTCAGATGCTCACATATATTCTGAGCTTCCTGCCTCTGTCAGATCAGAAAGAGGCCTCCCTCGTGAGTCGGGCTTGGTACTGTGCATTCCAGAATGCCCTTCGGGAGGTAAGGTGCCCACCTTCCCCTGGCCCATTCCAGCTGCCTCCCACCTCAGCTTGACCATGGCCCTGCTCATATTTCGGCCACCCACCGTTCATGCATACACGTTCATACACCATTACATTCATACATATTCAGCTCTGCGTGCAGTGTGGGGCTGTCTCAATGAATAAGGCTCTCTCCCCTCTCCCGAGGAGCTGAGTCCAGTGAAGGAGAAACAAGTGTGTGAGTGATCATGGTGTGTGCTCAATGCTGTGACAGTGGGATGAAGTTGTGCAATGAAAATTGGCGAAGGACATCCAGACAAGCCTGGAGCATCAGGAAAGGCTTCCTGAAGGAACAGGGTGAGGATGCAGGTTGGTCTTTCAGGACTGGTAACAGCACAGGTGAAGGACCCAAGGTGTGAAATCGTTCTGCAAATGGCCACGTCGGTTCTGTATGACTGGAACTTGCATGCACATGGAGAAGCACTGGCAGATGCACCCGCCAACAGTGCTGGGTTTTCTCCCAGCTTCTGTCATGGAGCTTTTAAAAGAATGTTCAGGCAGGGGAGTGACATGGTGTGAGTTCTGCCTGAGAACTGAAGTGCAGAGCAGATGAGAGAGCGTGAGTCAGAGGGAGGGAGACGGCCCCGCCAGCAGGTAAAGGCAGACATCTGTGCTGATTTGAAAGGCGAGCAGTAGTAGCTCTTTGTTTTAATCATGATTTCTTTGATATTACTGAGGTTGAACAGTTTTCTCATGAGCTCATCATTTATATTTCCCTCTTATTTGTGTTCTTTATCCATTTAATTATTGGGGTCTTAGTACTTTTCATATCTACTTGTATGAACTTTTTACACATTAAAGAGAATAATCATTTACATGTTTATTGAATATATGTCTAGTGTGTTTGCCTTTTGATTTGATTTGTAGGTATGTATTTGTGTATGAGATACAGAGGTTAAATTTCTGCTGTTAGATTCTCAACTTCCTTTTCTTTCGTGTTTCTTCCCTTGTTTATTTTTTTTCTTCCCCTATTTTTTAAATGTAGTGGTCCCTTGCTTCAGAAATTTGATAAATATACTCAAATTTTTCTTCTTTTTTTAAATAGACTATATTTTTAAAGAACATCTTTAGCTTCAAACTTGTTTCTTCCATTTAATGGCTTGAGTTTTTGTTTTTGTTTTTTTGTTGTTTTTTTTTTTTGTATTTTGTATTTGGTAGAATTTCTTTTGATTTATGCTACAAGGTAAGAAACCAAACTGATTCATTTCAAATGGCAAAAATATCATTATTTGTAATCTCTCCTTTCCCTGCTGGGTTGGAATCCTCCTGTCACAGATTAAATGTGTGTGTGAGTTGGATCTTTGTCGACATTGTCTAAAGGAACGTGGCTTGGACTTGTTGAAAATTTGATGTGTAAGCACAGATGGTGAGTTTTAGTTGGTAGTTGGATTTCTGGGTGAGGACTTCAAGAGAAGGGTCTGGATAATAAATATAGATTGGCTGTCGTTAAAGAATAGGAGTAGTTGGAGGCAGGGCTCAAAGTAACATCACCCAGGAGAGCCTGAAGAGCCATAGACACAGCAGGCCGCAGGCACACCCTGGTGGGGGGGGCAGCCGCCCACGTGACCCGAGGGTCACCCGCACAGGGAGCTGGCGCAGAAGCTAAAGCCAGGCAGCATGTAAGTGCTGAGTGGGTCACTAACTGTCCAATCTCATGAAGAGTCCAGGAAATGAAAAAGATAGTGTCCACGGTGCGTGACTTCCACAGTTTCCAGGGGCTTCAGCAACATTTGGCATCAGGAAAAAGGCCAGGTGGGTCGAGTAATGAATTAGAAGAAATGAAATGTAGTGAGTGACCGAATTTGCGAGAAATTTCCCCACAAAAGAAATTAATAGGCTTTACTGAGAGATTGAGGTGGATTTGACAAAAGGATTTTTTTTTAAGATTCATTTAAAAAACATACAAGAACTGGGTATAGGCCAGATGTGTTTGGGGTGAGAGGATTCACCAGAGACAGAGTGGGGAGCAAGACAGGCAGATTGACTGAAATCCACTGCTGAGGGGAGCATTGGGCGAGACAGGAGAGAATCTGCTGCGCCATGTGGGTCACTGGGGATGGAGCCTGTGCTGTAGTGGCTATAGATAGCTTCATGGTGCTGAGACTTGACCCTGCACCACTAGCAAGGCCCCAAAAGGATTTTGATTGGGAGAAAAGTCAGATGTGTCTGATATGCCGAGGTTGGGGGGGGGGGTCACTGGCAAAGGAGTGAGTATGGGAAGAAGAGATTCCAGGAATGGTGGGGTGGGTGCCACCTGCGATGGTGGCAGAGACCGCTTCAGTCAACAGGGTTGGGTTAGGATGAAGGGGATGGCACCTCCCTCAGGAAGGGGATGTGGGAATGGCAGTGTGGAGCCGTTTGCTGAGGAAGTTCCTCAAGGCTAATGTCTTGGTGAATCTGGAAGCCAACTTGTCTTGGGAGTGAGAAGAGAGGCCAGGCCTCACAGGGCAGAGGAAAATGGCAAGCTCACCAGAGACACAGAGAAAGGCCTCCCTCAGATGGTGGTGCCTGAGGGGCCTTGCATGTGCTGGCCTGTGGGTGCAGGGCTGGGGGATACAGCACTCAGAGTTGGTAGTGAAAGGAGATGGCATGAGCACTGAGCTCTGAGCCCAGTCTGGTGAGACGATGGGATGTGGAGAACAGATTTTTAAAAGGCAGGGAGAAGGGTGCTTGTGCTGACTCCTCAGAGGAATAAACATTTGATAACTAGACTAGCAGGCAGAGGTGAGGGGGAACACCACCAGGGAAAGTGGTTGCCTTCCCAGAGCAGGGAGGGGTGTGGGGGGGCTGGGAGAGCAGGGGAGCAGCATGAGAAAGTAGGAGCAGGACTCAGCTGGAGGCTGCCCCAGACAGCTCAGCCTCTGCCCCTGCAAAACTACCCCAGGGTTGCACAAGTACAGCGACAAAACACAGTAGACTGGAGCCAGCGGTCCTGGAGGCCAGGACCCCAGTAAGGAGGAGGCTGCTATGACATATTTCTGAGAGAATAAAGAGACCTACACCAACGCTGGGGCACTGAGGTGGCACAGGGACAGTTTAGAATCGCATAAGGAGATGAATGGGAGGGCCCTTGGTAGTGAGGTGGGCACGAGGCGGGTCTGGGATCCCAGGTTTCTGACTGGTGGGGGCAGAGGTAAGACAGTGAGTTCTGTCTGGCCAGGGTGTATCTGTGTGTCTGAGAGGGCCAGCAGATGGCTGGCGCAGGGCCTGCTGTTCTGGAAAGGATGCGGTTCACAGGTAGAGTTGGGATAGGATGAGGTGCAGTCTGCCAGGGTGGCCATGGAGGGGACGGGGGTGTGGATGTGTCTGTGTGTGGTGGAGGGGAACAAACATGGGGGTGACCCACTCATCAGTGGACTGGGGCTCTTCTGTGGTAACCCTGTAAGAGGCTGATAGCAGGCTAGAAGGTAGGCGACCCAGGAGGGTGGAGGCAGAACCCCCAGCACTGGGGGAGACTGGCCATCCATCGTGGAATCATGGAGGAGGGGACACTCACGGGAGGGCGGTGAGGGGAGTGATTCTTTGGGCCCGAGGCGGAAGGGTCCGTAGGTGGCCAGGCAGGTGTGGGCAGCGCACAAGCTTCCCCAAAGCATGACTGGGAGGGAAGGGGAGAGCAGGAGAGGTGAGAAGAGGGAACAGACTCAAGGGGAACCTTCTGTTGTTTCAGACTTCCAGGAGTTTGTGGTCTGTGTGCGGAAGGGGCAATGCAGAGGCAGAGACTGCCAGGTCCTGGGAGAAGGTACGGGGCGGCTCAGTGGGGCTGGAGAAGGCCGTCACCTCGAACCAGAAAGCAGGAGAGGAGAGGAGTCCCGTCAGGTGCTGGCTGGTGGATGGGAACAGGGAAAAAGGAGGGCCTGCCCAGCCTTGGTCTTTTTTTTTTTTTTTTAAGATAAATTTTTATTTATGCATACAAGAACTGGGGTGTAGGCCAGCGGTGTGGAGAGTAAGAAGATTTACCAGAGACAGAGTGGGGAGCAGAACAGGCAACTGACTGAAATCCACTGCTGAGGGGAGCAGCAGGTGAGACAGGAGAGGTCTGCTGGGCCATGTGGGTCAGCTCCCTGGCTGGGGATGGAACTTGTGCTGCAGAGGCTGGAGATAGCCTCACTGTGCTAAGACTCAAACCTCTGCTCCCCCAGGAAGTCCCGCCTTGGTCTTTTTGAGACAGAACAGATCATGTCTGAAAAGCCTTGGTGAAGGCATGGTTGCCCACAGCTGGAGAAGATTGGGGGCTTGCAGAGAGATCTTGAGGAGGGTGTGAGAAGAGAGCAGGGGATAGGGAGATGGTGGAATGGGGGAGCCATTGCTGACGATGTGGGCAGGGAGGGAGACCATTGCTTTCTCGGCAGAATTCTGTATCCCCAGCACAGAGGCAGCCACCCCTGGCTGGACAGTGGGGGGAACGGGCACAGCAGCATGATGGGGTCAGGTGAGAACCCAGGACTATGTGTGAGGTTGGAATAGCAGCAAGACAGTGAAGAGAGGAGGCCAGTCAGTTTGAGAACACTGGCAAAGACATGTTTGGTGTCTGCAAAACTCAGCTTCCCAGCCTAGCAGTTGAGAGGCCAGGCCAGGGCACCTGGGCATCTCATGTCCTGCAGGCATCCTACCACCACCATGCCCAGCAGAATAAACTGCTGAGTCCACTTGGCAGGAACCATCTGCCAGGGCCCAGGTGTGGGCAGATTGGTAAGAAAGGTGGTACCCTGCCTAATGGGTACTGTGGCAGAGTCTGCCTCACCAAGCCAGGCTAGGTTGTTCACCTGACCCTCTTAATCCCATTTTTCCCTAGGTAAGGTAGGTAAAGGCAGCACCCGCATACATACCCAGGCTCTGCCATGCCAGAGGAGCTCTGATTGCCTGGCCCTGGGTTGGTCACTGAAGATTTCAGAATGGCCCAGCTGCTGCCCCTCAGCTGCCTTCTACCTGAGGTGTTAATGAACCTCAGATGCTCTTCAACCTGCTGCAGCTGCTGGAAACCATCACCAAGTATACTCTATTCTCGCGATCCGAGCCCCTGGGTACCAGGCGTTCCCAAAGGCCTTCTGGGAAAGGTTCCTAACGTGGCGGGCAGCAGGGCTGACGTATTGATGGCTTCTCCAGTCTGCGCCAGGCCTGCAGTCTCAGCGTAGGACTTCACCAGGCACAACACTTTGCCGCCCGCAAGGACCATGCGCCATTGCAGCAGGTTTAGAGCATCTCCCAAGTGATTTTGCTGTTCTCCTAAGGGCCTGGAGAGGTCTAGCTGATCCCTGTGTGGATGGGGCAGGTGAAGCTGGAGCAGAGAGCCTTGCAGTCCTCTCTTGGGTTTCTGGAAGCTTCTTCATAGGACTGGGAAAGAGAAAGTTTCTGGGTCCAGAGACCAGCATCCAGGTCTCTTCTGCCTGCTGCTCAGTCCCCCAGAGATGACAGATACTCCTAAAAGGCTGTCGCTGAGCTCCTGTACTTTGAGTCCAGAGTAGACCAGTTGGGCGGGAGACAGTCTCAGATCTTACCACCACCTGCAGTTTGGAAAATCCTGTAGGCTGGGCCCTGCCCTCTGACTGGGTGACTTGCTGCCACAGGCCCGCCTGGTCTCGGACCCTAAGCTGACTGCCAGTGCCCTCTCCACTGCTTACCTGCCTTGTTCGTTGGGAGGTGGTGAGTGAGGGGAGGACATTCCCCCCTGCCAAGGCTCAGGAAGGAAGGGATGGAGGATGACTGAAGACTGCTGGAGCTGGGGCCTTCTGGGGTGGCAAGTGCCTGGCGGGGGGGTGTAGGTGCTTCCTCACCACCTAGCACCTCTGCCCTCTGGCAGCCAGGTCACATGCCCATCTGTCATGCCTCTGACATGGCTGGGGCATGCTTTAGCTTTCCTCCCCAGCTCTCCTTAAATCTGAGGTATGTAGGCCCTAGGGTGTCCTCACGACCTCAGTGACCACAAGGGAGCTGTGGAGTGCCCCTCTCATCCACAATGACCACATTCTGGGAATGGGGTCTAGAACCGGAAGCTGGTTTGACCCCTAACTCCTGTGCAAGCAGCCAGGAGTCATCCCTGTCTCACCATGCTCGTGCTGACAGCCATGGGTGGCTACTCGCCTCTGTAGAAGCCGGACCATTGCTCCACAGCTGGGGACGAGGTGCCTGTGGCTTCCTAGGGGCTCCTGGGGAGGAGAGCATGTCACTTGTCACTTCTGCCTTCCTAATTGGTTCCCTTTGGGTGAAGCTCTGTGGGTCACAAGCAGAGGACATCCGTTGTGGTCACTGACGAGACAGGTTTTCAGAGGGCTGGCCATCCAGCTTCAGGGTCGTGCCGCTACATTGAAACGAGGCTTCGTTGAGAACCACTTGCCTGCCACCGGCACCCATTGGAGGTGGAGAAATGGGGCAAGGAGTGTAGATGCCAGACCCTCTTCTCCCTCCCCTGCCACAGACCTGTATCAACTCCCTCTTGGCCCCCCATGGCAGAAAAATCAGAGACAGTTCTGGGAAAACTGCCCCTGCCCCAATTCCTACATAAGCCAGCCTATTCCTACAACTCAGCCCTGGGCTGGCCTCCCTGGCCCACCCCACTCCAGTTATGTGCTGCCCACTTATTTTCCTGTCCCTCCACAGCAGGGCAGCTCACCTCCTTGGCACCTCTAATGCTCATTCTGTTAGCTTCTGCAACAGGGAAGTTTTCTTGTCCCGTCTGGACAGGTAGATGGATCCTCTAGAGACTCAGTGCTCTGGGGCCTGTGCATGCATTTTTCACTCAAAAACCATTTTTTGCAAACATTCATGTGTTTGAGACACTGAGGCCACAGGGACCCAGCCTCACTGCCTGCTGCACCGCTGACATCTAGGCCGCAGGGGTGTGGCGAGAGGCGCTGCCTCTTCTCCCTGCCTTCGGCCCTCTGGGAAGCTGGCTGCTTAGCTAACACCAAGCTCTGCATCCTGGGGTAGGCTGAGCCCATGGGTCTCTGAGCCTCCTGAGAGCCCTAAACTTTGGGGCCCTGCCTTGTGTCCTCCTCTGCCCCTGTGGGCCTCACTAGGCCTCCACCCTGCCTGCGCCCAGCATGCCAGCGCCCCTCTCTGCTCCTGCTGCATAGGCATCCAGTCCTGTCCATCACTCACCTCCTTGCCCTCCCCTCAGAGTCCTCTCCTTTGAGCCCTGGTGTGACTTGTCCTCCCAGCTCCCACTTCTCACAGGTGCCTCCTTGCACTATACCTGACACCACATAGGTGAAGGGTCCTTTCCTGACCTGCTCTGCCTCAACCTCTGGCCAGCAACTTGCCCCCAGACACAAAGCCCAGAGCCCTCTGAGGCCAGAGAGCTCACCCCAGACCTGTTACCCTCTAGGCAAATGTGCAGTACAACATCCCGGTGTCCTCTGCTTCCATTCCGGCCATCAAGAGCCTAGGCCGCAGGGGCATCTCCTGCGTCAGCCTGACCAACCTGGACAGCTCGCCCACCTCGCACCAGGTGCTGCAATCTGTTGCCTACCACCTGGGCCCACACTTGCAGAGTTTGTGCCTTGGTGGGGGCAGCCCCACAGAGGCCTCCTTTGTGACCCTGGTCCTGGCCTGCCCAGCCCTGCGTGCCCTGGACCTCAGTGGCTGCAACAGCCTCTTCAAGCCAGGCACACTGCTAGCAAAGCCTGAGACGGCCCAGCAGGTCCACCGGGCACTGAGCGGCCTCCGTGAGCTCAAATTGGCTGGCTTGCGGGACCTGGCTGACCTGAGCTTCAACCGACTGAGCAGCTGTACCCCCAGCCTGGAGAGTCTCTCCTTGGCCTACTGCCACCTCACCTTTGAGTCAGGCCCAACCAGGGGCTTCGTTAACCCTGACAACTCCTCCCCCTCCCAACTCTCCTTCCGCAACCTGCTACAATTTGTGAAGGGACGGGCCAGGATGCTGCAGTCCCTGGACCTGAGTGGCACTGGTTTGCCTCCAGAGGCCCTGCAGGCCCTGAGCCAGGTGAATGGGCTGCAGCTGCAGGAGCTGAGCCTGCACAGCTGCCGGGAGCTCTCCACAGAGGCCGTGGCTGCCCTTTGCCGTCGACAGCCAGGCCTCACCTCTCTGGACCTCAGCGGCTGCTCAGAACTCTCTGACGGGGCCCTCTTGGCTGTGTGCCGGGGCCTGCAGCATCTGCAGCGCCTGAGCCTGAGGAAACTGCAGCGGCTGACAGATGTGGGGTGTGTCGCCCTGGGGGGCCTGCGGGAGCTGCAGAGCCTCGACATGGCCGAGTGCTGCCTGGTCAGCGGGCGGGAACTGGCCCGGGCGCTGGGCTCGGTCCCTGGAGCTCCGCCCCCACTGGCCTCCCTCAGCCTGGCCTACTGTTCCTCACTGAAGGTGAGCCCTCCATCCTTCCTCAGTAGGGCGGGAGCTGGAGGGACTGGATGTGTGGCACCAGCAAGGCACTAACTGCCTGGCGCTGTGGCCAAGAAATAGTCATTAGAACTGACCTTGGGACATCTAGAAGAGAAAGGCAGGCAGTGCTGCGAGCCACTGGAGAGGGAGCCACTGGAGAGGGAGGTCCCAGAGACTGGAATGGCCAAGCCTACACACCTCACAGGCTGTTTTCCATGACCCCTCCAGGTCAGGCAGGTATACTGAGGGCGAGTGTTCTGAAGGCAGGGAAGGCTGGTGAGAGGTGGCCAGACCTAGCCCATCCCAGGAGGGGCACAAGGTCACACAAGGTGCTGGGTCAGGACCCCAGGGCCGTCTGGTGATGTGGAAGCAAGATCATTGCTTTGCGGAAGCCAGCCCCCTTCAGAAGAGCCCGCGTGGCAGTGCCAGTTGCCCTTTCTCTAAAGGATTAGCCCTTCAGCTGGACCAGGCCTTTCCTAAGCTGAAAACCGTCTCAACCTGTGCCACAACTGCCCAGCTCCACCTTCCCTTTGCCCCACGTGTCTCGGCGGCTCTCTGAGGCCCCATCTGCATCTTTGCAAACCAGCCTGCTCTGTGCTGCCCTTAGCTGCGGTCCCCCACACCTGACTGCTCCTGCCAGCTGGCAGCCGCCCCCAGGACCTCACATCCCTACTTCAGATTCTAGCGGGAACATACCTAGTTGGCTCAGCTACGGTCAGATGCCCACCCCCGGTCCAATAAACCGGGCACTGGGCTGACAGCCCTTCAGTGGGCTCTGGGAGCAGAGGTGAGGCAGATACTTTAGAAATTGCCACCTGCATCCTCCCTGCCCCAGCCAATCTAGGCCTTTGTCTACCACCAGACTGTTTCTGGGGTCCCACCCCTGCAGACCCCCCCCTTACCAGCACGGGGAGCATGGTGCTTCCTTCTGTAGACCTCTAGTGACTTCCTCTTGCCTGCGGGGTTGGAACCTTGGGGAGGACCTTTCCTGGTGACCCCCACGAACCTGTGACACAGGCACAGCACCTCTCCATTGCTCGTTCCCTCCACTCCCCGCCTAGGATGCCTCAGTGTTTGCCCTGATGCCAGCTCTGGGCCCAAGCCTCAGGGTGCTAGACTTGTCTTCCTGTGTGGCCCTCACCGACCGGACCGTGCAGGCCATCTGTACCTACCTCACCCACCTGTCAGTTCTGCGCCTGTCCTGGTGCAAGGAGCTCCATGACTGGGGGCTTCTGGGGCTGGAGGAGCCAAGGAAGGAGTCTGTGCAAGGTGCCCAGGTGCGGCACCCCAAGGTCATGGTGGGTAGGGCTCAGCCGTCCTCCTTCCCTCCTGAGCCTCTAAGGGATACCTCAGGGACACCCGAGGAACAGGGGCTTCTTCCCACAGCCGCACCGAGAGCTGGACTGGCAGGCCTCTGACCCCGAGGACCCTTCTCCCCAGCCTAAGGGCCCCTCCCTGCTCGTGCTGCAAGACCTGCAGGAGTTGGACCTCACAGCCTGCAGCAAGCTGACAGATGCCAGCTTGGCCAAGGTGTGCCACTGTGGGTATGGGGAGGCTGAGGATCCTGAGGCTGGAGCCAGGGGCCCAGGGCAAGCTGTTTCGCTTAGAAAATTTTTCCTTAGAGTTCCTTTCTCAATGGCTTCTGATGGCTGGGCCTTTGGCTGGAGGTGGGGAGCATGGAAGGGCTGCTGGTTCTGGGCTCCAGTGCCAGACTGTACCCTCACCCTCTCCTTACAGGTGCTCCAGTTCACCCAACTGAGGAAGCTGTCACTGAGCCTGTTGCCAGCACTCACAGACAAGGGCTTGGTGGCTGTGGCCAGGGGCTGCCCCAGCCTGGAGCGCTTGGCACTGAGTCACTGCAACCTCCTCAGCGATGAGGGCTGGGCCCAGGCTGCTGGCTGCTGGCCAAGACTGCAGCACCTCAACCTGTCCAGCTGCAGTCAGCTCACGGAGCAGTGAGTGTACACGGTGAAGCCACATTGCAGGGTTGGGCTGGGGTCCCCGAGGCCTCCTGCTCAGCCAGTGGCCTCCCCACAGAACACTGGATGCCATCGGGCATGCTTGCAAGCAGCTCCAGGTGCTAGATGTGGCCATGTGCCCCGGTATCAGCATGGCTGCAGTCAGGCGCTTTCAAGCACAGCTGCCCCAAGTGACCTGCGTCCAGTCCCGCTTCGTGGGAGGGGCCGACCTGACCCTTACTCTCTGAGACCAGGTCAGTAACGAGCCCTGTGGCCTCCCAGTCCCAGGGTTGGCCTCTTAACCTGGAGTTCGATTCCATCACACCTGCCTCTACTACATACCTCAGAGCCTCTTCCCCAAGCTATATTCCCCTCTTCTAGGACTGCGGCTGGCACTAGTCCAGGTCAGCCCAGGGGAGCCTCATTCCAGCTATCTATTGCCACCACAAGCCCCTGGAAATGCCAGTTCCTGCTCTCCTGGTAAGGCCCTAGCCCAGAGGCCAGGCCCAGAGGGGGGCTGCCCACTCTGGCTGTTCATAGCCACATGTACCCCACATCCTTCCCCAAGGAGCTTTAACAGCAGACCCAGGCTTTGTTGTAAACCCAAATAAGATTAAAAGTCTAGATGTTATCTCCTTATCTGAAGTTCTCAGACTAAAGGGCCCCTCCCTTTCCCATCTAAGTTCAAGTACCCCAGCCCAGGGGCAATGTGGTAGGAACACCAGAGCCACATAGGCAATCTCAAAGCCCACTGGCACTCCCAGCAGGTCTAAGCCGCTTCCCCATAAGGTGGGAGGCTCCTGAAGCCTGGAGCCCTCTCTCGCCCCCAGCCTGAGGGTGCCCAGGGACTCTGGCCTGTCTGTGGCCACCCACTTCCTCCCTGCTCCCGCTTTGGGTTTAGTTAGAGCACAGGGCTTTCTGCATTGAATCCCCTTTTGTCAAAATCAGTCATATCCTCCATGCAGCCAGAAATAGATCCTTTGAGAATCTTGCATTTGAGCGTCAGCACAAAGCAGACCAGCTTCGCAGGTCTCCCTCCCTGCATCTCACCCAGAGAGCCTTGGAGTCCAACCGATGCAGGGCCAGGCAGGTGAGCGCTGAGCTCTGACACTCAGGCCTGGGTACATGACGGCCAGACTAGGCCCTGTGATAGTGCGCAGGTGTCTGCAGGGTGGCACCTCCTACCCTGCCACTCTCCCTCGCCTGACTGGCAGTCTCAACTCCCTCTTGGCAGGTGCCGCTAGGCCTGAGGCCATCCCCTCTGCCGGCCTAGCACAGAGGGAGGCTGAGGACTCATCTGGTGAAGGACAAGGGCCAGCCCGTCCCGAACCCTCTTGAAAACACCAGCCCCTCCACTGTCATGCCAAGTCTGTGGCCCTAAGTGCGGCTGCAGCCTGACACAGCCCGGCAATCAGCAGCCAAGCTCATGGCCCACCACAGCAGAGCTGGCTGACAGACTTTTATTTCTGCTGCAGCCCACCGGTCAGTGTCGGCACTCCACCCTCTCCCCTAAACGGCTGCCACGGTGGCAGCAGCTGTGGCCCTCGGCCCCCGACTGTCAAGGTTCAGTGATGCTGCAGTCATAGCAGAAGTTGAAGTTGGTGGGTGGCGGGGGGATGGGAGGAGCCCGCTCCGGGATGGGCACGTTCTCCAGCTCCAGTAAGCGCAGCTTGGTCTCCATGGTCAGGAGCTGCTCCAGGTCCAGCCGGGTCTGCTCACTGGCCATAGGACTGCCCAGCAGGGCACTCAGCCCATCTGTCCACAGGTGGAACTGGGGAGGGGGCCAGTTCCATGAGGGCCAGCCCACCTCTTCCCCTGTCCACCTGCCAGCTCCACTCAGCCCCCCTGACACTCACCTCCCGCTTGGAGGGGGCAATGAAGTTGAGGTACGCCTCCTCCTCCCCACGGTCGTAACTGACTGAGAAGGCTAACTCGTAGAGGTCCTGGGGGGAGCGATGGAGTCAGGAACACTGAGCAGGGGCGGAGCAGGGCTGGAGGGTGGGAAGGGGCCCCTGTGCCCCCCTGCATTCACCTTGTTTTGCTTCCCTGAGCCCTTCTCCCGCACGTGGGGGCAGTCCTTGCCTGTCAGTAGTGCCCTGATGTCGGCCACAGGGACTGCGGGAAGAATTCAGGGCTCATCACGGGGCCCAGGGTGGTCTAGGGAGAGCAGGTTTCTGACCTGTGCCCCCCTTACCCTGCTCAGGCAGACTCTCTGGGGCAGGCGGGCTGGTGCCCTCCTCCACATCTCCAAAATTCAGCATCTTGTGGTTAGGGGACAGGCAGCAGAACCACAGCTTGTCTGCGGGCAGAAAGGGGAGGAGCGAGAGATGAGAGGGGCCCCGGCCCCCGCTGCCCTCTGCCCCCCCTCCTGCCCACTCAACAACCCTGGCGCCGCCGGCTGCTGATCTTGCGGAAGAGTGTCCCCTCGCAGAGGCGAAGCAAACGCTGCTGGCGGATCAGGCCCAGGAGCTCCGGCTTCAGCTTCTCCCGCAGCTCCCTGGGCAGGGCAAGGGGGCTCGCTGACCAGGACTGACCAGGAGCAAGGCCCCGGGGGTGGGGTGGGGGCTAGGCTTGGACCCGTCCCCACCAGCTCACAGAATGGGAGGGGCAAGCGTGCCCTCCTGGTGTAGCCGCTCTGTCTGCCGCAGCCGCAGCACCTCCCCGTAGTTGAGCGCGTTCACCTTGGTGCGGAAGAGCTCCAGGGAGCTGGGCTTCAGGGCCAGGGTGCGGGCCAGCTGCTCCCGCACCACTTGCATGACCTAAGACCCAAGACTAAGCTCATCCCAGGGCCGGGTTCTGGATCCTTCCCAACGGCGGCCGGCCCTAGCCCAGCTCTCCCAGCCCACCCACCTTGTCAAAGTCCTCCTGTGTGGCCCGCATCTCCTTCCAGGTCTTGTTCAGCAGCTGGATGCTCACACAGAAGAGCTCATGGAAGCTCTGGTCTTGGCCGAAGAACATGGGTGAAAAGTCCTGTGCTGTTTCGGAGCCTGGAGCAGGGGGGCAGGAGGGGCCCAGGGAGGAAGTGTATGCAGCCCCTGGCCCTCTCTGCCCTTCCGCCCCCCGTTTCTAGACACGCTGTGCCCACTGCACTCACAGGGCTCCCCAACATGCAGCAGCTCACACAACAGCACAGTCAGCTGGATGCTGCTCTGGGCAAAAGGGCACTCGTGCTTGTCCTCACGGCTGCTGTTCTCCAGCACGAACTGGCATGGGACAGAGGATGTGGGCGGGGAGTCAAGCCAAGAACCTGACTCGGCCTAGCTGGGCCTCCTGCTGTGCCCCCGCCCTGTCACTGACCCGGCTGTAGGCGCTGGGCGCATGTGTGGAGAAGTAGAGCATGTTGTCCAGGGCCAGCAAGCCAGGGGGGACGCGCCCCAGGTCCTCCTCAGGGCTGTTCTGGGAGAACGGGGATGGGCCGCTCAGGAAGGGCCCCGACCTCCCGGGAACAACAGCCCTGGGGGTCAGCAGGGCTCGGACGCTGGGAGAGGCTCACTCACCAAGAAGCCCAGTTTCCGGAACCCGCGGCGACGGTCAGTACTCGGCCCTGTACCCGCGGACTCTCCCTCCGACTCAAAGGCAGCATAGCGCAGGGAGTGCAGCTGCTCCATCTGCTCCTGCAGTCGTCGAGAAAAGCGTCAAGATCACAGACTCACGGCCAAGTTCCAGCCACTGCAGGCTTCTGCACCCCACAGGCACCCACCGGGTTCTTGAAGTCCAGCGGCATCCGCAGGCGCGGCTCCAGGAGCCCCAGCGTGAGGGCTTGCAGCACATACAGGTGGTGAGCCATCTCGTCACCCAGGGGCGAGGCGCTGTGGATGATGTTCTGGAGCAAGCCGGGTCACCGTGAGCTGGGCTCGCGGGAGGACAGGGGCGGGGTGCGCCTGGCCCAGACCTTCCTACCTTATAGATGAACTGGCGGAGGTTCCGCTGCCACAGGTAGTCAAGCATGCGCTGAGGCGGGTGGGAAAGGGGCGTCGGTGACTTTGCCCTACATGAGGACCCACCCTGTAGGCCCGTGGTGGCGCACAGCAACTGGCCTCCATTCCCCACCTGTGAACGCCCACCTTACGTTCAGCAGGGCTGGCCCCCTGCAGCATGGCGGTCAGCAGTGCCATGGCCTTGGTCTGCAGCTGCTGGTTCATCCTGGGGAAAAAGCAGGGCTCAGCCGGCCATCCAGGGCCCCACTCTGTTGCCCTCGTCTGTACCCCGTGGTCACTTACACCTGTAGATGCACCAGCAGCCGATCCAGTGGCACCTCACTCTTGACCAGCTGGCCCAGGGCAGCGCTGCTTAAAGTCACACTCTCCAGCAGCCTGAGAGACAAGGGCTGCACTGACGGATCCATCAGGTTCATGTTCACGTAGCCTACCACCTGGAGGAAGGGGAAGGGTGGTCACAGCCTTGCCACCATGGAAGGCCAGGTCCTGACCCTGCTTCCGGCCTGCTGCCTGCAGTAAAGCCCACCCACCTTCTTAACAAAGGGGATGCTGAGTGTCTCCCAGGACACCACGCCATGCTCCATGAGCTCCAAGAAGGCCCTCAGTGCAAGAGACAGCATCTCGCCTAGGCTGGGAGACATCTGGGGCTGAGCCAGGCCACACCAGGACCCCCACCCCACCATGTCCACCACCCGCCCACAGCCCCACGCTCACTCGTCCCCATCCTCGATGATTGTGCCCAGTCTCTGAAGCCCATCACGGCTGATGACCTCCCGGGCAAAGGTCATGTCTGGGGCCAGCAGGGCGAGGTGCCGCAGGGCTTCCCGACGCCCTTCCCGACTCCCACTCTGCAGCCCACCTAGCAGCTGCTGAGCCTCAAGTTCCTGGCAGGGTGGGAGCAGGAGCACAGGTGAGGCTGGGCAGAGGAGGTAAGGAATGGGAAAGGGATGTGGGACCGTGGCCTTCCACTAGGTGGGGCACTGGGGGCTGGGGCGGAGGTGTGGGAAGTTGGCACAGCAGGGCACAAGGAAGGAGGGTGGGGTCACGTGGGGTCAGCTGCTGCAGGGGGGGCATTACTGGGGCAGTGCTGAGGCACAGGATGCTGCCATTCTTGATCTCGTTGCGGTTCTAGAGAAGACACAGAACGGGACAGAAGTTAAGAAGGGCGCTGAGGATGATTGGTTAATTGTCACCGAGAGGACTTGGGAGAAGAGCCCGTTCTGGGTAGCAGATGATGACTCTTAGGAATCAGGGCCAGTTGAGTTAGAAGGGGTCATGCAGTGTAGAGTAAGGGCGGAGAGTGAATGGGGACTCACGTTCTCAGTGATGTATCTCCTGTGCCCATCAGCAAACTGCAGGGCATAGCGCTCAGGGTGAGCCAGGCTCCACCTATGGGCGGTGGAGGAGGCTCAGTGAGGCAGGTAGGGGGCGCTCCCTCCCTCTGACACCCCCTTCCCCCCTCCCCCAAACTGGCTGGCCAGCACTCACGCGTCGCACAACTCCTTCAGCACAGCGCCCAGGGGCTTTGCCTGCAAGGGGAGCAGTTACTCAGGGGGCCCTAGTGCGGAGGTGGGAAAGGACCTAGGGAAGGGAGAGAGGGGGGCTGTTCCGAGGGGAAGGGGGGCGACCCAGAGGTGGGTGGAGGCCGGACAGGCCGGGTGACCTGGTCCAGCTGGATGAGCTGTGGGATAGCGTCACGCTTCTGGACGGCGATCTTCACCACGTTCCTCGGGGGCGCCATGGTCCAGCCGGGGCAGGAGCGTCTGCGCTTTTCAGTCGGTGCAACAGAGGTGTGTCCCGCCGAGGACACACCTGGTCGGGGAACCCCGGGGACGAGGGTGTCCCTCCTTCCGCAGCCTGACCGCGGTGGCCGGCGCTCGCGGTGGCCCGCACGCTCGGGCCAGCCTTCTCCCCAGGCGCCGTGGCCTTCCCGAGGGAAATTAGGCCAGTTCCGGGTTGGAGTCCCAGGGTGGAGAAGGACGGCGCCTGCCCCGCCCCACAGAGGCGGCTGGGACCGCCCCGCCCCAAGGTGCCGCAGGTGGGGGTGGGGAGGGCAGGCCACCGGCACAGCTTCTTTAACTGTTGCAGCAAAGTGACCCACCCAGGCCCTCCACCCGTCCTGTGTATCCCCGGGGACGTCACCCCCACAACCCCCCAAAGAACCAGATCAGAGATAGCCTTAGGCATGGTCTTTATTCACTTGGACACTGTACAAATATTACAATTTCCTTTTGCTGCAAAAAGTATAAAAATAATCTTTATATAGGAATCCATTCCTTACTGCAAATCTTTCTAAATCTCTGCAAATGGCTCTAAATGAGAAATGAATACAAAGGAGGGTCTGGGGCAGCAGGAAGCTGGGTCATTCCTCTGGGACTCACCCACCCAGATTCCTAGCTAGAGGGGTTTGTTCTTTCCTGTTAGCACCCCACCCCACCACCACCACCTACAGGTTCTCAGGGCTCAAAGTGGGGTATGTGAGGGCCAGGAGAAGCTGGGGGGGGGCAAGTTGTGGGGAGAAGTGAAGGAGGCTCCCCACCACTTCCCTCTGAAGGGGGCACCACTTCCCTCTGGCAGGAAGGGCAGTGACGCTGGACAAGCTGCCCCAAGGGGGTGGTGGAGGGCTACTGGTTCTTGCCACTGGGGAGCAGCTGAGGCAGGCGGGGTTCTGGGAAGGCTCACAAGGACACGAGGAGGGGGAAGGTCTAGCAAGGAGAAGCAAACATGGGCTCCACAGTGGAGGGACTGAGCCCTTTCCCCTGCTTTGGCAGCACAGGACAGGTGCTGGTGCAGGAGCAGAAGCCTTGGCCTGAACTGTGTGGTGGAGGGGGGGTGGGGGGGGCTGGAGAAACCATGAGTTGTGACTCTCAAGCTGTGTAGGGGAGCTGCGGGGAGGTCCCCAGGCAGCCCCCAGATCAGACAGTCTGTGTCCCAGTCATACAGGGCATGTATGTCCCTGTCCGTCAGAGGTTGAGGACAGGCACATCAAAGAGGTCACAGACACCTTCACTCTCATCCAGGTTGTAGATGTAATCGTGGTCTCCAGGGGGCGGAGAGAGGCGGAGGAGGGGGGCAAACACTGCAGAGAGCACCAGGCTGAGACCCTGGGCCAAGGTCCCACCAACAGCCAATCCAACCCCTGCCCACATGCATCCCACCCACCACCTCCACCCCCACCATCCTGGGCCACCCACCTTCTGAGGACATGAGCTCCTCCAGCAACTCTGAACTCATGCACTCTGGGGAAGGAGAGAGCTCAGTCACATTCTGGATCCCACCTCTCCACCCACCAAGGGCACCACCCCACACCCTGATCAGGTCCTCGGGAAGGTAAGAAAAAGACCCAATGTGCTAAGCCTCTGCCCTAACCCCAGGGAGGAAGGCAGCCTCACCTCGTGTAGGATCGAAGATTTCTGATAGTTCTTTGGGGAGTTCCAGAACTGTAAGACAAGAATCCCATGCTCCAGGGCAGAGGTCCAGCCTGGTCCACTCTACCCTCACCTTCTCTGATACTGTTCCACCCGCCCAGGGGCTCCCCACAGCTGAGAAGTAGGCTTTAACCCCTGGTCAAGTGGTGTCTTGGATCTACCAGGTTGGTCTCCCTCTCTGCTAGACCCAAACAACTCAGTGCTGAGCCCAGGGGACTGAAGCCACGCGCAGGTGACGGGGACAGACCGAGAGGCGCTGCTGACCTCCCCTCTGTCTGGGCACAGTAGGCGGCCCTGCGAGATGGAGAAGGGCACAGCCATCCCTACCCTTAGTGAGCACCCACTCGGTGCCAGGCTGAGACCACTCCAGGCAGGGTCGCCTGGTGGCACTAACAGGTGCTAGTGCTACAAAGGCCGTATGGAAGCAGAGGGAAATGAGGCCGGAGAGGAAACCTAGGGCTGGGTCATGAGGGATTCATGTGGCAGTTTAGGGACTCTGGTTTTAACCAGCAGGCATTAGGAGTCTTCTTGGTACACAGAAAAGGCAGTCAGGCTTTCACTTCAAACATACCACATACCCTGCTCAGTCAAGGTAAAGAGGTGGATTTGGAGCAGAGGTGGCCGGGAGCAATGTGAGTGTCGCAGATACAGGGGACCACCAACAGGCAATACCTGGGACAGAGCTCACTTAGCTGCCGGGGGTGGGAGGGAGAGAGAGAAGGAACTGCAGTGACATGAGGTGTCAGGCCTGGGTGACTAGGGTCAACCATTGTGTATGCAGAGGGAAAAGCGAGCTTCAAGAAGAAACAAGTCCAGGTGAGAACGCAGAGGAATCAAGGGTCCACTGGGTACACAGAGGAAGGTATGTGGACACAGGTCATGGAGTTCAGGCAAAGATGTAGGCATGACCGAGAACAGGGAGTCACTTCCCCAGAAACGGGGTGTTCCACATGTGTGGAATGCAACAGGGGCCTGCAATGCCAATGGTTAACAGAGTCAGGAAGAGAAGCACATGAGAGGAGCCAAGAACTCCCAGGACTGAAGCCAGAAGAGGAAAGTGCGTCGACATGGAACAAGAAAGTACCAGGGCAAGCCAACCCAGAGCCTGCTGGAGCTGGCAGAGTGGGTAGCCATCAAGAGCAGCCTGGGGTAGTATGTGTGTGTCAGGGCAGGGCAGAGCTGGCCGCTGCAACCCAAACAGCAACTAGATCAAGACAGAGTGGAGCTAGCTTTCCCAAGGAGAACAGACAGGACAGACAAGAGGGAGATAGGGGATGAAGTGCCACTGAATGATAGGAAATTCAGCAGGACTCGTGGCCAAGGAGAGGTGGGCTGGCCAGCTCTGGGGAGGTGACAGGAACGCCAGGGTCCAGCCCCAAGTACATTTCTGACCTAGAACTAGACTGAAGCTGGGTCATCTCCTCCCACAAGACCAGTACTCACCACCTGTGGGGTCCGCCTTGATGGGCTCAAAGGAGGTAGAAGGGTTGGGTCCAGATGAACTGCTATTGCTGCTGCTGCTGCTGCTGCTGCTACTGTCCAGAAGGGCAGAGGACTGCAGCGGCCGAGTGTCCAGTGCTGTTGGGCCTAGTGGGAGTGAGCTGAGCTCACCACTGTCCTTGCTATCGGGTCCAGGGCTGCCACTCACTGCAACCACATTCCCCAAACCAGCCAGTTAGGGGCAGGAAGCAGGATACTGAAGATGGCCATGCTAGAAATCACGGCCAGGGTGACCACAGTCCTGGTTCCCAGGCCCAAAGAGTTAGGCATTGCCAGTCACCCCTGAAGTAATCTTGAATTAATCACTGAGGAAGGCAGGCACGTGGCACACAGGAGGGAGGTCCACAGACAACATGGCAGCTGTGACCACATTCCAAGTGGACAAACAAAACCCCAGGACCTGGGGGAAAATGCCACTCCATGCCTCTTTAGTCAGAGCTTCCCTAGTAAAAAGGGCTCACTCACTACCACGGCAAGGGGAGGCCAGCTGGCCCACCCCCACAGGGCCCTTTCTGACTCTGAGACTCTGACATTTCACAACTCCAAAGTATTGCTTCTTGGACCCCACAAGTCACCCCATTACCAGCTACCCACTGTGCCTCACCTGTGACCTCAACTGCTGGACAGGCCACCCCCTGGGCTTCAGTGCTACCAGGGACAGGGGTAGAGGTGGTCGCCTGGGGACTGTTTGGGCGTGAGGCGTCCTGGGGGTGGGCCAGGGCAGGCTTGGGCAAAGGTGGAGGGGTAGACACAGCAGGTGGGCCCTGAAGCAAATCTTCAGGTGGTGGCACAGGCACTGCCACAGGCGGTGAGCTCCATGCCTCCTTGTTCACCAGCAGTACCTCAATGGGGCCACTCACACTCTTAAGATGAATCTGGTACTTCTTCTGCCCATTGAGGCCCTGGAGATGGGAGGTAGGGGACAGGTGGAATTGGTAGCAGACTTGGCCATGGGACAGAGCCAGTGTCCTCTCCCATCCAGGCGGCCCGTTCTCTGAGATAACCCCAAGCCCCAGGCCTCCCCCTACCTGCCCCACCCGGGACTTATCAGGCTCCACAGCCAGCACCCGCCCTCAAGCAACCTCGCCTGCTTGAGCTGAGCACCCACCTCTGGGATGGGCACCTCTAGGCTGGTGCCTGATGGGGCACGGATGGCCAGGAGGGTGTCTCCTAGAAAGACAAGGATAGGTTAGAGCCCAGGGGCTCAATCTGAGCTGAGAAAGGGGGGTGAGGTGTGGGGGGGGGGAGTACCTATCCCTGCAAAAATTAATCTCTGATAAACTGGACAGTAGGTCTCACCCAGCCCCTACAATGGATGGGACAGAGAATTAAAACTTTTCTCCTCCCAAGAGCCCAGAGTAAGTAACCATGAAATCTGGGTTTAAACACGTGGAGCAAAAGATTATTGGCCATGGGCATCCCATGCCTTGATGGAGCTGCCCCCTAGGTACAGGTGTTCTGGTCAAGACAGTCTGGGGGATGCAAGACAGAAAAGTTCGTTCCTATATCCATAATGCAAACTCACTACAGGGTAGAAATGGGCACTGTCCCTGCATGTAATGAGAGTGTGTGCGCACGCGCACACACACACATTGCCCCTATGCCTATCACACTTGAGAAGCCAAATCCATGGGACAGTGCAAATGAGAGCTGGCCCAGGGATCCACCCCAGGGTTCTTAAAACCCTCAACAGGTCTGCCTCCACAGGGTCCCAGTGACCCTCAAACCTAGGACTTATCCTTCCTGGCACAGGCCCTGCAGAGACGGAACTCTCCTTGGGCGCTGAGCCCACTGCTGAAGGGCTGTGAATCAGCTTAGCCCACCCCACCCCCCGACCCCTACCCAAGCTCTGCTCACCAGCAAAGCATCTGCAGATGTCCTCATGAGTCACGTAGGCCAAGGTGTGGGGGTTAAGGAGAACTGCCGATAGCCTGCCTATGGTGACGGACGGCAGACCACAGGCCCAGCTCTTTAGCAAAGGCCTGACATACATGACCTCAGAGAAAGTCCTGGAGTCTGGGAGAGAGGCCCGGGCCAAGACCAGTGGGGAAGGAGTTATGGGACCTGGCCAGAAAAAGCAGGACTATCCTCCCAAGATGCATAGCGCCTAGGGCACCACTGAATAAACCCAGCTAGACCAGAGGGCCCCTCACCCACTCCCCAGGAGCAGGGACCACCAGGAGGATATCAGCTGTTCTGCACGTCCTCTGTGACATTCCGGATGCTCTGCTGCACCCACACCTTGTGCTGGTCCAGTTCTCGCTCCCGCTGCTGCAGCTCCTCGATCTCTGCCTTCAGCTCAATCAACTTGTCCGCGATCTCCCGGGTATTGCAACCAGGTCCCACACCCCTGAGCCCAGGGAGTGGGGCTGAAAAGGGCTACCAGGAGCTCTGGGTCCCACAGCCCCTGTGCTCTCCTCCAGTCTCCACCCCACACCCCTTAAACTTCTGGATAGGACTGACCCTCCGGGCATCCCCCCACTCACTTCCACTGGATGCTGTTCTTGGATTTCTTCTCGATCAGCCCTATACCTTCCAGCACATTGGTAATGTCATATATCCGGCGCTTCTGACGCACAGCTAGCGTGTCAGCTGCCTGGCAGACAGAACAGAGCGGAGGATACTCAGGCTCCCTCTTGGAGTTGCCCCAGCTACACTGAGAATTAGCCTAGAAAAGAGGACAGCCCGGGCTTCCGCCCTCCTCCCGGGCTGCACAGCAGCTCAAGACCACGGAGCGGGAAGAGGGCTGCGGGCAGCCTGAAGTTATGTTCTGACTCTTCTCCCCACACCAGCCGGGGAGGCCACGAGGACCTGCACCTGCAGCGCTGAGGCTGGCACAGGGCTGACGACCAATGCCGTTGGCCGAATGAATGAAACAGTCCCTGGCCTCGCTGCCGTGAGAAAGTACACACGGATGGCGGTTTGCTCTCTGAGGGTTCAGCCGGGCCGCCCCAGGAGTTCCCCCTACCGGCCCAGGCCTGGTCCACCATCCCCCACTGTCGCCCCTTAGCCAGGGCCGCACCAGTTTAAGGTCAAGCACGCCGTCCTTGGCCTCCTGCAGAAGCGACACAAACTTGGTGGTGAGAAGTCCCAAGCTCTTCTCGTGCCGGCTTGGGGTGCCCGGGGGCGGCGGCGCCTGCGGCCCGGCCTCCGCCATCGCGCCCGCCCGCCGCCTCCCCTCAGCCAGGCCAGGCCAGGCCGGCGCCGCCGCCACTTCCGCTTCCGTTCCTGGCCGCCCGGGCGCCGGCGCCAGCGTCGCTACTTCCGCTTCCGCCCCTCCCCTCCCAGGGAACCTGGCGCAATTCCTCTCTGCGTATACGGCCGCAAAACTTCCGGGGACGATTAGCAAATGTCCAACTGCCTAAGAGAACGAAAACAACCCGGGATTTCCTGAGCCGCTACCTTCTCCTGAAGGAAGAAGACAGGGGAAGTCGGTGGCAGCCCAGGCAGTCGTAGAGCAGGGAGGCCACCAGAATCTTCTTAGGTGGCCATCCTGCCTCAACTCCTACCACTTCGGAGCCCCCACAGAGACCACTGTCCCTGATGAACATAGTGTATTCCCCCAACCCTGTCCTGGAGGCCACCCCACTGTCTTGGCCCTCATTTCTTGCCAAAGAGCAAGCAATGCATACATCTGCTTTGTGCAAAACCTGTCTCCCCTCCCCTGCTCCTAGCCGTGTCACGGCACTGGGCAGAGGCCATGAAATAACCAGCTCAGCCTATGTAATTTTGTCTAATGAGTGTAAAATGTAGGAAAGCACTTAGAGCAATTCCTGGCATGTAGGAAGGATTATGTGTTTGGTATTATTTTATTTTTAATATTGTTATTATTGTTACTATTTTTAGGTAAAATTCTCAAAGAAACAAACTTTGAAATAGGGATCTGCCTGCAGGAAATTTATCAAGACACTCTCTTATAAGGGAATTGGGCAGGGGGCATTAAACTACCATGCAGTTACAATGGCAGCCTCTACCCATCCTACTAGGGGCTATGAAACTGGGGTGAGCCTTCCAAAGTATGCAACATCCAGGCAAGGATACCAGCACTTTGTTCCCCAACACTGACAGAGACTCACTCTACATGCCTGGCACCTAGAGAGCCAGTGCCTTCATCCTGAAGGGTGGATTCAGATATTGTATCCAAGTTTATCTATTTTTTTTTTCTTTAGATTTATTCATGCATACAGAACTGGGGTACCAGCCAGAGGCGCAGGGGCAGTGAGAGGATTCACCAGAGACAGAGTAGGGAGCAGAACAGTCCGACTGAGGAAGTACACTGCTGAGGGGAGCAGCAGGTGGGTCAGGAGAGGTCTGCTGGCCATGTGGATCAACTCTAGGGCCAGGGATTGAACTCACACTGAAGCAGCTGTAGCTCACTTGCAGTGCTGCATCCCAACCTGTTGTGCCACCAGGGAGGGCCCCAAGTCTATCGCTTTATTACTACCCGGTAGGCCCTTCTGTGCACCCCCACCCCAGCTCTCCAGATAATAGGCTTCAGAGGTCTCCTAACCTCTGTCGCAGGCTTGTTCCCAACAGCCTGTGGTCTCTCCCTGCCCTGCAGAAGTGCACACCCTGCTCAGGCCCGTTTGCATTCCTTGCTGTTACTGTCTGCATTCATATCCTACATCCTACCAGAGTGGACCTGGTTGGGACTGGGACTATCCTGAGCACTAAGAGTTCTGGGGTGGGCTGGTCAAGACTCAGTGATCACAGGGAGCACAACCCCCTCCCCCCAAGGAAGTGGCGCACAGCCCTCCACACCCCATCCCACAGTACAGATGTTCTTTCCTGTTGGGAATAAAGTGCCAGAGACTCAGCTTCCTTCCTTTCTGCCTGCGGCCTTAGGGAGGGAGAGACTTGGAGGGAGGAAGGGGTCCTGGGTACAAAGGTGGGACAGAAGCTTCCTTGGAAGAGGAGGTGTAGGCCAGAGCTCTGAGAACCAGCGAGGGAGAGCCAGCTCTGCTGCCAGAAGGCTGGGGGAGAGGGCCAATCTCAAGGCCAAGGCTGCGGGGGAGGGAGAGCCGAAAGCCTGGTCAAGACTGGTGAGTTCCAGACCAGACTATCCTTTGCAACTCCGAGGAATGGGATCCAGTGGAGGCCTGTGTCTGCCCTGGCTTACTTGTCATCTGCATGGGCAAAACTGAGAAATCAGAAGGTGAAAGCTTCCCAGGTGCCTCCCTCTCATTTCCTGAGGGGGCTGGGCCAAAATCTCCCTCCGCATCCGCATCCTCGGAAGGGCCTAGACTCAGGCTGCCGCTCACAGAAACATCCGCTCTGTCTGCTCCAACCCAGACCTACCTCAGCTCCGGTTCCTCCAGGGCCTGCCATGGATGCCGCAGCCAAGGACAACATGCAGCCTGAACTTGCCCCTGGTATGAGCCCTTCTGGTTGGACTCGGGAAGGGACGGTGATGAGAAAGATGGGGATGGTGGGGTTCGGTCTAGCTTGAGCTCCATGGGGACCTCAAGAGGAGTTAACTGCCCTGGGGGACAGGCTGAGGAGTAGGGAGGGGAGCATTTCGGTGGCTGCTTCCTGCAGGCCCTCCCTACTGACTCTGCTGCTCAGGCTCTTCCTGCCCAGGGCCTGAGTGGCCAGAGCAGGAGAGGGCAGAGCAATTGGCCCGGGGTGCTGCGCTCAAGTGGGCATCAGGCGTCTTCTACCAGCCGGAGCAGCTGGCCAGGCTGGGCCAGTACCGAAGCCGTGAGGTGCAGCGCACCTGCTCCCTGGAAGCACGGATCAAGGTGGGCACAGGCAGGGGCAGGTGCAGGAGGGAGGGCCACAGGGACTGATCTGGCCTCACTGGCTGCCTCCCTCCCCCAGTCAGTGGTACAGTCATACCTGGAGGGTGTGAAGACTGGTGTGTGGCAACTGGCCTGGGCCCTAGAGGCGGTGCAGGGAGCCCGGGAGACCCTGGGCCAGGCCCAAGGGTTGCTCCAGGACATGGCTGAGGCTGCCCAGACTCTGGAGCCCCTGCGGGAGCAAGTTGCCCAGCACAAGCAACTGCAGGCCCTGTCTCAGCTACTGCCCCGGCTGCGGGAAGGTAAGTATACAGGTACTGGGCCTCAGCCTGCCAGAAGTTAGCAAACCCCCTGATCACTGGGCTGGGGTACTACGGCAAGATGGCATGAGGGACACACCAGGGACCTCCCAGAGTCCAGTTACAGAGGAAGCAGGGTATAAGTCCACTCACTCTGAGGCTCCCGATCTCTGAGTTGGGACTGACAGTCAAGTGACTCTGGCCTCCGCTGGCTGTTAACATATTGAACTATTTCCCTAACTGGGCCAGTGAATGTTCTCTCACGTGCGCCTCCCCCCACTGCCTCCATGCTTTCCCTCTAGGATCCCTGACTTCCTCAAGAGTTTACACCTGGCTCACCAGGCTTCTAGAACCTTCCTTAGGTCCTTTCAGATCTGTCAATGCACTACTGTAAATTTTCTTTTAGTATTTTACACATCACCCCAGCCCCAGGGCCTTGGCATCACTGGGCCCACAGCACGGTGGGATGAGTGAGATCCGGGGCTAGCTTCTCTATACCCTCCTTAGTGCCAGCTGCAGTGACCCACGCACAGGCCTTGATTGATGCCCAGCGCCTCCTGGAGGCATATGTGAGCCTGAGGGAACTGGAACAGCTTCAAGAGGAGACCCGGGCACCTCTGGGAGGTCTGGAGCTGCCAGTCTTCGAGGGGTTGGGACCTCTGGCTGAGGCACTAGGCCAGGCGGTGGAGGCAGCTGCAGGGGCTGCAGGCCAGCTGGCGCGGGAGGACCCGGCCTTGCTGGTGGCTGCTGTGCGAGTGGCGGAGGTGGAGGCTGGGCGCCCCACCTGTCAGGGGCGGGCCCCCCGGGACTGGCGACTGCGCTGTTTGCGGGCATTACAGGAGGGCCTGGAGAGGGTCCACTTTGGGACACCCCTGCTGCCCGGGCCCGGAGCCGTAGCAGGGTGGCTGGAGAATCTTCAGGTGGCCCTGCCGGCTGAGCTGGCCACCGCCGAGGCACTCGTAGCTCCCTGCTGCCCACCACACTACAGAGTGGTCCGGCTGTGGGCCCACACCCTGCACAGGGGCCTGCGTTGCCGCCTGCAGCAGCTCCTGGAAGGGCCGGAGCTCGGAGCTGCTGATGCCTTCACCTTGCTGCACTGGGCACTAAATGTGTACCTGGGGTAAGTGTCGTGGGGCAGCGGGTAGTGGGCGGATCGGAGGCTGGGAGCGCAGAGTGATACTGGGCCACCCATCTCCAGCCCAGAAATGATGGGGAGCCTGGAATTGGGGCCTGAGGCAGATGTGTCCCAGCTAGAGCCCCTCCTGACCCTGGAGAACATTGAGCAGCTGGAGGCAACATATGTGGCGAAAGTCCAGGTGAGCAGTTGGGGTTTCGGCCCAGAACTCTGCCCACCGGCTTCATAGAGCCCCATGTCGACCTGTCTTTAGCAGGACAAGTGCTGTGTTACACTCTCGCCCCCTCCCCCAGGCAAGTGTGGCCCAGTGGCTGCAGAAGGCACTGGATGGGGAGGTAGCTGAGTGGGGCCGAGAGCAGGAGCCAGACACGGACCCAACTGGCTTCTACCATTCACCGATGCCTGCCATTGTGCTGCAGGTGTGTGGGGAGTGGCGAGGCGCATGGCAGCACCCATCGGGAAAGGGGAAGGCGGCAGGGTTAGGACGCTGCTGATGACTGTCCACCCCCGCCTGTAGATCCTGGAAGAGAACATTCGCGTGACCTGCCTGGTCAGTGAGTCACTGCAGCGGCGGGTGCATGGCATGGCGCTCTCCGAACTGGGCGCGTTTCTGAGGAGGTATGCCAAGGCCCTGGCCCACTCCCAGCCCCTGACCCTGCTCTGGGGGCAGCTGGAATGAACGGGAGTTTTGAGTGAAGCGCGTGCCAGTGGGCAAGGGGTCTTTCAACAGGGCCTTGGGTAGCTTGGAGGTGGGGCAGGAACACCAGGGATGGGGTGATGGGGACATCAGAGTGACAGCAGACACAAGAACTACCTTTGCCCTTTGCAGCTTCAGCGATGCTTTGATTAGATTCTCCCGAGATCACCTCAGGGGGGAAGCACCAGCACCTCACTATGTACCCTACCTACTGGCTGCCCTCAACCACCAATCAGCACTCAGGTACCAGGAGGCCCCCACAGAACCCCACTTCCACTAACCCTGGGCTGAACACCTACCGGGTGGGATCCAGCCCACACTAGGTCACTTGGATTGACATATCCCTGGGGCTTCAACCCCAGTTCTACTAATCACTAGCTGTGTGACCTGTGGCAAGTTGCCTTGTAATTCTGAATCTTACTTTTCTCGTTAGAATTACATGGGCAATAATGGGGCATTCTGAGAATTTTTTCATTCAACAAATACCAGCGTCCTGCTCTGTGCCAAGTAAGATCTAGAGCCACAGCTGCACACAAAGCAGAAAACAAATTCCCTTCCTCTTGGGCCTGATGTTCTTTGGGATTGGGCAGAGAAGGCACATAAATTGGTCATTTTTACCCCTTCCTCTCCTTTTACCGATGAGGAAATAGAAACAAAAGACTCGCTCAAGGTCACACCGCCCATTAGAGACAGGTGAGCTGAGCCTAACACTCCCAGCCTCCATCCACCCCCCCACAGAGCTGTGTGGGGAGCCGCCCTACCTGCCCCCGCCCGTTACACACACGTGCCACTAGGTGGCGTAAGAGTGGCCGGACAAGGAAGGGCCCGGCGGGCCTTGGCCTTGGTCCTGAAGCCGTATTTTTTTGGTGGGTCCAGCTCCTCCGTGTCCGCCCTGCAGCTCGACGGGTTGGCTTCAGGGACCTTGGCTCCGGTGGAGGCAGCGCTGGACGAGTTGCAGAGGAGGATCTGCCGTCTGGTGTTGGAGGCGCTGCTGGTGGAGCTTCAGGTGGCGATGAGTGTGGGAGGAGGTCCTGCTGAGTATGTAGGGGCATCTCCCTGGGAATGTCGGGTCTGACAGTCCCTCAAGCCTCTTCTCTGCCTGTCTGTTCCCCTCCCCAGCCTCTGTTCGTGGCTCTGCCTTCGCGCCGGTGGTTGTCGAGCTCGGAACTGCTGGGCGATGTGTGCAAGCGGACGGCGCGCTTCTGCCAGGACTTTGGGCACGTGCGGACTCCAGCGGTCCAGGTACGTTGGGGGAGAAAGGTTGCGGAGAGGGAAGTGCCCATGTGAAAGGACTCTGGACCCACCTGGTCGCTGTCCCCTAAGCTGCTGCTGGCGGAGGTGGAACGCACCGTGGTGCTGCAGTACCTACGTGCGCTGATGCAGGGCCGCCTAGTGTGCCGTGGTGCAGACGAGCGGACCCAGGCGGCTGAGCGCCTGCGGCAAGATGCCGCTCAACTTCAGGATCTTTTCCTCGGTTTGGTGAGAACTCCTTGGGGGAGTAGATGGGCGGGACCCTCATTGGTTGGGTGGGGACCTAGGACTGGAGCGAGACCACTCCCGACGTGCTCAGGGCTTGGAGGAGAGCATTCAGTGCGTGCCAGTTCTGCTCGCCCTGAGGGAGCTGCTGAGCCTTCGCGACCCCACGCTACTAGGCCTGGAGGTAGCTGGCCTGCGGCAACAATTTCCTGACGTGAGGTGCGCAGACAGGATACCGGAAGGGAGGGGGGACACGGCAGAGGCGGGTCGGGATTGACGCACCTCCGCGATGCCCCGCAGCGAGGATCACGTCTCCGCCCTCTTGGACCTGCGCGGGGACGTTTCTCGGGAGCAGCGCCTGGCCGCACTCAGCTCCCTGCTGGCCGGCCCACAACCCTCGCCCCCCGCGGGTCGCCGCGCACTCTTCAGCCTGGTGCCAGCACCTACACCCTCACTTTCCTCCTGCCTCCCCTCGGGGCCCTGTGCCTGACGTCCGGCCGCCCGCGGAATAAAGCCAAGACCCTAAGCTCCTGGACTGTGTGTGTTGTTGAGGAAGGGGGATGAAATAAAAGTATTGGCGAAGGTGTGTGTGTGTTGGGGGGAGGGGGGGCCTGCGCCGTGACACGCCTGGCTCTGGTCTTGATAGACAGGCTGCACCCCGCTTATCCGGGCATCTGCCCTGTGTATGGACTGCGTTCCCAAGAACCCGGGCTCCCGCCGCCGAATGCGGACTGTACCTCACAGAAACTTACCCAGGCGGAGAGCGTGTGCTGCACGGAGTTAACTCCCGAAGCCCTAAAACCCGCCTGGTGCAGGGGGAGGGATTCGGACACCGCCCCGCCCCTGGGCGTAATCCGTGGAGGCCCCGCCCCTCTGCCTGCCTGGTCCCACCCCCAGCCTTGTGCTCGGGCACGCGCCGCCGCGGAGTTTGACGCGCTCCGCCCGCCTCCACAAGAGCGTGCGCGCGCCCGAGAGCGTGCGTCCCCGGCGTCGGCTCTCGCGGGCTGGGCTGCCGGCTCCGGGTTTTGAGGAGCGGGAACAGCGGAGAGAAGAGGAGCGGACAGGTGGGGGCGCCCCTCGCGGACAGAACTCCCCCCACCCCGGGAGGCCGAGAATGCACGCCACGCGACCCCTCTTCTCCACCTAGGAACCCCACCTCCATTGTCCCCTGGCCCCGCCCTCCATTGGGCACACCCTTCACCCCATTCCGCGCCTTGAATTGGCTGCCCGTCACGCCCCTCCGTGATCTCCCGATCCCTATTCGTTCTTCCTCCATGTTATCCTTTCCCGAAGTTTCTTATTGGCTCAGGCCACACCCTCTCATTTGTCCCCAGACTCCTCCTTTAGTCTGGGTTCCTTCCCCGACCACCTTTCATTCATTCTGCATCAAGTACTGGGTACTTGGGACTTGGGGTGAATCAGAGACGCCCCTGCCCTTAGGGAGTTTCAGGGGATGCTGGGGGTGGAAACACCGACCTAGGCTCCAACAGTGACAGCCTAGGGCGGTCAAGTAGCCGCCTAAGCACTGGGAGCCTCCAACATGGCAGGAAGGCTTCCCGGAGGAGGTGAGGCCTAGACGGAGCCCTGAAGGATGGTTAGGAGTTTACTCCACGGAGGCACTGGGAGGGCATTCTTGGCAGGACCTGAGACATGAATGAAACTGGCATATTCTGGTCATTGCAAAGAGGTAGGTCAAATGAAAGAAGGGGGCGATGAAGGGGACTGGTCCTGGTAGAAGAACCCCAGAGACCAGTGGGTGAAGAGTACAGAAGAGCATACAGCTGATTGAGGGGAGTGAAGCCGGAGGCCTGAAATCCTACCTAGCTGCTCCCTAGGCTTGATGGAGGACAGTGGAGGGGATCAGGTCTAGAAGGGGAAACTGTTCAGGGAAGGAATGATTCCAGAGCTCTTGGTCAGATACTGTTCTGGCCAATGGGGACACAGCTGGGAACACTCCAAAGGAGCAAATAGATAACAGTGAAATATACTGTATGTCGGGTGGTGATAAGTGAACAGTAGTTTGGAGAGAGAGCAGAGGTTTTTCTATTCCACAGACATGTTAGAGAGGCTCTTCAAGTAACTTGTGTGGAAATCTGAGGCTAGTGAGAGAGTGACCCCTGCAGTTACATGAGTGGGGGGAAATCCAGCTAGGAGACGTGTTCAGCTTGAGATGTCTCTTAGACATTCAAATAAAGGTGTTGAATTGAGAACTGGCAACCCTGGTTTGAGAGTTATGGAAGAAATCCAAGCTAAGGTACTTTAAACCCACTGAGAGAATGGGATTACCTAGACACCTAGGCAGCGAGCATAAGTGGATAAAAAGAGAGAGGTTTCCATGGAAGTTTCCAAGCCAGGGACATTACACTTTTAAGTGGTGGGGAAGATCGGACTGACTGTCAAGGAGGACCAGAGCACGCAGCCAGTGAGGTAGGAGGACTGTGTTCATGTATTTGGGAAATCTAGCGGAGAATAAGTTCCCAGGGTGAAGTGATTACTGTGTCATGTGCTGCTGATCCTCAGTGACCTTGGGCACTGGAAAGTCTGATTAAAGTGAAATTGAAGAGAAAACAGGAAGGAAGGCATGGAGATGAAGTAGAGATGATTTGTAGTGTCACCATGAAATGCCACTGGAGGGAGATGCAGCGGGGTTGGAGCAGTGTGGGGTCACGTGAGGGTTTGCTTTCGTTAAGACAGAAGAATAACAGCATGTGTTTATGCTGTTGGAAAGAATCCAGTGGAGAGGAAGAGGCTGGTGATGTCAGAGACGTGGGAGCGAGAACGGGGCCCCTGAGCAGGCCAGGTTGTTCAGGACCCTGAGCTGGTGTGCACTGAGCTTGGGGGTCAGAGTTGGGGGTCGGGTGGCGGGGCTGGAGTGCCCTGATACCAGCCTTGGATGCCAACTGGAAAAGTGCCTCAGATAGGAGCAGACCAGGGACTGGCGTGGATGTCCCCAAATATCCCTCTGCTCCCCAAAAGTTAGTGCTGGTTTGAATTTGAGGAAAAAGTACAAGGGGTATGCAGGTATTCAAATTGGGTGGGAGCAAGGGGGAAGGGACTGAGAAAATGCCATCGCTAGAAGGTAGTCAGGCCCCCTCACCCACTGTCATCCAGCTCCCAGTTTGAATGGGTTGACACAGGATTACAGCCCTGAGGAGGGCCTCAGTCCCTGCTGGCAGTTCGCAGTGAGCTAAGGGGATTCCACCATCTAAGTGGCTGGCAAGACTTCCTTCTGCTTTCTCCCAGTCCAGCCTGCTTGTGGGGGTGAGAGAGCAAATACCCCACCTGTGGCAGGCTCTGGGCCCAGTAAAATCCCCGCCAGGATAGCACAGGGCACAGGAACTGCTGGTTTTCAGGCTGTACCCATTCATTCTCCATGCGCCCTTCTGTGTCCCCAGAAGCCTACAGAGTGGGGAGTTGGAGTGATCGGGCCGGATGCGACCCCCAAGACAGAATGGTGTTGGACTCAGGGACTCAGGTGTATGAACAGACACCCCCGAGCCTACCAGCCAGTCCCTCGTCCTTGAGTCCTAGGCTGAAGCCCCCAGATCGAGATGGGACAGTGGTGTACCCCTGGCCTCAGTCTTCGGCTCTGCCTCTGGCTCTGTCAGTCCCGTCAGCCCTGCAGCCCCGGCCTAAGCCACAGTCCATCTCAGAGCTGTGCTTGGGTCACCGTGGCCACATGCGTCGCAGTGAGAGCACCTGCACTGTAAATAGTACTGGCCGGCGGGGGCGTGGCTCCCAGGGCCGGACCCTGCCTGGACGGAGACAGGATCCAGGAGGAGGCACCCTGCGGCCTGCAGCCTCCCTGCCTCACATTGCTAAGACTCGAAAGGATGTGGGCCATGGTGCCAGCAAGAGCCCCTGCATGCTGGTGGCTCTGCGGCCGACCAACATGGACCGTGAGCGGGACAAGTTCTTCCAGTCGCAGTACACCTACAACCCGCAGTTCGAGTACCAGGAGCCCATGCCCACGGCTGTGCTGGAAAAGTACTGTGAAGCCTCTGGACAGTTCATCCACCAGGTAAGTCCAGCCTGCCCCCTGCACCCTGGCCCCGACCCGCCAAAAGGGCTGGCCTGACTGGCCACTGTGGCCCCGTGTGCAGGCGGTTGGGATCATTGAGGCGGTCCTGGAGAAGTTTGGCACCTATGAACACTTTGAGGCCGCGACTGGGGGCCAGCTGCTGACCAAGTGCCAGATCTGGTCCATCGTGCGCAGATACATGCAGAAGGAGGGCTGCGTTGGGGAGGTGAGCGTGCCCCGTGGCAGGGCCCTCTTCTGCATGCCCCAAGCCAGACTGCCCCGGGTGGTGCTGGGCCTGCTCCCCAGCTGGCTAGGGTGACCCCAGGGAGTCCCTGTCCCTTCCCCTGCCAGGAGGAGGTGGGAACTGGCTCTGAACAGAGGCAGAGAAGGGTGGGTGTCAGCCTGGCACATCGGTGGGGCCAGCTGCCTGCGGGTGCCAGCGCTGCTGGCTGTGGCGCGAGTCACTACGACTTGCAGGTTGTGGTGCAGCTGAGCGAGGACCTGCTGTCCCAGGCAGTGATGATGGTGGAGAACAGTCGACCCACACTGGCCATCAACCTGACTGGTGCCCGCCAATACTGGCTGGAGGGCATGCTTCGCCACGAGATAGGTCAGCATGTGGGTAGGCGGGCAGGCGGGCGGGCAGGGGTGAGAGGGGCTTGGGATGGGGTGGTGAGGGCCCCCAGTAACCCCACCCCCTCTCTTTCTTCCCCACCCTCTGGAGGACGGGCCCTTTCCCTTCGTGAGCAGCTACCTCCTCCCTCTGGCTCACAGAGGTAGGCCGGAACATGCTTGCCCACTCTCTGGGCTCACTCTCATCTCCTCCTTCTGGATATCTTTTTCTCCCTCACTTGTCTCTGATTTCCCTTGACAGTGTGGCCCGCACAGGCCACAGGGAGAACCCCGAGGGTCCCAGTAGCCCTACCAGCATCCAGGCCCTCCGGGGTGGGTGAAGACCCGATCCTGACAATGGAATTGGCTGAGGCCACACAGCTGGGTGCGGGGAGTGAAAAGGCCAGGCTGGAAAGGAGAGCAAGGGATGCTAATTGCTATTCTTTTCTTTCTGTTCTTCTTCCTCAAGAATCCTATTATTCTAGGCAAAAGCTTTTTACTGGGGATATCGGTGTGACTGTCAAAATGATATGGGCATGCAGGCGGTGGGGCTGGGAGGCAAAGGAGTTTGTGAGGGGGGTGTGTATGTGTGCTGCCTGGACAGGTGGGGGATGGGATCCTCGGTGTGCGACGCCCTTGGGCGCCACCCAGGCTGCCCGGGAGGTGGTGGGTGAGTGGCATTTATCTGAGAATTTGTATGAGCGCCTGAGTTCGTGAGCAAGAAGACAGTGAGCCACCGGCTAGAGGTCCAGCTGGGTGGAGCAGAGGCCCCTGGACTCGGCCGGCCCATGCCCGTCTCCCCCCCTCTCCCTCTCCGCAGGCACCCACTACCTGCGGGGCGTGAACAACGCGCGGCAGCCGTGGCACAACGCCGAGGGCCGGGTGCAGTACGGGCTTCGGCCTGCTAACCCCACAGAGGAGGGCCTGGCCAGCCTGCACAGCGTGCTCTTCCGCAAGCAGCCCTTCCTGTGGCGGGCGGCGCTGCTCTACTACACCATCAACCGCGCCGCGTGCATGTCCTTCCGCCAGCTCTTCCAGGACCTGGCGCGCTACGTGCAGGACGCCGACGTGCGCTGGGAGTACTGCGTGCGTGCCAAGCGCGGACAGACGGACACCTCCCTGCCTGGTGGGTGCCGGTGCTGGTGAGGGGGAGAAGTCGGGGATCGGGAGGGCTGGGGCTTGGGGTCAAGGGGCTAACAGCCCTTCGGTGCCCACAGGCTGCTTCAGCAAAGACCAGGTGTACCTGGATGGCATCGTGCGCATTCTGCGGCACCGCCAGACCATCGATTTCCCGCTGCTGACCTCGTTGGGCAAGGTGAGGGGCCAGGGGTCCTAGCCAGCTCTCCACCTCAGGCACTGTCCCCTGGCCCTCTGATTAATGCTGCAGTGAGGTCTGGGTGCCAGGCCTTTGGGTGGGGAGAGCAGGGTGGATGTGGGCATGGCAAACGAGCTGGTGTCCTGGCAGCCAAAAGTAGGTGCTTGACTCAGCCCACAAGTGCGTCAGAGGAGGCCAAGCATTCCAGGCCAAGGGAGCAGTCAGCGAGGCCGGGGCAGGAGGCGGGCCCCTGGCGCTGTGCATTTGTGCCAGGCTGAGGGATGCAGGCTTCCTCTGAAGCAGTGGGGTATTGGAGGAGCTTTAAGCAAAGGAGTGGCACAGATACTTCCTCAGAAGGTTCTCTGGATGTCCTCTGGGAGGGGGATTGGAGAAAAAGGCCAGGGTAGGGGGAGCCTCTCTGGTTACTCCTACAGAACCCATGGTCTGGCCTAACTGGGCGGTGGTGACGCAGTGGGAGATTGAGGGAGAAACTTGGGAGAGCTCTTCAAAGAGTGGAATCCTCTTAACTCACTGGCTACCGTGACTAGGAGGGTGACATTCGTCCAGTGTCGGATATGGGGAGTCTGGAGTACCTGAAGGACTTCCAAGGGCAGCTGGAGGTTTGGAGATGAGGGGAGGAGTGGGGCTGGAAAGCGGAGTGGGATGATAGGACATAGATGAAGAAGATAGGACATAGGGCCGAGGCTTGGGAGTGGATGGATCAGGAGGGGGTCCAGGAGCAAAGGGCAGCGAGCCGTTGGCAGGGAGCTGGGACCAGCTGCTTAAAGGCCTGGGTGCCCAGTCTTGTCCTCTCTGCAGGTATCCTATGAGGATGTAGACCACCTGCGGCCCCTTGGGGTGCTGGACAATACTCGGGTCCCGCACTTCATGCAGGACTTGGCCAGATACCGGCAGCAGCTGGAGCACATCATGGCCACCAACCGGCTGGATGAGGCAGAGCTGGGTCGCCTGCTGCCTGACTGATGATGCTGTTTGAGAGCTGAAGGCAGAGGCCCTTGACAGAGGACTCTACAGTGACCCCAGATATGAAGCTGACTGCTCGGCACCGCTACAGCCTGGGTGTTTCTTGTGGGGGCTGGGCAGGCAGAGTATCCCAGAAGGGAGGAGCAGCAGCATAGAGGGTTTGAGTCCTCCTTGGGGCCCCACAGCAGCTTGTCAGGCTAACTGAGCCACCCTCCTGCTTCCAGCTCTCTGTTGAGCAGAGGGGAGGCCTTGGGGGCAGGAGAGAAGCCGAGCACAGTCAGCATGGGGGGAGGTTTGGGAGTGGAGACTTGTTTTTGCATGAGATGGCTTTGGGTCCCTGTATGTTCTGTTCCCTCCCTACCCCCCACCTGGCCCTTCGGTGCTCCTTCAGCTTTCATGCTGTCTACCTCTCACTGGGTCCTGGTGTGGGGGAGTCTCTCTTCTCCTGGGGTGATTGCCTGAGCCTGGGGTCCTGGCTTTCACAAACCCAAGGGGCAGGTGTAATGGTAGCAAAGACCCAGCTGGGCTGGGATGCACTTTGCAGCATTTTGCCTCTCCCACTGGCCATGTATTTATCCCCTATTTATGTGCTCTGTTCCTTGGGGCTGGGAGGCAGCAACTTCTGCAGGTTGGTGGAAGGAAAAGGACTCCCCTGAAAGTTACCTACCCCCCTACTCTTACCCTCCCCCACCCACCCCCACAAGTCCTTTAGGCCTTGTGAGTTGAACTGAGCACCCACCTGTCCCGAGCCCCACCACCTCCTCTGCTCCTGTCTTTCCCATAACCATACAGCTGGTCTCTGGAAAGGGTTGGCATAGCCTGGCAGCAGCCAATCAAGCCTGAGGGGCAGGCCCCTACTTATTCCAGTTCTGAGCCCTCCTGGACTCCTGGTACAGAGTGGGCGGTGGTTTCCAGCTTCACCTCAGACTCAGTTCTGGGTGGTTGACCCAATCTCTTTCCCACCCTTGGCCTTACCCATCTATAAAACCCAGAAATGGGAACGCAGTTGAAAAGTTCTTATTCATTTAGGTCATGAATATGTATACACACTGGTCAGAACCATCACTGAGCTCCCAGTCCAGAGACAAACAAAAACCAGTCAATTAAAACAGTTACAATGACGTGTGCAGACTGTGTCTACCCAAGATCCCTTCGCCTTCCTGTCTTCTAGTCTCACTTCCTGAGGCTGTGAGATCTAGACCCCCTAAGTGGCGAGAAGCCCTTCTTCTGTTGCTCTCTCATCAGGCCCAGGGGTCCCCATGGAGTGCGGGCTGCCTGACATTGGTCCTTAAATGGCTCATGAAAGGAAACTGGTTATAGAGCAGGGGTCAGATTCTTGTCTGGGTCCCCTGCCTTGTCACAGTTTGTCACTCTGGGCCTAGCTATGAGGTCTCCAAGGGAACAGCTCATCAGTGAGCTGTAGACAGTATGAGGATTGTGCAGCAGGACACCAGACTGCTCCCCTCAATGGGACTCAGAGACACAGATCCACACCCTAGTTCTTGGGCAAAGAAACAGAATCTCAGGGAGAGCCCAAGCGGACCCTGCCAAGTTTATTAATGTCCAGCAGTACTGGGGCAGAGGGGGCCATGGTGGTGGCATCTGAACCCACCTGGAGGAACCCAGGTCTTACTGGGTTTGGACCGGAAGGGGCTTGTCAGCATCTTGGCATTCAGGAATCTAGAGATGATGGGAGGAAAGGGGCCAGTTAGTTGGTAAGGGCTCCCTGCCTTGCAGGCCACCACCCCACCCTCACCATGCTTGGGCAGCCTCACACCTTCAGACTCCTCCCCAGCGTCGTAGTCAGGCTCTGGCTCTGGCTCCGGTTCTGGGTCAGGCTCTGGCTCTGGCTCAGGCTCCAGTTCAGGCTCCGGTTCAGCCTCTAGCTCTGGTTCTGGATCCGCTTGGGGTTCCAGCTCTGGCTCAGCCCCTTCAGATGCCTCAGCTTCCAGCTCCGGCTCCGGCTCCTGCTCGTGCTCCTCGAGGGTTCCAGATTGTGTCGCTGAGTCCTCAGGGTCCCCTGCCTTGTCGCAGTTTGTAGCTCTGGGCAAGCCAGGGTAGGCGGCCCCTGAGCCAGCTGCCTCAGGCGTCCAGTGGCCAGGGCAAGGAGGGTCATAGCTGCGCTCTCGGTAGCCTGGAGTGGAGATGGGAGACCCGATTTACCCCTGGACGCATGGCCATCTCTTGAGAAGGCAACTCCATCCTCCCAAGCAACACACACGCGCGCACGCGGGGCCCTTGCGCTCACCAGTGCCCGCGTGCTGCCAGTCCCAGGCTGGGTCGGGCGCGCGCACGGTCCGCTGGGCGCAGCGCAGCAGCTCCTGGCAGGCGGCCTCGCCCTTGCCCTGCACCACCACCAGCAGGCGGCGCACCCTGCGCTCCGCATCGGGCAGCGCGTCCAGCGCCTCGTACTCGGGCCCGGTGAGCACGCCGCGCGCCAGCAGCGCGTCCAGGAGCAGCCCCGAGTCAGCCTGTAGCGTCTCCACCAGGCGTTTCCGCTCGCGGTCGATGGTCTCAGACGGCCGCTCCTGCGCGTTGCCCATAGTAGGGGCTGCAAGAGCGAAGGGGAGAGATGGTGGGGGCCAGAGAGCCCCTTGTCCTTGACTTCTCTCCCGGGGGCCCCAGCGAAAGCCGCCGTGGCTAAGCCCTAAATTCACCTCAACCCCGCTGGCCAAGCAGCTCCGCAGCTCAGGACTCGTCCTCCAGTGCGTCCAGCCACTTCTTTTCAGTCTCCTCAGGCTTCTCAGTAGCCCCTAGAAGTCAGCTCGCCCCTCAGATCGCTACTCTTCCTGGCCAAGCACTCCCTCCTGAGCCGGCACCACTGAAGGTCCCTGCGGTATAAGAAGCAGCTTATCCAAACTAACTTCTTGATCCCAAACATTTCCCCCACTTCAGCAAGTCCTTTCCTGTCCCTCTGCTCACCCCTTCTCTTATCCTCACTTAGCCATCTAGCTGTTCACCTCCAGCCAGACCCTGCAAAGCCTCAATATTCCTCTACATCCAGAACACAAAGAGGCAAGAGTCGTCCCTCTTATCTGCTGGAGAAAATCCAAAGCCTGGGGTCCATTTTTCCAGGACAGGTGCCCTGCCCCTACACCCCCTCACCAATACCTCTTGAGTGCTAGCTCTGACCAAGATTTGACATCATCACCCAAGACCCAACTGCCTCACCTCAGCTGTGGGAATGACTCACAACCCCGTCTAGCTTTATTTTGAAGCACCCAGAGCCCAAGCTCCTAGGAGCCACCAACAATACCTTACAGAATTTTGTTTTCCTCCATGCAGCCTCCCATTTTGACTGTCTACCGAACAGTGGATGTCTGGTAGGTTATCTACTCTGTTCATTTATTACCAGCCAAGAGCCATTGTCTCCTGGGCGGCCAGCCCTTTGGCAGTAAGGAGCACCAGGCCCTGAAAGGTCCCTCTGTCCCTGACCTTGGCTTTGACCACACAGCACCCTCCTATGGCTTCCCTTGTGTGGGGGGCCGGGGGAGTCCTACCTTCTGAGTTGGCTCTAGGTCTGGCAGAGTGGATTGGGTCCTAGCCACCATCTTACCTCTCTGATCTCCCTCTGCTGCCTCCTTGGTCACTTCAGTCATCCCGCCCTTATTGAAGCACCAGCCCTTCCCTCTGGCCACTGAGCAGAGAGCAAGGCTTCTCTCCCCTCGTGTTGCACCTGTGTCAGGTGCTGCTCCTCTATCTCAGAGAGCTTCAGCTCACCAAGGGAGAGCACCCACACTCCTCTTATGTCCTCCGCCAGTCTCTGAGTACCTCCTGCCTTCCCAGCAGAGAGGCTTTGGCAACTCTCTGGGGATAAGATTTATTGTCCCCTTTTTACAGATGAGGGGATGGGATCAGAGAGACTAAGTGGCAGAACTGGAATGTGACTTGTTCTAGCTTGGACTCGGGAAAGCAGAATGTCATCCCCATCCCCTGCCCCCTGATGCCCATTAGGCTGTCTAACCTGCTGCTCTAGCTTCCTCCCACCCTTTACCTCCCCCAATACCCCCAAGGCAGTCAGGCTATCCCCACTTCCCTCCACCACTCGGTGGGTGGAGAACTCCCCAAACCCCTGGGTCTTGGCAGTTCCCTAAGCCTGGGATATTCTTCCCTCCATGCTGTGGACCTGTTCTCAGGACTCAACCAATGCCTGTGTCCCAAAGACTGGCTCCTGCTCCTGTTACCCCCAGTGAACACATGTCAGGTACAAATGCACCTCTGCCCTCCTCAGCCAGACTTCTAAAGTCTCCCCTGCCCACTCTCCCCCAGCCCCCACCTCATTCACTGGGATGCCGGGAAGAGAGAGAGAATATACTCTGGGCGGACCAGATCGACTCCTCTCTCACTCCTCCCCAGTTATTTTCATGTGAGCCTCCTCTTCCCATTATTCCAAGCCCTGCCCTTCGTTCTGGCTGGGGGTGCAGACACCCCAGCTAGTCTGGGGCCACTCTCTGAGACTCTTCATGCTCAGAAGCGAATACCAAGGTTAAGTCGGGCCAGTCCTTCACTGATCCCAAGGTAGATCCTTTAGGAAGCACCTCGCGGCTCCAGGTGCTAAGTGGAGAAGGGGGTCTCGGCTGGCTCCCCACCTCGCTGCGTGGGCATTTTTGCTAGGGAGCGAGGGTTGCGCGTGTGCTAGCCCCAGACTGCTCTAAGCCCCCCGCTAGCTAACCTCAGAGTCCTACGGAGGGGCGGGGCTCACAGACCTCTTCGGCGCTCAGCTGGTGCTGGTGGGACGCGGATTCCGCCCAATGTTTCTCGCCCCTCCCCCAGCAGCGTGGGGTGGGGCTCCCGATCCCGTACACCCTAGGCTGCCCCACTCACGGGCGAACCTCCGCAGAGCAGGAGATGACGAGGCAGAAAGGGCTGGGCGTGGTGGGGGTGAGGGCAGCAGCTGCGGCGGAGCAGAGCGGGGCGGGGCGGCCGGGGCTGCCGGGAATCGGGAGCGGGTGGGGGCGAGGGGGCATTCTTTTCGGGACACGGGGCCCGCGGCCAGCGCGGCCGCGGACCGCGGGGCTTCGGAAGCGCTACACAATTTTTACTCTCCCTCTCTATACCCCTCCCGCCGCGGGGTGACGGGTGAGTCAGGGAGGGGGCAGCTCATCTTGCTCCCCAAGTACCCAGTGCCTACTCTGGGCCTGGCAATTCCCAGGTGCTTTCCGCCTATTCTATGGTGGATCCCTCTTGCCTGTCACGGGTGAGGCTCAGAGAAGGGGACCAGCTTACCCAGGTTCACAAAGTGGATGCTTTGCAGAACTGTGACCCAAAAGTCCCCTTCTCCTGGAGGTTGTGTTGGCTACACGCTGCCTTGGATGCAGCCAGGAGCATCAGGCAGGGCCCTAGCAGAACTGGGAGATGGTGACCCAAACACCTACACTCTCCAAAGGTTCCTTCATTAAGGCTCAAGGACCCCAATGTTTCCACGAATGTAAAGTCACTCCCCACACCCATCAGAAACCATGGTCTCTCCTTGATAGGTAAAGAAAAAAAAAGACCAGAGACATAGAAGAAAGAAAGAAAAAAAGAAAAGAAAAGAAAAGCAGTTTATGTGCAGGGCTTGGTAATGGAGAGGGACAGCCAAGTAGCTGGGACTTCGCGAAGCCTCCTCCAGGGGGCGCCAGAAAGCGGAGAAGGGCGAGCTGAGGCAGGCCAGAGTCCCTCAGCCTGCTGGCCTCTGAGAGAGAGCTGGGCCAGGTAGGAGGCAGGCTCATGGGGGTGCTGTAAATGACTTAAAGCTCCAGGAGGCCAAAGGCTGGGCCTCCGAAAGCTGCTTGGACATCCAGCAGGGGTGGTGTCCCGGGTGTGGAGTCCTTCCCTAGGAAGAAGAAAGTGTTCTCTCCTTTTGGGGAAGGAGAAGGAGAGCCTCACCAGCCATCCTCTGGTGAGTTAGGATGCAATGTCCTTTCTCAAACTCCCCAGCTCTCACCAACGGGTAGGTGCAGGGCAGCCTGCACTCAGGGGCTTTCCCTCCAAACACAAACATCCCAGCCTACCTGGTAAAGGTAGCTCCAGCAATCTGGGCCCACTCCCCCACCCGCCCCCCCACTACCATTACCTAGAGAAGTCAACCCTTTGATTGCCAACTCAGTCTCCTCATCCCTCTCTGGAACCAAGGGTTGCATCTGCATGTGAGAACCCCAGGAACCAGCTGGAGAGGAGAACTGGGGAGCCTAGAAGAATCGGGGTTCTGGCTGAGAGAACAGCCATGAACCAAAAGGTTCCCTTCAGCAACCCCTAGATCCACCCCTCCCCCTCCCATCTTACCAGGGACAACTCAGTGTCCAGGGTGCATTCTCGCCCTTGGAGGCTGGGGCCCAGCACCTGGGGAAGCTCCAGGTCAGTGGTACCCAGGCTGTACAGGCAACTGAACCCCATCAGGCCTGTGACCCCACCCATCGAAGGTGTACTCACATCTAGGGGTCCTGCAGGTGCCACACTTTCAGGGGGAGCCAGAAGCAACATGTGAGGCAGCAGACTCTCTGGGCTCTGCTCTCTGCTCTCCAGGCCCAGCCATCCCCTGTGCACAGAGAACTGCAGTTGGCCCGTGGTGTTCAATCCCCACCCCACTAGGTTTCCAAGCAACCTGGTACCCCAGGACCTAAATCTGAGTACATATAGAAGCCACTAGGAGACCCCCATAGAGAGGGGCACACAGAGATCCTCCTACCTCCAACCTTCAGCCTGAGGTTTGGATTATGGGGCTGAATCTTGGGATCCCAGCAATTGTCTAATGGTTCTTAAACTATTGTATACTTTACAGTCTCCTCAATGATCTCATTTAAAGTGTAGATTGGGGGGTCCTCCCTGGTGGTACAGGGGTTAAAGACTCAGCACTATGAAACAGTCTGCAGCCACTGCAGTTCAATCCCCAGCCAGGGAGGTGACTCAGTGCAGCAGACCTCTCCTGTCTCTCCCACTGCTTCCCTCAGCTATGTGTTTCAATTGATTTGCCTGTTCTGCTCCTCACTGCCTCTGGTGAAACCTCTCACCAGCTCCCCCATACCTCTGGCCTATACCCCAGTTCTTGTATGCATAAATAAGTAAAATGAACCTTAAAAAAAAAAAAACACCCTGAGCCCTACCCCAGAGGTTTTACCACTTTGGGGGTGACTCTGTGCTGGTACTCCTGAGAGCACCTGGAGAAATCAGAAAAGATCAAGAGCCAGACAAGGCTGGAATGTTCATGGGCTCCTTCAAGATGGTCTTTCTGCAAGTGTGGCCCCAGTCAGGAAGAGGCTCTTTGCTCACCTCTCAGGGACCTCCCTGGCACTCCTTGGCTCGGGCTCTTGGGCATTCCCGGGTCCCTCAGGGCTGAAGCTCTCTTTCCCTTCCAGGATGGCCTGCACCACAGCCACAGGCAGCAGTGGGGGTGCTGTCGCATAGAAGTCACACTCCTTTGGGGCCAGAGCCAGCCCGGCCTGGCCTTCCAGCCCTGGGCTAGCTGGTTCTTCCTTGAGCAGTGCCAGGCCCTTCTCCCTGCACCAGAGAAAAGCTTCAACCAACCCTAGCACTGAACTCTCCTCTCCCCTGCGGACACCTGGGCTGCCAGGCCCACCCCCAGAGGCAGCCCCTGTCCCTCTTACCCCCTACCAGCACTGCAGGGAAAAAGCCTGGTCCCTTCAGGTGATGGAGAGCCTTGCAGGATGTCAGAGATGATGGGGCTTCTTGCCCTGTAAGGACTGCTGAGGCCCAGGCTGGTCTCTGGGAGGGGCTATAAGTAGAAGGCTAAGACCAGACTTCCACCTTGAGCCACAGGAAGAGCCAGACCCAAGCAGTCCCCACAGGGACCAGGTTTAAGGGGGAAGGTTGAGGAGGGACTCATTCAGGCTCTGGCAGGGGTAAAGGAATGCTTCTGGTTGTTTTCTGGAATGGGGGAAAGAAATAGGCTCTTTCATAAACCCAGGTGTGCCCTCGGGAAGGGAGAAAAAGCCAAAACCTACCAACTGTATAAAGCAGGAATCCTGCAGGAGGGCTTCAGGTAGGGGGCAGGTACTGAATTTGGCCGGTGTTGGGCATGAACTCCCCTCATCCAGCATCAGGGACCTGTGCAGGGGCAGGGCAGGTCCATCCCCCAGGCCCTCCCTCGCCTGCACCTCCCTACCAAGGCCAGCAGCCAAGTCAGCAGAGCTGAGGCCTGTTGCCAGGGCATCAGTCATGTGCTGGAGGCAGAAGTGCTCCCAACCAGAGGGGGCGGGGAGGGGGACCCTTGGTGGGTGGAAGGGGACAGAGGGGGACAGTTTGAGTCCCAGACCTGTGCTTTGGAATGCTCTGTGCTGGGGGGAGGGGCTACTGGGGTGGAAATCTGGAGGTAGGTCCTGGACAAGGGGTTCTGGGAGTGAGGGTACATGGTAGAGTAAGGGAAGGGAGAGAGTTTGAGAAGGAGCTTGGGAAGGTGGCCTGGAGGCAAGGAAGACTAGGGTGAAGGCGAAAGAATGAGGATTCCTGGTGAAGTTTCTGACATGTTTCTGCAGAGGGTCTCTGGCAGAGAGGTTCTGGGGGGTGGAGTGAGGAGTTTCCCTGACTTTCTCACTCACAGCTTTCTCTTAACGCCCGTGCTGCTGGACACAGCCTGAAGTGGCCCAAAGAGGCACTGGATTAGCTGAAAAGGAAGCAAAGGGTTAATAACCATGCATGCTCTGGACTTGCTCCTGCCCCATGTGGCACTTGGTGGGGAGGGTTTGGCAGGTGGGAGGAGGGGGTGTTCAGGAGTGGGAGAGATACCTGGGTAGGGGGGCCCAATACCTTGCTGATGACCTTGTGCTGTTGGCTGTGGCACTGCTGCAGGGTCACTACCTCCCTCCATAATATCTCGTTCTGCCTGGCAGAAGGGGTGGGCAGGAGGGGAGCTCCGTCACCACCCCCAGAGAATGGTAGGCTGTGACCCCACCCCCTCTCTTCACAGGGAAGGAGTCCCTACGGAGGGAGGGGATAATGGGGGAGGGAGGGAGAAGGGGCTGCCCAGATTGGTTTCCTCTGCCGATCACCCTTCCCATCCCCCACTCTGGGCGCACCGCCTGAGCTCCCTCAGCCGGGCCTCGGCACTCTCCTGCACTCCCTGCAAAGCTTGCACTTCGCCCAGAAACCGGCTCAGGTCCTCGGGGCGCCAGCGGCCGTCCTCACTGCGCAGCGAGGGCACCTGCAGACAGGAGGGACAACACCGTTGCAACTGGGGCGTGTAGAATGTCCCCACAGCTTCCCCAACCTTGGGGTTCCCGCAGGCGCCCCCCCACCTTGCGCCGCACACGTTCCAGCAGCTGTTCATGGCCACGCACAAAACTCGGGTGCTGGAACTCCACATGGTCGCGCTCCGGCCTGAGCAGGCCGCCCTGCTCCATGCTCACCACCTTCCGAAAACCGTCTAGGGGTGGCGTCAGGGCACGTGTCAGTCGTGCCAGCGCACCAGGTCACTGATACTCACTTCTCCCCCCTCCTCCACTCACACATGTTGAGTTGCCTCACGAAGCTTGCCATGTTGCTGTGCTTGAAGTATTGGGGCAGCACTTCCTTGGCGAAGCAGCTCTGGTCGCTGACAAGAAAGCTGGTCCCGCTCTGCCAGGAACACGGCCAGC
>NW_004567129.1:17708918-17755567 GCF_000260355.1 Condylura cristata
CCCACTCCCCAATCACTCAGGGGCAGCTAGAGTGAACCCCTACCCCAATCCCACCCAGACCTATAGTTCTTCTAGGATGGAGCAGAGGCCAGGCCCCGTTCCAGCTCGAGCAGGGTGACCGGTTGTCGGTGAGACTGACTCAGAACCAGACCCAGCCCTCCCTGTCTGGCCTCGGTCTTCCCATCGGTATGATAAGGTGCGCTGGGAACTAAATGACCTGGAGGATTCCTCAGACGCTAGGTGTCAGCGGTCGCCTCACCTCCTTCTTGCACACCCTCTTCAAGGTAAACCCCCTTTGAATGGCTGAGGGGAGGGACCCACAGACCCGGCCCAGGCAACGGCTTGGGTGGTTGTTCGCAGACAAGGAGGGATCCCAGGGACCCCTGAGGGAGTGGAGGGGCCCCAGCCCTCACCGGGCTCCATCGGATCAGGTGGTCGGTGCCCGGATCGCCCACCAGCGCCCATAGCTTGCTGAGGAAAGCTGGCACCGGGCTGGGGCCGGGCTCCGTGCGTGGCTCGGCCAGCGCTTCCTGCATAGCGCTGTCTCGGTGCTGCTGTGCGCTCAGCCCTGGGGCCCCGCAGTCACCGGCTTCTCAAAGCCGCGGAAAGTGCTGCGTTTGCGCCCGCTGGGTCCCACTCCGCCCACCGCGCACGGGTCAGGTCAGGTGGGGGCCGCGTGGGAGCCCGAGGGCGGGGCCGGACCGGCGCCCAGCACAAAGACACGCAGGCAGGGTCGCGGCTGTGGAGGGGCGGTGGGCAGGAAGACCTGCGTTCAAGTTCCACCTTGGTTGGGCCCGAAGTTTCCCCCTTTGTTCTTCGGAGAGATCAGCCATGCATGGCTGGGTGTGGTCTGGGCCATCTGAACGCCTTTGGGCACAGTGAAGCTCCAGGTTGCTCAGGTGGACAGGAGGCCAGAGAAGCCCGCGCCCTTCCTCCCACCTACCCGGGAGTTGTCATCCCGAGGTTGCCGAGTGCTCTGTCTTTCGTCACCACCACTCTCATTCAGCAGCAGTGCTTGAGGTTTCACCCTCTCCTGTTCCCGCCCAGAGGCTGCCAGCCTTTCACAGCAAGCAGAAATCCCGAAGGATTTATTTCTTTCACATTTAATCCCTGAGACCAGCCTTGTGCCTGTGCCCTCTCCACCACACTCCTCCTGCCCACCCCCACCCCCAGACGGGCTGAGGAGATCGCAGATTCCAGGGTGGAGAGAGGTTGGAGAAGGGGGGCCCTAGTGAGGGGAGGGGGTGATGCTGAGAGCATCAACTGGCCTCAGAGTGCTGGGCTGTTCCCTGCCGTCCCCAACGACCTCATTCCCTTGTAGACACAAAACGGGACGTTGAAGAAGGAGCTGTCAGTTGGTGGGCGCCTGCACACCTCCCTCCGGATCCCAGAGGCCACAGGAGTGTGATTGTGGGGGAGCGTTTTCCCCATCACTTCACAAATGTGGGCCGCCAGGGATGAGGCTCCCGCGTGAGCTTGAGCGTGTAGCTGCGCAGGCGCGGGCAGTGGGCTCGGAAAGCCTGCAGCACCGAGGGTCGCACCACGCAGAAGCAGTGCACCTCACGCAGGCCAGCGCAGTGCTCCGCCAGCTCCTCCAGGGCAGCGTCCAGCCCCGTCGAGGCGGTGGCGCGCACCTCGAGCACGCGCAAGGTTGTGGCATAGTGGAGCGCGGCGAAGCACACCGGGCCTATAGTGTCTCCAGAGAGGCAGAGGCGCAGCTCGGCCACTGGCATGGCCGGCTGCAGGACGCGCTCCACACTCTCGGTAGACAGGGCCGGCTCCAGCTCCAGTTCCACTGCCAGCCCAGGGTGCCGGCGGCGCAAGACCGCCCAGGCCGCGTTAGGCAGCGGAGGCGCGCGCGCGTCATCCCGGCACGCGCACCGCAGGGCCAGGCGCTCCAAGGGCGCCCGATCGGGCGCTGCCAGTGCTTCGAGGGCAGTGGGAGACAGGCTGGCCAGGTGCAGGCCGAGGGCACACAGGCGCGGGCAGGCTTCTAACAGCTGGAGCACAGAGCCGGGTCTCACGCTGCCCACCAGAGTATCGTTGTCCAGGAAAAGGCTGCGGAGCTCCGGGCAACCGCGTGCCACCTGCAGCACCAGTGTATCGTCCAGTGTGAAGGGCAAGCGCCGCAGGTTGAGGTGGCGCAGAGTACGAGCAGTCCGGCAGATGGCGTGCACGGCGTCCAGGACGTCGCGGCCGGCGTCAAAGAAAGGCTTCTCTCCCCGGCACTGCAGATGCAGGCCCTGCAGCCCACAGGTACGACCTGCCAGTGCGATCAGCAACATCGTGGCTTCCCTGCGGCTGGGTTCCCTGGAAGGCTCAAATTCCAGTCGTAGGTTGTGGATGTGGTCCAAGCCCGGGAGCAGATATGGTGGCAGCATGCTTTCTCCCTCACTGCTGCAACTTGAGGTTAGAGCAAAGGGGAAAAGCCATCAGTCTCCTTGCCACCAGCGAAGCTACCTCTACCCATCCTTCAGCCTAGGTTCCAGCTACCAGGCCCACTTCCTGGCCTGCACACATCTGTCTGTCCTGTTTATGCCTAATTGCTCCACAGTAACCACCACGCTGCAAAGGAGTTCCCACCCTCTCCCTTTATTTTCATGTTGTTGTTGTTGTTGTTAAAGATTTATTTTTTTATGCATACTGGGGTGCAGGCTACAGGTGCAGGGGCGGTGAGAGGCTTCACCAGAGACAGAGCGGAGAGCAGAACAGGCAGATTGACAAAGTACACTGCTGAGGGGAGCAGCAAGGAGACAGGAGAGGTCTGCTGCACCATTGGGTCTCCTCCCACCAAGTGGGTCACCATCACCGCCCCCCCAGGCTGGTAGGGATGGAACTGGCACCCAAGTGGCCAAGGCTAGCTTCACAGTGCTGTGTTTTAACCCACTGCCATCACCAGGGAGGCCACCTCTCCCTTTAGAAGAGATCAGATACTACAAGTCCATCAGCCTCAAGTTGAAACCCTGGCAGGGAGAGCTAATGGTGTTTTAGGAACTGGGCTTTCCAGCAGTGTCTAAGGAGGCAGGGTGGGGCTTCTGGACTGCCAGGTTCACTTTCCACCTTGACCACTTTTTAGCTGAGTGGTTTGCAGAAGCTGATGAAATCTCTGCCTGGATTTCCTCTGTGCAATGGAGATACCACTACTAGCTATCTACATATAAGATTTTCTTGAGGATAAACAAGTTAATATACGTGAGACACAGAACAGTGGTCGGTGTGTATAGACAGGAAATGTTACCGTGTGTATGCTTTTTTAACATGGGGACAGTCACTGCACCCCATCTAGCCCCTGACCCCACAGAGGGGGCGAAGGAGAGAGGGCTGTAAGATTGGGAGGGGCAGTGGGGTCTGCTCACCTGATGTCAGTGTGGTGCCACACTGTACTGCAGGTGGCAGCGGCAGCCCAGGCCCGGCAGACTCTGGCCACAGCAGCACGGTCCCGCAAGGACAGGTAGCTGAAGATGACTGCCAGCACCTCTTCTGGCAGCTGCTCTCCAGGCTCGGCCATGGCCCAGCAGCTGGTGGTTCCCTGCTCCCGGTGACAACTCTGTGCCTGGAGGGAAGTATGTCCCTTGGCTCAGAAAGACCACTGTGTTGAGGGGAAACACCAGAGCCTGTGGATAGAAATGCCTGTGCTCAGGAGCAGCTACATAATTGGCAGAGCCCAATGCAAAATGGAAATACAGAACTCTGTTCAAAAATAAGATTAAGACATGAAGACAATGACAGCAGAACATGAATAAACAGATCCATCAAATTAGTAAACCAGAGATGAGGCCCTGCTCAGACACATGAGGTTGACCCTGGATGCTGGCTTCTGATTCTCTTCAAATAGCTTTTTCACTTGTTGAGTAAATCCATCTTGTGGCATATGAGAAAGAACACAACCATCACCTATGGGCAAAGCTGAGAAAGAAAGTTCCCTAATTTTGGAGGATGCTATCATTTTCCTTTCTGGTTGGTAGTTCTTCCTGGGGAGAGCTGAAGGACTTCTGCAGAGGCCATGGCTGGAGACAACCTCAAGCTCCCCCTCAAGCTCAATGTGGGAGTGGGGTGGGGGTGTGGAGCCTCCCAGGCAGCACAGGGGTCTCTGAACCACTTGCTAGCCGATTTAGACTCTGATGCTAGGGATGGGCTGGCCCGAAGTCTGGCTTCTAGGGCTATTAAAATGACACAGAGTGCCCATATCTGCCTGGACAGCTGTTCACAATACAGATCCATGGCGCTCTCCTCCCCATGAGGCTTTCTGGAAGGAACAGCACCCAGGAATCTGATCGCAACAAGCACCAGTGTCCCACCTTGACAAAAACTCCCTCTAAGCCCGCCAGTCACTTGCTAGAAAGTGACTGTAGGGTTAATAGGGCGGGAGCATGAAAGAAGAGTGAATTGGCAGGACTGTCACAGCCAGTCAGGAAGCGGGGGCTGAGGGTGGAGCACTTCTGAATCCGCCCAGAGAGGGGAGGCTCCTTCCTCCAACTTGGGAGGGGGGACGTCCTGCGTACTTCCAATGAAAGGCCAGCGGGGTGGAGAAAAGCCCTGGTTTGAGGAGTCCTGGGATCGTCTTCTGATCCTGACCCCCAGCAGTCCAAGGCTCCCGTTGGGTGGTGTAGAGGCTGCTGGGGTTCCGAAGACCCAACCCGGAATGCAGCTTTCTCCGGAGTGTGGGGCGTTGTGGGGAAGTGTGCCTCCCTTTCGAAGTTGCCCGTTTAATTTCAAGGCGCTGGAAGGCTGGCGTACACAACGTTACACCCACTTGTCAGTTTTCCATTTCCCCATATTTTCCAGACTAACGAATTCTGCAGCAATTTGCCTCTCGAGTAATCTTGGGACTTCGGCTACCCTCGGCCAAACTTGAACCTGGGTCCCAGCAGCACCCGGTTCTGAGTGTGAGCGAGCAGCAGATTGTCGAGCTGGACCTTCTTCCAAAAGGGACCAGAAAATTCTGGCCCCCTTGTTGACACTAGCCCCGCGGGAGGAAACGGGGCAGCTCTCGCCCTGGTGCCCTCGGGCTTGGAAAGAACTGCGGGTCCCTTGCCGTGGGTTAGTTCTTCCTGCAGCCCAACTCGGGCGCCGGGTCTTACCTGCTCAGCGGACCGATGGGCTTTGCTCAGCGGCGGGTGGCAGGCGGCGGAGGACATCAGGGCGGCCAGGAACCTCCGAGAGCCGGGAGGGAAGGCGGGGAGGGGCAGACGGGAGGGCGGGACGCCCAGAGAGGCCCGGGCGGCCGGGGCTGGGCGCCGCCCCTGAGCTCCGCGCACACCCGGAAGCCGAGCGAGTCCATTGGAGCGGGGCGCGCGTGGGAACCCAGGCCGGGTCCCGGCGGCCAGGTGAGTGCTCAGGCGGTGGGCGCCGGGTGTCAGCGGGGTCGGGGGCGGATCCTAGCGCAGGAGCGTGGGCGCTGGGTGGTTGCCAGGGGCTGCCCCGGCCAGGTGGCGGCGGCCTTTGGGGCTGTTTCCACGAGAGGAAGGCGGGAGGGCCCCCTTCCTCCCAGCAAATTCCTTGCCCAACGAAGGGCTTTGCGGGGTGGCAGGGCCCCCCCTCCCCCGCAAGGTTAGTTGGCGGGGAGGAGTTCTGTGAGCAGAGACCCCTTGTCCGACCCAAGCAGTCTCTTGTGAGAAACTCCAGCGTGAGGGTGGGATAGTGGGAGGCTGGGGAGCTCCCCTCCAAAGTTTGGACGAGATTTGGATGCAGGGGTTGCTTGCTATCAGCCTCAGAGGGGCCACGACTGCAAACCCTCAGGGCCCATCCAGCAGAAGGTGGGGCTGCCCTGGAACTGTTAGGCTGTGTTAATGGGGCTCTGTGCCAGGCTAGATCTAGGTGAGGCGGGTGAGGCATATTTTCTTGAGTTGGTATCCGTTGTCCTCTCAGTCTTAGCCCAGCTAAGGATACCCTGGACCTAGCCAGAAGTTGAGATAGGCAGACTCTGGGTGGGTGGGGCGCGGGGCTTCCCGAGGAGGGACTTTGGTGGACAGACAATTTGGAAGCGGTTCCCAGAGGGAATAGGGGAGTCAAGCCCAGATGACCCTCCCAGCCCCCCACCCCCTCCTGATATGTGACCCTGTATTCCTCCAGCTGTGCAGATATTCCTTTGTCCAGCCCTAGAGAGTGAGGTGGAGTATTTTCCCTCCTCCAGATTTCAGTGGCCTCCAGCCTCCACTTCCTCCCCTTGAGGGAGGAGAAATAATATCCATGGGTCAGCACCATGTGGTGGCTAAGAAGACAGATAAAGGAAACTTCTGCAGGTTCCCACAGTCACCAAGTAGTGTCCCTGCCACTTTGCTCCCGCGTGTCACTTACATTCTCACCCGGTTGCTCTTGCTTTATAAGAAAAACAAATTAAAAAAAAAAAAAAGAAAAACAAATTCATTTGACTTAAAAAAAAAAAGATTTATTTTCTTAAGCATACAAGAGCGGGGGTGTAAGCCAGAGGTGTAGAGGGGTGAGAGGATTCACCAGAGACACAGTGGGGAGCAGAGCAGGCTGATCCACTGAGGGGAGCAGCGGAGGAGACAGGAGAGGTCTGCTGTGCTGTGTGGGTCACTCCCTGGCTGGGGATCGAATCTGTTGGAATCTGTGCTGTAGTTGCTGTGGACAGCTTCATAGTGCTGCATTTTAACCCCTTGCACCTCCAGGGAGGCCCCAACAATGAAGGGGGCCAGAGTAGGACCATGACCAGATACCATTTCTCTTGCCAAATGTGGGAAGGCCATTGGCCAGCTACTGTCTGGCTTTGGCACTCCAGTTAGGGCCTGGGGCACAGTTGAAGTTCAGCCTCTACTTTGAGATCAGAATCTCTATTCTCTTCCCAGCAATACCCACAACTATGGTCTTGGCTCCTCCTGACACCGCCTCCCTTGAGGTTCCCTGCTCCTCATGTAAGCAGATGCCAGCTGGGACCACCTCATTTGTCTTGCCCAGAGCAATGACATTCAGGGTGCTCACAAGCAGGAGCACAGCACCCCTCCTAGACACCATTTGTAAATAGCAGACTAAACAGTAAGGAAATGGGACTGATGGGGTCTTGAGCCCATATTGCTAGGAAAAGGGTGGAGTGTTGCCTCATGTGTGGGGAAGGAAGAATCAGGGCTCTTTCCCACCTGCTGCTCCATGGCACAATTAAGTACTGGGGGGCCACTGAGCTTGGGGGTCAATGCAGTGGGTCCCTGGTCTAGATGTTTGGAATTTTGCCTCCACCCCCAGGCTTTCTATATCAGTTTCATTCTCAGGCTCTTTCCTGGTGGTGGCAGAGCAGATCCCGCTTCCCACCCAGCCCAAGGGAAGGGAAACCAATGCCTCTTTCCTGATCATCCAGCCAAGATGATTGAGTCCTCTGCCCAGCTCTAAACTAATCAGATCAGAAAGAGTGGAATATGCACTTTAGCCAGGCCTGTTCCATTGGCTACGCTGGAGCTAGGAGTGAGGTTGGCTCTCTCAAAAGGCACATGGGTGGAGCAGGGTGAGGCCCCAAAGGTCAGTCAGGATTGTGGGAAGTATCTACGCAGGTGGAAACCACAGGTGTTCTGCTATGTGGTGCAGGAAGTAGACTAGGAACAAAGGTGAGAAAAGGGGGGGTGTACTGTGGTCCCACAGCAGGACATGGGTTCGGTGGCTTCAGGGCATGGACACCCTCTAGGATGAAGATGTCTCCTTTCAGTTTTAGTAAGAGGGACACCCTGGTCTGAGAAGAGGACAGAACTCTGACTCTGCTGTAGAAGCTCACCTGCTACTCCGGCCATAGTGACCCTGGGCTCTTTCTCCCAGAAGACAGTGGAGAGTCCAACCCTCACTGCAAGCCTATGCTGAGGTGGGCTGGGCTGGGCTGAGGGGCTGTGCAGACCCAGAAACACCAGGGGCTGCCTGTGAGATGATGACACCCCCCACACACACACCTGTGGGCCAGCTAGGTGGGGAGGGCCAGCTGGGCACCAGCTGTGGAGGGGACATCTGGGCCACGTGGGACTGCACAGTTGTCTCTGGGACTGGATCGGAGGTGAGCTGGACGCCTACCTGCATCTTTAGGAGGCAAGATGGCAGCTGGGCCAAATGGGCTCGAGGAGTGGGTGGGCAGCGCATACCTGTTTGTGGAGTCCTCGCTGGACAAGGTGGTCCTGTCGGATGCCTACGCGCACCCCCAGCAGAAGGTGGCAGTGTACAGGGCTCTGCGGGCCGCATTGGCAGGTGCGTGGGTGGGCGGGCACTTGGAGAGGAGGGGGGCCTGGGACCTTTTGTGGGCAGGTGCAGAGGGTGAGGCCACACCTCTTCACCTCTGTGGGGCTGTGCTTAACCACCTGTTAGAGGAAGACTGGAAGGGGTGGGGAGAGGGAGCCATTTGGCCCTGAAGGTACGGCCTCCTCCATTCATGCATGTGTGCCCTTGGGTGGAGCCTGTGACCCCGAGTCTGTGCCGTGTGCTGCGCCGGACTAATGCCCCTGCCTGGTGTCTCCCATTCCTCAGACCAGCCGGCTCTCTGCTTCCTACTAATAGCGCGTCTCCTCTTTCCTCTCATGGCAGCACTTCTTGCCCAAGATCCAGCCCCTGTATCTACTTTTCAAGCCTCCCCTTCCATGTCAGGGCAGAGCTCACAGAAGGCTGAAGCCGGTTGGGTGACCTGGCCTCAGTCCCAGAGCAGCAAGAACCCCTCTCCCTCCTGGGCTGCGGGAGCCACACTTGGTGGAGGCGGAAGACCTGATACCTCCTGGCCCTGCTCCCCAATGTCCAGGCCTCTCTCTGTCACAAAGTCTCTCCTCTCACCCCTTTAGCGCACCCACCCTCATTTGGGGCTGCAGGAATGAGAGTAGAGTGGCACCCACTCCATCTTGTGTGTGTGGGGGGCAGCTCCTTGTGATAGGTCCTGGTCCTCATAGTTGCTGTGGGCATAGCAGTTTTGCTTCTTTCCCAACTGGGTGTCCTGGGGTAATGCCCAGGGCCCCAGGTCTGGGGGTGGGGGTGGCTCTAACCTCAGGCTTCACTTTCCTCTAACCACTTGGAGAAAAGCCCCATATGGGAACTGCCTGGGCCTGACCGCCCACCTCCGCAGAGTGCGGCGGGAGCCCGGAGGTGCTGCAGATCCTCAAAATCCACCGCAGCGACCCGCAGCTGATTGTACAGATGCGATTCTGCGGGCGCCCGCACTGCGGCCGCTTCCTCCGTGCCTACCGCGAGGGGGCGCTGCGCGCCGCTCTGCAGAGGTGCTTGGCCGAGGCCCTCGCCCTCCCCTCGATGCGGTTGCAACTGGAGCTGCGCGCGGGCGTGGAGACGCTGGACGCCTTGTTGGTAGATGAGGAGCGCTGTTTGAATTGCATCTTTGCCCAGAAGGTGCGGCCGGCTGGGACGGGATGGGGTGGGGGTGGGGATCCCAGCTAAGACCTCCCTCACGGGCACCGCACTCCTCTTCCCAGCCCGATCGGCTCCAGGATGAGGAACTCGTGGAGTTGGAGGATGCACTGCGGAAGCTGTCCTGCGGCTCAGGGGAGCAGGCCGCGTCTGTCCCCATCAAGTCCCAGACCCCCTCTCTGTCGGAGGAGAAACGGCTGCCACCGCCAGCTGACCAGACTTTTCTGTTCCAGGGTCAGCCCGTAGGTGAGGCAGAGGCAAGGTCACCTTTGGATGGAGTTTGGGGAGGAGCTAGGTCTAGGGAGACGCGCGGCTGAAAGGGAGCTGTGCCGCTGAGCTCACCCCACTTTCCGTCCCCACACCCCCTCCTGCAGTGAACCGGCCACTGAGCCTGCAAGACCAACAGAAGTTCGCGCGCTCAGTGGGCCTCAAATGGCGCAAAGTGGGACGCACGCTGCAGCGCAGCTGTCGTGCGCTGCGGGATCCGGCGCTGGACTCACTGGCCTATGAGTACGAGCGCGAAGGGCTCTACGAGCAGGCCTTCCAGCTGCTGCGGCGCTTCGTCCAGGCTGAGGGCCGCCGAGCGACGCTACAGCGCCTGGTGGAGGCCCTCGAGGAGAACGAGCTCACCAGCCTGGCTGAGGACTTGTTGGGTCTGGCAAATGCAGATGGCAGCCTGGCCTAGGCTGTGGAAAGGAAGGGGTGGCCGGCCAGCTGCCCGCCATTTGGAGCATCCTCGTGAGATTGGAACATAGGGTCCCTTCTGCTGCTACTGTTGACCCGTCCACCCTCCAGACTCTGGGTCATCGACCTCCCACTTAGCTGATCTGCTGGAACTCCATGAGCGGAGTTGACTACCTTCCCCAGGAGTTGGACAGACACCCACCCTACCTGCTGGGGACACCTCTGGGGGTCCAGCCCCGGGTACTTTAATAAAGACAGAGAATGTATGTCACCTGCTGCTTCTCTGGCCTCACCCTCTTGTACCTCGCAGGAGGGGCTCCTGCCAGCCCTTACTCCTCAATAATGGAAGATTTCCCATTAAGCACCTGCTGGGAATAGGCCATTTAATATGGGGCCTCCCATATTAAACTACAGTAATAAAATATTATGGTTTTTGATGTGAAAAACACAAGAAGTTGGGGGAAATAATGAGCAGGGGCCTAGCTCGGGCTAGCAGTCAGGCTTCCTAGACGAGATAGAATGTGAATAAGGAGCGGGTGAATTTTCTTTGCGTGGCAAGCCTCCGGTGAGGTCTTGCAGAAAGTAAGAGGGAGAGATGTTAGGAGAACAGAAAGAAGACTAGAAAGAGGTAGATGGATTTGCAGAGTTTGGCTGGTGGGTGGGAGAGGCAGATGGCATGGCATTTTTTTCAGACTTTGGAATTGATGCAAGGGTCTGGAAGAGGAGACCAGTGGCTCATAAGACTGGGGTGCTGGCATCAGAGATGGTAAGGGGGTGAACACATTTATCTAGGATGGGGGGTAATGGGCCTGGTGACCTTGGATGAAGAGTGGGGTGAAGAACCTCCAGAGTGTGGTGGGGAGTGGGGTTGTCTGCTGAGATGGGGCGCTGGGGAGGTGAAATGCTCTCTTTTTGGTATAGGAGGGAATAGCCTCAGATGTTCTGGAGGATTTCCAAGGAGAAAGTGGAGGCCAGCTGGACCTATAGTTCTGAGATCAGGAGAGGGTCAAGCCTAAAGATTCACCAACAGTGGGAGTGGGTGGGGTGGTTCCAGGTCACCAGCTAGAAAAGGAGCAGGAAAATCTGGCGATGTGGAGGTCAGGGAATACCCACTGCCATGATGGAGGCCGAGGCTGGGTCAAGACAGCATGCCCACTGGAATCAAGGAACAGGTTACTAGGCGGGGCTGTTTGTGGGAGGTGGTGGGGATAGTAGCCGGAAGCGAGAATACAGGAAAGGGTCGGAGGCAGTGGACAAAGCTAGAGTAGGGGACTCGGAGAGGTCCAAATAGGACAGGGTGATGCTTAGTCTCGTGTTTGCTTTTATTTTATTTTTTTTTTTTAGATTTCTTTATTCGTACAGAACTGGGGTACAGGCCAGAGATGTGGAGGGTGAGAGGCTTCACCAGAGACAGAGTGGGGAGCAGAACAGGCAGATCAACAAAGTACACTGCTGAGGGGAGCAGCGGGCGGGTCAGGAGAGGTCTGCCTCGCCATGTGGGTCAGCTCCGGGGCAGGCGGGGATTGAACTCATGTGGAAGTGGCTTAAGCTTCTTTGTGCTGTGCTTTAACCCGCTGCGCCACCAGGGAGGGCCGTAATGTTTGCTTTTTTAAAGATTTTTTTATGCTTACAGAACTGGGCCAGAGGTGTGGTGGGTGAGAGGGTTCACCAGAGACAGAGTGGGGTGCAGAACAGGCAGATTGTTGAAGTACACTGCTGAGGGGAGCAGTGGCAGGCCAGGAGAGGTCTGCTGTGCCTTGAGGCTCAGCTACCTGGGGGGGTGTGCTGTAGTGGCTTTGGAGAACTTCATAATGCTGTGCTTTAACCAGTTACGCCACCAGGGAGGGCCCTAAAGTGTTTGCTTTTTAAGGACATTGGTGAGAAGTTGTCAGGAGCTGGCCTAAAAAGAGGATGCCCTGAGTAACGGTGCTGGTTCTTAGAAATCTGGGGGTGGGGGTGAGCAGTAGGGCTGTCTACTTCAGGCCTCATTGCCTGGGAGGTTGGAGTTCCAGGAAGAGAGCGCTTTGGCTAGACTAGGGGCTGAGTCCTCAGTCTCCAGAGCATCTCTCCACCTGCCTGAGTCCCGTCAAACCCTCTGCTCGCTGGTCCACTTCCAGAGTGTCCCCGAAGTGAACAACCCTTGCCAGCCTAACCCAGCCTGCAGTCACCCAGGTATGGCGATTTCTCCCCGCAGGAGGCTCCAGGGACTGGGAGACTCAGAACTGCCTCTGGGGACAAACTGAAATGCTCACATGTGATGTTAAAGCAGACAGGGTTGCTATACCGCCTCTGTGCGGATCCCAGTGGATGGATGGGCAAGAGGCAGGCAGGAAGAGTCCTGGACTAAGCTCTAGAAGACCTGGGGTGGTGACCTTACCCGAGCGACACAAACTGCTGCTTGAGTTGTGAGAACTGAACTAGCTGCTGGTGTGTGTGTGTGCACACCTGCTGCCCGTGGAGGTGGGCAGGAGTAAGGAGGCAGCCATGTGTCCAGTGGTGGTCTTGGGCCCTGCCTGCTGCAGGGAGCCAGGCTGCTAGTGAGCTGAGAGGCGCTACTTGGATGCGTTGGGCCTGTGCTTAAGTTCCTGGGCCTCAGGGTTTGGGAGCTGCTGCCTCAGGCCTCCTGCCAGCTCAGACTCTGTTTCACATCAGGGAGCCAAAGGGGGGCTGCCCCCTCCCCCAAAAAAGTTGGACAGGGAGAGTCCAAAACTGCCCATAGGCCTGAATCCACCACATTTTTGGGGTTGCCAGAGAGTTGTCTGTGAGGATCCCTCTCTAAGACCAGACTAATCTGCACCCGAGACATGACTCCCGGCGCCTGGGCGGAGCTGGACTCCAGATGTCCGGGCATGCACAGCTGGAGGGTCACGTGGCAGCAGCCAGCTCCCCTTTCCTGCCAGCACTGCATCTGGCCCTGGCCGGTCCAGGGCCTTCTTTGGGACCTTGCGCGGGGCCTCGCAGGCAGTGAAATCCGCAGCAGTGCGGCTCCCGGGCGGGCGGAGTGTAAGTAGTGGGGTCCGCAGGACCGACTGGTAGGGTGGGTTAGCTGTGATTCCCGCTGAGTAAGGGGAAAATGGGCAGGGGATGCCGAGTAGGGGGCCGGGGGGCACAGACCTGCACCGGAGCTGAAGGCGTGGAATTGGCCTCTAGGAGGTATTTATTGTCCTTTCAGGGTGCCCATCCCGGTGGGAGGGTTCAGGGACCAGCGTAAGAAGCCACCGGATGGGGACCAACGGCCGGTAGCTGCTGACACGGGGCTCGTGGCGTCCGGCCCCTTCCTCTGGAGGAGGGTGGGGCCGGGAGACCCTGCCGGTTGCTGCTTCCACCTCCCGAGCCCCTGGCAGAGTTTCGGGCGCCCGCCCAGGGGGCCATGAGGCGGAGGCTGCGCCTACGCGGGGACGCGTTGCTCACTCTGCTCCTCAGCGCCGCCCTCGGCCTCCTGCTCTACGCGCAGCGAGAAGGCTCAGCCACCACCACAGGCGCGCCGCCCGCGCCCCGGAGGGCGGCTCCCCGGCCCACCCCCGGGCTCCGCGAGTTTCAGGCACCGGACTCGGACGCAGCCCCGCCAGTCTACGAAGGGGACACGCCGGAACCGCCCACGCCCACGGGACCCTTTGACTTCGGCCACTACCTGCGCGCCAAGGACCAGCGCCACTTCCCGCTTCTCATTAACCAGCCCTCCAAGTGCCGCGGCGGCAGCCCTCGCGGGGGCCGGCCCGAGCTGCTCATCGCCGTCAAGTCCGTGGCGGCTGACTTCGAGCGGCGGCAAGCGGTGCGCCAGACGTGGGGAGCGGAGGGGCGCGTGCAGACGGCGCTTGTGCGCCGCGTGTTCTTGCTGGGCTTGCCCAGGGGCGCGGGTGCAGACCGCGCGGAGCAGGAAGGAGCCCGCACGCAGACGCACTGGCTCTCCTTGCTGCACGCCGAGAGCAGAGTGTATGCGGATATCCTGCTCTGGGCCTTCGACGACACTTTCTTCAATCTAACGCTCAAAGAGGTCCACTTTCTGGCCTGGGCCTCGGCCTATTGCCCCAACGTGAGCTTTGTTTTTAAGGGTGATGCCGATGTGTTTGTACACGTGGGAAACCTCCTGGAGTTCCTGGCGCAGAGGGACCCTGCGCAAGACCTGCTCGCAGGTGATGTGATCCTGCAGGCGCGGCCAATCCGCGCTCGAGCCAGCAAGTACTACATCCCCCAGGCCGTGTATGGCCTCCCGGCCTACCCAGCCTACGCCGGCGGTGGCGGGTTCGTGCTCTCTGGCACCACGTTGCGGCGACTGGCCAACGCCTGCGCTCAGGTTGAGCTCTTCCCCATAGACGACGTCTTTCTGGGCATGTGCTTGCAGCGTCTGCGGCTCGCGCCTGAGCCTCACCCCGCTTTCCGTACCTTTGGCATCCCCCCGCCTTCAGCTGCCCCGCACCTCCGCACCTTTGACCCCTGCTTTTACCGTGAGCTAGTTGTGGTGCACGGGCTCTCGGCCGCCGACATCTGGCTCATGTGGCACCTGTTGAACGGGAGGCACAGGCCCACCTGTGCCCACCCAAGACCTGTGGCAGCTGACGCCTTCCAGTGGGGCCCCTGATCACCGCCCGTTCAGACCCAGGATGCAGCCAGTGTTGGAAGTGATTTTGCAGGCACATTTATTTCACTTCCTTCCCCAGAAAGGGGCAAAGGGCTGCCCACAGCGTCCCAGGGCATGAGGCTGAGTTGGCTCACACAAGTGGGAGCAGGTCTGAATACTCTTACTGGCAATTCTTCAAGAGAGGTGTGTGTGTGTGGGGGGGGGCATTGGCTCCACCAAGCAGCCTGTCCGGTGGAGGGGTTGCTGGTGGCAGGGGCTGACGCAGTCTGGCCGTACTCCTTGAACCCTAGAATGATGTGGACACTTTGCAGGCCTTTCCCAAGGTTGAACCCCTGGGGGTGGGGGGTGCAGGCAGACATTTTGCCAGAACTCAGTCTGAAGCAACAAGGTACTTCCCAATTGCCCCTCCAAATTGGGATTTTCAGCCCTGTCCAGGTTCTTGGGTCTGAAATCTGCTTTCTAGGAGCCAGCCCTCCTGGGCTCTGGTCTAGCTACAGCACCAGGCAGGGAGGTACAAAGGGGACAAATGAGCGCATGGTCCTTCCCAAAGTCTTTCCCCACCTCCAACTCCCACCACGCACAAACCTACACCAAACACGGGATGCCAGTCCCCCACTGTAAGGCTGTAGGAATCCCCCTTCAGAAGGGTCACGGGGCCTAAGATGACTCCAATTATAAAATCTCCCGCACCTTCAACCACCCTTCCTCAAGAAAGAAAAAAATCAACACTCGACACTTATTTTAGTACAAACATATCAGCAACGGAACATGTGAGCCGTTGCTGAGGGCAAAGATCTTTATTGAAGGGGGTGTGGGCAGGGGGTGAGGAAGGTTCCCCCGTTCCAGGAGGATGGGAACAGTCCTGGCTGTCCCTGACAGTGGGCTGTGCGGGGGTCTCTGGCCAGGCCACAGTCCAAGTGGGAAGACACCAGTTAGTCACAAAGTCACGGGAGCGCCACACAAGCCTAGCTGTAGGCCCAGTCACCACGTGGAGCCCGGGGCAGGTCCCTGCACATTCATTGTTAAACTATACAGGATGAGGCTGTACATGAGTTAATTACAAAAGTCATATTTACAAAAATCTGTACACACATTTGAAAAACTCACAAAATTTTCATCTATGTATCACAAGTTGCTAGACCAAAATATTAAAAATGGGATAAAATTATACATTTCTCTTCGCAATTCTTTTCAAAAGGATTAATATTTTTTAAAGCACATATGCTACTTCCTTAGTAAGACCCATGAAGAGACTGAGCAGCCCAGCTCTCCTTGGTCCCCAAGGCCTTGAGCCACGAACAGGCCCACCTAGGAGACCCTGCCCAGGGTTGGGGCAGGGGAGCTGGCCCACAGTGCAGAACACAATGCTGAGACACAACAGAAGAGGAAGATGTCTTTGGCTAAAACTTTGGCATTAAATAAAAGAGGCAGACGGGATGGAGACATGCAGCCCTGCCGGGCAGACCCTCTTGGAGGCTGGCTCCAAGATGGGGCCGGGGGTGTGTGGTAAGACCAGGTCCGGGCACGAGCCTGGATGGTAGAAAGCGGTGTTTCAGCCATTTGGGTGTACCTGCCGGGCCTGGCCGGGAGCGCGTGCGAGAAAGAAACAGGGAAGGGCGGGTGGGCCGCCGTGGCCACAGCCAGCTCATCAAGTAACTAAAGTGGATGTAGTGCAAAAGTCGCAACCAAGTACTATGGACATGCCACCTGCTTGCCGTAAGGGCCATGTGGCAATGTGGCGCCAAAGGCAGGACCTTGTCCTCTTCCCGGGTGCCTGTGTCCGCAGCCACAGAAGAGCCCCACGTTTTCCCAATGTGTGTGGGACCAGGGAGACAGAACCCTGCCTCTTTACATGTCAGGTGGAAGCTCCTGGGTCCGGGTATCAAGGCTCAGAGTTTGTGCTTCTCTTTGCAGTCTGTATTCTCTGTTGGCACCAGCAGGCTGAGGATGGACAGAGGAATATCTGGGCCTCTCACCTCACGGCAGAGCACCCAGCCTGAGCCCCACCTCAGAACATCACAGCAGCCCTTCAACACTGGCAAGGTGTCCAAGAAAACCCACAGGGTGGCACTTGGAGGCCCACTGAGCAGGATGCAACACAGTTCCAGGGGACAAGGGGCATGGGTGGTGATGTCCCTAGGGAAGCTCTGCTGTTCTCAGGTGGGCACCAGGCCTGGGGGGGCCATACAGGGTCACCGAGGCAATGTGGTTGTTCTGCATGACCTGGTGGGAGAAGACAGTGAGTCACACAGGAGCACAAGTGATACGGCGGAGCGGATGGCGGGACCCATTAAAGCCTCCTCTGGAATCAGAGGGGCTCCATGGAGAAGGGGCCTGAGGTGGAGTCTGAGCATGGGAGCAGAGACTGCGTGTGCAACACACCGGCACACACGCCGGACCGGGTGCCCCAACACCCCCCAACCCCTGTAGGGGTTCTGCCCCAGAGACCATCTTCCTGTTCTTCTTGGGGTACATAAAACTTCCCCATACCCATCTGCCCAGTTCTTTTGAACCTTCCGCTGAAGGTGTGGCATTCAGAAGGGTAAAGAGGGGCAGAGACTATTCTCCCAAGTCAGGGGAGTCTTTATAGCCACCACCCACACGATGTTCATCTTCATGGCATTCCAAGGCCCCCAACACCCCTGGGTGCCCTGTGGTTCCCTTCTCTGTATTTTCGTTTTCAGATGTAACTGTGGGATCTCCATTACTCTGTTAGCTTGATGGACAGAGGCTTAGCCTCTGTAACCCCAAACTTCCCCAACCCAGTTTCTTTTTCTTTTCTTTTTTAAAGATTTACTTATTTATTCATACAGAACTGGGGAGTAGGCCAGAGGTGAGATGATTCAGCAGAGACAGAGTGGGGAGCAGAACAGGCAGACAGCTGCTGGGAGTAATCACCCAGCAGGGAGTTGACCCTCTTTGTCTCTTTCAAATCACTTGCCCATCATTACCTAACAGCTCAGCCCCCAGGGTTTACCTCAAAGATCATCCTCTGAAGACCAAAGCAGAAAGTGGAGCCAAATGGGTTGGTGTTATTTGGGGAGGAGGACCTGAGGCAGGGAAAACCAGAATCAGAGGGGCAGACACACGGCCAGCCCCTTCCAGATCGGAGCACCGACCAGCGGCCTGTGCTGCAGCCTGCGTGCGGTGCGCAGGTGCGTGAGGTCCTCTGGAGCCAGCACAGCCGTGAGGCAGAGACAGACTGTGCACTGCACCAGGGTGGCGAGGAGGGGAGGCCCCAGGAAGCGTGGCGACTAGGTACGGGATGCTGACTGGCAGGCAGCAGCTTCCAAGGGGAGAAACGAGCCGACGACAGTTATCACAACTGCCTCACTTCCTAATTGCTAAGAGTGAGAGGGGCACCCCGTCTAGCAGTGGGGGGAGTTGTCCCCAGGGTGGGGGGCAGCCACCTTGATACAGGTAACGAACGAGAACAGCCACCCCAGTCCTACTGCCCCCCTCCGCCCCTGAGGAGGGAGTGGGAAGTATATTTAGAAGTGTCTGTACTTTCAAGTAATGCCTGCTGCTAGGCTTTGCTGTGCTTCCAGGCTGCGAGGAGCAGGATGGGCAGTCAGTGTCAGCAGCCTCCCAGTTACTTACCTGTGCAGGACAACAGGCTTCTCCACAGGGTGGCCCAGGAGCTCCTGGATATTGTCCCACTGCAAGAAGGACGGGGCAGCAGGGGGTTAGCAGGTACCTGACCACACTAATGACCAAAGAGGACAAGGGTCCCAGACTGCTGGCAGTTTCATGTTCACCTTATTTTCGGGGTGTGGCAGGTGGGAAAATAGGAGCTCACCTTGCTGTAAGTTGTGCAAGTTTCTGTCTGACCATCTGCATTTTCTGAAAAGAGAACACAGGGTGGTTGGAAGTTGCCCCCGTCTAGATTCAGCTCTATACCTGGTAGATGGCTCAGCCCACCTGTGACCCCAACCCTAGGAAGAATTCAGATCTGGCCACCCTTTGCACTGGGCTTAGAGTAAAGAGGTGGGTAGTCGGGTTGTTCTGGAGTCTCTGGGAGAGTAGAAGGTTGAAGGGAGCCAGTCAGGTGTGAACTGCAGTCAAGGCTGGGCTGGGAGCCCCTGGGTGATCTGTAGATAGGAAACTCCACTAGAGAGGTCAGTCATTCCACAGACACAGAAAAAGACTGTGCAGGTCTCCAGGAGACTAGAGACCAAGAATAATGCAGGCCCCAGAGTCAGAAGGTCAACCCAGAGATGAGGCTATGGGCAGAAGCAGCGGGTAAGGCTCCATCAGCCCTGCCAGTCGCGGCCACCCTCTGCTTGGAGCCCCGCCCCTTCTCACCGCGAGAGACTCCAAAACCCTCCCCTTATCCCGAGGACACCCGCTACTCACCTTTCTTTATGGCTAGTGGGATCTTGAACTCACAGCGGTGATAACTAGGGAAAGAAGGCAAATAGATATAGGCTGGGTTCTCTGGGAGATCTGATCACCCCTACAGCTGAGCCCTGCACCCCAGGAAAAACAGAATCAAACAGGCCTAAAGTCCTGAAGTAAAACTCAGTAAATGTTTAGTTCCCTTGAAATAGCAAGAATTCAGGTATAGAACATCCAAAGCCATAAGCTCTTTTTCCTGGTGATTTTTCAGCCCAAAGCTCACTTCTTAGAGGCAGGTAAAGGCATACTCACATATTAAAATTGTAATGCCCAGGGTAGTTGGTATGTAGGACAAACTTCTTCACTTTGTGTGTATTTGCGTCAAAGAGGATGTCCTGGGGTAGAGAAGAAGGATGACCAAGGAGGGCAAGTGACTGAGGCGGGACAGGGGCCTTTTCAAGGACGCTCTCTGTAGAAGTCAGCAACCCCTGGAACTCAAGTTCCAGCTTCTCCCCTGAATTTGATGCTGCCTGTTAAGCGATTCCTCCTGCCCCAACACCATGCCAGCTGTTCAGGCCTGTGACCCCAGGGTCATCCCTAATTTTACCCTCGACCAACAGCTTCACTACATCCTGTTGGGGCTGGCCTGTTCGTTCCATCTTCTCAGACACCTATCATCACTGGCCCCTGAACTCAAAACAGATCCAGCTTACAACAGTATCAGCCCTCCTGCCACCATCTCCGCGAGTTTATGCTCCACTGCCACTCCCTCACTACTCCAGGTTCCAGTCAGGTCTTTCCCACACAGGAAGATCCAATGCTGCTTTTCTCCCTTTTTGGAACCTACTTTTAAAAAAGATTTACTTTATGTCCCATAGCCCCCAGCTATTTCTCTCAAAAAAGAAGTCAAGAGATGGGAGTTAGCTGGGCCTGGTTCCCCGCTGCCAGGCATGGTCACAGCTGGACAGTGTGCTCAGAACACTGTCCAGTGCATCTTCTCTAGGGAATCACAACTTACCACGCCAAGAGTGAAGTAGTTAAAAAAGTAGTCATTGCACTTGGACGGAACTTGCTTATGAGGGGAAGGAGAGTGAATTTTCATCTGTTGGGACAAAAACAGCAAATTAAAATCTGCCCCCCTCAACAAAGTTCTTATATTAAAGTTTACAAAAAGTATTTCTCATGTAACATTAAGCTAGAGGGTAAGCAAGCTTGTCGGAGTCCCACTGCTGCTGCTGACCAACCTAACTGGCTGTGGCCGACCAAGGCCAGGTTCTGGTGTCCAGACAAGGCACTCTGACCAACAAGACTCAGAGAAAAGCTTTCTATTTACTTCTCCATCAGTTTAAACAGAAAAAGGTCTATGGGAAAACAGCAGTGTATCTTTATTTATTTAACATTGGTTACAAAAAATAAGAGACAGCCTCCATTCACTTTATAAATACATGTCCCCTACCTTGTCTTCTGACTTATAGAAGACCTTGTGTGGAGAGCCGAGCATACTAAGAACATCTTGGCAGGAATCACCAAAATACACTGAGCGCTCAAATACCCGCATCTTGGCATCTGCCAGCAGGCCAGGTCCACAACCTGCAGAGGACAGGGAGAAGTGTTCCACATCAGAGCCGGAGACCCTGTAGCCCTGTGCCATAGGCTGAGGGGATGCTGAGCGCATCAGGAGCGGTCTCTGCGCACAACAGAGCTATGGCATGAATTTCCCAAGCAGATAATTATACGACTGGGGTACAGTAAACAGCGCTAAGCTGTTCATACAAGCTGTTTTCCAACAAGATGCAAGAATTTATGTTCAAAGTTACCTCTCAACAGTAGCCCCTAAGGAGAGACTGGACTTAAAGGTTACTCTATAAAGAGCCAAGAGTGCAGCACCCATTAACTCACTCACTAATTCTATAAACACCCAAAAGACCACTATACTCAAAAGTGACAAGCCAGGTAAGTGCAAGGATGGATAAACCATTTGATCCGCCAAACATTCTATAACTGGGAGAATCTCTAATTTGAGTTTGATACATTTTAGAAGTGGTTCCAGTTAAACATACACACACAGAAGTGGTTGCAGAATTGTAATAAGACACACAAAGAGTAAATTTCCCCCCCATTTTGTGGGTGGGAAGACAAAGTGTTTTGCCCAAAATGAAATAAAGGAAGCTGAGATCACAATTCCTGGTACCACAACCAGACACTCCTTACTCTGCACTGTTGACACGGCTTTTATGTCCAACGATCCACTTATTAGACAAACATGACTCCAGTGACTGAAAATCTGAAATAGCGCACATATACACTGAGCAGCAAACAAAGGCCGTGTCTAAATTAGCCAAGCCTTGGAAAACGCACAGTTCACATTAATCTCTGTCCATTAAGTCCTGGAGCTTTGGGCAGTTTAGGTGACCTACAGGATCCATGAAAAGCCCTGTCAAGCCAGACTGCACACCGGTCTCCAGGTAGCAGGCCAAGGTAAATGTCCAAATGGGGCGAGAGGAAAGGGGTCCTCACTGGTGAGTTTTCTTGTCTCGCTCTGCCTAAAGCCTAGTCAAGTGCAGTTACCCTTAGTTCTAGGAGACTTTTAATTTCTGATTCCCTCGTGTCAGCCATTATATAAATTACTATGGGAAACCAGAGAGGTGAATTGACTTTCTGTATTAAAAGCATCACTGCAATCATACTCCACAAAGAAACAGATAGGAGAAATGGGTCAGGTAAGACAAGCTGCCACTTGGCTTGCTGGAGGGAACTCTCCATGAGCACTGGAGTGGCCAGCAACTCAGCAGACACTGACTTAAAATGTTTCCCCTACTGACCACGCGAGCAGTTAGGGTGGGAGTCAGAATTGGCGGGGAGCTCCAACCCCAGTAGGCTTTTCCGGTTGTCACCTGAGATAATTGTACCATCTTTCACAACCCTGCAATTTCAAGCAATGATTCTTCCTGAATGAGAAGATTCCAAATTATTTGACCTTTTAATTCTTTCAAAAACCAAATAAAGCTCAAGGGCATCTTTTTGGACACAAACTCCAACAGGATAGTCCTATCCTTTTAAGACCAAAAGTAGCTGAGAATGGCCAAGTACAAGAACATTACAAAATGAGGTATAGAGATCAGCTACTTCAGCTTTTTGTTGTTGTTGCTGTACAGTCATCAAAACTCTCAGCAGGGTGTGTGGTCAAACCACAATTCAAGAAATTCGTCCATCCAGCATACTCTGAGAACTGGGAATTAAGGGTAGAGAAGGGGGAGTGGAATATAGACTGCAGTCCACCAGCTGTATCTCCAGGAAACAGCCTGAAAGTCATAAAGTCACACAGGGACATGGAAGGCTGCCGTACACACTGAAGGAAGCAGTGCTCCTGTCATGTATTAGGATTTGCTAATAATAAGATCACATTTTATCCCTTCACAAAACTAAATGAAACCTTTAAGCATGAACGTTTGTTTTCCATGTTAATAATGGGGATTGGAATCCTCATTATTGTCCTTTGATAATCTAAAATCCCGCATGACTAGAGGATTCCAATCCCACCACTCCAAATCAGTAACTGACCTGCAGCAAGTAGGCGAAGTCGTAAACCTGAAGGTCCAGTTCCATCTCGAAGAACGTCTACACTCTCGGCATATACGTTGCCCAGGAAACAGCTCAGGGGCATCATGGGAGCCCTGGGGCAGGCATAGGATGAGTGGAGGTTTTGCTCCCCCCTTCCAGGGAGCCCAGGGCCTGAGCCTGGAGCTCAGCTCCCGCCCCCTCCCACATACTTGGTGTCCTGGAGGCTGTTTCCACTGTAGATGTACATTCGTTTCACAGTTGCTCCGTGGGGTATCTGGAGAGAAGCTAGACCATGGGCAAAATTGGGCTGCAAACACAGGTCCAAAGATTTACTAAGGATAAAAGATTCACTGCAGGCCATGTGGTTCAATCTCTGGCATTTCCCCAGCCCTCCTTCTAGTCTTTAAGAACTGGCCGAAGCTCCCAGTCAGACCTGGATCTGGATCAATAAACTCTCCCACCATCCACGCAAATTCATCTTTAATTTTATTTTGTTTTTCTTTCCTTGTTAGGTGAGAAAATGTAGATGCTTTCTTTAATAAAATATAAGCCTTACATAAAGCTATTATTTATTACCCTAAGGATGTTATTGCCTAAAGATGAATAAAACATTTTGCTAAAAGCAAAGATGATATACTCTTAAATTCTGGACCATGGAGAAAAATCACAATGATTAGGAGATTTAAAGCAAGGTACAACTGGCCTGGTCACTAAAATGACTTGGCTTCCTTCTGCAATGGGAAGTCTTTTTGTCTTAGAAATGCCAGTTTGGACTTTGATTTTACCGAACCCCACTGACGCTACTCCCCTTGGCCCTGAAGCTCGCAGAGAGGAGGAAGCCAGAGAATGGTTCCCATCCAGCCTCCCCCCGTGGCACTGTCTTATGGTCCATAGCACTGGGGCATTGGTGGAGGGAAAGCAAAGGACTAACCTCATACTTAGGAGCCTCAGCCCATGAGTCTAACTGGAAAGAGAAAGACAGTCCTCTGAAGTTGAGGTGGAAGAGCTGCTCAGCAGAGTTGTACACTGTGGAAGAGGGGGAAGAGAGCTGAGTGACACCAGGGGTGCGAACACACGTCAGCCTGCGGAGAAGTATGACAGCAACACTTCCCGTGTCTCGTTTCTAAACTGACCTACTAAGGAGGAGGAACTTCTCTTTACAACCAAGTACCAACACCCAAGGCCTACAGGAAACTAGTTTTAGGGGGCTGGAGCTAGAATGACACAGTGTTACCACTACGGGCTGCCCCTGCGGACCCAAGGGTGTGGATGAGCCTGGCTTACCTCCAGGATGGGTTGCACCGAAAGACTGGTCGATCTGCTCAATGGTGGGAGCTATGGCCTGAGAGTTAAAATGCACTCCACTGAAAAACAAAGTTATTTTTAAATTCTAGGCTCCACAGACTATGGGAGATGTGGCTGGAAGAGTTATTCCTAAACAGGCAGGTAAGCTTACTTCAAGAAGTTTTTAAGTAAGAGAAATTATGGAAGTGGTAACAAGTCAATTCTGAGGCTGCTACCCAGAATTTATTTTCTAGGGCATCCTACGACATTGTAGACACCAGGCAAAATTCAGAAAGAAACAAATTTTTAGACTTGGAGTGGCCATCAGAACAGACAGTGTTAATGTGTTTCCCCAATATAGCTACTTGCAGTTTGGCTTAAAAAGGATGAGCCAAAAAAAGGGTGATTTTAAAAAGGTGTACCCTAGTGAGGTAGCTCGCTTCCTTAATAGGCAGGCCAACTATTGATGTGAATGGTAGGTGGGTAGAAGGCTGGGTCCCAAGCAAATGGCAAAAAACTCAAGGAGTGGGCCTAAGAGTTAAAATGCACTACACTCAAACTCAAGGAGATAAGGCACTCATGACTTTAAAGAAAATGCTTAAAGATCAAAAACATACATATTTTTAATTAGTAGTATCACTGATTGTATCCTTCTTAACCCAGCAGGTACATTATTTCATTCCTCTGTTGAGAAAACGAACTCAATGCGGTTAAGGACTTGCCCAAAGGCACAGAAGTACAGTACACATTTGCTTGTCCAACCCTTGATCAGCAAGCGTTGCTGGGTCTACTCTAGAACTGGGCCCTTTCACATTCTCCCCAAGGGAAAGGGAAGCCTGTTAAAGAAACTTACCAAATGGAGTTCTCTAAGGACAAGTTTATTAGGAAAAGGAGAAGGAAAAAAGACACCTGTGCAGATACAGATGGGCAGTCTGGGAGGAGAGCTGCCCAATGGACTATTCTAGATGCTAACAGCACTTGCCACACAGGCACTCAGATATTTATGTACCATACTGGTCATTCCATTTTCACTTTAAAAAGCAGGTTTTGGCTGGCAAATAGTGATCTCTCTTTGGCATTCTCCTTAACACTTGCTTGGTGATTGATCTGGCTTGTTCTACCTCTGCTGTTCATGAAAACAGAGGCACGAAGAAGGCTGCGCATGGTTGGGCAGCTGTGACCCGGGGACAGTCAGATTCCCTGTAAGCAGAGGCCCTGCCTTGTCAGAGGGTTAATTAAGTCAATATACACAAAGTCAGTATGTTCCTAGTGAGGTTTCCTTCCTTCCTTCTCAGAAATTGAGCAGAGGCCAGAGGTTGCATCAGAAAATCATGACCCTAGGCTGTAATCCTGGAATTACTACGGCCAGGAGCCTTTATTAACTCAAAAAGGGTGGAAATAAAGTCCGTTTATACCAAGTCTGTGATATATATACCAACAGGGGAGAAAACTTACCAGTATTTTAACTTCACTTTAGTCAAGTCATATACTTCAATCACCTAAAAATAAAAATTAAACATTGAAGAGCTGCTGACATGCTTTAGTTGAAGAAAAAATTAACAAGACATTTATATAAAAAGGTGGGAAAATCTAGTCAAAATACCTCTGAATGGGCCTCCCTGGTGGTGCAAGGGGTTAAGTCTCAGCACTATCAAGCTAGCACCAGTCACTGCAGCATGAGTTCCATCCACGGCCAGGGAGCTGACCCCCATGGCACAGCAGACCTCTCCTGTCTCACCCGCTGCTCCCCTCAGCACTGTGCTCCACTAGAGCCACCCATTCTGCTCCCCACTGACTCTGGTGAATCCCTTCACCCCATCATACCCTCTGGCTTATACCCCAGTTCTTGTATGCACAAATAAATAAAAATAAATCTTAAAAAAAAAAATCCCTGAAGCACTGCACATTACATTTCCCCCTCAATGTTAAATTTGGAGGAAAACACATACTGTACACAACAAAGCCTCCCCTTCGCCAGTGGGCTGCTCAATACTCTGGACAGATGCTCTGGATCAGGTTATTTCTAATCTACAGCTGGCTGTACAGAAGACTGAACATACCATCCCTACAAAATCCCAAACAAACCTGCATCAAACACTCAAACTACCAGTGCTACCAAACCCTCAGTGGCGTCAAGGGCTTGGCAGCGAGCAGTGCTGCTGGCTCGTTGCAGCGGCACACACAGGATTGGCACAATGTCTCTTTGTCCTGACCATCTGGGCCTGAGCCTGAAAGGGGCCGTGGGGCACTGGGTGCAGGGGCATCACAGCACTGCCATAAACACTGAGACATAATTCACTCCTGGCCAGCACCGTTCCTAACTGCTCAGAGACCTTAACACTGAATAAGCTGGAAATTTCTTGTCTTTATCACAACTATGCTGCCTGTTGCAAAGAATCATTCGCTCTGCTGGGCCACCACAGCACTTCAATCAGCCCTTTCCCATACTGTTGGTGTGTGAAGTGTGTTAGGAACCCACTAAGAAAAGCCCCTTGGAGTATAGCTGATTCGTTTGCTCAGGGAATGTTCGCAACACATATCAGATGGGTCAGCCTGGCAACAAACTAGCTGCAGGGCAAATGTGAAACAAACTTGGAAGTATAAAAGAGGTGTCAAGAGAGGCCATACAGGAAGGAAAGGGGATTGCTACCATTCATAAAACATCTAATGTCTCCTTTAGAAAGCCTGGGCAAGGCAGCATACAATGCCAAACCAGCATGGTAGGGCTTTTTTTTTTAAAGATTTATTTATTTATGCATTACAGAATTGGGGTACAGGCCAGGGGTGCAAGGGTGAGGCAGAGTGGGGAGCAGATTAGGCAGATGTACTAAAATACACTGCTGAGGGGAGCAGTGGGCAGGACAGGAAAGATCTGCTGTGCCATGTGGGTCACCGCCCTGGCCAAGGATCCAACGCATGCTGCAGTGGCTGCTGAAAGCTTCACAGTGCTGAGACTTAACCCCTGTACCACCAGGGAGGGCCCCTCACTGGCAGAGGGCCTCACACCACAGCCAGAAAGAAGCCCTGCTTGTATAACAAAGAGAGGCTCTGCCCCATGACTGCTAATCCTTGGGCTGGCTGTTGACCAACCCCCAAGGACTTAGCACTCAACTTGTGGGGTTGGGTCTCCAAGGTGTTCTTCCTGTCAGTAAGGTCAGGCAACCTTACATACCAGAAGATGGTCAGCTATCCACCTGTCCACAGCCCAGACCAACACTTACAGGTACCTCAACCCCACCTGCCCAATGGGACAACAGTGGAAAGTGGAAAGAGTTAATCACAGCGTATAGAGTGGCAGTTGTGGAAAGTGAGCTAGCATCTACGTTGGGAGTCCTCGAGTCACCAAGAGAGCAGGTTCTAGCCCATGGAGTCTACTGGGCCATGGGGACAAACAGGGAAATCTATAAAGGCTAAGACTTCCCATTTTCTGGGCTGGAAAAGGCCTTGATTTCCTTAGAAGAGGAGACAGAGCAGCAGCTAAGCTAGGAAAAGGCAGGTGTTGGTAACACTGTGACCTGTGAAATATTTTTTTTAAGATTTATTTATTTATGCATCTATTTTATTTATTTACGCTGGGGTGCAGGCCAGAGAGGTGTGTGTGTGTATGTGGGAGGGAGGTTAAGAAGATTCACCAGATGGTGTGAGGAAAGGTAGATTTACTGAACTACACTGCTGAGGGGAGCAGCGGGCGGGCCAGGAGAGGTCTGCCGGCCATGTGGGTCAGCTCCCTGGCCGGGGATCAAGCTAGTGCTGCAGTGGTTGCCAGTAGCACCATAGCGCTGAGACAACCCTTTACGCCACCACAGGGGGCCCTGAAGCCTTATTCCAAAGTGGGGAGAAATTTCAGGAGACAGCATCAGGGAGAAGAGCATTCTGAAGCTCTTCAACTGAGGGGCAGGTAGATGTGTTAAGACAGAGCTGGTGCCAAGCAAGGTAAACTGAAGAATTGCTCCCCAACAGTTTCCAGAAGATCAGGAAAGGGCTTGACTTCTCTCTTCTTTTCTTTAACATTTTAAAAGGGCAGGTTTATTAGGAAAAAAAGACAAAGAAAGGCTCCAGCATAGGCAGGCAGGAAAGCTGTCTCCTCTCTTAAGGAGTACACAAATGCCAGAAGCAAAGGTTCTGTTTTACCCCCTTCCATTGAAACTGTACTTCCCATTTTTCACATTTCCACAGCGTGGGCTCACAATGTGTGCTCACACAGAAGTGTGTGTTTGCACTTTTTCCGTATCAAGTGACAGAGACTAAGTCATTTCCGTCCCCAGTGGCCATTCACCCGACTGATAATACAGGAATAAGTTTAGTGACAAGCAGACTGCTTATCCTCTGTCCTTCCATGGTCTCACTGGCAAAAGCGGTATTCCTAGATTTGTTAGTATTAAATAAAAAAACGGGATTCAATCATGGGGTTAACATGTCACCTTACCAAGTGTTCACTAAATATACATTGTAGATTCTATGGGGTGCCTACCCATTTCCTTTTGTTCTTCATTTAGTTTACTTTTAACTTTCCATTACTATGAAAAATACTTCTGTAATACTATAAGCAATTTTCAACACAACCCTCTCCTTAATTTTTTTGGGTTGTGTTTCTTGTTTGTTTTTTTTTTAAAGAGTTATTTATTTATGCATACATAACTGGGATACAGGCTAGAGGTGCAAAGGCAGAGGATTCACCAGAGACAGAGTGGGGAGCAGAACAGCGATGAAGTACACTGGTGAGGGGAGCAGTCGGCGAGACAGGAGAGGTCTTCTGAACCGTGTGGGGCACCTCCCTGGCTAGGGATTGAACTCATGCCACAGTGGCGATAGCTTGGCAGTGCTGAGACTGTAACCCCTGAGCCACCAGGGAGGCCCTGGGTTATGTTTCTTAAAGTGGATTTGCCAAGCCAAAGGCAAGTAACTCTTTGTAAAACTATTTCCAGATTACTTCTCCCCCATTTTGTGATGAAGCCACACTGACCATAGGATGACTGAGTCCATAAGGTGAGGCAAGTCAGAGGGCAGAATGTTCACACTGAGGCCCTCCCTGGTGGCACAGTGGGTCAAAGTGCAGCAGTGCAAGCTAGCCACAGCTGCCTCAGTGTGAGTTTGATCCCCAGCCCCAGAAATGGTGATCCACAAGGCACAGCAGACCTCTTCTGTCTTGCCCACTGCTCCCCTCACCAGTATACTTCACAATCTACCTGTTCTGCTCCCCACTCTGTCTCTAGTGAATCCTCTCACCACATATGCACCTCTGGCCTGTACCTCAGTTCTGTATGCATAAATAAATAAATTTTTAATGAAAAAAAGAGAATGTTCATATTCACCTTTTTTTTTTTTTAAAGTCATGTCTTTACTAAAGGCTGCAGAATATTCTGACATAAAGCCTTCCATGTACTATGGCTGAAAACAGTGAGCACTGTGGAGCTGGGAATCAGTGGGTGCTATGCAGATCTGGGTGAGGCAGGATGAAGAGACAGGAGGGGCCCAAACCCTGCCTTATTAGCTGCCAATCAAACCCTGCTTAAAAAACAAAAACAAAAAAAACCCCCACAAATAAGGAATTCTCATCCCATGTGCATATCCTTTGCTCATGCTCTGTCCTGACTCCTCAGTAGCTCATTCGAGAACTAGAAGGTATGTGTTTTGGAATGGCAACCTCAGAACCTAGCCGTGCCACATTTAGCCTTGTGACTCTGAGCAATGAGGCTGGTGTCACATGACTAACCTGTGAAGCCCAGGCATTTGTAAATAGTATATTAAAAACATCCTGGACTTAAACAGGTGCCAATTAAGACAACCATCCACACCAGCAAGTTATTTACTTAAATTTCCTAAAAGGGGTTAAAGAAGCGACTCACTGCTAGCAGTGTTAAGGCCAACCCCCAGCATTTCAGAAGAACAGCTCCTTTTTTCACCTTCCAAGTCATTGTTTGGCCTAAGAATCAAGTAAAACGACAAGATACATAAACCTGGTCCCACTTTTAGTACCTTTTAACGGCTCAGGATAATTTATGCTAAATATTTAGTTTCTGTCTTGTTTTTGTTGTTGGAATGAAAGCCCCTTTCTCATGGTTGTTCCTGGTACTAAAGTCTGTGCCAGCCTTTTTCCAACCATCCACTCCACTCCCCCCAAATTCCCTCTTTTCAGAGGAATAAACGTAGCACATAGCTTCAGTCTCCCACATCATCGTGGTATCCGAATCACAGAAAACTATTCCAACTTAGAGGAGTTTCAGAAACATCGCACAGCACATATAAATCAGACTGGCATGAAGTTTAGTTGTCATTTATATTTACCTTTAGTCTCTGATTGAAAGCATCAAACAGTAGTTTGATCCCGTCCTGAGTCAGGTTAAGGATGAGGTCATGGCTTAGAGGAGACTACAAACAAAAATGAAACACATTCTGAACAACTAATTTACTAGCCATTAACTATAGAGAGCCTTAAAACACAAGCACAGCGCACATGGATATTTAGGCGCGGGCAGCTCTTCCTTCCATCCCCACAGCTAAGCTTGGAAGCCAGAAAGAAAATGCTGCAAGCAGGTGCAGTGTCCTTTACTTCCAGCCCACAGTAGCTGCCTCACAGTATTGGCTGATGGGCCTCTCTCTTCCGCGCTTTAAAACTGGGGGAAAAGGCCAAAGCTATTTGAGATATATAAGCCAAGTCCTTTTGAGGGTCCAGGGCCCACATCTGCGGCAAGGCTTACTGATGTCAAATCTACACTAGGAACCAAACTCAACAGGTAATCGTGAACCCCTGTCAAGCAACACATTTTATTCTTTGTTTTGGGTCATATTCCAGGCCACAGGAGTAGCTTGTGATGACACTTTTACTCCTTCCTTTACTCCCCCCACCATCCCATATCACACATGCTTCTTTTTTGAAAAGCCAAAGTTTTATTTCTACATCTGTTCCCAACCCCAGTCACAGTGGGACACAGAACACAGGGCCCTGAGTAGCACTGATGGACCTTCAATGACTCTCAAAGTATCTCTGAGTGCTAGTTTCTTGAAGAGAACACCACCATCACTTCCCTCCAGGGTTGCTATGAGGACAGAGAGCCTAGGTCAGAAAGCACCACATACAGCACTAGAGTATACAGCACTCTTTCCTCCTGTCTGCTCCAATGTATGATTCAAGAAACCAACCTCTGAAGATTCCACAGCCTGGAACCAGGTTGTTCAAAAGCAGAAGCTAAATACCACTATCTAAAAACCTTGTCCCTTCTTAAAACTGGCACAGCTCTCAAAAGGGTTTAGAGAAGTCCCTTTAGAGAATTTCTCAAGACGAGCACAGTGAATGACAGTTGTGTGGCAGTCAGGGGTAGAGAGAGGGGCTGCTAAGTGAGCTCAATGGGGAAATGTTCCCCAAAAAGCTTAATGGAATTAGCTCATATTGTTTGTCTATTCACCCCAATGATCTTTACAAAGTACCAAGCAGGTAGCACTATCATGTTGTAATTTTCCAGTTGGTCTGTGTAGATGTCTAGAAACCATTAGGATTCAAGGAAGAGAACAGAATAATGAAATCAACACATGACACACAGTTCTATTTCTAAGAGCCATCTCATGGCAGTAAGCAAGATGAGGCAACATTTTATCATCTTTCAAGATCCTTGCTTGGGGGAGGAATGCTGGAAGCCTCTGGATTTTCTTACACTCTCCCAAGATCTAATCATTTTTTTCCCCTGGCATCGTTACAATTCAGGACACAACTAAGCAATTTCAGAAGCAAGCAAATATTCCTCATGGTCGATATCTTATTAGTACTTTAGATCTCTAGAACTAAAATATATATAGCATGTGATATTTAAGCCCAACACTATGAAGTTCTCCATATGAAACAATTCAATAAAGCTGTCTGCTACTAATTGTTAATATTTTCCCCTCTAAGATGGGACCTACTTGATATGCACATCTAATTTCCAAGGTGTGATTTGCTACAGACAAAAAATATTTCTGAAGCATTTAATGGGACCAAACCATTTTCTGTAATTGATGGAAAACATGGAGACAAAAAGAACTGGAAGAAAGACAGTCGTGAACAGCACCCACATTTGAGAGGTACCACATCAGAGCTCTGAAACCATCTTCTCTTGATCCTCGTCAAAAGATTATTCTAAAGGAACTATATCCATATTAAAGACAAAGAACCAGACAGGTTTTGAACTTGCAGTTAAGAAATGGGAAGAGCAGGAATCTGAACCAAGGCCTAGACTCAAAAACTATGTTTTCTAACTGATTCCAGTTCTCAGAAGATATGAGGGGAAAAGAGCTTAATACTAAATAAAATGTCTGTTTTTACCCAAATAACAGAACAACAGACAACAAAGATAGCAATATATATAAAAACAAAAAATGAAAAAAACTCGATTTAAAAAAATTGGTTGAGAGTTCAAAGTCTGCCTAACCTGGGGTGCATGAATTTGATTTAACTGAATGCTGAATATGTAGGTAGGCACGTACCTACACACTCAAGACGCAAGCCCGTTTTCCCCGTTTCAACATTATCATCCTTCGCTGGCATTCAGGAACCCCTGCTTACTACTCTGAATACTCCTTCTGTGGGAGGCACTACAAGAAATCCAAGCCCTTACTTGGAGATTAAGCATTTTTTGGCTCAGAGGACCCTTCACACTGGCCCTCAGTAGGCCCCTAGGGGGACACAGTACTGCAAATTGTAACCTCTGGCTTAACTCTGACTCTGTCCTACCTCTAATCTACAACATTCTTCATGTCAAGTATAAACTGTTACTTGCTTTAGAACAAAGAAGAAATAGAACTAAGAACCTCCAGCAGGCACTTACAGGTTCTGAGCAAGCTCCCGCAGACACCCGTGGCCAGAGCAGGCTCTACACTATTCCCTGAGGCTGCGACACACAGGGTCCACAAAGTCCGCTCCATATGGCATGACACGGTGTGTGTCACAGAGGAACCACAGGTTTCAAGTGGAAGAGAGATGGCATTTTAGAAAAGACTCCTCTTCCTAAACGTCTATAAAATAATCTCTAATTTAATAAAACAAATATGAAAAAGCTATGAGATTAAAAAAGTCCTTTCCTGGAGTTAACCTAAAACATACTCTTTTTGGAAATGAAAAAGATCTTTCCAAGGACATGGTGTATTTACACAATAGGGGTTAATTCCTGGAATAACTGACTTGTATTTAATAGAGAGCGCCATAAATCAAACAAACAAAAAGGGAAAGTAAGTCCACTAATAGGGAAGAAATATTTTGCAATTTCCAAGTATCAGATCAATCTCACTAAAGGGCCAAGTTATACCTGCTGCTTTTCAAGTCTGGCATGCTCTGTTAGCCAGAAGTTAGCTAGCTGAATACAAACCAAAACAGTCAACAAACCAGGAAAGACTATTTTAGATGCAAAGTGGAAGGCAAGCATGTGAAGACCACAGAGTACGCCTGAGATGACTACCCACTGCAAAGCCCCTGGTTTAAAGTCAGCAAATAAATCAAACAGAAACGAAAAAACAAGTTCAGTTATTATTGTTCTTTCAAACACTAAATTTGAGACCAATTTCAGGCTTTAAAAAAAATAAAAAAGTAGTCACCTAGTACTGGGGTGCCTTCCATTTGTACATATCGACCTAGTAATCTCTGCCAGTCAGCTTTTGCTATAATATCAATCTCTGTGAGGTGACTCACTGAAGAGGGATGCTATTTTAGTAAACAAATCAGCTACCACCACTTACCTGTTCACTGTAGAGAACCTGGACATTTTTGACAATGCGACAGTGTTTCTGAAGAATGGCTACTGCCTGAGCCAGTGGCATACCTGAAATAAAGCAGGACACCTCTGTGGTTACTTGGGTGAGGCATCATTAGCTCTTAGAGTAAAGTCCTGGATAGGAGCAGGGGCCTCTAAGGCTGTTTACAGACATCTGAGTAAGTACAAGTTGAGTAAGCAGGAAGAGCTAGAATCAGTGAGCAGCAAGCACTAAGGGAGCAGCTGGATGAGGTCAGGGGAAGGAGTGAATACGCCAAAGGCCTCCAGGAGGTGGGCACTTCTGTCTGGACCCCAAAGCAGGCAGAGGGCTTGGAGAACAGAGTCTGCACAGACCAATGACAGAGTGAGGAAAGCACAGGTGACTGGATCTCTGGTTCTCACTTTGCCATGGACTACATGTGACCTGGGGCAGGTTCCCCCTCTCTCCTCTGGCATGTCTCCTCATCTCTTACTTGAGTATGCAGGAGCACATGACTTTTTTTTTTTTAATTTATTTATGCTTACAGAACTGCTGGGGTACAGGCCAGAGGTATGGTGGGTGAGAGGATTCATCAGAGACAGACTGGGGAGCAGAACAGGCAGATCTACTGAAGAACACTGCTGAGGGGAGCAGCAGGCGGGTCAGGAGAGGTCTGCTGTGCCATATGGGTCAGCTCCCTGGAGGGGGATCATACTCGTGCTGCAGTGGCTTTAGAGAGCTTCATAATGCAGTGCTTTTAACCAGTTGTACCACCAAGAAAAGCCCCCACATGACTTTTAAAAAGTTAAAAATCATAAGTGTACCTCCTAGGGATTTTGCTGGATCAACCCAGAAAATATCCTCGAACCCTTAATAGCTGGTTTTTGACTCATAGATTGGTATGTGTCCCCATTTTAAAGAATCCAAATCCTAAGGACATCTCAAAAAGACTTCAGGGACACACAAGGAATACCAACAAGTATGCAATCAGAGTCTGTTAAATTTCAAGCAAGAAGAAACATACAGAGACAATGCAAATAAAGACACACAGCTCCTTGAGCACAGGCATAGTGTATCTGTGCTACTGACGAGTCCCTAGAGCCCCGAAGTGAGCACAGGGCTGACCACATCGTGACTGCTGAGTAAATGTGTTCAGTTGGATGATGGGGCCGGTGATGACAACAGAGGAGGAAGAGGCCCTGGACCATCATAAGATCTCAGAGCAGCAAGTGGCTTACATTCAAGATCAGTTTACTTCCAATTCAAAGAGGTGATTTGCAGAAGAGAACTTAAACATGGATTAAAAGGTTAAATACTACTGGCCCATCTACACTTAAACAGCAGTACAATTTCTGCCTTCATTGGATTGTCCAGTCTATGATTTGAAGAAAGTTGAAGGGAGCCAGTACCCCAGTCAGCCTTGACAGTACTGAGTCTCATATAGTTGAGGCTTAATATATACTTTTTGAAAATATGAATAAAGCATCACCAGCTTTGTCTTTCCTGAAATGGTGGAGTATCTATGTTGTCTCTCCTAGAGAAAATGGGCAAACACCCACAACGAGAAAACAGATAAGCTCAGTTAGGTGCCAAGAAAGAGAAGGCCACGGGGTTTCTCTGACCTACATGGCACAAGTCAGTTTCTAAAGGGAGGGTTATTTTTCTACCTAACCACATCAAATTCCTAGTCTTGGAAACTTGGGATCCTGAGTCATGCAGGCAGAAGCCCACCTGCAGGAGATAAAGCAGTCCTCACAGGTGCTGATAAAGGAAGGCTATACAGGGCCTCTAAACAGCACAAAGCAAATGTATGATAAATAGGAGCACTGTCCCAGTTCCAACTGTTCCCAGTTACCTAACTCCAAAGAATGTGGAATGTACGGCCAGCCTTCCAAACTGGACAGATCTCACCATATGTCTATTTTATAATCCTCCAATGGCTTCCTATTACAAGGAATAAAGCCCAAATAATGTGCTATCTCACCTACAGGACCTGAATATTCTGGGCCTTATTTACCTTTGACCTTTTCCCCTCTATTTATTGTGTTTCCTCTTGTTACTAGCTCACATCAAATTCTCTGCTACTCTAGGTCTTTGCTCTTGAAACTACCGGAATATTCTTCAAGTAGATAGTTCTTTTTTATTCTTTTTTTTACCAGCTCTACAGGCTGATAAAAAGTTGACAGATGAAAGTGACCTTTTCAGGGTCTCCCTGGAGGTACAAGGGGTTAAGTCTCAGCATATGAAGCTATCCGCAGCCACTGCAGCAAGAGTTCGATCCTCAGCCAGGGAGCTGACCACATGGCCCAGCAGACCTCTCCTGTCTTACCCACTGCTCCCCTGGGCGGTGTAGTTCAGTAGATCTACCTGTTCTGTTCCCACTCTGTCTCTTGTGAATCCTCTCCCCTCCCCTACCTCTGGCTTACACCCCAGCTCTTGTACATATCCAGAAATAAATCTTTAAATTAAAACAAAGTAACCTTTTCAATCTGGGTCTTACTTAACACCGCCAATATCTACCCATTCATTCAAGCCAGAAATCTAGATTCTTTCTCATCCTGCACCTTTCCAAAACCAGTCTCTCCAAACATTCTTCCTACATCATGCCCAGAACACACCTTACAAATCAATATCATCTTTGTCATTGAACCTCAACAGTCCTTAACAATGTCCTACGAGCCTACTACCAAAGAGAACTGGGGCTCTGGGGAACTACTTTTTTTTTTCTTTCCCTAGTATATTATTCTTTACTTAAAATACTAATTTGCTTACAGTTCCCTATATACACACCACCTGTTCTGCACCCCCACTTTTAACTTAGCTAGAAGACTTAAGTCTATGAAGACTGTAAAGTTAAGAAACTAGGAGGTAGACTTCTGATAGAGTATTCCTGATGCTTGCTGGCTCCAGAGATTGAAGTATCAGCTCCTGCAGGTTGACAAGAAGTCTTCCCTAAACACCCGGGTCAGATCAAGTCCCATTCCCCCTTCTACAGCATCTTACATAACCTCTACACCTCATAATAAAATCTAATCCTTCCCTCTCTCTTCATGACATGAGATCATGTGTTATGCAATTTTTCAATATTTGTAAGCAGAGTCTGCAGAAGTACATGCTGTCTTAAGCAGAGCCATCAGTATCTCTTAAATAAACTCAGAGAAAGCTATCTCCTTTAAATCTACCTACTGTGGCGTTTTCAAAATTAACTTAAAAATGTCAGAGACAAGCCCCCACATCAACACATTTTGCAAGTCTCATTGAAACACTTCAAATCGGCACTGTCTGCTCCGCCACTGGTCAAGTCATTGGTAGTGTTCTCAGGGATTCCTCTTGGCCTAGGTTTGTCTGGCTCTATGTTGTTGGCATTTCCTTAAACTCCCAGGGTTACACAAAGGATGGGAAGGTAGCCAAGAAGTTGGATGCAGCTTACCATTGTGATGCCAAGCAGATGATGGCCAAGTCTAAATACATCTGTATTTGCACAGATTCCAAAAAGAAACCTGGACACAATGTTAAGACATCTTCAGAAGGGCAGAGTAGTGGAAGCAGAAAATCCCTCAGCTGTTTCTGAGTATGTTCCTCATCCGGCAAATGAAAATTACCTTACCGAGCTATGAACTTGAATTAAGCACTGGCTCTCTAGCCTGGGACTGTAATTCTACAGAAGAGATTCACTTCTGTAGACCTCGCCCTACTCATAGGATTCAACTGCAGTTTAAATGTGTTGGGAACTGGAGAAGATTGACAGGGGGAAAAAAATAACTTATTTTTTCAAGCCTTGAGAAATTAAATGACCACCATTTCTTAGACGCTATTTTAAAATGCAGACTTTTAAGACTGACAAAGGAATAACCAAATCTCAGGTTCCCCCCGGAAGACTCCCTTGAAGTTTAATTTCATTCCCAATGTACAGAAATGCCTTTTTCCCCCTTAAGGTTTTGGTTGCTAGTTAGACAGTTTGAAAAAAGTACTCAAACCTGTGATTCCTGGAAACTGGCAAAGTTAGGAGTAGGACTTGAAGTATCAAAGCAACAGGTGACAGGGTCTCCCTGATGGTGCAAGGGGTTAAGTCTCAGTACTATGAAGCTCTCTGCAGCCACTACAGTATGAGTTCAATCCTGGCCAGGGTGGTGACCCACATGGAGCAGCAGACCTCTCTTGCCTCACCGGCTGCTCACCTCTGCAGTGTATTTCAGTAGATCTGCCTGTTCTGCTCCCTACTCTGTCTCTGATGAATCTTCTCACCCCCCACACCTCTGGCCTACACCCCACTTCTTGTATGCATAAATAAATAAAACTTTTTAAAAACACACACACAAAACAAAACCAGAGTTGTCAGAAACCTTGCTCTCCCTCCCTGGGTTTGTTTTGTTTTGTTTTGTTTTTTGGTTAAATCCTGGCCTCAACTGACACTAATCACTACTCTTGGTCAAGAGACTACCTCAGAAAATCCACAACTTGGTTGCATCATCAAGCACAGTTTGAAGCTATGGTTGTGGTTCTCTGCCCTGTGAAGTCTTGATTGAGAACAAAAGGTCTCACGGGTAGGGGAGGCTGTATCCTAACTAGAGGCCCAATAGCATCAGCATGATGAATGTGTCTGGAAGCAAAGATATCACCAGCCTCCCAACCAAGTTCTTGGTCCAAGTTATGAGAAAAGTTGGCTAAGACCCGTCTCAATAAAAGTGGCTGCTACAACTCAGAAATCTTGTAGTTGGCTCAGTTTATGGAGACACCCAGCACTAGCAGAGCCCTACCAACAATCTGTTCTGTCCTTTTCTCACCTACCCTGTCTTCATAGACAGTCTTCCAGAGTCAAGGGTAAGCCATAGCCCAGTGGAGCAGCTGACTCAGTCCAGCCGCCCAAATTAGCGTGATAAAAGTTCAGGACTGTACAAACAAACAGCATCAACACCTGCTCCCCACCCCCTTCCCCTAGTGCTAGAACATCAAAGTAAACACACACTGGGGTTACTGAATGTTACTTGTGCACATAAAGGTAGTGACATTGGGGAGGAGGGAAACTGGTCAACAAGCCCGAAACAACCAAACTGCATTTTCTATAAGCTGAATGTTAATTTCCCTGAACTCCCATACCTCATGCTACCTCTAAGGCCCATAACTGAGGTCTGCGTTTAAGATTACACCACAAAGCCACAACAGTCAAACGGGGAGGAAACAAGTCACAAGTTCCTTTAACACACAAGCTCTCCTCACTGCCTAGACGAGGTGCCGACATCCGATTCTGAGAAGAGACAGTACTGCGATGATTAAGGGTGTCAGTCACCTCTTAGCTATTTGGTTCGCACACTGGAAATAATAACAAGAGATCTGACCCTCAGACGCCAAGGCGGGTGCACTGGAGAACACTACGCACAACTGAGGAGGAACAGGCCTCAGAGAAGTGTTTGGGGTGTGTCAGCCATTGTTATTATTACGACTATAGTACCAGTGCCCGGAAGGGGCCCTACTGAAGCCCGAGGCGAGGGCGTGAAGACCCGGCAGAGCGACCGACAGGCGGGTCGGGCCGGTCGGAGCGGGTATCTGGTGCCTGGAGCCCAAATCCGGGAGCCACGGGCGCAGGGGCGTCAGGGCGCAGAGATCAGACGCGGGAAGGGCCTGGAGGGAAGCAAGGTCCAGAGAGATCAGGACCCCATACTCACCCAGCGTGAATTCCCATTGCTCGTTCCCCAGAGAGCGCTCGGGCACCACCTCCAGATCCAGCATTGGTTCGGCTCGCCGGGCCGAGGCGGCCTCCCTGCGGCAGCGCAGACGCGACCCGAGCTGAGGAGACAAAGCAGCGACTGATCTACGCGCCCGCCGGCCCGCGGCGGCCCTGCTCTCACCTCCTCCCGAGTCACCGGCGGCAGCGGCCCAGCACCACACCTCAACTCACCTCACCTCACCGGCGGCAGCGGCGGCGACAGGGGCAGCGGCGGCAGCAAAAGCGTCTGCAGCAAAACTGGCGTGCCCGGCCGTAAAGCGTGGCGGGGGCGGGGCGAGGGCGGGTTTCCATCGCGGAGGGCGGAGCCGAGCGGACCGCGCACGCGCACTCTCCGCACCCGCGGCGGAGACCCGGCGGCGAGGCTGAAGCAAGCTGCGCTGCGGTCGAGGAGGGCGGGCGCTGTAGGCGCGAGCAGGTCGGTGTTCCGTGAAGCCCGACGGCTGCACACCACACTGCACGTGTTTCCCACGCCTACACAAGGGTGTGTACACCACACAGCACACATTTCTGACACGGCTACACAGCCCTAGTCTGCTGTCTACACCGAAGTCCCACTCATTCACCGGGACAAAAGGCGAATTTGGGGGGGCCCCCCCGCAACAGCAAGTAGGGAGAACTGGAGTCTCCAAGCCCTGTCCCCCACCCCCACCCCCGGACCTCGGCTGGGGCCGCGACTGACTTCGCGCAAGCTGCAACTAGAGTTTCCTGAAATGACTCGTTTCCTACCCACTGGCCTTTGGAGTCTGAGTTGAAATGAATGAGCGATGTGCTCGAGTTGACTGTTGGGGCACAGAGTGGGGAGAAGTGGGAGAGGACTGGGTGGAAGGAGGGCGTAGGCCTGGCCTGTTAGAAACGTCGGGATGTGCGCAGTCCCTCACCCCTATTCCCTCGCTGACAGCAGCTCACAGTCCAACAGCTTCGTGGTCAGAGCTTTTAGGTCTTGACCAAACCTCTGGTGGGTTTTGTGCCTCAGTTTCCTCACCTAGAAGTTGTGGGGCGGGCTCCTTTAGCTTGTTGGGCTTCTTTGAGCCTCTGCTCTGAGACACTAAAATGAAAAGACAGGCTTCCTCTGAAGCCCAGCCTTCGCGGAAGCGGCCTGGGAGACTCACGGCCACCCTGAGATGGGAGAGTAGGCCTCACTTTACCGGAGGAAAAAAGGAGTCCCAGGGAGGTTAAAGGCCAGGTGGCAGGACCCAGGGGCTTGCTATTACCTTGTTTAGCAAGAGAACAACATTCCGTGTTCTCACACTGGCTTGGTAGTTTAACTTGTAATTTGGAAGGCTTAAAATTCCGGCACAGCTCTGGGCATTAAAACAAAATGGAGAAGCATGATATTGCCCCAAAATGGGGCTGAGCCACTGAGCCTTCCATTTGTAGGGAAGTAGTTAACTAAACTGATGTGTGTAATAGGATATACTCTTAACTTTTTTTTTTTTTTTTTTGCTTACAACAGCAATCATTTAATATCTCATCGTCTGTGGGCTGATTGGTTCAGCTGAGTAGTTCTTGTTTTTCTCACTTCGATTCTTTATGTGGTTGTGGACAGATGGTTACTGGGACTGGAGTGATCTGGGGCTCTGGTGTAATGTTGGCTTCTTTCCTTTTCATCAGTCACAGAGACTCTCCTCCTGTGACTTGTTCCTTTGGTCCTCGCTAATTGAGCTTTCCAGGAGGGTAATTGGATTTCCTCACAGTGGCTCAGGAACTTGGTATTTTTGCTATTGCTCTTCGGAGTTGATGAGAGACTTGCACTTCCTCACTGTCTTGAAGTACATTATGATCTCAGTTCACAGCAATCTCCTTGGGAAAGTCCTGGAACTCTAGAGCTAGGACAGAGTGTAAGAATCTTCCTATGACCAATTATTATTATTTCTTAAAGATTTATTTATTTATGCATACAGAAACTGGGGTACAGGCGAGAAGTGCAGGGGAGGTGAGTGGATTCACCAGAGACAGAGTGGAGAGCAGAACAGGCATATCGATGAAGTACTTTGCTGATGGGAGCAGCAGGCGGATTAGGAGAGGCCTGCAGAGCCATGTGGATCACCTCCGGGGCTGTGGATCAAACTCACATTGAAGCAGCGGCTGCAGTTCGCTTGCAGTGTTGAGCTGTCACCTGTTGTGCCAACAGGGAGGGCCCCTCAATTATTATTTTTATGGTTGTTTTTAAGGGAGAAGGTAATTCCAGTCTCTCTTCTGCTGTTGTTGTGAGTGGAGTCCCAGGATATGCTTTTTAAAATATATATTTATAAGAACTGGGTGTGGGCCAGAGGTGCAGAGGATGAGAGGATACACCAGAGACAGTGGGGAGCAGAGTAGGCAGATCCACTGAAATAGACTGCTGAGGGGAGCTGCAGGTGAGACAGGTGAGTTCTGAGGCCTGTTGAGCCATGTGGCTTAGTTCCCTGGCTGGGGATCAAATTAAGGCTGCAGTGGCTAGGCAGTAGTTTGATAGTGCTGACACTTTAACCCCTGCACCACCAGGGAGGCCTCCAGGATATGCTTTTAAAATAAAGTATGGGCCTTCCCTAGTGGCCCAACAAGTTAAAGCACAGCCTTGCAGGGGTAGCCATGGGCTGCATTGCAGACCTCTCCTGAACCCACCCAATGCTCCCCTCAGCAGTATACTTTATCTGTCTATTCTGCTCCCCACTCTGTCTCTGGTAAATTCTGTCACAGCCTTTGCATCTCTGGCCTATACCCCAGTTCTGTATGCATAAATAAATAAATCCTTTAAAAAAAAAAGTATGTTCCTATGTGCTGTGGAAAGAACTTTAAGAAAATGAATGACTCTCCTCCTCCCCCCCCTTATAAAAACAGAAATTAGAAACATTGGCCGTACCAAAAAGGGAAACTTTTTTTTTTTAAGATTTATTTATTTTATACATACAAGAACTGGGATACAGGCCAGACGTGTGGGGACGGAGAGTTGAGAGGATTCACCAGAGACAGAGTGGGGAGCAGAACTGGGAGATTGACTGAAACAAACTGCTGAGGGGAGCAGTGAACAAGACTGAAGAGGCCTGCTATGTTATGTGGCCAGGAATTCCCTGGCCAGGAATCAAACTTGTGCTGCAGTGGCTGCAGATTGCTTCATAATACTGTGCTTTAACCCCATTTGCCACCAAGGAGGTTCCAAGGGAGAACATGTCTTGAAGATAAGCAACAATATCAACAATATGGGGTAGGGAGCCATTTACCTCATACCACACATGGCAAACTTCAAAGAAAAGTGTTTGGGAAAAGACAGTTGGGCAATTACTGTAGACAGTGTGAGAAAAAGAGCCAGGGCAAAAACAAACAACTTCTAAGGTTGGTGAGGAGTAATCTTAGTTAAGAATGTCTGAACTCAAACAACTAGACTAGGTATGGTTCATCTACTTAACAAACAGTTGGAGGGACTTAGTCCCACGCTCTAGTTAAAAAAGCAGATGGATTTTTAGTTTGGAAAACCCAAGAAACTGGAAGAACTAGGTTAGGGAGGCACCCAAGTAATTTCCTGGGACATTTGATGTGGACAATGTCAGTGAACAGCCAACTATTATCTTTACTCATTGTGCTATCCCCTATCCCCAAAAACCTTTGACTTAAGTGTAGTCCACCTTGTTTTTTTTTTTTTTTTTTTTGGTCAGAGATGGGAAGAACACCTTGGGGTGCTGGTGGAGGCTGGAGCCTGATACACTGAGTAGAAAGCAGGAGGTGCTTCAGGGGAGTAGGCCACTTTGGGAGAATGTCATCTACAGTCTTTCTCCCAAACTAAGGCTGGGAGTGTTCAGAAATATTATATGGACTAGTAGTGGGCTGCTGAATGTGGGGGTGGGGGTGTGCAGAGGTCAATCTCTGTGGCAGCCCATCCCAAGGTCAGGGACAGCCTTAGCCAGAGCAGCCTGAGGCCAGGTTGGCCTAAGGCCAGAGCATAGCAGTTAAGTGCATAAACTGGGAATTTGAATCTCTACTTTTGCCTTTTAATAGTTTTATCACTAATCAGAGACATTCTACTTGGGAGTAGGAGGAAGAAGGATCAAAACAGGGATGGGAAGAGCACAAGGTACTATGGTGATGGGGCTCAGGTGAACCAGGGTGGGACTTTCACGGGGACTACACATCAGAGGTGAAAACATACATTGTATAAGAATGATGTAAAATACAGATAAAAAAAAAAGCACGATAGTTTTGTGCCCAGAGCAAGTGACTTAACTTCCGCATGCCTCATTTTCCTTATCTGTAAAATGATTATATTTAACTTCTCAGATTTGTTAACAAGATTTACAGATAGCTTTGTGTGTTACTAAAATTAAAAATTTATTGGTGACAGCAAACTGATGGAATCCACTGGCAGGATCTGTAGATTGGATGTGGAAGAAGAGTGTAAAAGGAGTTAAGAATAAAAAGTTGGGGGCCTCCCTAGTGGCACAGGGGTTAAAGACACAGCCCTATCAAGCTATTGCCAGTCAGTGCTGCATGAGTTCAGGCCCTAGCCAGGGAGGCAACCCACATTGCACAACAGACCTCTCCTGTCTCAGCTGCTGCTCCCCTTAGCAGTATATTTCAATAGCTCTGCCTGCTCTGCTCTCCACTGTCTCTGGTGAATCTTCTCATGCCCCACACCTCTGGCCTACACCCCAGTTCTTGTGTGCATAAATAAATCTTTAAAAAATATGTTGGTGGAGGGTGGTATCACTCAGATGACAGGACACCAAGGAAATCATCTGTCACCCCCTCAGGATTCTTGGAATGGATGAGTAATCAAAACAGCATCAGACACAGATAGCTAAGGAAAAAACATATGGAGAATTTAAATTCTAAAGAATGGAGCAGGCTGGGATATTGATCCCAGATTGAGCAACTTGGGGCCTCAAGGATAGAGACTTCACTTGACAGACAAGTTGGGGGTTGTCATCTGGCCTCTGAGAGCAAAGATGAGATTTTTAGAGTTCATTGATAAAACTACAAGTGGAGGAGACCCTCCCAGCTATTTTTCTAGGTATCTCTCTGAGGGTGGGGTGATGGAATTAGGCAAGAAGCTTATAGCCTTCAGGGCCCTCACAGCTCTCAACTCAAAACAGTTTGATTAATTCAGTAATGGTAATAGACTTCTCTAAGTGCAGAGGGAATGGATTAACCTCTAGTTCTATATGAAGGTCATAGGAGGTCTATTCTGCTTATGTTGAGATGAGTATTTGATCCTTTTGGGGAGACCGACCTCATACAGGAAAGTGAATGGGGGAACTGACGTAAGACTGAGAGGATGCCAATTCTTCTATTAAAACTGTCATGTATGCTGACTTGGAAGGCAACAAATGTCCCAAGTTTGAAAGCCAGTTTGAAGACCGTGGAAAACAGAATTTTAGTACTGTGGTTACTGTTGGTTAATGTGGCAAGGTACCAAAAAATATTGTTTTGAAAGTAGAAATATACAGGCTAACTTCATCCAGCAAAAATTAGGGAAGGGCCAAGGGTGGGTGGGGGGAGCCCCTTCCAATAATCAGCGTCACCTTGAACAATCTCTCAGGGTAGAGGGCCCGCAAATGGTCTCCCCAGGGAAGTTTCATGAATGTTGCTGGCCAGTAACTTTATTCTCCCCGTTTCTGAATGTGTTTCCTGCAGTTTTCCTGTCCCTAATTCACCACCATATATACACTCGCTCTGTGGAAGGCAGATGAACACAAATCCTAGAACTTCAGCTTAGAGGCTAGGCAGCTGGAAGTTGCAGGTTGTCTCACAAGGTAGATAGATTTTCTTGAGAGGAGAGGGTGGCCTTTGGTCATCACTAGAGCTATCCACAAATACCCTCTCTCCTGGGCCATGAAAGGCAGGATGGTATTAATAGTTCCCCTCTCTGGTGAAGTTGCCCCTGGCCCTGTGACTTGCTAAGTCTAATGAAATGAAACAGAAGCCACATGTGCCCGTTTCATTACACTATCTTCTTGGCTTTGTCACAGTAGTTGGCAATGTTCCAGTGACTGCTTAGCCAACCTAGGCCAACCACTGATGGATAGGTAGCAAATAAGAGATTAAATCTTTAAGCCAATAAAATCGACGGAGAGAGGGGCTTTCAGGCAACAACCAGTCCAGTCTGATAAGAGAAACTGGGGAAGGTGCCAGTTATGCCTCTATTTTTTCTCGGTTGCCATCTGCTGAGTCCCACTGCATCACCAAACGATCAACGATGATCAACGGGACTTTCTGCTTCCAGGCCATTTCTGTCCAATCAGCCAGAATGAGGTATTTCAAGCATTTAGTGCTTCAGAATGTGAGTCCAAATGTTTAAACGTGGCTTAAATTTGCAGCCTCCATAACTCTTCTTGGCTGGCATAGCTTCTACTAGCAGATCTGCAACTGCTAGGACTTTCAATATCCTTTACTGCTTTGGGTCTTTTAATTTTTTTTTTTGGAGGTAGGTCCCCTGAGGGCAGGGACTTTGTCCATTTTGGGCACTGGATATACATTTTCCCCTAAGTGATACTAGGAGGTAAAATAATCAAATTTTGCTTTAATCTTTCTAAAAAAACCGCAGTTATTAAATGTCAACATTTTCAATTAAAAATTATTTTTTCTCTAGGTTGTATGATGTGTCCTTTGCCCACTTACCTCCTTCCATCTTAACATTTTTTATGCGAACTAACACTTGTAATTAAAAATTTCCCAGTAGCCACCATAAAAAGGAAGTAATTTTAATATTTTGTTTAACAAAATGTATCAGTAGTAATATTACCCAGTATATAAAAATATCATTTTAATGTGTTAGCAAATTAGAAAATCAATGATTTTGGGGGATACTTGATTCCTGAGAGCTGGTATTTTACACTTTCAAAGGCTAAAGTAAAATGAAGTCTTCCTAAGCTTTGTATGAATGAAAAGTATTTAAAACTGTCTTTTTAAAATTTAAAAATAATCTAGTTTCTCAATTGTATTAGCCACATTTCAGTGCCCAGTAGCCACATGGATAAGAACATTAGACATCATGGATATAGATTATCTTCTCTATCAGAAATTTCCTTTCAGTCTTTTGAAAATGCTTTACAAACTGATGTGTCATTCTTGCATTCTTGCTCATCTCTCGTCATTCCAATTCTGATGTCTGCGCTGCTGAAGCAAGCCCCGCATCTCCTTTCATCTCCTCACATTTCCCCAGTTCTGAAACCTGAATACAGTCAACAATGATTCTCTTCTCTTAGATGCTATTCTTACCAGAAGCTAAGAGTTGACTAATATGGTGACTATTTTAGAGTATCCTTTATTTAAGTGAACCAAACTGTCATTTCCAGCTGTGATCTCATCCTACAATTATATTTTTTATCCTTGATGTCGTAATGGTGCAAAAAAGGGGGACGCCTTCCTTGAAATCTGTCTACAAGACTTAGATTTTCTATGTTTTTAAGATTTAAAAAAAAATTTTTTAATGATTTATGCATACCGAACTGGGGTCCAGGCCAGAGGTGCCAGGGG
>NW_004567129.1:17757297-17757944 GCF_000260355.1 Condylura cristata
AAGGAACTAAAGGAAGTCTCCATCTCAACACCCAACAAGGAGTCAGCCTTTTGTCCAATAATCTACAGAACTAAAGCCTCAGTGACCACCTAAGAAGGCTGGAGAGGTGACCTTCAGCCATAATCAATTACTGAGATAACAGTAGCAGGGCTGAGGACTTGAGCCCAACCTCATGAGATACTTAGACCAACCACTTTTAGCTTCTTTTGGATCTTTGACCCATAGAAACCATGAGATAAATGTTTTAAGCTGGTAAGGTTAGGGTAATGAGTTAGCAATGGCTTTTAACTTGAAAAAGCTCCCCCATTGTCGAGTGAGGCATATATCAAGTAAGAGATTTCTTTGCTAAAGCAGCCCAGAACTAGCCTACCTGAACACCTATTTCTGGAGGTGATAATACTTATTAAAACCATGCTACTGCTCAAATAATTTTTGAAACCAACTCTTGGAACATGAATCTTATTATTTGGAATTTAGCTTACAGGTGTCAAGTCAACATTAAAGGTAACTGTTATTCTGTAGTAATTTGATGGTGAAAATGTACATTTTTTCATTATGGATCAAACTTAAGGCATCCTCTAAAGTAAAAGGTTTAGTGGCATCCCTGTGGTGCAAGGGGTTAAGTCTCAGCACTGTGAAGCTATCCA
>NW_004567129.1:17759154-17794959 GCF_000260355.1 Condylura cristata
TGCCATTCTATTATGATAAAATACATTTTTGCAAAAATTCAGAAATGTAGTAACATTTAATGAATGTGACCATGAAAAATATTTTAAAGAGGTGCCACATGACTTAGCACTTTTTTCCAGTCTTGTATTAAAAAAAAAAAGTTGCATTTAATTTGACAGTGAAGCTAGTCTTAAAAAATATTCTTACACTAATTCATCTCAAAAGGTTCTATTAATAGTCCTTTGGGAAAATACCATATATATAGATGTGAATTTTTTCCCCAGGATAATTAATGGAAGAAAATGTATCCTCTGCACAGATGAACATTTTCTCTCTTATCTTTCATCACCCAGCTTTGTTTTTACAAAAGCATGCATTTTAAAATACACAAAAAAGCAAACATGTTAAACATGGTCTTAATACAATATTACCTTGTAGCTGACTCATCACTGTCTCCAGTTTAATATGCTGTTACATACATGAAGAAGCTCCAGTATCCCTTTTCTGACTGACTTTAAAAAAAATCCCTGAATAAAACAGAAGCCAGCCTGCGACTTCTTTAGGCATTTCAGTAGAATATTATTATCTATGGAGAGTTACCTCCACAAAACTCATGATTATAGAACAGAATCTAAAACAGATCTGGGACAGCTTAGAATTAATACCAATTTAAATTTCATGTTTAAAAAGGAAAGGAGCTGATTACTGAAATTTAAAAAAGGATACTGCAACTTTACCAACTGTAAACTTTGTGTTAGAAGGCTGTGGTAGACAGCTCTATGCTACTAGGTTTTTAGCTTGTAAATAATGCAAACAGATCAGCAGTTTAAAATGCCATAGATTATAAAAACATGACAGGAAACGGGGGGAACAAAACAGAAAACCAAGAATGACTATCTAAAATGAAGTTGTATAACCAATACATCTAAAATTACAAAAAAAAAAAAGCAACTGACTAGGGGAAAAAAACCTCTGATAAAAATTGTTAATTTCTTGACTTGTCTTAAAACGACATGAATTTTAAATTAAAATGGAGTAAATGAGCTTTACAGGTGGATAGTTTCAACTCACTAAAATAATGCCAACAAGATAAGCTTGCATAGGAAAAAAATTCAAATTATTACTGGCTACATGCATACAAAATTAGAAATGCAGTTATTATAATTTTAGTGCAAAACCATGGCAGTTTGTGATGTCTTATAACTGCCTACGGTTGAGAATTAGACCGAAGTACCTCCAGTTATCACAGTTTCTGGTCTTTTTAATCAATTATTTCTGCCAACTAGAAACAACATATATGTAAAGATGGGGCACATCTGCTGTGCTACTAATTAGCGAAGTTTGAGGTCATCACCACCTAAAGTGGAACCAGGACTAGGGTCTTGTTGTCTTCTTGCCTGCAATGACAAAAATCATAAATTAGGGTTAAAATGTGTTTTGAATATCAAAGCACTCTATTAAAATATAAGACAGAGTAGCACATAATTTCACAACAACAACAAAATTTTGAACCACTATTTCCATGTGTAAGAAAAGACTTAAAATGAAGTATGAGTTATTTTTGCTATATCTGTATCTATATAGTTTTGGGACTAGAGGGCTTAACTTTAACACATCAGCCAGTCAACTTTCACTTTTTAGTATAATTAACATAGAGCACCAACTATAAGCTGGTCTCTATCTTATACACTCTCCATAGATGAACCAATTTAATCCCTGCTAATCACCTACAGCGTAGGTACTATTACGATCCATCTTACAGATAAAAGAAACTTAATTACACAGTAATATGTAGTCTGTCAGTTTATGACTGTATTAGTGAATTTCATGTCTTAATTCTACTTCTATCAGCTGAAATTTAACTAGACATCTCTGTGTTAGGAAATAAAATCCAGAATTACTGTAGATAAAGTACGGCTTCAAAATCAAAAATATAAATATAAATTTAAGCATTGGTGGTACATTTATATGCCCATTAGTATCTTTATAACAGTGTTTAACTACTAAGAAGCTTGACAATTATAAACATCAAGAATTTCAAGATTCAGTTCAGTACCAACACTTCTAATTCAATTATTTATGGCAAATTACTTAAGTAAGAGAACATCTAACAACTAACACATTGTACTTGACACTGCTAATGTAAGGTTTTACACAACATAGTATCCCTTTAGTTCACATTCAGCATTTACTTTCAGTCTCTTCACAAATGCCAATTTATTTTTTCATGATTTTTCTTTAGTGACTACAAGTATCAGTCAAGCACAAACATCTGTTTGTGTCTAGACGCTGGCTCATTTAGCAATAGTTTCCTTTATCAGATAAAATGACTACCTCCACACACCCCCCCCCCCCCCCCCGCCTAAGCCACCATCCCCTTATATCTAGATCTGTTTTTTTGCCACCTGTTAGATACCAGCAACCAGAACTAAGCGCGACTACCACTGCAAGTTTTAGTTAAATGAAATTGTGTATTAGTTTCCCCAACTGATTCTCTAATGTCTGTTCATTTTTAGGTACAAACATCCTAAAATTGAAACACTGAATTCCTAAGATCTAAAGCAGTGGTTAGAGGAAAGGCAATCTTGACCTTCAAATAACTATCTCGGCAAGTCACACTTATGTAAGATCAAGTTTAGTCAGAAGCTCCAGCAATGTACTTAATTTCTCCAGGGTTATGTTGTTTAGACAAAAGGGACACCGCCTTACTCACTTTCAAACTAAATGAGTAAAAACAAGTCTTCCTTCTACATTTTTATTTATCTCTTTAGCAGATTTTAACTATTTTAATTAGCACTCTAAACACTGATTACATTTTAGCGCATTCCTGTCAACTAACTGGTCAGGTTAAGTTACACTGTGTGACTGCTGAATGAGAGCACTATGTAATACATATGCCTCAGAGAAACGATTTATGCTCCATACAGAATCAATGCTGAATATAGTGTAAGGACAAATCAATTCTGCAAATCAGAGATGGTGATATAAGCATCAGGTTTCAGTCAATGAAGGTTAGAAAGGGGCTGAGCAATGAAGAAAAAAAATTGAAAAAAAAATCAATCCTAATTATATATTTATAATCCCTACTAACCTACCAATGCTTTGTGAAAAGGCTATTTTAGCTTTTGTCTTGGGGTAAGAATAATTTTCAAGTTATTTTCATAATAACAGGGTCACTCCAAATAAGTGGCAGAGAGCAGTTACCTGGACTTCTCCCTACTGGCCATGGGTTTGATTAAAATATATTTTTGGTAGAGCATGGAGAGAAGTGAAGCCAAGTTTTGCGCCACTTATTTTCTGGTTTCTATTTACAGTGTGAAGTAGGAACATGGAAGACGGGAGGGAAGACAATGTGAAGGAGAGTCAGTAACAGGAGAAATAAGAGGATGGTAAGTCTGGTAATGTAACTGTGAGCAGAAGAGGGAAGGCTGAGAGAGCTGGGAGGAAATTTAATGCTAAAAGGGAAGATGCCTGGGTTGTCATCTGAAGGAGACAAATATGGAAACAGATTTAGGTTCCGTGAAATAGTTTCCACAGGATTGCGTTTCAACAGCTTGATGAGCTGCCCTGCGAAGCAGTGCCTTCTAACGTGACAGCTTTCTAACACAGGCTGATGTTTTAGAAGGAATTCTTTCATGCCTACTAAGCTAAACTAGATGATGACAAGGAAGTGTTCTAAACTCAATTATTCTAAAAGCACAAAGTTTGTAGCTTCTAGTTTTGTCAATCCACTTGATTCTAACCTTTTATCAAGTTATTTCAGAATAAAGTTTTAATGTAAAGCAGGTACTCACAAGTCTGTTCAGAATGCAAATCTGTTTAATGTTTATAAATAATTTAATCCAGACACTTTACTATGCATAAAACTTAAGGACAAAACATAAAACTTAAGGACAACTTTAAATGGAAAAGTAAATTTCAAAATAAAAGAGTTGGTGGAAATAATCTACATTTCTGGAGTTGGATGATTTTACCATTTAAGTGGTATGATTTTGAACAAGTTTCTTGTTCTTTTAGCCTCAGTTCCACAAAAATGAAGATACATACTTGCTAGAAGAATTTAAGAATCATGTGTAAAGCAACCTTGTAGTATAGTTCTCATGCTATTGTTGCAACGAAGCTATTCAACACCTCCCAATATGTGTGAAAATTTCAAAAGTTAAAAAAGTGATCTGTGTCCTGCAATATTTTTTTACAAACTAAAACAAGTTTAAAACAAAATAAATTTTAATAAAGTCTACAGCTCCTATGCTAGAGAACAAACTAAGACATTCTTCCTTTTAGTATGGGTTAAGTGAGGGGAGACTCATTTATCCTTCTCCAATTCTCTCTTTTTTCCAATTCTCTTTCTAACTCTAAGTTCACATTCCCAGTTTATTCTCCTTTACAGTCTTTACCCAAAATGTGCCTCAGGAAAGCCCAGCATAGACAGATTTTTGTTTTAATTTGTCCTTACAAAAAATGAATGTTGGTAGTCAAGTGAATAGAAAACTGAAGTCTGTGGGAATTTAAAATAAATAAGAGGCTGGGACCACACAGAGTTGAAGGCTCCCAAAGCATAAAAACACAAATACAAAAACCACATAAAGCCTTTTGCCTGTTTTTATTTCCAAAGTGTTTCCACATAAAATTCTAAGATTTGCTGAACTGTCCTAGAGCTTCTACAGTACAGTAAGCGGTAGTTATTTACCCATCCTCTGACATTAAAGAAAAAAAAATTTGCTAATGTTTCATAGCCTAACTAAATATGAAAGCATGTTCTCAATAACAATAAAGAAAATCCCTTTTAGTACCACCACCTCACAGTTTAATTAAGAGCCAACAAGTGCTCTATTACAATTTCAGGTTAAGAGGCTAATCAAGTTGATAGCAACACACCGAATGTGTGTGAGTTGCTATCAAACAAATGACTTCAGTTTTTTCCCCAACAAATTTATTTAGGTATGATCGGAGTACTGTATCTGTCCCTTTTAAAAGCCCAATCTCTTTCAAAAAAGCTAAAAGTAAGGCATTTGCATTATAGTTATAGAGATGTATAACCCGAAGAGAACTGTCTGTCAGGGGTAACATATCAACAATTTCAAATCATGGAAGCAATCTCAAGGAGAAAAGGCACTTCACAGTGGAAATGTCTGTGATTTTTTCTTCAAAGTCTATTTTCTATGAAAGTATAGAAGCGTGCACAAATCATTAACATCGCATGGTAAATTTTCACTGAGTGAACATACCCATGCAGTTAGCACCTATATGAGAAGTTTAACATTATCCATACTTAGAAACGTGTCTTGTGCCCCCTTTCCAGGCACTAGGCAGCCCCATGGGCAACTGCTATTTCAACCTCCAAGAGAACTAAGGAAAGCTCAAAATCCTTGATTGTTGTGAAAAAAGTAAACACATACCAGTAGAATCTAGAGTTTCACGTCTAACATTAGTGTATGTTGCCTTAATGTTGTGTTGCCAGATACATGTACTGTGTGGGTAGGAAGGGGATGGGGGTGAAAAACTAGTTTTACTAAGTCCCATTTTAAAAATCATACTGAGTCAGGCAGCAATTTAGAACAGGATATAACCGCTGTTTTACAGATGAAGCTCAAGAGGATAAGCACCTTTCCCAATGTCATGGCAACAAGCAGTGGAGCTAGGACTTAAAGCCAGGGTAATCTATTATAAATCTCATGCTTATTCTCTATCAAGGTTTCTCCAATTATTTCGTATATTCTGCCATCTATTAGGTTCCCTAAAGGGAACTCCAGAGGAAGATCAGGTTAATCCCTACCCCTGTTTCACTCAGAGCATCGCCTCTTTAATCTGCTTCATACAATGAAGTTCTCTATAAAGCTTCAAATGAAGAAAGATTTTCATATATTTTTAAAAATTTTATAATAAATTTATTTTTACATATTTTGGTGCCTTTTTCCATCTCAGCTGCAATCCCCTTGGGTTTCCCATCACCAAATCATATGCCCTCACCATAGTCCAGTGCATTTCCCTCGCCCCAGACTTTCACATTTTTTAAAACAGTTCTACATACTAGAGAATACAGATAGTAAGATCTAGATACTTTTTAAAGCACTCTATGCTAACATTAAAATTTTTAAAAATTCTAAACAGGTGATTGATGCAGCTGATACGACATTTAAAATGCACAAGTGACTGAACAGTGAAAAACACTTCTACCCTCCATGTGCCCTCCCCTTAGACAGCTGGTTTCCCTCCAGCTTCCAGGTCCAATTTCTTACACATCCTACTAGAAAGAGACCATGCACATCTAACCAAAGATGTGTATCCAGTCCTTTTAAAAATACCCAAAGGTATGGTATTACACACTATTCTGCATATTTATTATACACCAAGGATTTAACAACATTTGGACAAGGTTATTAAAATAAATCTTTCTTCAATTCACTAGTATTTTTACTTGGCAAATTAATGGTAAAATACCCTTTCCCAGAAAAAGAAAATGCTAAGTCCTACTACTGAATGATAGATTGAAAACTATAGATTGAACATTTTACAAATGGTGAGTGGAAACATACCCATGCAGTTTTTAAACTGATTTCAGATTAGAAGACACTGGCAAAAATCAAAATTCTTTGGGCCACTATATAGTGACTTTAGTGACTTTAACTTTACATGTGTATTAAATACTCCTGAGTACTACCCTTAAAGTTTTAGCATGGGGGACATGGTGGTGCAACGGGTTAAAGCACAGCACTATGAAGCTATCTGTGGCCACTGCAGCACAAGTTCGATTCCTGACCAGGGAGCTGACGCACATGGCGAGGCAGACCTCTCCTGACCTGCCCGCTGCTCCCCTCAGCAGTGTATTTCAGCAGAACTGCCTCTTCTGCTCTCTACTTTGTCTCTGGTGAATCTTCTGCACCCCTGCACCTCTGGCTTATACCCCAGTTCTTGTATGCATAAATAAATCTTTAAAAATAAAATTTTAGCATGGCAGGGCTAGAGTTCTCAGAAATTATCCAAACAGGGGTGGTACATCCCTAAGCTCCTGTGCTGCCAGGGTCTCAAGCTCCCAAGGACCATTTACTGGTTACTGCCACCCACAAAGTACCACTGCTCCTCAGCTGTTGTTTTTAGTCAAGGCATCAGGACCACCCGCCGGAACCATTATTATTCTTTTCAGCCTCAGCTCTTTTTCTTTTCCAGGCAAAATGCTTTCTAACCCTTTCTGGCAAATTTTATATTTCAACTTAATCATTTTTATGGGTGATGTGGAAATTCATTTCCCAAAGCTAGGCTGTATTTGTGGAGACCCTTTGGTTAGGAAACTGGTTAAAGTCTTCACTCTTCCTTCCATTAACCAACTATTTGAAAGTGATCAAGTCCAGTTTTTCTCAGAGTATTTCCTCAATTGTAACAAGCATGTCAGATTATATGATGTAAGATCCTCTATAGATGTCTGAATTTGCAGGGGGGAAAGACAACATTATACTCCAATGTTGTTCTTTTAGAAAATGGAGGTAAAATGCAAGAAAATAAACCCCAAGCTCCTATTGACTGCCAATGCAATTTCTAAAATCAGATACCAACCCAATTTGTAGATGACTGTTCTTTGTAAGAACTAATGTTTTAAATTACTGCCATAAGGGACTGCAGGATCTTAAATCATTGATGAAAATCTAACCATTTTCTCTATGCTCTAGGTCACAATGCAGGAAAAGTGCCCTGATACACTTTAGAGAACTAAAAGGATGCCCTTGTTAGCCAGATAATTCAATTAACTGGAACCAGCACTGTGGTAGAGCTTTTAGTGCTAAAGAAATACTTTAGATCTATTATTTATCATAGGCTTACACATACCTAGCACCAACACTAAGTGCTTTACAAGCATTTTCCCATTTAATTCTCACAACTTCTGAGAGAAACAGTGATGGCTTGCAGGAATCTCAACTCGGTCTGATACATTCTGACTGAGCAACAAATGATATATCAATAAGATTATGCTTTTGTTTATACTTAAATATACACACATAAACTCACAAAATGTTTTTTTCAAGTAATACTATTTATAAGAGCAATCAAACCAAAATTTCAAGGACAATTCCTAGACCCAGAATATTTTTTTAAAATTTTATAACAGTTTATTTTTACATCATTTTGTACATTTTTTTTCCATCTCAATTGTAGACCCAGAATCTTTTACAAAAATATATGCCACAATTCCTTAAATCCATTGTAAAATAATTACTCTCCAAATATATTATAGCTGAAAAACAATTTCTAAAATAACCCTCCCATGAATTTAAAGTCATATTTAAATTCATTTAGCTTGCTCCAGAAAAACTCATCACTCATGTCCTCTGATATATGGGAAGATCTCTAACTCCTGCACACTTTTGCATAGACATCTTTCACCACAAATGCAGTGTAAAAAGCCCAGCGCTCTTTGCCTGATCTGTCCAGCTGGCAAACTTAACTCAAGTCCCTGCCAGTGTATTCTCTTGTAAATCCCCCAAGCAGAGGCTGATGTCAGTATTCTTTCTCACACTGGCACTCTACACTCCTCTGTTGCCATTCTGAACCTCAATGATGCAGCCTTCTGTTTGTACAAACCTGGTAGGTGCGCAAGGGCAGAACCCATGCAGCTTCACCTAGTGTTCCCCAGCTCCCTAATGAAGAACACAGCACATACAGCTGGGGTTCATTACTGAACAACTAATAAAATCCAACAAATCATAAAGATAAATATTCCCAGAGATTATTAACTTGTACCAATCTACTTTAACTAACCTACATGCTATGCTGTAACTGTAGTTTTAAGACCAGCAGACAGAATTGTTTTTTGAAGATGTCCATTTGGCAACTAAATACAATGTACAAAAATACTGTGTTGGGGAATACTGGGGTTAAAAACAAAGGGGCCCATCAAAAACGGGGGGTGGGGTGGGGTGGGGAGGGAAGTGCACGGGATTTTGGTGATGGCACACGGGTGACATGGTTGATGGGAAACCCGCGGGGATTACAATTGAGATGGGAAAAAAAATGTACAAAATGATGTAAAAATAAACTGTTATAAAACAAAACAAAAAACAAAGGGGCCCTATCTCATTGGGGGCCATAATAGAATGGAAGACAGATTTACAATTGATTCAATGTACTGTTCAATTAAAAACAGTAGTAGAAAAAAGAATGGCTGTAGAAACTACAAAGTGAAAAGGTTAATTATGATTGAGAAGGATGGAGAAGAGATAGATAACATTTAAGCTGGGCCCTGATAAATGGGTAGAAAAGTAAATTCTTGGTCAGAGAACAAACAGTTTGAGCAAAAAAAGTTCAGATGTATTTGATAATAGATTATACATTGTAAGGTATATTATACACTGTAAAATTTCTTCCTATTAGATATAAGCATCTAAAAGAAAATGCGATGTGAAGTCTGATGATAAGGATAGTATTCAACACTTAAAATATAAAAAGAATAGTATTCACAGCTTCAAAGACAACAATATATTGAATATCATATCCCTTTGATCTTTTCTCTCCCCTTTAAAGTGTTGCTGGAGACTTCACTAGTTACTATTAAGATCAGCGCATTATTAAGCAACATAAGTTTATTCACTGACAAAGGGAAGAATCAGTTATTAAAAGATAACTTCACTTTATACACTAACCACTGTAGATTCTTGATTCTTTCATCCTAAAAAAACATAACATCAAGGTATTAATATATGTTCATAGATGTAAGAAATAGTAACAGCAGCTGACAACTAACCATTGCTACTACTCATTTAATCCTCACTCTATCCTATGAGATAGGAATAACATTAGTTCTATTTTGTTAGATGAGGAAACTTATTTGCTGAAAAGTGAAATAAGTTGCCCAAGGTGACCAAGTGTCAGAATTGGCTCTTAAACCACTGTCTTGTGTGTACACATGCACATACACACTCTTCCATGTTAATTTAAATAATAGTGTCAATACAACTTTGTGCATGGAAAACACCACACTCTTCTGTATTGTATAACAATGACTCAAAATTTTTAATGTGGCAAAATGTACATAACATGAAAAAGTACTATCTTAACCATTTTAATTGCAAAGCTCAGTATTGTGCAACTAGTTCTTCACATCTCTTTTAAATGATCTATCTTTAACTCCACTTCTTTTTATATCAAAGATGAACGTGTGCTAGTTTTCTAATTTCTTCTTGTGTGAACCTTTACATTGATTAGAATTTATGAACTGGAAGCATGTGACAGGTATTAACATCCGGTAATATCCTTTTTAAAATATAAGCTCTTACCTTTACTATTCCTATTTTGTTAAAATATACTTTTTATAGAATTAGAATTTCTGAGCACCTTCCATAGACTTTTAAGTATTACTGTTTTTTAAAAAGATTTATTTATTTATGTATATAGAACTGGGGTACAAGCCAGAGGTGCAGGGGTGGTGAGAGGATTCACCAGAGACAGAGTGGGGAGCAGAAGAGGCCTACTGACGAAATACACTGCAGAGGGGAGCAGCGGGCGGGTCAAGAGAGGTCTGCTGTGCCATGTGGGTCAGCTCCGGGGCTGGAGACTGAACTCATACTGAAGTGGCTTTAGTTTCTTAATGCTGTGCTTTAACCTGCTGTGCCACCAGGGAGGAACAAGTATTATTTTTTATAACTGAAGTCTGTTTAAACTAGCGTACAATTTTTTAGGTAGAAAAAAATCCTAAACATCCATGTCAATTAAAAGTTTTATCAAGTTGAAGGACTGGGCAAGACTAAATTTCAATGTCTAAGTCTGAAGAAGTCATGGGTAAGATAACTATAATAAGAGTAATGAACTATGGTAATGGCACATGGATGACTCGGTGATGGGAAACCCACAGGGATTGATGGAGATGAAAAAAAAAATGTACAAAATGATGTTAAAAAAAAAGTTATAAATAAATCTTCAAAAAAAAGTAATGAGGAAGCAATTATTGTGACCACTGAGACAATGGTTACTTTTGAGGGGCTGCTGAGGAGCAATCAAAGTTTCACTGACATGAGTGAGCAGATGATAGTTATAAAGGGTGCACTCACCTGATAATGACCAAGCTACATATTTCTATACATTTCCTAAAGTAATCTATTGGTTTCTATATTTGTATTTTGCTTCACAATAAAAAGGTTAAAAGGTCTAGATTAATTTCATTCTTTCAGTATTTGAAAAAGTCAAATTTTCTTTAAGAGAATACACAAATGATGGAAAAATCACACCACTACAAAATTAAGGCAAATATTCACAGACAAATGGAAAGTAATATTCCCAGAATTTTAACATTGATTTAAAAATACATATTCTATGTTAACCTAAGGTAATTTTTACAAATATTATGGAAAAAAGAGGCAAAGTATTTGAATTAACAAATTAAGAAAAGACATAACATTGTTACAGTAAATAAGGAATTCAAATGCAATTTTAAAATTAAGACTAAGTTTCTTTATAGCAATTACATTTACTAAAAACAAAGTCACAGAGTACACCTTAAAAAATGAATGACAAAATTAAAACTATTTAAAAACATTATGCACAAACATTACAAAAAGAGCCTGAGAGTTGGGGGAAAGTACTAACCAGTTACTGCCAGCAGCTGTGAAACTCTCACCTCCATTTCCTCCCGATGAGACCTGTCTCTGTCTTCAAATTCCCGGGTCCTTCTCCTAGCCTCTTCAAAGGCTTGTTGTGCTAATGCATCCTCCTGCTGTGAGAAGAATACATGAAATGGGTATTTAAAATTTTTTTCAGAAATCCCCCCTCCCACCTCCCTGCCTCTCATGTCATCCCTTCACAGGGGATGGGTTCCCACAGCTCGGGCTCCTTTCCACTGGTTGTGATAAAGGAAGATTCTCTGGGTGGAGCAGGCTAGCGCTTCAGGGGCTTTAACCCAGGTACCTTTCTCATTGGCTTCTCTTTTAAAAATATTACTTTCTTTCATACATTTTTGGGAGCTATCTCAGTTCTTAGAGCACTTAATATGTTCAATATGAACATTAATTCTTTTGGCAAGAATCTTGTCCTTGTTGATAACAGTGCCAGCTGCATGCTGAGTAATTACAGATTCTTCCTGTTCCACCATAACATTTGTGGAGCATTCCTTTTGGATAGTGCTCGTTCCCGTCATGTCTAAAATATATAACCTTTCTTAAAGACTACACAGAGAACTACAGAGGGTATCTTTCCCCTTATCCTTTGTGTTGGTCATTTTCTGGTGATTTATTAGGAGGTGGAACTTCTGGTCAATAGGAAGGCATTATTTAAATTCTGATTTACAATAAAGAAATTTAATTTGGAGATTTTAACTTTTGAAGGACATAAAGAGAACAGTATTTCTCAAAACTTCAAAAATAAAATTTAATACAACACTTAAAAAAAGAAACAACTTTAGGTGTTTTCATGTTTTATTGTCACATCTTGGAAACAATAATTTTGGCCAATAATATTCTAACAACTGAAAATGTTCTTCCCTTTTCTTTTCTTTCCTTACCTCATTCTATCAGTAAAATCCTGGTTAAATCAATATTTAAACCAAAAAAAGTACAAAAAAAATGTTAGGTATACTTCAATAATTTGAAGATACAAGGTCCTCTATTTATGATAATAAACTCATAGGAGTAACAGAACTCATTATACAAATGTTAGAAATTCTAGGTAGCAAAAGGTACATAAAACTCCAAAGATTATTATCAAGAAAAAAACATTTGTAACATCTAACCAATCAATCTTAATCCTTTTCCAATTAATGGCTAAAGAGCTAAACAAGAAGGAAACCCATATATCTCAAATACACTGTCTCCTTTACTTTTCTTCAGTCTCAGCAGACACCCAAACTGCAGAAACCAGAGTCACCTTTCACTTTTTACTCTGAACTGTCTCCACCAAATCAACCAACCACCATCCATTTGATTTCCTAAGTATTTCCTAATCTTTAGTCTCTTATAAACATCTTCCTAGTTCAGGTTCCCCAGATCTTCTAGATTACCACACAGGTCTGCTAAACAGTTTCCTCCTGCTTCTGTCATTCCCAAGTTCTGGCAGAACTTGCCTTCTAAAGCAAAGTCTGACCATAGTAGCCCCAACTAAAAGAAGCTCCCTCACTGTCTACAGCACAGACTTACTCAACCTTTGGAAGTAAAACACTTCTGGATACTAGGATTTTTGATGCCACATGTAAGAAATTAAAAGATCAAAACAATACCAAAATCACCACTAGTCACCTACATTCTCTGCAGCAAGGGATGGTCTGGGAATTCAGTTCTACCTAATGAAATTGGAGGTGTAAGTCACCTAACAGTGCTTCTAAGAAAGGTGTTTAAGAGCTCTTTCACTCTTTCCTCCTTCCTGGGAACTGATACAGTGCCCAGAGGTACAACCATCATCTTCCAAACATAATAATGAGTATACAGTCAGACAAAGAACACTGTAGAGAAAGACAGAAAGATCCAAGGTCCCAATACTATAATTAAGTGCTAATCCAAGTCTAGATAGCTTTAAATCCATACGGTTTTAATACTTGAAATTTTCACTGACATGATGTGACCAATAAAGATGGTGTGACTAAATTTTCACTGTCATGATGATTCACTACATCTTTATGATATTGAACAAGCCTTTTCATTTCTCTACATCTCAGTAAATACACATAATATGAGCAGAGTAGGAATGCTTCACCACGCTGTTGTAAGATTAGATGAGAGATAAAATATAAAGTGCTAACTAAGCATACCCCCGGCAGCATTCATTAAATGCTAATTCTTACTTTACAGGCACTTACAGATATGTAAAAATGTACATTCAATTAAACATCATTACACATATCAACTATTCTCAGAATGCACAGTAACAGGAGCCCCACTTAATGTTATTGACAGCTTCCTAGAAACTGACACTTCAAACAAAAGCCTATAAAGAAAGCAGGTCCTTGAACACATCATTTGGGATTACTTTATTCTCATCAATATTATAAAGACACCTTGAACAGTGTTATTCAAGGGCCTTCTGTACTATATAAGCCAGGGGCATCTACAAAAGAATGTCTCATCCCCAAAGTGCAAAGGGTTTCTAGCATTTAGATTCCAGGTGAGGTCCATCTGCTGATAACAGGATACACTTTCTGTCCTGTGTGCTCATTCACACACTTTTCATTTATTCCACAAATATGTAGTGAGGCTGTATTATGCTTAAGTCATTGTACTAGGTGCTCTGGATATAATATGAGGAAACAAATGGTACTTTTCCCCATAATTTCTGTAGAGTGGGGCAGGTGGACAATGAACAAATAATTATTCAAATCAATATATAATTGTCAACTATGATTGAGTTCAGTAGAGGAAAATTACATGATGAAATGAGAACATGTGACATAGATGAGGTTTAATTCCCTAAGGAAGTTATTAGCCACTAATCTATTGCAGCAACAGTCACAGATTTTTACTTCACTATAAGAAAAAGAATTACTATGATAGTTATAGTAAAATAAGGCTAGAGAGATTTGGTAGTCCTCCACTTTTTTTATAAAGATTTATTTATTTATGCATACAGAACTGGGGTACAGGCCAGAGGTGCAGGAGCGGTGAGAGGCTTCACCAGAGACAGAGTGGGGAGCAGAACAGGCCGACTGACAAAGTACACTGCTGAGGGGAGCAGTGGGCGGGTCAGGAGAGGTCTGCCACGCCATGTGGATCACCTCCGGGGTGGGGACCGAACTCATGCTGAAGTGGCTTTAGCTTCTTAGTGCTGTGCTTTAACCAGCTGCGCCACCAGAGAGAGCCCCACTTGTGGGGAACAGAACAGACAGTTTGACTGAAATACACTGCTGAGGGGAGCAACTGGCAGGTCAGGAGAAGTCTGCCACACCATGTGGGTCACCTCCCTGGCCGGGGGTTGAACTCATGCTGCATAGCTGTGGAGAGCTTCGGAGTGCTGCGCTTCAACCCACTGTGCCACCTGGGAGGGCTTGTCTTCCACTTTTTAATTCCAACTTCTCCCCTGCTCTTTTTCAGGAAATGTGAAATATACATAGTAAAAGAGCCTGCAAGTTAATAGATGGTTAAAACCACTAATATCCCGCATCTTTCCTAGAGCAACCATAAGTAGCACTTCCCTTTGGAGGACAACATAAAGGGCACTTATGATTAGATCATATGTGCAGACAATCACACATGCTCAGACAGCTAGGAACAACTAATTCCTCATCTCAGGAGGTAGTCAGAGAAGCTTCCAATATTTGGTCTCTACTAGTACTTCATGGTCTATACCGGATTCTGCACAAAGTAGCTAGACAAGTGATCATAAAAGGTGACAAAATGTATGTAAAACCCATTAGGGAAACAAAGGCCTAGCAGTCCATCTTGTCACAGCGTACACTGCATAGTCTGGCTATTTTTGTCACAGTGATATTGTACTGCCTAAATCTACAATTATCTTCATAATTGTAATAAAGTAATACTTACCTTATGAAGCAATCAATTTAATAAATGGAGGTGTACGTTTAATGGAAAACTGAGAATCAATTTTTTTCCAAGAAAGTTGATGATTAAAGTGTTACTTGCATATGCACTATTCTGGTGGGGGGGGGATCAGAATGATATCACTGATCATATGAAAAGCAGAATAAATCTGCTGAGCAGCATCAACATAACTTCAAAGGCAACAATTTAACATTTGCAGCTGCAAATGGTACTTTTTTTTAGGGGAGGGCGGGAACACAGTCCCCCACTACCACAAATTATGCAGTTGAGTTTCCTACATTTGGGGAAATCGCAGGGGTGAGCACATCCTGAGTGCCTCGCCCCAGGAAAACCACCTTCGTGATCATGGTATCTCTCCTGCCAGGTTAAGTATGCAAATGGTACTTTTACCATAATTCTGTAGAATATAACTTCTAATTTAAGTAACTCTTCTAAATTAATGTCACTCACATTATCAAACACATAAAGGATGCCAGTTTTCCATCAGTGCTAAGAGGTACTTCAAACAGAAAATTTGTTATTTCAATACTGGTTCAACTTTTCTAACCTGATATAGAATCAAAACAAAATGTTTGAAAGCTCATTAGGCTAAAGGTTAAACATTTTTCTGTGACTGCCAAAATTAATTTTAAAAGTAAAACAGTAAGGGGGCCTTCCTAGTGGCACAGGAGTTAAAGTTTCAGCACCATCAAGCTATCACCAGCCACTGTGGCATAAGTTCGATCCCCGGCCAGGAAGCTGACCCACATGGCACAGCAGACCTCTCCTGTCTCATCCACTGCTCCACTCAGCAGTGTTATTTCGGCAGATCTGTCTGTTCTGCTCCCCACTCTGTCTCTGGTGAATCCTCTTACCCCCTGCACCTCTGGTCTACCCCCCAGTTCTTATATACATAAATAAATCTTTAAAAAGACAGTATTAAAACAAAGTACAATAATAATATAACATTTCTGGCTCTTACTCCAAAATCTTTGCATTATGTGAAGCCAGTTATTGCATTAGCTGAACTATCACAAAAGATGATACTTTCTTTGTATTGCTAACACTCAGTTTGTGGACTGGGGAAAATAGCTTGGAAAATTCTTAGTATGAAAAATGCTGTGGCTTAAATTATTTTTACTATTTATTTAAAAATATTTATTTACTTATACATTCAGGAGCTGGGGTGTAGGCTAGAGGTGCAGGGCAGTGAGAAGATTCACCAGAGAAGGTGGGGAGCAGAATGGGCAGATCTATTGAAAACACTGCTGAGGGGAGCAATAAGCAAGACAGGAGAGGTCACTGCTGCACTATGTATGTCCCCTCCATGGCTGGGGATCAAACTCATTGTGCTGCAGGGACTGTTTATAGCTTCATAGTGCTGAGACTTCAACCCTTGTGACACCAGGGAGGTCCATACCTGTTGTTTTAATAAAACATCCAGTTTTAGAAGTCAACTCTATCTGAAAATTTTCCCTTATATAATTTCAATCTGCTGTATCACTTAGTCGTCCATACTGCTCATTACTGACTACTTTTCTGAGTCAGGGGACCCCAAATCTCTATGGAAATAAAAATATGTTTGAAAAAGATGCCTTTTAATAATTTAAATTCTGAATCTGCATTATTTAGTTGTAAGGTCTTCTTTCTTTTTTTTTAAGTCTCTTGATATTAATAAAATTTTCACATTTCCAAGCATGTAAAACAACACAGTAAAAGACAATAGAATGACAAAAAGGTTAATTCTGTAGCATCTCTTTCCCAAAAGCTTACAGGCTGATACCACTGCTTAATTTTTTTTTTTTTTTTTTTTTTTTAAGTCTTGCTTTCTAGGGGTTTGCTCCTGGGTCAACATAACTTAGTGGTCAGCTATGATGGTCAGAGGTTTTGCTTAATCACCTCAAGCCACTTACAAAGTACAGGAAGTTTCAGCCAGAGACTTGTAGCCTGAAAGAGCACTCTTTGTTTACTCCTGAACAGGTGTAGTCTAGCACATACACACAGTCTTCTGGACCATAGGTTAAGTGTGATCTTACTGAGGTCAACTTCAGCTATCTCTTTTTCTAAGGCTGCCTGATAAAATTTCTGGATAGTCTGCATTTTACTGCTTCCTTTAATGCCAGCTCTCACCAACTGTTTGTGACAGAGAACTCTATTGTTTCTAACACGTGGGCATGGATTTAATCACGTCAACTCCCTCTAATAACAGCAGAGTCCTCAGGACTCCCTGTCTCCTGATGGTGTAATGTGAGGGACCACGGAGCAGAGGGAAGGGATGAGAGTGACCTTACTGAAATGTTACAGACTGCCACTATGCTTATTGAAGTTCCACATTTATTTGAATAAATGCCTCTCAATTTATGTCCTTTTGTTGATTTCCAGACATCTTAACTGGTTATAAGTAATTTTGTCCAGTTTATTCTCTGCTTTCTAAGAAGAGGACTTGCCCAAGCTCCTCACTTAGCCATGCCACAAATCCTGGTTCTACACTTACTTTGAACTGTTTTTTCCCTCATAATGTTCTGAAAATCAAGTACAAAATATTAAGCACCTTTTTTTTTAGTCTCCACGTGGTAGGTTGGTTTCTTGCCTTCTCCATATGGTTTATTTCTAGTTTGATTCCTTCGTGGTCGGAGAATATAGTTGGTATGATTTCGATCTTAGTGTATCTATTGATATTTATCTTGTGACCCAGTATATGGTCAATCCTAGAGAATGATCCATGTGGATTTGAGAAAAATGTGTACTAGCACCTTTTACTAGGATTTGAAGTTCCCCCACCAAACAGATAGGGGTATCCCAACAGAAATTAGAATCAATGAGGGAAAAGCTTTCCCAATATCAGAATCAGAGTTGGGTCTCAACATCTTCAAGAGTCCTCACATTCCTTGACCGTGTACTTTTTAAGAAGAGGTAAAACAGATCCACAGACAAAGGCCAGGTTAAGGGGAGAAAGAGGGACTGTGTCCAGTAAAGCTGGTGCTGACCTACCTGGGCTCGCTCCTCATCAAATTCCAGGCAGCCCATGCCATCCAGCCTCTGGAGATCAATCCAGCCTTTCCAAATAACACAGACTCCATTCAGGATCATGGGAGCCTTCAAATAAACCTAAGACACAGAAAAAGAAGGATGAAATCAATGATAAGCCATCACATGTGAAAAACAAAGATAACCTTACTTTCACCATAATTTTTTTAAGTAAATAAAAACCCACAGAACAAGTCTTTACTTCTTGTATGATTTCCAAATCCAGATAATTTTCAGTTACCAAATTAATTTTTTATTGACTGAAAATATAATTGTTTTAGAGCAATTCAAACTTCATCAAGAAGGAAAAGTGCTAATGCTGTCACCCTGAGATGAGTATTTTGATACAATAAGAAATGTGTATTTACTACAATTCTTACATTTTCCACCTTAACATCACTTTTTTTTAAAAAATTGATTTATTTGTGCATACAGAACTGGGATACAGGCCAGAGGTGCAGGGGTGGTGAGAGGATTCACCAGAGACAGAGTGGGGAGCAGAACAGGCCAAATGGTGAAGTACACTGCTGAGGGGAGCAGCGGGCGTGTCAGGAGAAGTCTGCCACACCATGTGGGTCTCCTCCAGCGCCAGGATCAAACTCAGGCTGAAGTTTCTTTAGCTTTGTAGTGCTGTGCATTAACCAACTATGCCACCAGGGAGGGCCACATCATTTTTAATGCTTTTAAAATACAATGTTAGGGCCCTCCCTGGTGGCGCAGAGGGTTAAAGCACAGCACTGAGAAGCTAAAGCCACCTCCACATGAGTTTGATTCCCGCCTGCCCAGGAGGTGACCACATGGCATGGCAGACCTCTCCTGACCTGCCCCCTGCTCCCCTCAGCAGTGTACTTTGTTGATCTGCCTGTTCTGCTGCCCACTCTGTCTCTGGTGAAGCCTCTCACTGCCCCTGAGCCTCTGGCCTGTACCCCAGTTCTGTATGCACAAATAAATAAATCTAAAACAAACAAACATAAAAAAAACAACACAATGTTAGTTCAGGTCTTTCTTAACTAGTTTAACATGGACTTCCTGAACACATATGCACATAGATTTTTTAATCTTGTTGTCTTAACAAATATTTCTGGAAATGCAGAAGCAGGATTTCAATGAGCTTTCAAAACTCCAGGTTATCAAATACAACCTTTACAAGAGCCTCATAAAGAGTTAATATACATATTGGATAATCCTAATATTCCTGTGAGCTAAAATTAGCATTATTTGTTACACATTAATTCTGTAAAAATTTCCTAAGACCGTTTTTCATTTATTTAATATAGTCTTATTTTTCAAAAGTTGGTTCAACCTGGTCATGAATCTTCACCAGAAGCTGGGACACCTACACCATAGGTTTTTCTGATGTAAACTGCTCTCTTCTGAAACAGGTTCAGTAAGTCCCTTACTAAGGACACCCTGACCAAGGAAGGAACCACGAGGCTTCCGCCTCTCAGACACACAGCTGGGATTACAAACTTACTGCTGAGAATTTCTTTCTGAGTAAAAAGTTGGAAGCACCACCTTGTTCTCTACTCAATTCAGCAGTTTCTTCAACAAAGAATTTGGGGGCATTCTTGTTTTTACAGGTTTACTAAGCATAACTGTTAATAAGTATAAATATGAGAGAAACATTACAACTGAGACTATATAGAAAACCCGTAAGACTTATATGCCTTCATGGTATAGATTTGTGTCACCCTCCACTTCATTATCTAACACAACCTTTATTCCTGTTAAGGTTCTAATAAACCATGTTGAACCAATTTGTACTGGAAAAAAAGAAAAGCCAAAAACTAAGGCTCCATTTCTCCTCCTATTTGGACCAAGGGAAATAGTCTACAGTTATAGCTGAAACCGTTTAACCACACATTTCCTTCTGGTCTGATAAGTGCTCATTCCCTTCCACATTATAAATTTAAAACCCCACTGATGTGTACCTAGTCAAACAAATGATTATGACAAGCTCTTATTCAACATCTCACTAACAATCCCCCCCTTCATGGCCTATCAATATAACTTGACTTGCCACACCTACTCAAAATTTATACCTATTCTTTCTAATGGGGCAGGTGGTATCACACAATGAGAAGCATAACATTTCACCTATTCATGCACCTCATTATTTTAAGTTCTCATCTAATCATGAAGATAATTCTTACCCAATAGAGAAAGGCCAATTTGATCATCAATGATTTATGTTTTATAGAATCAAAAATTCCATAATCTAGCTTTTCACATTAACCTCCATAGTCAAAATAATTTTCTCATGAACTTTTTAAAAAGTCCATTTATCACTTCTTTATAAAATTTCTCTCTTGACAAAGAAAACCACTGCTCTATTTGGGCAATTCCTAAGTGGGTTTAAAAAATGGCTCCAATTCTTAATCAAGGCTTGTGCATGTAATCATAGTTTAAAATAAAATTTAGATTATCCCACTTATTTATTTACATGTTCACATGAAAGTAGTTTTATATGTAGATCTTCAAAGTTAAGGCTTGGCACTTTCATACATTCATAAACACCAAACCACAAAGGATGAAGACAATAACATTCTGTCTCTTAACAGTTTGACATTTTGTAATGTAATTCAATAAAGTCAGTTAAACACTAAAACTTTTTCACTTAAAATAATGATGCCTTATTTCAAATTGTGAAAAGAAACTTATTAGAATACGATCTAGGGATTAAACCTATCACCCTAAAACAATTAAATATATAGGTAAAAATGGGCTTTATAAAGCCTTTAAAATGGGTCACTAGATTAACATTTGTGGTAATCCTCTTATGTAAAGTTGATATAAATACTCAATTAGTGAATACTAAGTAATTGCTTCCAGGAAAACACAGCTAGGTTCCTATAAGCCTCTGGTCACCTCTTCCTCAGCCAGTGAGTACATGATCTTGTGTTATGTCTGTTTGTGTTTACAGATACCTTATTTAATACATATTGCCAATCAAACACACCACCAACAAAAGACCAGTTCATTTTTCCATACATAAAATATCAGAGAATGTGTGTAAGACTCACAGAATTTTCCTTTACGCCAGCAATGTCATACCTATGGATGTGTACTCAAACTTAATCCAAGATGTGCACAAAATACTTGATTACAACAAAAGTTTACTCAAGGAATTTTTAGCAATAATGGAAGACTAGAATAACCTAGATATTCAATATCTTCTTATGAGACGTTACCTAATCAAGCAATTTGTATTAAATAAGGTATCTGTAGACACAAACAGACATAACACAAGATCATGTACTCACTGGTTGAGGAAGAGGTGACCAGAGGCTTATAGGAACCTAGCTGTATTTTCCTGGAAGCAATTACTTAGTATTCACTAATTGAGTATTTATATCAACTTTACATAAGAGGATTACCACAAATGTTAAGAGTCAACTGTGATTATTTTTAAAGGAAAAAGAGTATTATTGCTATGCTTAACCCTAAGACCTCATAGGAAGGACGAAAACAAAATTTACTTTGGAATCAGATAAAACCTGGGTTTAAATTCTGTGTGAGTCTGAGAAAAATTACTAAGTTTGCTAGACGGTTTCTGATTCTTCAACATACAAAACCAGGCTAAATAATGCCATTTTTATAGGCTACAGGAATAACTAGTTAGTGTTTGTAGAATTTATGAAACATACAGAGCACCATAGAAACCCAACTGTTTACACACATATTTCCACTAATTAATTTCACACAGTACTTACCTTCCTAGGGAAAGAAGACTGTTTTTGACACAATGAAGTCTTTCCCACCAGTGAGTCAGCAGAGAAACATAGTGCAATGTCACTGGCACCCAGGACAAAAAGATTTTCCACTAGGAAATATGTACCCTGCCTTTTAGTTGTAACAATTCCTGTAGTCTATTTAACAGATTCTTTCAGAGATACTTTATTAATACTCATCCTGTTTAGCTACTTGCTCCTGGCTCAAAGGGCTCATCACATGTTAATAATCACCACTGTTATTCAACCTCACTTGCCTCTGAATTATAATAACTGGGTTGCATGTAACTATAAACAATTGTTTATAGTTGTTGTAAAAAAGTAAAAAAAATGTAGAACTCGATCAATTTGGGACAGCTTATAAAGCATTCTGACAACAAAAATGACATTCTTCTGAAAAATGATGTCTAGTGAAAACTAACAATACATGACACCAGATTTGTGTGGTACTGTACAGTCTGTATATATTATCTGTATGCTCTTTGTGTTTTCAGAAGAATGCTCCACCTAGAGACACTGATGGTTGTGTGAAAGCTAATCCTTTTGTGAGTCAATCATACCATTTACATGTAGACTCAGATATACAAGGCTTCTTTAAATAGAAAAATATTTGTTGTCTAGTCTAAAATTTGGTTAACGTGTAATAAGATTTATATGCTTACATAAAGTTTTTCTTCATGGAGGTCTATTAGAAATCTGCTGGCTTCCTCACTATATTAAAATGTAATTTTTTCTAAAGTAGTCTAAATATCACAAGCCACTATAAACTTGCACACTGTGGAGAACTCTGAAGCTATTTCTGGATTCTCTAAAACTCCATGCCTCCACTTTGAACTTAATTTAAAGAAGCTCCTGCCCCACCACAAAGCAGTTTCATACTGCTCCTGTCATTTCTTAGCTCTTTCTTCAAATACTTAACTACTCATGTTTAGTTAGCATTACCACTTTAAGTTTGTATATTTTTTTAAAACTTTCAAAAATTTTCCAAGTCCTACTTGACTATTAAAACCATTTGATAAGAAAATTTTAAAACGAGAAATTAAAGCTGAGAGACATTTACATGATTCACTTTCAGATTTACACACAGCTATTAAAGGGTAACAGCTAGCATCCAAAACTCCTGAGTATATTCACCTAAACCACAGTTGTATTAGTGAATTGCATTATTAATGTTTTCCAAATATTTCAGTGTACATGAAAATAGACTGCTTCCTAAAGAACAAACAGACTGGTTAGTCAATTGCATGGTTAAATCCAGAGCATCTAGAACAAAATTAACATTAACTCTTTATATGTCTTCAGACTAACACCCTATGGCTACTTCCTGTCTTCCCAAAATCAAATTAATTTTGTCCTCTTCCTTCTATGATTCAAATAAGCAATGTATGTCTAAGAATCCTGAACATGTTCTGACCTGAGAGATAGAACTTCAAGTGAAAAGCATACAAAATTAAATTATAAAAGTATTTTTTTCTTAAGACAAAAAAGTAAACAAATAAAGGCAGATGCTTTTCATTATAAACCATTCCTGAAGTTAACAATGTGAGAATTATTTTAAAAAATATTACAGCTGATATGACCAAATAGTTAATAATATTAGCACAAAATAATTGGTAATGACTACTTTTCTAGAAGCTCAACCAAAACCACAGTCACATAGTAAATTAGAAAAACAATTCAGGTCAACAGAAAGATTAAAAAGAAAAACATTAGGGTTAAAGGTTGTTTTGAAGTCATCAAAATGAGTACTAAAAAGAGCATACTGAAATATTAATGGTTTCTGACTTGAATGGAAAGAGTAACTTGATAGGCTAAAAAACTTAATGTAAGGTTTTGGAAGATAGTATATGGAGCTTCAGGCAACTTACCTAATGATTATTAGCAGCAATGTGGTAATGCAAAGAGCATATAGATTCTGGGGTAAAAAAAACCTCAGCCTGGATCCTAGTTCTATGTAGGAAACGAGTTTGACTCCTGAAGATTTTATTTAACCTCTCTGGTTCTCAGTTTACGCAGCTGTAAAATCAAGCTAGCACTAAATGTATTCTAAAAATCAAATAAAAACCTCACTATAATGTCGGGTTAATAGGATTAATGAGGATGTAAACCCTCTAGCACCTATAAAGTAACTGGCTTGCAAATTTCAGAACTGGAAATGTTCAAAATTAGACTGCTGGTGAAGGTTACACATTGTGAATATATTTAAAAAGGCACTGAATTATATATACTTTAAATGGGTAAGAAAGTGAACTTTGATACATGAACTTTCTTACAATTTAAATAAGTGGCACAGAAATGTTGTGGATAGCAAAAAGATGGCAAGACAAATTGGCAGAAGTAAGAAGCAATACTGTCAAAAAATTAAGAGTCTTCTTCAAAGGTCTTATTATTTAAAACAATATTGTGCAAGTAAGATCAAACACTTCAATTCCCAGACTCCGTTTTTACCTTCTTAGGACATATAGAACAGCACTGTAGAATAACAGAATCCTAAAAGCACAGTTATACCACCAAAAAGCACATTTTAAGTGTTATTTTAAGTTTATGGGCCAAACACACACCAATTTGAAAAGGTCAGCCTAAATTAAAACACTGATGATAGAAAATAGTTTCCAAGTGTTTATAGTACATACTTCCATCAAAAGATAACAATTTAATTCCCTAACCATATCACTATATATAAGGTGAAGAATGTTAACTAGTCTGTGGCCTCTAACCCTCTATAGAAAATTAAGTATCAAAGGAGTGCTATCAAATTCTGAGCCCTAAATGACATTAAAATTTACAAATGTTTTCTTACCAGTAAAATGGAGATCATAAAAGTATCAATGTGCTTTCTATGTTTCCATTAAAACCCAAATGGCACATAGCCAGGGCTACAGAACTATTTGCTATTATAATTCTTAAGTGGGGGAGTAAAAGCACACTCTGGAAGAGGGAGTCCTCTATTCAGAGGCAGTTAAGACATTTTCTGCTCCCCACTTTCTGCTTTTACTTCTATGCTAGAGGTTTTCTGTATATGAGCATATATTTTTCAAGACAGCCACCTGTGCAGTATGGCTACTGTTTCCTAGATGAATCTGCAAAGACTTCCTAGATTCTGGATGAGCACTGAATGTGTCTGTTCATTAAGTCAATCATGTCTATATTTCTCCTCTTTATTATTCTAAAAATTAACACTGATGATCATTTTGTTGTTTTACTCTATATACAAAAGGCATCCACATAATTTTAATTTTCCTATTCTTTCATGTTTAATAGTATTAACATCACAAAGGTAATATTTTTAAAAAAATGTTAGATTAAAAAGTAGCCACCAATTTTATAAAATGTGCAGGAAAGTTGTCATTGAACACCTAAGATAGGTGAGTTCTGTCGTATTATACTTCAGCAACGCTGACTCAAAAAATCATTTACAAGAGAGAAATGGAAAGAACTGAACTAGAATACAGCAGCCCTTATAAAAAATCAACTACTTCAGTTGATAATATCAACAATTTTTATACTTGCAGTGTTTGAATTAATCAATAAAAAATACTGGATTAGGAAACAGAAGCAAGGAGAGAAGAACTAAGGAAGTTGCTTTCAGACATTTCTATTTTTCTCTAACCTGTAATATATAGTTGACAGATAAGGCCAAGACTGAAATTTCACTTTACACTAAAAGCTAAATTCAGGTAAAATAAACAATTCAAGCAAGGGAAAAAAAGAGAGCACACAATTTTCAAATACTTCAAAAATACATTTATCATATATGTAAGTTAACTCTAACTGGAAGGTACGATCATCTTAAATTTTAAGCATTTTTATTATTCATGGCGTCAGTCAACAATTCCTGAGAGTTAAAAATAACTGAAATAAAACAGCTTCTTTCACAATATATGCATAAGGCTCCCTGTATTAAGTATTATTATTCAGCTATTAAAATATTATCATTTAACTTAAAATATATTTTAAAACCATATTACTTATTTCGTGTAGTGAATGCTGATAAACAAATGCTGGAATATACTTGATATTTCAGTTGAATTAAAATACTTAAAATCTAGATCTACCAAGCTAGTTAAAGTTGCCTCAATTTCTCTTGGGGGAAAAATCACATTCCAAAGCTTTACCACAGCCTATCTTTCATTTGGAGCGACTGGGTTGTCTAAGGAGAAAGAACTTGTTGAGCTTGAATAGGGATTTCTCAAAGCTAACATCACAGAGTCCTCTATACCCTGCCAAGTTGTGGATAGTATATAAACAGACATAATATTTATTTTGGGACAAAGATTCTGCAGGCAAGTAAGCAAAATGCTCCAGAAGAAACAAAGTCCTAGAACTGCAGAGAAGCCATTTAAAACAGTCTGTCCTCACTCATTAACTCAAATGCTATTAAATTTTGCTTTTCTATGTTATGCTATGAAAATAATAAAAACTTTTGTTTAAGGAAAAGTTCAGGAAGAAAAATTGCATGGAACTTACCGGTAACTTTCAAAATTACTTATTCTAATGATTTATTTTATAACTACTTTTCAATATTGACTACAAATATTTTGACTATCAATTTAAAATCATAAATTTTATAAGTAGAAATCAACTACTGTAAACAAAGATTTCCCTTTTTCTGGGGCCAATGTAATCAAATTAGATAGTATATTCTATTACTTATCTCATGTAGTAAAGTACTGATAAATAATCATAAACAAACAGTAGCGTTGTAAAGTTCATTCTTTAGTTCATAAAATATTTTTCACACCCTTTTTCTTTATACCCACAAACTTGGCTCTTGTAGCAAGCATCTATAATCATTAATTCAAAGTCCTAATAAGGTTCTATGACATGCAGGATGCAGGCAAAAACATTAATCTGACTAATCAAGACTAATGTTATGATGAACCATAATCATTTGCATTTGCTTGAAATAAAAGTAATTGAAAATAGATTCTAAGAGGAAAGATCAAAGGAACTGGAATTATTTGGTCTACAAAATTTAAGGCAAGAACAATTTAAATTCTGACCAGTTGCTTTCCTTGTCTTCTGACAGCTAAATTCGAGGAAACCAATTTAAATGAAGGAAGAATTAAAAACATCTGGGATGTCAGGGTTTCTACTGTGCCAGGATGAGTGCTGGGGAAAGATGTGGTGTTCCGCATCACTGTACAGCTACCTGAAATGAAGCTGACCTAGGGCACCCTAGAGCACATAACCTGATGATGGAGTTATCTATACTCTCACCATAGAAAACCATCAAACCAGCTAATTTTGGATAGGGCCTTACAATTTAAAAAATATTTCCAAACTGTTATATTATTAAAAAAAAAATATTTCCTACATACTATGGTATCTAGTTTAATCCTCCCCTGAGGCATATAAATATGGCTGACATTCTGACTGCCACTTACAGGTAGGAAAAAGTCATGATCACCTTTGGATTGCAGCCCTTTCCACAACACTGTATTGTTTAAACTTTTTTTTCCTGAGAAAAACCCTTATTAAATGTCAATGTAGACAACTCACTAGAAATCTGAGTCCAAAAGTTTGAAATGTATTTGAAAGACAAATTTTAAAAGTCCTCTGACTTGACCTTAAAGTACCTATCACTTATCCCTTGACAGACCTTTCTTAAAGACCCTTGGCTTGAAAATATTCCTATAAACACAAAGGCAGAGAGAATGAATAAAAGGCAATTTCCCTGAACCCATTTTCTTACATCAAAAAGCCATATTTCAAGTTGAAGAGATTTATGGAGCTCATGTTTTTTATTAGCATTCTAATTTTTTTTTGAATTCACTAATGTTAAGTGACTATTGTGGTAGCCAGTCTCCAAAATGGCCTCAATGACCCTAGGCTCCTGGTACTCACATACTTATGCATAAATAAATCTCCCCTCCGCACTGAGTGTGGGCTAGACTCAGTGACTCCTCTAATGAATAGACGAAGACACATGCGATCCTAGAATAGGTCATAAAAAGGAGGGTGGCTGTACTCTTCTCTAGGAAGAAAATACATAACTAGGAACTGAAGTCACCAATGAAGTGAGCTTGAGAAGGGATCCTTCAGTTTCTGTCAGGTCTTCAGAGATTGCACAGCCCTCCCAACAGTCTGACTGCCATCTCTGGGAGACCCTGCTCTACGACCATCTAAACCAAGTCAGATTGACAGATTCTGTAGAAGGGCATGGGGAAATGTGTGGGGATGCCTGCGTTGTGGGTGATGTTTACATGGGTACGTACATTTACTAAAAATGGGTACATTTTATTGTAGGTAAACTATACTTTAATAAAGCTGAGCTCTTTTGGAAAATGCCAATGAACTCTGTAAGATAAGCAAACTTAAGGAAGGATTATTTATGGAAAAGTGGTGCCATAACTTAAGAAGGGTGGGTATTGAGAAAACAGAAGCTGTAATAACAAGCTACCACCACATACTCACATGTCTTAAATTGCTCCACCCACAGCTTTCCCCATCTCATATGACAGCAATCCCATACTTCCAGTTGCTCTGGCTAAAAATGTTGGCGACATTCTTCACTCTCGCAGCCCACATCCAACCCCTAAGCAAATCTTATTGAATCTCCCTCAATATACACTCAAATTATGACTACTACTCACCATCTCCACTACTTTAATCTCTCACCAAAATTACCCAAAAGCCAAATTGGTCTTCCTGCTTCATTACAGTCCTTTAAAACTAAGGTTAACCCAACACCTAAGGGTGATATTATTCATCTGCTCAAAACCCAAACCTTTCCATTTTACTCAGATTAAGTCCATGTCGCCTCTGTTTGGAACATCCTCCATCCCCCTACCCCCCCAATACCTAACTTTCCTTAGGTCTTAACCCAAGAATGACTTTCTTTTAAACCACTCTGTTTAAAACTGCAAAAAACTTGTTCATTGATCAGCTTTATTTTACTCTACTTTTCCCTTTTTTTTTCAGCGTTCTTATTATTTTGTAACATAACTTATTATCTATATTGTTTATTTCTGAAATTCCTCCACAAAAGTATCTCTCTCTATGGCAGGATCTTTGTTTTGTTCATGGAGATGGCTCAAGTGTCCAATACACTGCGTGGTATACATAGTAGATATTCAACAAATATCTTCTGAAGATATTAATTTTTAAATAACTCTGTCATGTATTTAACTGGGAGCTATGCATTATCTCATTTTTACAACTGAGGACTAAACTAAAGGTTACAACTAAAGGTTAAATAAAGTGTCCTAAGTTACACAGTTATAAAAGTAGTAGTATGTGAACCCAGTACTCGATTCAATTAATCCTAACTCCAAAGTCTTAATCACTAGTTTTCTCCAAATTGGGTATGAATGGAAAGAGTACTAAGATATTTTAGAAGCTAAGTACCTAGCTTAAGAGTATGTGAAAAAGGCACTGATTTGGGATCAATACAAAGAGTGGAAGTAGATAGTTAACATCTGAGGAAATTCCTATAATTTTCTTTGCTCCTTGTTGTAGTCCTCTGGGGACATAAAAGCAACCAGTTATCAGAAACACATACATAAAAAAATGAGGAAGAAAAAGCAAAGAGCCTGCAGCTTAAGTTCAATGATTGAGAAAACCTAAGTCATTACCTTCTCTCTAAATGCACTGATGTACTTTATTTAGCTCAGTGATATAAAACAATATACTAGTTTTTTTGGGGGGGAGAGCTTAAAAGTGTTCTTTTCTTCTACATCCTACCAATGTAGTACAGGTATTGACAGAGCTGTATTTGAGAAATACAGGATCTACATATAAACACAGATTTAAATCTGAGGGAAAGATACTGATTTCTGCTATTTTTAGAACACAGCCACAGTCAACTGCACATATATGTTGCTTATGATTTATTTCACTCTAACAGCAAAGCTGAAGTTAAATCAGATCATGACTGCAAAATTGAAAGTATTTACTACCTGAATCTTTACAGAAAAAACTTATTAATAAATATAAGTTCCCTGATAACTCACTTTTCCTAAATACATAATCCTCTAAATTCTACAATATGTCAGTCAACATTGTTATTATGTTGATCATATAACTGAAAGTATCTGGCTTAAGTCAAGGATCATGTGCTCTTCAATCCGGCAAACAAATACCATTAAATTAATTCAAGCAAACAATATCTACTTATTAGTTATTAAATACTGGAAGATCCCAGTACCACGGAGATATCAATTGTGACAGTTTAAGACAGCTTAGCAACAAAAACCTGAGAGGAAAGGAACTTTTTAGTTTGTCTTTAGTATCTGAGCTACCATGTTAAATAAACTTTAGCAAAAGGTTCTGAACAAGGAAAAAAATTTTTCTTCATTTAGTCACATATTCATGCACTAAACAAAAAAAGCAATAATCCTGTGATGATTTCCCAAATTCTCCTTTACATATAAGAACTACCAAATAATAAAATCTAGAATACTGGAGAGATAGTCAATACAAGGCAAAAAAATATCTCTAAATAAATCTTCAAGAAGTGAACTTATACACTGAAATATAAACCAATCCAATACATTATTCATTAAAATTTTACCAAAGTTATATAAAACATATAACTCAGATTGTTATAAGGATCCAAATTTAAACATTTCCATCTACATTTTTCACATCTTCAATCTAAACTTCCAACATGAAATTTTAATGCATATGTTTTCCCAGAAACTTTTCCTCAAAGCAAAAAAATTCTCGTTAAAAGTTTTCGCATTGTCTTTCTCAAAATTAAATTTGCTGCATTAATAGGAGCAGAAAGTTACCAATGAACTGTTTCTAAATCTTATTAAATTTTAAGCCCACAGAGACTTTTCTCATTCTTCTCTTAATTTCATTTAACAGCACTGTAGTCACACACATTTTAGTAAAGAAAAAATAAAATTTTTGTCAACACTTTTAAAGGAATTAAGTTTTGAAGGTTACATGTAAGAAAAGTACACTCTCTAAAGGACTAGAACTTTCCATAGTAAATATTACATACCTTGTATTAGTAATGGAACGATACAAAAACTTGAGTGATTTTTTTTAATTGTGCGACCATTTTATCTATTATGGAATGCAAACAAATCTAATCATACACCTACCTATATAGTCAGACCTGTGACCTCCTTTACCAGACTGACTTGTGCTCTTTATGTAAATCAGATAATCCACAATAAAACAACGTACAGTATTTCAAATTGCAAAGAAATGCTTCCTACCTTGCCTGCTTCTCTTTCTAAGTCGACATATTCCCGGCTAGGTGTTTGTCGCTGTTCTCCCTGCCAGCTGGCCGGAAAAAACTGGAGAGACAGATTGGTTCCTGTGGCCACAAAAGCCTTTTAGAAAAATCAATACAAACAGGATCAGGAGCAGGACATTACATAAATTATGCAGGCAGTCATTTATTTTTACATCAGTTTCTGTCTTAAGCCAGGCAGCATGGAGAATATTTAAAAGTAAAAAACATGCACTCATCATTTTTCTTAAGTATTAAGTTACAAACATCTGATTCCATTTTGAGGACATTTGCCATTGGCTGCTTAAATATAAAATCAGACATGGAATCAATACTTTCTTTCAGGTCATTTTTTGCTGACGTTAAGATCGCGCATTGCTAACATCTAACTAGAAGCCACCACCCCTGAATTAAAAAACTTGTACTTTAAATGGGGAAATCACTGAAGTTCGGCAAATATTAAATTTAAAACACAGCACAGTTTAAGTTGTATAAATGAAACAGTTTTAATTTTTCCTGATTTGCTTTGCTGAAGAAAATATTATGCTCTTAAAGTTCATAGTAAAAATGCACTTGGAACTGTTTTCCTCTGATAAACTATACATTCACATGTGATGTGACAGTTCTCACCTCTTCAAAACCGTGGATGATTAAAACAAATGTTCTAAAATCAGACTTAAGCAGGAGAGTGGGATCTGATGATAACAGGAGTATTTATCTTTTATAAAAGATTTAGATGGCAAGGTCAACAGAAGAACCTAAAACCATTTTCTGTGTAGCCCCAACGCAATTTAATTCTATTATTAATTCTCTCAGATTAAAAAAAAAAAAAAGAAAGCAACACTGTCTCTAATCCAAAGAGAAATCAAGAAAGAAAAAAGTGAAAGCATTTGGGGGGGTGGGGACTAATACATTTTCATCATCTAAATATAAACCCTCTTTGTTGAAATAATTTTGTTTTATTTTACTAATTAAAATTCTAAAGCATAATTTGTATTCATCTATAGAGTCTTCATCTGAAAGCAAGGGTACCTCTGGCCTACACCCAGCTCTTGTATGCACACTGGGCAATCTGTTTGAAGCCGCTGGCTGATTCAGCTATCAACCAGTCCCCTGGTGCTTACGAGTTTGGATTCTTTAAAGGTAAAAATTATACTTCCTATTTTTAGTATTGATACCGTTGATATAATTGTCAACCTAGTCTCTAAATTGCTGTAAACAGACACCTTAGATGGCATTTCCCTAAACAATACCAAGGTAAATATTCTGTATGAATAGACTGAACAAACATCGATGTTAACCTTAAAAGAAATTTCCCCAGGGGGCCTCCCTGGTGGCACAAAGGGTTAAGCAGGGTCCTGTGGAGCTGTCCACCGCCACTGCAGCATAGGTGGTATGCAATCCCTGCCAGGGAGCTACCCACATGGCACAGCAGACCTATCCCGCCTAGTCCCCTGCCCCCCTCAGCAGTGTACTTCAGTAGACCCTCCCCCACCGCGCCCCCTGTTCTGCTTCCCACCGTCTCTGGTGACACCTCCACCTCTGGCCTACACCCCAGTTCTTCTACACATAAATCAATCTTCTAAAGAAAATTCCCTGCAATTAGCATAAGTTTAAAAATCAATCAGGTGAAGTGAAATGAACCAAGAATAGTTCAAATGAAAAGCAGGCTCCAGGAGAGAAAATGCTTAGGCAGTATGACCTAAGGCAAATTTCTTAACCCTATACCTCAGTTTTCAGTATTTGTAAAGTGCTCACAACAGCAGCAAGTACACATTGCATGTATATGTAAATAAGGGAAATAATTTTGAACTGGATAAGAGAGCCAAACTTTTCAGCCTCCTAATGAAATGATCAGTGGTAGCTGATAGAGATTTAGCCCAGGAATGAAACACCCTGTCAAAATGCAGCACATATATTTGTTTTTCTTCAGCACTGAACTAATAACAAATCTTCTGCCAACAGTTCTACTGCTGGTAGAACTACTTCTAACATCAGTTCTCAGCTAAGTAAAGACAGCCTGCAGATTTTATTACCTCACCTCCCGTCTAAAGGCCAACCTCAGAAGAGATTTCCTGCTTCATCACTTTATGCCCATTATCTCATCAACATCCTTTCTCTGAGACAGAAATGGTTAAAAAAAAAAAAAAAGGATCATTCTAGAATAGTGTTTCCCAAACTTGTCTGAACACACAACTTTTTTTCTTTTAATGGAATAGCTACACATAACAGTTGGGAAAATTCTGTTCAAAAACATAAAAAGTGTAATTATATGTAAGATTTCTATGATGTCCCAACTATGTTTTATAGGTTTCATAAATTATAAAATAGCACTTGTGCCAATCCAACACACCTTTATCCTCCCATCTTCAAGATTATACATTTTACTGCTCAAATAATCACCACACCTTTCATAAGCATTTTTTCTTTTATTTATCATTAGTGTTGGAGACATCTCCCACACACTCCTACTATGGTAAGGACTTAAATGAGAAATAAATGAGATTTTACCAAACAGATTCTTCTACTCCTTACCCATAATCACTTATTTTAGGTTATGATAAAAGAGTCTGGGTAAGTTTTACACCAAAGAAAAAAGAACAACAACAACCCTAATTTGCCTCAACCAAAAAAAAAAAAAAATTTTCAATAAAAACAACGAAAATTCAAAAAAGGCCAAAAAAAAAAAAAAAAAAAGGGAAAAAAACTGTTGGGGATCATTATGTATGGTGCTATGTTTTATAAATGTGTGTATATATACAGTATTATGTACAGATGTTTGCCATATAAGGCTATTGACAAAATATAGGCCAAATGATACCTTGTCCACAGCCTATTTGTAAGTCATAGGATAATTTTGAACATTAAATCTAGTGATCTATAAATTCAAATAATCAAGCATTTATGATGAAAAAAAGAAAGCACTGCATAAACCTGCAAAGATTAGGCTCTGTGAATGATTCTTGTGTCACTCAGTGCCAAACCAAATCATATTTGTCCTTTACATTTGAATCATAAAGTACTAAACCACTCAAACTTAGAAGTGTGCTAAAAGGCGGAGATTTTCTTTCAAAATGTGCAATAATGACCAAATATTCCAGCGGCCCTAATAAATTTAGCCAGTAACTTCTATCAGTAATGGAAGTCAAAAAAGCCTTTTTTTTAATATATCGACATATTCTTTAAAAATAAATTTGATAACAAAAAGGGAGAATTTTATGGTATGAATGTGGTATATCTCAATACAAAGAAATTCGGTCTCTATGTGGGGATGAGAGTTTTCCAGTGTCTTCTCATTAGCCCCAATTCAAACTGTATCTTCACCTCAAGTCTCTGCAAAAGCAATGGTCCAAGTCATAAAGTAGATAATTGGATTACATTATACTTCAATTTTTCACTTCTAAAAATTAATAATCAACCTCTTCTTCTTACCCACTTTTGGGTCTTATCAGCACCTCCAACAGGACAAATAAAACGGAGATTGGGGGAACTAGGATACGTATAATTTTCCTCCAACGTAAGATTTGGTAGAGGTGAACACCCCAGTTCACCCGTCGGTTTTGCAACTCCATTCAGTTCTTCAGAAACTACAGCACTAATCCGGGTTATCAGGTTTGAAAAAAGGCTGCAAAGGTTTCTTTCAGATTCTGCTAAAGATGATGGCACTGACTTTCCCCATCTGTCAGGACGATAGCTAACTCCTGGGTAATTTCTCCGATTCACTCTCAGTTGTACTTGGCAAAATTCTAGCGTCTAAGAAACGATCGTGCAAGAGCAGGAATCTTGAATGAAGCCTCATTCCTCCCCCACCCCGACCCCTGAATGTTTCCTTCCCACCTGCACCCCAACCCCTCGATCAGTGTCACCGCCGGTACCTCGACCTTTCCCGGTTTAGCTGGGGTCGGGATTGGGTTCCGCTCGCCGAGGGAAACTGCGGAAGGGTGAACGGGAAACACCATCCAGCCGCAGCGGGCCACCGGGAAGCGTCTCCCCGCGAGGACGCGGCCCGCCAGTGTCTGGTTTCGCATTTTGAATCCCGAGTAGGAAGTGAGACGGCGCCCGCTCAGTTCCGGGAGCCACGGCGTCCGCGGCGCCGTCCGGAACCCGCCCGGGCCGCCGCAGCCCGGGCGCAACAAGTGACCCGCGCGCGCCCGGGCCCCCCAACCCCGGGGTCCCCCGCGCCCCCGCCCCGCCGACTTACGATTTCCGAGCGGCCGTCGCGGCAGGCGTTCTGGAAGCGCGCCTGGCGCTCCTCGTGGGGCCGGTCCCTGAAGCCCGTGTACTTAATCTGCAAGGCAGAGACCGCCCGAAATCAGGAGCCAAATCGGCGGCGCCGCCCGCGCGCCCGCCCCGCGCGGCGCCGATAAGGACAAGCAGAGTCTGCGGGCAGACTGCGGCCCGGGCGAGATTGCCCCTCCGCGGGCGCCCCGGCGC
>NW_004567129.1:17795729-17820343 GCF_000260355.1 Condylura cristata
CACCGGAACGTGAGGTAACTTTATTGCTTGGGGACGTTGCGCTCCAAAACCGACAGGGTGGGGTGGAGGCTGTGAACATCAAAAAGTGAATGTGGAAAGAGATCAAAGACTACCAGTGACTCTGCATCTTGGTGGAAAGGTCCGAGCTGTTGCAGTGTGTTGGCTTTCAGTGGGCGCTCACTCAACGGCCTGCAGGCCGGGACCCAAGACAGACAGGTATTGGACCCCGAAGCCACAACTTGCTTATTTCTAAAATATAAACGCGCAAAACTCGCAGTGTTAGCGTGAGAGCCTCTGTGTACTTTCAGCACATATTCAGTCTCCAGCTACCTCAGAATTTCCCCCTCAGGTTTCGCAGTTGCAAGTGACAGAAACCCAGTTCAAATTAAAGCTGGAAAGGTATCCGTTTTTACCCAAGTAAAGAAAGCACAGACGGGGCCCGCCATGGTGGCTCAACCGGTTAGGACGCTGCACTGCAAGCTAGCTGAGTCGAGCTGAACCGTGACCCACATGGCGAGGCAGACCTCTCCTGACCCACCTGCTGCTCCCCTCAGCAGTGTACTTCATTGATCTGCCTGTTCTGCTCCCCACTCTGTCTCTGGTGAATCCTCTCACCACTCCTGCACCTCTGGACTGTACCCCAGCTCTGTATGAATAAATAAATAAATCATAAAAGAAAATCACAGATGGGGACTTTCTCTCTCTCCATTTCTTTCATTGCTTACTCCCTCAATCTCGCCTTGATGGCACTCCTTTCCTGGCAAAGGATGGAGGCAGACATTTCTCCATCTCCAAGTTAAAAAATTCCTGTGAAGAGCTTTGATTGACCCAGTCTTGGTCATGTGCCCTCTGCCAAATGACCATGAGGAGGCAAATGTAAAGAGTAGGCCAGCTAATGTCACATGCTTTCCCATCAGGGGTTGGGCACCTGGGATTTCAATCTAAAGATTGACAAATAGGAAGAACAGTTTTTTTTTACTGGTGCCTATAGGTTCTCATGAGATTGAAGAGGGAAACTCCACATCTGCTAAGGCAAAATGCAGACAAAACCAGTCTTAAAAAACGTGTGCCCCTTGGGCCTCCCTCATGGCACAGGGGTAAACACAGCACTGTCAAGCAGATCACAGCCACTGCCAGCCTCTGCAGCATGACTTCCATCCTCCGCCAGGCAGCTAACCTGTCTCACCTGCTGCTCCCCTCAGCAGTGTATTTCAGTAGATCCACTGTTCTGCTCCCCACTCTATCTCTGGTGAATCCTTTAACCCCCCAAACCTCTGGCCTATACCCCAGTACTTGTATGCATATAAATAAATCTTAAAAACAAAAATACCCACGCAACTTTCGTTGGGTGAAGCAACATGTATCCCAGGGCAGAACTAAGTTACCCACAAGGAATAGAAGCTTTCTTCCATCTGCTGCCTTGCCTTCAGGTTTTCCAAGTCCAGCTAAGAAGCGCCACCTTTGGGCACAAGCTCAACACAGCCATTGCTTAAATAAGAGCAAGAGGATGAGTTTGCTCCCAGTGAACAAGGACTCTGAAAGCCAGTGGTCAGGGAAACCACATTTCTGCTGTGCTGGCCTCTGTCGTAGGAAATAAAGGGGAGCCCATATGATACCATTCAGCACCACTGTGTTCTGTGCAGGTAGGCATTTGTTTAAAACTTTCCATTTCTGTCTCTAAAAAAATGATCTACAAGGAAGCACCTTTCTTCCACAAAGGAACCAGGTAGAGTTCACATACCTGCAGCTGCAGGTCTTTGGACTCTGGCAATAATTGTTTCTGCCATGGGAAAGGTAGAATAAGTAAACATTGAAGTATTGCTAAGGCGGCCTGCATGCTCAGACAGACATCCTGAGTTTTGACAAGGAAAAAGTCTTCCTGGTTCAGTGAAACTAAATGAAGGGTAGGTATGCAGAGCAGAGCAGAGCAGAGTACTGTACTTGTCACTCTCTGTGGGGGTGGGGAAATACCCTGATGGAAAGGGACTGGAAAACCTGCCAGGCAGACCCAGAACAGCAGCCAGCAGCTCTTAGCAACTCCAGGTCACAGGGTAACCTTTGGTAGTCTTTGGCCGGCCTGCAAGGAAGACAGGGAAATAAGGCTGGAAGAGGCCATCATCTCCTTGGATGATCTCTTGTTTACATTTTCCTACTTACTTTTAAAATTAGATTAAAGGGAATTACTAAAGGAAAAATTTCCCCTTATCAGGTATATTCAACTTTGTGCTTCTGTCCAGCTGGGTATAGATTGGTTCAGATGCCACCCCAAGGAGGGATTTGCTAGAAGCCAGCTTAAGTAGGTTCTATAGATGGAAGCCTGAGGGGTCTGTTTGTTGTCTAGAAATACCCTTTATTCACTCTGGAACCTTGCAGATTTCTCTGTAGCCCTGATGTTTGGAGACATCCTTTCCTAAGGTTTCAGCCAGCCCACGGCCTCCTCTTCCCTGTTTTCCTTGGTGGGCAGAGAATGCACAATAACGTTGAACAGGAGATGGGGCTCTCAATTCTGTGGTTCAACTGTGAAGCTGGGTGTTTTGAAGCCTGTTAGCTCAGTCATTTCATACAGCTACCTCCTAAGACAGATCTTCTTGTTTCCATCTGACAAATGAAGAAATAGAGATCCTGAAAAAGTAAAGAAGTAAACATAGAACAGTGACAAGTCCTTGACTCATTACAGATAACAAAATGGCTAAACATTGGGACTATATCCCCCCCTTTTTTTTTTTTTAAGATTTATTTATTTGTGCATACAGGACTAGGATACAGGCCAGAGGCTCAGGGGCGGCGAGAGGCTTCACCAGAGACAGAGTGGGGAGCAGAACAGGCAGATCGACGAAGTACACTGCTGAGGGGAGCAGCGGGCGGGTCAGGAGAGGTCTGCTGGGCCATGTGGTCACCTCTGGGGCTGGCGGGAAGCGAACTCATGCGGAAGTGGCTTTAGCTTCTTAGTGCTGTGCTTTAACCTGCTGTGCCACCAGGAAGGGCCAGGGAATATATCTTTACCTCCTCAGCATAACTCTATAACACCTCGTGCTCTTCCTCACATGCAGTTCATCATCCTGGAACCCTCAACCTTGAGATTAAGAGTCTCATGCTCTGCCTACTAAATGAACTAGGTAGCCAGGTGATCGTACAGCTGTTCTTGCTGAGTCTCTCAGTAAAGTGAAGCCCCATATCAGAGCAACACCAGGGTCTGGACCAGTCTGGATAATATATTTCAGTTTCATATCACCTTCAAGCCCCACCTGAGAACCCTGACAGAGTTGACTGCCTCATTAGTTCCCAGTTTTTGTTCTTCTTTAAGATTGATTTTATTTATTCATACAAGAACTGGAGTCTGGGCCAGAGGTACAGGGGAGGAGGTGAGAGGATTTACCAGAGACAGTGGAGAGCAGAACAGTTGGATCTACTGAAATACACTGCTGAGGAGAGCAGTGGGCAAGAAACAGGAGAGGTCTGCTGTGCATGGGGTCATCTCCCTGGCTGGGGATCGAACTTGTGCTGCAATGGCTGATGAGAGCTTGATAATGCTGAGACTTTGCCACTGTGCCACCAGGGAGGCCCAGACTTTTGGTCTTGGAGCAACCCAAGACCCACCTGTTGATGCCCCCCAGGTCTGCATCATTCCCTTAACCATTCCACCCTAAGACCTCTGTTGGTAGACATGCCAAAAGTCTTGCTTTTCTCCTTGACTGTGAGTTCACAGAGCGCTTCAGCTAGGGGCACCCCTCTTGGAGCATCCTACCATGAAGAGGTCCCATCATGGACCTAGGCAGAATGGGCCTCTTGCCCTTGATGGTTATGCATTCTTCCCTACTAAGCCGGTTTTTGCGCCTCCCCCCCCTCTTGAAAGTTAAGGTCTAAATATCCTGCCTCTCCAGGTCCAGCAAAAAGGATAGCTTTATCAGTGTCTATGTCAGCAATCACCTACATCGGTCTTGCCTCTGAGAAGGGGTGAGGACCTCCCAGGTCCTTGTGCCTCTAGTGCATTTTTCCTGAGGAAACAGTGTCTCTTCAGTTACTGAGGAAATACTGTACCCTCTTAAAGCTGAAATTGGATCTGGAGCCACAAATGAGACTTGAGGAGAGTGGGAGAGAAGGAAAATTAGCGACTGGCATAGTGCCTGAAATCTGGGCTCCACCCACCTTCTAGTTTTAGGATGAGGGTGTCATCTGTCTAAATGAGGCAGCTTTCTGAGCCCTCTAGTTTTCTGAGTTTGTTTGAGATACCATATACATCAAATCCACTCTTAAACCCCAAGAATTTCTCCTTCCACCCTTAAACCCCCAAGGTTCCTCCCTCTTGGCTCCCCTGCCCCCACTCCCCACCAACTCGGCCATCCCAGAGCGAGAGGAAAGCAGAGAGGAGCAAGTTTCCCCAGAATAGCAATTCTTTAGTGTTGGGATCAATAAACCCGTTTGCTTAAAAGGAACCAGATGATTTCATCCTTGTAATTACAAGTTTGACGTTTGCAAATCTTGCCCAGGCTCCAAATGAGCCTGTTTGTCATAGGAGGCTGAGGGGTTTGTCTGGGTGCCTGGGGATGGGGACTGGGCCTCTTGTGGTGGGAAGAGGGCCAGGCTGGGTCAGGAGACCTGGATCATCAGCAGGGAGGCTGCTGAACGGCTCTCCTGCCTCCCCCAATTCTCCCAGTTTTGATGGGTGATGGAAAGCAGATTAAGCCAGAGGACTAGAGAATGGCAGTGAGCTCTAACCACATTCCCTCCAGCTTGAGCCCCCCTCTCCCCAGTCTCTGATTTGCCTCTGGCAGAGGCGCTTAGTGCAGCATTCATGACCCCTGCAATCACTACTTTCCTTTCCAATCCCATTTCCCATCATTTTCCCATGGCACCCTGCAATCCTGCCACACTGGCTTGCTGGGAGCCTCACAGACCTCAATGCCTTTGCTCTAACTGTTGCCACCACCTAGTGTAACTCCTTTCCCTTTTTCTGCTGGGAAGAAAAGTAAACTTTCTCTTTTAAAACGAACTCAATACGACCATCGATTGTACTATGCAGAGTACACACAGAACCACCTCATTCTATCGTTTGAGTTCATCTGACGTGCCAGAGACATGCTCAGCACACCTAGGACATAGTAGCACCGGGGCTTTGGTTCTGGAAGATTTGGTCCTCTGCAGCCTTTATAAGGGTATCATTTGACCCACTGTTAATTTTGTTTAGTTATTCAAAATTTGTGCATGTTTTTGGTAAAAAAAATTTAGGAAACATAGGAAGAGAGTACCACTACCTCAAACCCATCTGCTAACATTTCAGTGTATTTCTTTCACTTCTTTCCATCCTCATTTCTTTACTAGTGGTGACATTCAGTATGCTCTATGCACAGTTTTGAGTGTTCCTTTGTCACCTGATCCTGTAGCATAAATCTTTCCCCCATGTGCTCATCTGAAGCTCATGGTGGCATCCTGGCCAATCTTCCATTGTTGGGTATTTATTTAGGTTGTTTTCTATTATTTGCTGCTTTAAAATAATGTTTCTAAGAACACTATGGTGTTTCAAGCTTTTGCATATCAGTTTTGCATGGTATTTTTAGGATCACTTTCCAGAAGTAGAACCACTGTTTCAAAAGGTATAGATAGACATTTTAAGGTACCAGGTACCTGTCGCCAAATTTCTCTTTGGCTCTGTCTCGCTTGTTGAGTCTTAAAAATCTGTTCTCGCCTCCCCCCATTTCGCTTCTCAGTGTCTCAGACACAGGAAATGCCAACCAAGAATAAACCGAGACCTGCAGATAGAGATCAATGGATCAATAAAGGAGGCTGAATAATTCAACACTCACTTCTGGCTCATTTATCGACTCTTGAATCCAAATGCATCCTTTTATCTTCTCTCATTTTGTCTTCCTGCTGATGATACCTTGACACCCTGCCCTATTCTTGGATTCTTTCCCATTTTCCCAAGCTCTAAACCAACCTGGTAGACAGGCTTCCTTGTCACACTGCAATATTGCTTTGACAATAGGCAGAAAGAATTATTAGCCTATGGTCACCTCCCTGGCCTGCTTTCCCTCCAGGAACACAGCTGAGACGATGAGTAAAGCAGACAAAGTTCTCCGCCTTTAGGTGACTCTTCTGAGTGAATGAGTAAGAGGTTCAACTTCAGACTGTTCAGCCCTGGGTAGCCATCTGTCTAGCTTCCTTCTTTCCCATTTCTAGGTATTCTCTTATGAAGTGGGCATTCAGAGGTCTCTGAGAAGTTATCTGCTGTGCTGAACAGAATCCCCTCGCCCCTTTCTGCTCTGGAAAGTGAACCCAGCCTCCTCAAATGCACCTCACAGGCTTGACAGCTTACCTAGTTCTTTATGCTAACTTCATCTGGCTTCTGCCCAGTGAAGAACTTGTTACCCCAGTGTGTGGGAATGATCCCAGCCTCTTCAAGGGTTCTGGAGCTACAGAGGGTTACCTGCCAGTCACTCTGCCTTCCTGCAGGGGTCACATCCAGTGACTGATCAAGATGGGAGTATAAAGGCCCAGTAGGACAAATGCTGATGGCCCATATTAGCATCAGAGCTCCTTATGGAATCAGCTGAAGCTGTTGTTGAATCTACAGTGGAGCTTGGTTTCTCCCTCTCTCCAATTCTGCTTCCTTCCTCTCCCATCAACAGGTTTCCTCCCCAAGGGTGCTCCTTAATAAACATCCTGCAAGCAAACTTCCTAGGGAACTTAATCTGTAACAGTGCAGAAAATTATTCCCAAGAGACTTTTGTCTAGTGCCATTTCTCTTAGTTTATCTGGGCCTTTCTGAGCAAGATCCTGCCCAGTGATGCTGTGGGAAAGCCTGCTCTGAATGTTTTAAGATTTTATTTTTTTTAATCTTTTAAAAACTGTTTTGGAAGAGATAGGAGCCATTTGGGGACAACAGTCGTTATCTGGTATGAAGCAGGCATTCCTCATTTGTAAAATACAGGTACTCTTTAACATTTCCTTTATTAGAACAAAGCAATTTCCCAAACACTCACTCATCTCATTTAAATGGCTAGAAAAGGTAAGAGGGAAAGGAATTACTGTCCAATTTCACAGCTCAGGAAATTGAGACACAGACAAATAATTAACTCTCAAGGGCATATAGTCAGCCCAAAGAGAGAGGTGTCCTAAAGTTGAAATTTATTCCTTTCATTCTTTGTTAGAACAGCCTGATGTCAGAGAGCTCTAGTGACTTGCCTAAGATCTCAGAGCTAGCTGGTTCCTCAGTTTGCTTTTCTTTTTGTTTTTTGTTTAAAGATTTATTTATTTGTGCATATAGAACTGGGGTACAGGCCAGAGGTGCAGGGGCAGTGAAAGGATTCCCCAGAGACAGAGTAGGGAGCAGAACAGGCAGAGACAGAGTGGGGAGCAGTGTGCGGGTCAGGAGAGGTCTGCTGCTCCATGTGGGTCAGCTCCCTGGAGGGGGATTGAACTTGCTGAAGCAGCTGCAGCCAGCTTCATAGTGCTGCACTTTAACCCATTGCACCACCAGGGAGGGGCTTCTAATCTATAAATTAAGGGTGAAGACTTCAATTTGTATGTATCAGGACTATTTTGGTTTCAAGTGTCTTAAAGCCAATTAAAACTATCTTGCACAGGCTCTCCCTGTGGTGGCGCAGCAGGTTAAAGCACAGCACTGAGAAGCTAAAGCCACTTCCGCATGAGTTGATTCCCCGCCTGCCCCGGAGGAGATCCACATGGCGAGGCAGACCTCTCCTGACCCGCCCGCTGCTCCCCTCAGCAGTGTACTTCGTCGATCTGCCTGTTCTGCTCCCCACTCTGTCTCTGGTGAATCCTCTCACCCTCCGCATCTCTGCCCTCCCTGGTGCTGCAGCGGGTTAAGCACAGCACTGCAAGCTAGCCCCAGCTGCTTCAGTGTGAGTTCGATGCCCCACTCCAGAGGTAACCACATAGCACGGCAGACCTCTCCTGTCTCGCCCACTGCTCCCCTCAGCAGTGTACTTCGTCAGTCTGCCTGTTCTGTTCTCCACTCTGTCTCAGGTGAATCCTCTCACCGCCCCTGCACTTCTGGCCTGTACCCCAGTTCTGTATGCATAAATAAATCAATCTTAAAAAAAAAAATCTTGCACAAGAAAGGAAATGTATTAGCTCATTTAACTGAAAAAACCTAGGTCTATAAATGAATCAAGTCATAGCTGGATCTAGGTGGTTAGGTACGACACGAGAAATCTCAGTCTTTCTCTTGCTCTCACTCTCCCTCTAGGCTCTGCTTTTCACTTTTAGCCTAGTTCTCACCCTAAAGTGATGAGAACTGCTCTTTCCTGGTATTCCCACAAAAACCTCGGGATTGTCTTGAATAGGCCAAATTTAGGTTACCTGATCATCCCTGAATTATGAACACTGCGAGTTGCTGTGGACAGGGTAATGTCACAGGGACAGGAATGGGTGTCCAGGGTGACAAAAACAACAGGTGCTACTTGGGTTGGTGTCTGGCGCAGAGGTATCTGAGGCCTCAAGGAATGATAGTCATGACTATCTAAGATCCTTTTTAGCTCTGAAATTCTAGAATTTATTTAGCTGTATACGTTGCTGCAAATCCACCTTAAAATGTTGGCAGTCAAGGGGAGCTTTGAATAACAACTTAAGTTCACACATGGTCTAGTCAAAATGCCATAAAATGAGCTGAGGAGGGCCTGAAAAAGAGACTGATCAGTTGAGGCTAGGGAGTTAGTTAGCCCTCCTAAGGCAGAGGTTTACTCTGGCCTGCCTCCATCTGTAGCTCAGCCAGGGACAGTGGCAATTCGGGACTGGGGTGTGACCCTGGAAGAGGCTCCGAGACTCTGTTAATCCATAGCCCCTTCAAAGCATCCCGCTGCTCTTAGCATCAGATGACATGGCTGGCTGGGGCCTACGTTAGTTCTGGGAGCTGAAGGCAGCCGTGAACTTGTTGGCATGGGCGGCAAAGACTGCTCATGGGGGACTTTGGGTGAGGTGGGGCCAAATAATAGCCCACCCTCTAGAGCCTTCTCTGAGACATGTGAGGTATGCGTGTTTGTGTAGGTGCGCAGAGGAGGCAGGGCGTGGAGGCTATATCCAGGAGTTCAGTCACACTGTAAACCAGTAAGTCATGCTCCACCAGCTCTCTGCCTGTCATATCTGGGCACTGTGGGAGGGAAGTGCTGATGCCCAGGAGAATGAACTCTGTATTCAGGCTGTTCTCCTGCTTTCACATTAGACTCCCAGCGGTCGTTAGGATGTGGTTGCATCCTGACTCTTTGAAAAATTATTATTTCCCCAGATGTACTGGCTATTATAGATGCATAGATCCCCAAGAAGCCAGGTGAGGTCAGGATTCTATCTGGCAGGAAGGATCAGGGAGGTCAATTGAGTATCAAAGATCACACAGCAAAAGGAATGGTTGTATTAAAGCTCATCAACAGCCTGTCCTAGCACTACAGAACCTCATGATTCAGGAATAGTGAATTGATAGTGGTGCCCACAGCAATGCTAAGAAGTGCCATAGCTTTAGAGCCTTGGGTCTGGGCTCTTTGGAAGGCCCTGAAGACTACTAGTCCTTCCCCCAGTCAGAAGGGCTGCTCCTTAGGCAGGAGACATGAATCAGCAGCAGGCGCCTCTGCCAGCTTTTGATGCATTTTCCTGCCACTGGTGCTAATTTCCTGAAAGGCTTTTGTTCCACCTTAAGGCTCTCCTTCATAAGGGTCCTTGCTCCTTCACTGTCAGAGACCCATTATAATCACCCAGTGACTCCTAGCAAGGGTTACCAGCGTGATCCTCCACACAGCCTGTGGCCGAAAGGGCTGGAGGTAGATGGGAGTGCTGGGTCACAGCTGGAGTAGTGTTTGACCACAGAGATTGTTCCCAGGGCAGAGATGATGGCAACCAGGTCCAGAGAGGAGAGTAACTTATCTAAGGACATACACAGACAAATAGGCCCAGGCAGGAACACACAGCTCCCAAAATCTGCCTAAAAGAGATATGCCGAACTCTGCTTTGTGAAGTCTTCTCATTTTAGCCTCAATTTTCAGGATTTAAGTGGGCTTCCCTCCCAGGACAAATAGGCCCAAACCCAAGCACTTGTGGCCATACAGTTGCTGTTACCGTTTTTAAAGATTTATTTATTTATGCATACAGAGCTGGGGTACAGGCCAGAGGTCAGGTTTTTCATTCCTTTTGAGAAGCAATCACCTCCTCCTCGTAGAAAGTCTACCCTAATAGGGTCTGAGCGAGACTCCAGAGCATACAGTGGCCCCCAGCCCTTCTCATCCGAGACCAGGCCTGAGTGTGTGTGTGTGTGGTGGGGGGTGAACAGAGGGAAGGGACAGAGAAAGCCACCTGAGCCCTGTGCCTCTGTGTCCAGGTCAGGGCCTTAGCACCCCTAACCCAGTCCCTTGTGGCGCTGATGGGGAAACAAGAAACATTGCACAGCGGGTCTCTAACCAGCATCCTTTGCAGGCCTTCCTTCTGAGCTCTCCCCTGCTGCTTTTCCCTTCTAGAAACTTCAGCCTTATCCAGGGTGTATCCTGGGCATAGATCCAGGGCTTTACTACAGGGTATCAGGCTTGGGCTGGAAGGGGCTCACCTGAGGAAGGGGGAGCCCTAAATGCTGGCACCTGTGCCCCACTGCTCCCTCTTCCAGCCCCTTTTCCTGTTCCTGATGTCTCCTTCCTGGACCTCAGAGCTTTAATCAGCTTGGGATCCCAGCCAAGTCCCTGGAACTTCTACCCAGGCAGCCTGTGGGTTCCTGGAGGGCAGGGCAGAACTTAGGTCCCCAGAAGCCTACAGGTGTGAGTCAGGTTGTGCAGGGCAGCAGCTCGGGGAGGAAGTCCTTTAAGCACCTGTGTCCTGCACCCAGCATCCACCCTCCCATCTACCTCCCCGCACCAAAGGCGTGGTTGAGGACTTCTAATGCCAGGCCCTGCCTGCCAGGGCCACAGTGGGGTCCTGCTGTGAGTTCCTGCCAGCACAGGCCTCCACATGTGAAAGTCCCAAAGCCAGGAGGCCTGTGAGACTAGGGGAGTGCATGGGAAGAGCGTGCTTCTGCCCCGAAGTGCCCGAGTTTTCTGCCTGAGATTGGGGGTGCTCAGTAATGTGGGTTGCTGCCCCCCTGCAGCTGACTGATGGCCAGCATGGAGGGGTCATGAGTCTAGGAACCCGAACAGGGTAGGACCCTCCTACCCCACTCAGCTCACTCTTACTACCCAAAGGCGGGGTGAGTTTCAGCTCTCTGCCTCCTGGTGTCTGCTGGGGCTCTGGGCCTGTGCCAGACGGCTGGATCCATCACAGCAGTTGGCTGTAGGCCGGACGTGGTGTCCCTTGGGCTCCCGGGCAGCCGCCGCCGTCAGCCAGGCAAGGAAAGCTGGGCAGGCCAGGCAGCGGCTGAGCTGCGGGGCTGTGCTGTGGTCAGCTCCGCTGTGGAGGGGCCCGGCGCTCCTGCCGCACTAATTGGCCCTTCCCGGGGTGCCTTGGCTGGTAATTGCTGCTTCAGAGGCAGCGGGGCTGGTGGGGGACTTGTTAGAGGAGAGGAAGGGGTGCGTTTGCCTGGCAGGGAGTCAGGTTCAGACTCAGTTAGCCACAGGGAGCATTCCCCTGTTCTCTCACTAGTGGTGGCTTTGGTGGCAGGGGGAGGAGGAGCCGCAGAAATGTCTTAGCGTTTTCACCAAGATCCAATCAGGTTTGAAAACTGATTCCTCTCAATGGGGTCTGGCAGGGGATTTAGGAAAGATGCAGGGTGGCCTGGCCTCAGCTTAGGCAGGAAGGTAGGGTGGAGATCCTGGGTAGGTAACCCTCCCCATCACTCACCCGCAGTGCCACTGGAAGGGGGCCCGAGGGTTTTCTTGAGAGTTCTGGGCAACTCTCGCCCCATCACATCCTGACTGAGCCCCGTCTCCTGCTCAGCCAGGCTCCCTCTAATTTGGGAGAAGATAGCCTGCAGGCTGGTATCTGTTTGGAGAAAGCTCCTATCCCAGGCCTGTGTGAGAACCCAAGGAAGCTGGACCAGCCTGGGATTAGGACCTGGACCTTACAGGAGGACCCTTGTAAGGACTGGGGTGAACCCAGCCCAACATGCTCAACATCTGCTGAGCTCTACAGAGGTTGCCTGGACCACCTTCCAGGTGAAAGCTATGTTGTGTGTGTATATATTTATTTATTTATGCATCTAAGAGCTGGGGTGTAAGCCAGAGGTACAGGGGTTTGGGGTGGGTGACAGGATTCACCAGCCATGGAGTAGAGAGAGCAGACCAGGTCGATTGAGTCACTACTGAGGGGAGCAGCAGGGCTGTGCTTCAGCTCCCCCGCTGGGGATCAGACTCCTGCTGCAGTGGCTGTGGTAGCTTCACAGTGCTGAGATTTAACCCCTTGTGCCACCAGGGAGGCCCTACGTTGTGTATATTTTACTACACAAAAAAACATGAAACAAAAGACCTGTGGGACAAGCTGGGGTATGTCCAGGTTGGATTGCAAGAGAGACCAGAGGGTGAAGAATCTGGATGCGCCACCAAGACTTTATCACTGGACAAGTGAGCACAGAGTGTGGATATCCTGAGGGGTGTGCATGAGCTAAAGAAGAATCAAAAGGGTTCTGCAGCTCAGGTAAGGTGGCCTCAGCTACCTTGACTGAGTGTAACCCAGCAGGCCCGACCAGGGGCAGGCGGCGAGCGACGCTTCCTCCAAGGGCTCAAATCAAGATGTTATCCGCGTTTCCAACCATTTTACACATAGTAAAATTCAGGACAAGTCAACATGGTTTTATTGTGTACCATCCCCGTGTCCAGGCTTTGGAGGGGCCACTGGAGAGATGGGGAATGGGGGGAAGAGCCTAAGCTACCAAAGCTTTTCTCTTCTTCTAACAAAGAAGCTGCCCAAGACCTCAGGCCAGTGCGAGGTGCCATGAGGTTGGGCAGAAGGTAAGTAAAGGCTCGCCTGAGTGTGGTGATAGGGGCAGTGACCATCTGGACTTCCCAGATGTGGCTTCGCCTCGAAGAGCAGGAAGATTTGGAGAAGAGAAAGAAGGGTTTACTGAGGCGGGGAACTAGGCACTGTGTGGCAGTGATAAGGCTGGACCTGACGTGATGAGGTCAGTGAGATAGGCAGGTACTGTGGGTTGACACAGAGCCCCCAAACAACAGGCTAAGTCTCTGGGTTTGACCTGGAGTCAACAGGGAGTCTCTACAGGTCCTAGATTACAACAGGCTAAGTCTCTGGGTTTGACCTGACTCCAGGTCCTAGATTTGGGAGGTCGAGGTGTGTCCAGGACTAGTGGCCCCAAGACCTGGGCGGTAGGACAATCCCTTGGGCTCTCTCCTGTAGAACTCTCTCTCAGAAGTTCTGCTTTTCACACCCTCTGTGCTGGTGCAGCCTCGTCCAAAAGGCCATCTTCTCCTCCTTGAGTTTCATGCCCACCCTCACAGCATAGTCCAGCTGCAGGTACTTCTCGTGCTCATTGTAGCGTGGCCAATGGGGCAGCTTCCCATCATTGGGGTTTCTGCCCAAGAGGAGGGAAGAGATATTATTTGTGCTCAATGACACCCTGTTTCCTTTTACCCTTTCCCTGTGGAAATCAGGGCCCATGGGCTTTATAGATGTGATATTTCAACAGAGCTTTAAGAAAGAATAGGAAAATGGCCCTCCCTGGTGATGCAACGGGTTAGGACGCAGCACTTTAAGCTGGCCGCAGCCACTCAGGGCAAGTTCGATCCCCGACCCTGGAGGTGACCCACATGGCGCGGCAGACCTCTCCTGCCCCGCCCGCTGCTCCCCTCAGAAGTGTACTTCGTCAGTCGGCCTGTTCTGCTCCCTGCTCTGTCTCTGGTGAATCCTCTCACCGCTTCTAAACCTCTGGCCTGTACCCCAGTTCTGTATGCATACATAAATCTTTAAAAAAAAAAAAGAAGAAGAAGCAGGAGATATCCTTCCAGGAAGGAAGTATGTGTTCAGGGTAGGAGGTAGGAAACACTAGAGCTTTTGGAGCATTACTGTAGGGCCAGGTTAAAACGGGACATATGAATAGAATAAAAATGAGATAACACAGATTCATGTGTCAGGCTCCAGGGTTGGGACTCTATCCTGGGGTAAAAGGGAAACCATATAGAATTTTAAAGGAGGTGGTAACTTTGTCAGATGATATTTCAGAACTCCTTGAGTGTCAGAAGGTGGATGGATAGAAAGAAAAAACTGCAGAGGGAAGAACAGTCATGGGGTCACTGAAGCCAGCTCAGATGTGACCTCTACCAGGAAGCCACCCCTCCCCAACCCCCAGCTCGGTCAAATACTTCCTCTATGCTCTTAAGGTGCCTACTCCCAGTACAGCTCTCATTATGCCACCCTGTAATCTAACGCTTTGCCTAAGTGTGAACAAGCCCCTGGATGACGGGTGTCATAGCTCTGATGTCCTACAACTCCAGATCCCAGTATTGGCTTGGTACAGAAGACAGCACTAGCAATGACTGCCGGTGTCCAGTGCTGGTCAGAAAGGTTGCCCAGATGTGTTGAGGGGCCAGACTCACCCTGTGCGGGCAAAATTGGCCCAGTATCTCATCATCTGGATGCTCAGGGCTCTCTCCTCCACTGTGGAGTGGCCTGGAGACAGAATGGAATATGTATTTGGAAAAGCGCAGAGAGTGCTGACACCCCTCCTTGTGCCTGTTCCTCCCATGGGGGGGCTTTGATTTGGGAGAGAATTCCCGATTAAGACCGGTACTGTGGTCAGCCGATGGAGGGGTGGGTCCAAGCATAAAGGTAGAGAGACTAGATCCATGAGGTTGTCTGGTGGGGCTTCAGCACCTTTGAGGAAGGGAGTCCCGAAGATGTAGTGGATCTCATCACCGTGGTCTGCCCCCTCAGTTCGGGGCTTGATGATGGCAGTGGGAGCGTGGTGCTCAAACTCATAGAGGTAGACAGGGAAGCCAGCATCTAGGAATAGCAAAACTGAGGCTGGCTGCAGAAGTTGCTGGCTGACTCCTCAGCCCCCACCCTGCCGCCTCCCATTCGTCCCACCCACCTCCCGCAAGCAGGCTTCAGGATCCACTTCAGGGAGTGGATCTTAGTGGCCTAGTTAGCCATGCGACCTGGAGCCTGTCACTCAAGCTCTGAGATGCAGTTCCTCATCTGCAGCCTGGGGGTGCTATAATTTAATCCCCAGGACTGCGGCCAGGACCAGGGAAGCCTTTTTCCTCTTCTGAACCCCTCTCTCAGCTTGGCATTGACAGTTCTTGAGCATTTACCATCTTTGACCTCTTACCCTCATGTTCTCCAAGCCCCAGTCAGCCAGGGAAACATTCTTCAAGGTACCCCTCAGCCAGGAAGGCTTCCCTGACCATCCTAGGCTGTCTTCCTTGTTCTTACTTAGGCTCTGCCCCCCCCACCCCTCACCCCAGGAATAGCTTCTCTCCTTGTAGCTGGAAGAATGCTGCCTCCTCACGCCTCTTGGAACCCTTCATCAGCCCAGAGGGACAGAGAGGATGAGTGAGCTGTTGGTAAGCACATAAGCACATGAGTGATCAGGTGTGGCCTCTTGGGGACCCCACGTACTGCGGTGGCAGCGAGCAGCCTGTATCGTGGCATACACAAAGGTAGCGTCTGCAGCCAGGTCCAGCAAGTGGTTTCGTAACATCTTCCAGTCGTGGTCATCAGTCTCACCCAGGTACTCCTCCATCACCAGTGGTAACTGCTCCTTGGTGATATTCTGGGTGGGGAAGCCACACCCACCCTTCTTTAATTCCCAGGATTGTGGCAAGAACCAGGGAAGCCTGTTCCCTCTTCTGAACTCTTCCTGAGGGCCTGGGTGCTCCCAGGGACTTGTCTGCCAGAGGGAGGAGGGAATGGGAGCTTCCTGGGAAGGTTTCCCTCTTTGCTGATTCCTACCCCTGCTTTTTTTTTTCTTTACGGTTCTCCTTGGTGGTTACAGGGTGCTGGCTGTCATAGGGTAACTGTTACTGATGTTTTTTACCACTGTGCGCGCAGAACGCATTCTAAATATTTCCATAGATGACCGTACTCTTTTTTGCTTTAAAAGATTTGTTTTATTTATGTATAGAGAACTGGGGTACAGACCAGAGGTGCAGGCCTACCCCTGCATTTTTGCTGCACAAGTATCACCTGCCATGTCCTTCAGGATGCTGGGAGTGGGGACCTACCCACCAGCAGCCATCTGATTCCATGGCAAGCCCCAGACCACCCCCACCCCTCAAAAGAAAAGTCTATCCTGGCTGGGAGCCTTTTGTGAAAAGCATGACAGGTGGGCCCCTTACCAACAGGGTGCGGATACGCCAGAGTATCTTGGAGATGGCTTCTTTTCTCATGGGTTGGTTTAGTGGGAACTTCAGAATCTGTCCACAAGACAGGCACCCAGTGTGGACCCCAACATGGTGAGTTCTCAGATAGAGCACACACTCCAGGAAGGGCCATGACCTTTCCCCACCCTCCTGCCCCCACATGTCTATCATGAGCACCTAGTTTAGAGCTGGAGTGGGGCTGGAAGGACCTCTCCTTAGCAGGGGCACTTACTGTGGTGAGGAGCAAGGGAGAGTCCCAGGATTTGCAGCTGCTCGTAGGCAGGAATGGACATGATCATTCATACAAACTAAGATCTGAAGATTGGGGCCCCCAGCCCTCCAAGCAGCCACATTTCTTCCCCCCTCGCTTTATTCCTGCCCAGCTCTTACTGCCCAGGGACTACAGGAGGCCCCAAGCACTTAGGCATCCCCGTGAGGCCACTGGGGTCTGATCTGGTACCTGGCATTACCTAAGAGGCATCCTTTGTAACCCGCTGTGGTGCGTACCCTCTATTTACTTACATAAGGCAAGACCCAGTTGAGCTCCAGGTTGTTGACACCCAAAAGGTAGGGCACAGGTGCAATATGCCCCTGGGTCAGGAGCACCCCAGGGTTGTCTGGGAACACCACACCATCCACCACAGGGCTCATGAACCACACAATCTATAAGACAAGGGTATCTGCGGGCAGTCCCTCGATACCCTCCCAGGTTACCTACAGTCTAGGGTGCCCAGCTCGGCAGGTCCCACGCCATAGACTGCTCTGACTTGGGAAAAAGCTGGGGCTCAGTGGCCCCTTGAGCAGCAAATGCAAGACCAGGCTACTCAGACTTGGGGTGCTCCCCCTAGGTATCCACATAGCTCACTTTCTCCCCTCTTGAGTATTTTTGCCAAATGTTAACTTCTCAGGGAAGCTGTCTCTTTGAAATTCTGCTTCTCCCAACAACACGCACCACCTCCGCCGCCTCCGCCACCACTACTAAACAACCTGCTGCCTAAGGAAGTGAATGAGTAGATCCTAGTGTTCAATGTTTCCACAGAAACATCAGCCTCACGAGGGAAGGGATCTTGGTCAAAACAGTTCACTGAGTGCCTGCACACAGTAGGGTTAAACAAGATACTAGCAGTATAGAATGGGGCCTACTCACCTCCTGAGGATCATTCTGGGAATTGAAGTGGAAGAATCTCTGTGGTGGAGAGGAAGGAACTAGAGTTAAAGAGAGTTTCCCCAGTGTGCTCCTGGGACAGAGTTCCTGGGGCAGGAGGGCACCAAGTCAGAGGGTGGCTTGCAGGCAATCAGGTGAGGGAGCGTGGACTTCCACCTACCATCTTCCTAGACACATGCATCGTCTTGGCCACTGGTAGCGCCCTCAGGCATTCTACCAGAATCTGAGTGCTGTTCTGCTTGCAGCCTGCCAGGTGGGCAATTTTCTACAAAGAGAAGAGGAGCTGGCTTGATGCTCTCCTCCTGCTCTGTGCTGAGCCCTGGGGAAGAGGGGTCACCTACCTTGGCCACCTTTAGTGGGTCAGGATTGATGAAATTTCCGAGTACTGCGGTGCCACTCTGGGAAATGGCCCGATGGAAGAGGCCCCGGGCTAGGGGTGACACCATCTGCAGGGATGGGGAGCATAGAACCCATGAGATGCACAACTGGGGATCATTCGGGCATTTCGGGGGTACCTGTCTGGCCACTGCAGAGAAGACAGGCAGCTGAGAGGGAGTCAGGGGTCCTAGGTTGGGGTTCTAGACCTAGAGCTGATGCCTGCCTTCCTCAGGCATCCTGGTTGTAGGATGGACCCCACAGGTGATCTGAGATGGTGGTAAGGGTTCTGCTGGTGTAGGAAAGAGCCTTCCTCTGCTGCTACTTTCACACCCAGACTGAGCCACCTCTCCGAATTCACATCTGGCTGTGGCACTTTCCTGCTTAAAATTTCTCCCTACCCTCCATTGCATCTTGGATAAAGTAGCCTGACCTCTCTGGGCCGCACCTTCATCTGTAGAATGGGCAAAACTTCTCTTTTTGGATTGTTGGGGGGAACTAAATGAATGAATACACGTAAGGGACGTAGAAGCACATCTGACACGCAGGAAGTGCTTACGTGTTCGAATAGTGTCACTGTGATGTGGTTCCTGCTCACTTTCCAGGCCCACGCCCCTCGCAGGGTACCTGACTTCACACCCACGCCCAGGTACAGCGGGTGAGCTGTTCATGACTCCTGGGCCTCATGTGGCTCCAGCCTTGCCCAGAAGGCAGATGGTTGGCCTCCATTCAGGGGTGGTGGGGCTGGGTGGGTGGGGGAGTGAGGAAGTGGGAGGCGCTGGATAATCTTTGTGGCCCATCACAGACTGACTGGGTCTCCCTAGTGTCAGTATCCCTGTTGCTGCCGTGGATTTCTCGGCAGTGTTAGCCTTGAATGCTGCTACCCCCTTGGCATGGTCGCCATCTTGCTAGCAGGGGTGTGGGCAGGGTGTTGGGACTGCAGCATTTTCCTGTGCAGTCATTCTGCCTACCTCTAGGCACTTGTGGGAGCAGACCGACCTCTGCGGGGTGAACTCACCAGTCCCGAGATGCACATGGCCCCAGAGGACTGGCCGAACAGGGTCACACTGCCTGGGTCTCCCCCAAAGGCTGCGATGTTCTCCTGCACCCAGCGCAGAGCTTCCACCTGGTCCAGCAGCGCCCAGTTTCCGCGGGCCTGACTATCTCCCGTGCTGGCCATATGGGACTCATTATTAGGGTCCCAAGCCCCCAGGCTTGAGTGTACCTGCTCACCCTCTCCAGTCCCTCAGAGACCAGGTCTAGCAACCGCCTCCCCACCTCAGGTGGGCCCCGCCCCGCCACTTCCCGCTGGCCCTCCTCTCTCCACTTCAAACCTGCTTCTGCCCCCCCCGCCCCCCCCCCCGTGGGGGAGAGCCCGGTGCACCTCAGGAATCCCAGGATGCCGAGTCTGTGCTGCAGCACCACAACCACCACTTTCTCACGGGCCGCCAACTCGGAGCCGTCGTACGTGGAAGCGGAGCCCACGAGGAAGGCACCTCCGGGGAACCAGACCATCACCTGGGCGAGGGAGGGCGGCTGAGCAGGGCCTGAGGGGCCTGGCTCGAGCTGGGCAGGCGGCACTCACCGGTAGCAGAGGGTCCACGCGGGCGCGCGCCGGCGCGTGCACGTTCAGATACAGGCAGTCCTCCCTGAAGCGCAGCCACTGGTACCGTCTCCCCGTGTTGAAGTACATGGAGGCGAGCTGCCCCCAGGACTCCTGGAGGCACCTGTGGGCAGGATGGGAGTTGGGGCCCAGCTGGATGTGGCTGGGGGACCTGTCTGAGGAGAATGGCTATAGACCCGGTTCCACAGTGGAAGAGAACCAAAGCAAAGTGCAGCCAGCCCTGTGCGTGTGTCTGTGCAGCCTCACATGAGTTCCATAAGGGGGGGGGGCGCCGGGGTGGCCTCAAGGTCACTCCTGCCTGTGCCTTGTCCCATGCGGCTGCCTGGGAAGAGGTACCCTGCACCCATTGGAGACCCTGTTGGTGGCCAGTAACCCAGGTGCCCTGGGCCCTCCGAGTCTTTCATGGCCTCCCGTCCCCTCCGCCTCTGATCCGCTGCGCAGACGGCTGCTGCACAGGCTGGTCCCGGGCTGCAGTCGGGCTGCAGTCGTGGAGGCCACCACAGCGCCCTCCACCCCCCTCTCAGGACTTGCCCAGCCTCTTCCCCTCCCCTCCAGCTCCTCCTCCTCACTCAGGCCAGAGATTGATAGAAAACACACTGTGGCCGGCTCCCTCCCTCCCTTAAAGCCTTCCTCGGGGCCTCCCCACCCCTAAGATGAAGCTCAGCTTCACCCACACTGACGCAGCTTCTCCGGTCTGTGTAGTCACCTCCTGCCCTGGTACCTTTATGTACACCTTTGCCTCCCACCTCCAAGCCCTGGGCTCTGCCCTCTCTGCCAAAAGCCTTCTCCTCTGCCTGGCAAAACTCATAGCTCCCTCTGCTGGGCACTTTGCCTATGCTTCCCCAAAGCTCTATCCAGCCCGACCACACTACTGGTTTGGGGGAATTTCCATGAGCTGTTTCGCTCCCCAAGGGACCTGATACTCCCCACGGGCTGCGGTGGAGATAGATTTGTGAAGTCTGGCACCCAGCTCAGTGCCTTACACCGTGTGGTTATCTGATGCACTTACAAAGCTTGCTTGGACTCAGGTCACCTTACCTGTTCTTGCTGTTCCAGCCCTGGGGATGGCTGCTCTCTGTACTCTTCTGACTGGCCCATTTGAGAGGCCGGCTGCCGGGGACCCTGCCTGCCCCTGCTCCTTTCTCATCTTGTCCAGCCTGTCTTCAGCATCACTGTGTGTGCGTGCTTGTGTACCTCTCTCCTGCCGCCCAGCCCCAGAGCATCGCCAGCTCTCCCTCTCCTCCTTCCCAGCTCCCAGCAGCACCTCAGCATATGTTAGTCCAAACCTATCCTCTGTCACCCACTTTTTCAGCAACTTCTCTCTTCTTCCCTGAAGGGCAGACTCTTTAATAGGTTGTCTTTGTCTCCACTCCCACCAGCCTGTCCCACGTCGCCAGGAGACAGTGTATTTCTGTCTCTACATAGAGTGTCTTCCTGGCTTCTTGGTAGCAGCTCATGTTGCTGTTAGGATGCTGTAGGGTCACTCATGACCTCCATCTTGCTAGTTCTCCATCATTGCCTTACTTCCCTGCTAGCACTCTATGTGGTTGACCAGTCTCATTGACCAGCTTTCCAGAGGACCCCATTTTTCTGCCCCCTCACTGCTGGTGCCTCCCCTTCTCTCAGGGTCTGAGTGTAGGAATGCCGAGGACACAAACCTTGGTTCTCTTTTTATTGCAACTGGTCTCTTTCCCCAGTTGCTTTTCAGCCAGGCCGGGGACTTCATGTCTTAGACATACTGTAGGCCAGTTGGCCTCAGCCCCCTTCATCCAAACCACCTACCCACATCTCCACGGGGACCTCTCTCAGACACCACACTTAACATGACCTGAAGTGAACTCTTTGTTTTGCCCAGACCTGCTCTTGCCCTAGTCTTCCCCATTTCAGTAAGTAGTACCCCCATTCTCTTTGCTGCTCCGGCCCCAAACTAGTCATTATCCTTGATTACTCTTCTTCCCTCATGGCTCACTTCCAGCGCTCCAGAAAGTTCTGTCAATTTTACTTTCCAAATAACTTGGAGTCTGTTCACCCCTACCACCTCTGCTGTAACTACCCTGGTGGGAGGCGCTATCTCTGTAACAACTTCCCCTCCACTTTCTCACCCCGTTAACACCACTCCACAGTCTGCTCTGTGCCATCCCCATTTCTTACACCCACCACTCTGTTGTTCCAGACAGTCATTGTCTGATAGCTCATGGCTGGTGTTCCAACAGCTGACACCCAGACTTCTATGTGGTGGACACCCAATGCTTAACAACTTCTGATCCTTGGGGTTCCAACAGTGACCATCTCAGATGGGGTACACCTGACTTGGGTTCCAAATAGCAGTCACAGAATGCACAGAGTGCCTGGGCTTCCCGCAGTGATGGCCGTTGTTCTAGCAAGTAACACGCTCATGTTCCAGGAACAGTTTTCATGTTCTAACAACAGACAGCCTGTTCATAACTACTGGACACCAGGGTAATGGTTGTAGTTTTTATATGAACAGACACCCAGGTTTTTACAGTAGACATTTTTCTCAACCCAGTGGCTTTATCTAACATGCTGGACATTGTTACAGAATGTTCTGGACAGTCTGTATTACTTAATGGTCTGAGTAAACAATAAATATACTTGTTCTGGGTGCACTGCCAAGCCTAGGGCTTGAAAGGGCCAATTGCCCCAACATGTTCATGAGACTCATCAGTGCTCGAAGCAGGCTAGAGATGACAGCAAGACCCGAGGACATTAAACTCGGGTGAGCCTGTGCCCTCCCCATCGGGGCACTCCTGCAGGGAAGGCCAGTGGTGCTGTGTGGGCTTGTTTCGCTCAAGCCTCCAGAGAGTGAGGAGATCTCAGGGTTCACTCTGTGTGTGTGTGAGCACTGCTCCTCACATACTTTTTGGGAAAACCCATCTTCCCAGCAGGACCTGGGGGTATAATGGCCGCTGCTGCTTTGCTTGGAACCCTCTGTGGGTGCAGCCCAAAACAATGTTATCAGTGCCTTACTCACCACCCAGAGCAATTATTGTAGGTTTGGAATTGTATAGATTTGGAAACTGAGGCCCAGAATGGGCCCCAGGCCTGCCTGTATTCCCACAATGCACTCTTTTCACGCGAGTTGTCCCAACGGGGGCCCAGAAACAGGCACAGGTCCAATACCCTCCTCACTCTCCTCTGATATTCCGACTCTTACGCAGGGGCGTGGGTGGTGGCATGTCTGATTCCTTTCCAGGGCTCTGGGGCCTCCGGGGCGGTGAATCTGTGGGTCCCCACAGGAGGTTTGGAGAAGGGTACTCCCAGGAACACATTGATGCTTGTCTTTGCCACATACATCTGCTTCCCTCGGAGGGGCCCATATTTGGTGACCACTAGAGGCTCTTTGGTGTGCAGGTCACCTAGGGAAAGAGGAGAAAACTCACCCCGGCCACTGAAGAGACCCTGGCCCATCTACCACGGGCACCAGCAGCAGCTCAAAGCGTGGGGCTGCATGCCCTTCACCCCTCTCAGAGCTGCCCTGGAGGGTCTCAGCCCCCCACTCTGCTAGCCAGAGGCAAGATTTAAGCATTATACAGACCGTATACCATCATTTAGTGGTCACAAAATGATAATTAAAACAGGAGATACAACTTCTACCTGATTAATTAAAAAATGATGGCACCCAGTTTTGGCAGATACAGTGAAAAGGACATTCACATACACTGTTGGTGGAGGATAAATTGATACAATACCTTGGGAAAATAACTTGACAAAATGTGTGAGTCAAAATATTCACATGCTTTGTCTCAGTAATCCCACTTCAGTTTCTTCCCTTATGCAAATAGTCAGAAACAATTTAAGGAGCTTAATGAACAGGATCATATGTAGCAAAGCAAATACTGGAATCATTATTTTTATCTGGAGGCAAAGTAAACATATCTGTAAAGTCAAGTTATAAACTGCTTATGAAATTTTAAGTGAAAACAATCAGAGAATAAAATCATGGACCCTCCCTGGTGGCGCATCAGGTTAAAGCATAGCACTAAGAAGTGAGCTGTAGCCACCATGGCATAAGTTCGATTCCCAGCCAGGGAGCTGACCCACACGGCTCGGCAGACCTCTCCTTTCTGCTCACTGCTCCCCTCAGCAGTGTATTTCAGCCAATCTGCCTGTTCTGCTCTGATGAATCCTCTTATACCCGGCAACTCTGACCTATACCCCAGGTCTTGCATGTATAAGTAAATAAATCTTTAAAAAGAAATATACACACTCATACCAAGGCTCTGTACAAACAGGCAATAAAAAGACTAAAGGGAAATGTAACAATGTTTCCCTCAGATTACAATCACTTGTAACAAGCGAAACTGTAGAGGCCAGAGTAGTGTTTTAAGGTATTGACTGGGAAGGGAATGTGGGATGCTAGAAATGTCCTAGATCTTGATCTGGTTGGGGGTTATATAACATGTATATTATGTATCTCATGTATATACTAATATACATGAATGTACTAATAGAGACTAGTTTATATAATATTAATTGAATAAACACTTATATGTAAAATCATAAATTATAAAGCTACATAAATTACGATTTTTTAAATAATTAAATAAAATTTAAAATATCAATATAAATTCTAGGCTTCTAGCTGGAGGGTGAATTAGGGACTCAAAACATCCCCCCCACCTGCCCAGTTTGTCTACACTCCTGTCCCACTGCCCCCAGGAAAGGTTGAACTAATTAAGGGCCTGTCCATCATGCCTGCCACCCTCAGGAAATGCTGGGGGTTTACCCAGGGCAGTCTGCACCGTCAGGCAGAGGATGAGGCTCAGACACAGACTCCAACTCATGCTCCAGCTGGCCAGCTCCTGCGACGGGCCGTGGTGATGTCCAGACTGCAGATGGCAGATGGTAGTTAGCAGTCCCACTTTTATCTTCCTCCAGTCCCTGTTGGCATGGGCTGGGGTGGAAGAAAATATCTCTGGCTATCGACCAGCCCACAGCCTCATTTCTGCCTTGGGGCTATAGGTCATACAGGATGGTCTTGATTCTTCAGTAAATTGACCAGCCTGCGATCTTTGGCCAGTTTTTTCATCTATACTATGAGCTCAAAGTTGAGCTAGTGTAGGTCAGGCTCTAAGTGCATAATAGTTGCTAAGTTGGAGCAGAAGGACTGGGCATTTGACCCTTCCGCCCCCAGCTTTCCCCTCAGGCCTTCCTACTTCCCCCTGCTCTTCCATAGGCGCTTCCCAACCTC
>NW_004567129.1:17821043-17826237 GCF_000260355.1 Condylura cristata
CCATGCCATGTGGGTCGCCTCTGGGGCTGGGAGCTGCAGTGGCTGTTGATAGCTTCGTAGAGCTGCACTTTAACCCATTGAGCCACCAGAGAGGGCCCTTTCTGTCGCTCTAAGGGGCAAAAAAAGGGACCTGAGGCAGGCTGGAGGTGACCCCCTCCCTATCTTGCAGTGTCCACTTGCCCTGCCCAGGCAGGAGTCAGGCCCATCCTGCTACAGCCCCCTCTCCCCACTGTGTTTTGCTTTGGGGGAGACAGGTACAATGGGCTGAGTCTCCCCATGGTGGGCAGCACTTCACCCTCCTGCATGAGCCCCTTGAGCTGAATGAAGGAGATGGGTGAAGAGTCAGAGGAGCAACATCTCTCCCCAAAGAAAATCTCTCCCGGACCCCTCCGGAGCCCACCACACTCCTTTTCAAGCCTTGAAAGGCTAAGGGATGCAGGAATTGTGGATTTGGTTCTCAGGTCATTTTCTCCATTGCTCTCATGTGCTAATGTGGCTGGGGGACTTTCCTGTCCACTGCAGCCTGGGGTCTTGGTTGACACTTCAGCACTCCCTCCCTGTCACACCTTCATGTTGGCAAAGTAGGTGCCTTCATCCTTTGATGGTGCTCAGTGACCAGCATAGCCTTTCTTAAGGTTCTTGAACTTCTTGGAATAGGAATCTTCAAAAAGTTCCGTCCTTTGAGTGAGAAATTTGTTCTGGGAGACTTTAAAACAGATAAAAGTCATTTACATCATGAGTGTCCTATAGCTTTAACAACAACCTCACTCTGCTGTGACTAGAGATGGTAAAGAAGGGAACTCTGTCTGCAGAACAGAACATAATGCACCATTAAAAAGAACAGATTTCATAACACTAAGCTGCACAGGGCTTGGGTTGGTCTGAGTCTGCTTTGAATGTGTGACCTTAGGAAACTTACTTCATTTCTCTGAGTCTCAGTTTCTTCATCTGTAAAATCAGCACAATAATAATGTTTCTCTCTTAGGTGGGCAGAGAGGGTTGAGTGGATAACATAAGTGAAGCTCTTAGAAGGGGTAGGCCCACTGTGCCAGCTGTTGTCACTGGTGGGTACTTGGGGAAAGTTTAGTGACTTAAAAAAGGCAGAAATTGAAGTTTGTACATTGATTATGACCAGATTAGCCATAGAAAGGACACAACAAGTTACTCTAAAGATGTTTAAAGTGATAGACAAGGAAGATGAGCGCCAGAGTGGTGACTGGTTAACCCTGAGTTGTGTCATCAGTGATTGCAACTTTTTTCTTTCTTTTCCCTTTAACTCATCTGTACTTTCCATTTTTCCCTGAAAGGGCATTAGTGGAGAGTTCGCCTTCTATGGGGTTTAAAGTGTCGGGGATGGGCGGCAGGGAAGGTAGACCAGAGAAGTAGAGACTACCAGCCATTCCATCTGGCCTGGGCATGTCCCTCTCTCTGGACAACCTCCCCCTCCTCATCGTCTCATTCTGCCTCTCCATTGTGTTGTGTGTACTGCAGCAGTAGGAATATGGACCCAGAATGGGGAGGTGGGTGAAGAGGGTATTTCATTTGCAGAAGAGAACATGCTATACCACTAAAAAGAACAGATTGACAAAGTTGTGACAAAGTTGATTTAGCTGCAGGTACTGAGCATGTGTTACTGAAGTGAGGGCCAAACTTGGGGGCATGAAGGTCAAGGGGAAGGTGATGTGAAGGAGGCAGACAAAACAGTCCACCTGCCAGGTGTGGGGGCCACCAGCTGTAGATTCCCCCACCCACCTGGGCAGAACTTAGCCACTTCTGTGTGAGCCTTTAGTGGTTTTGTCAGTAGCTGGCACCATGCCTGTCCCCTCTCTCATGGCAGCAAACAAACCTTCACCTGCTCCCCATGGGAAGCAGTTGTGCCTGGCCATGAAGCGCCTAGGACCCATGTGGGCCCCATTGAGTGCTCACACGGGACACGGGGCTGTTGGCCAGCCAGGCGCCCCCGCTGCAACATTATCTTAGAGGAGACATCTGAGATGCCCCGGTGGCTCCTCTCCTGAGACACTAACATCCTCTGTTTGTCTGTTTTTTGGGGGAAGCATCTGATCCAGTATTGGCTTTAGACATCTGAAGACTTGTCTAGTATGTGTGGTGGCAGGGTCCTTAGAGGTCATATTGCAGGGTGAGGCCAAGGTCCACAGAGAATAGGAGCCCAGCACTGCGTTTGTGGTAAAGGCAGGGAGCACAGCCCTGATCCTCCCAGGGCTTTCATTTGACCTGCCATCCTCAGGGAACAGTAAATGGTACCTGTGAGGGTGAAACCCAGGCAGCTTGTCTAAGGGAGGACCCGTACCAGAATATACCAAGGGGGAAGTTACCATTCTGTATTCCAGAGTGTCAGAGTTAGCACCTGTTGGCCCAGGATAGTGTGTCTTTCTCACCATGGCAGCATTATGGAACCTTCTGAGAATTAAGTCAGCAAGGATACATTCATGGCCAGCCCTGAGGAGGTCAGCAGGCTAGTGGTGGAGATAGAGGAGGTTGGGCTAGAGGAAGTAGCTAAGGCCAAGTCATTGATGGTAGAGAGGGCTGGCCAGTGTGTCTGGCCACCTTTGTGTTCATAGGTGTTGTTCAAGAAAGCACAGCCTCAGCTCAGCTCTGGGCTTGATAACTTCTGGAGTCTCTCCATGCCCTGGAGACTCCCCAACAAAAGAGATCCCCAAAAGTGACATAACATTGTCGGAAGAAATTAAAGTAGACCTACATGAATGGATGAACATCCTATGTTCATAGCTGAAAGGACTTACTGTTAACATGGCAATCTCTCCTCACACTGATCTATAGATTCAACACCATCCCTGTAAGAATCTCAGCTGGCTTCATGGTAGAAATTGACAGGCTGATTCTAAAATTCATAGGAATTGCAAGGAGCCTAGAATAACCCAAATAATCGTGCATGAGAATAAAGTCAGAGAATGTATAGTTTCCTACTTCAAAGCTTTTCACAAAGAAATGGTAATTAAGACAGGGTGGTACTGACTTGTCAGACAGATGTATCAATGAACTGGAATTGAGAGTCCATAAGAAAACCCACCAGGGAGGCCCCAGTTGTTTGCTTTTTGTTATGGAGTTTTAAGAGTTCTTTATATATTCTGGGGGTGGAGGAGGAGAGCTCTTTATATATTCTGGATGCAAATCCCTTAACAAATAGATGATTTGCAAATATTTTCTCCCATTTGGTGAGCAGTATCCACTTTCTTCATTTTTTTCCCCCCAAAGATTTATTTATTTGTGCATGCAGAAATGCGGGTACAGGTCAGAGGTGCCGGGGCGGTGAGAGGATTCACCAGAGACAGAGTGGGGAGCAGAACAGGCAGATCAACGAAGTACACTGCTGAGGGGAGCAGCAGGCGGGTCAGGAGAGGTCTGCCGCACTATGTGGTCACCTCTGGGGCAGGCGGGTATCAAACTCATGCTGAAGTGGCTTTAGCTTCTTAGTGCTGTGCTTTAACCCGCTGCGCCACCAGGGTGGGCCCACTTTCTTCATTCTTTTGCATGTGGCTGGCCATTTTCCCAACATTATTTGTTAAAAAGACCATTTCTCCTCTCCCCCCAATTCAACTGTTCTAAAATTGACTGCGGTGATGGTCACACCAAATGTGAAAATACCACACATCACTTAATTGTACATTTTACATAGGCATATTTGTAGGACGTGAATGATACAGCTGTTAAAGAAAAGAAGAAAGTTAATATGAAAATAGTAATACCAATGTTTTGACAAGGGTTTGGATCAACCGGAACTATTCATTGGCTGACAGGACTGTAAATTGGACTCTGATTCCATTTCACAGGCAAAATAAATCTATGACATTGTAAGTCAGGATCACAGTTACCTTTGGGCGTAGTGATTGAAAAAAAAAAAAAAAGCATGAGACATCTGGTTTCAGGGGCTAATAATGTTTCTTGATCCAATTGCTGGTTACATCGTGATATTTGGTGAGGGTCAATCAAGTTGTATACCTATCATTTGTGCACTTTTGTGTAAATGTGGAAACATAGGTCCTATGTAAAAAGGTTGTGATTCAACATAGTGTTTATAAAAAAGAAAAAGCAGAGGAACAAGTGAAAGGGGATTTCATGGAAGGAGTTGCTCCTGATTCCTCCTCTTTTCTTCAGAGTGGGAAGAGCAGCTGGGAGTTGAGTTAACACTTGATTGTGCCCACATGAGGGAGACTCCGTAAAATCCCAGTTGTAGGTGAGGGCATGCCGTTGATAGACGATTTCATCCAGAGTGACAGTAGGTGGGGACAGAGACTTGCGTGTTCTCCGTGGTAGCCAGCCTCAGTGGGTGAGCTGGTAACCTCGAAGCCCCAGGGCTGGGGGTGCCCAGTTTTCAGTTGCCCACTTACAGAGAACATGTGGGTTTGAGAGCCAGGTACAAATAATATTCCCCAAAGAACCCTCCTGCAAAGTGAGGGAGGAGAGAAGCTGAGGAGAAGGTGGTGATGAAAATGGGATGTTGGGGAAGGTGAACTTCCATTGGGATTTGTCCAGCCATGGCTCCATGGGAGGAAGGATATTGAGTGTGACTAATGGGAGGCTTGATGGTTAAATCATGTAGTGTGTTTGTAATAAATGTTTGCTAATGGGTATATGAAATCATTGACTAATGGCTGTGTTAATGAAGGAAAACTAGTGGATCCTCAGTGCAGTACTATATGGGGACACCCTAAGGAGAACCCTCCTCACTCCAAGCCACCAGACATAGTTAACTATAGCTCTGTGTGCTTGTCCTTGGCATGCTTTAGCTCCTGGATCTTCTTCGGCAGGGTCTTTGTCCAGAACTGGAGCTTGTCGGTCTTCAGGGCCCACCTTGCTACAGGTTGCAAGTTCAGTTCCAGGTATTGCTGCTCCTGTTCAAACTTGGGCCAGTAGGGCAGATCCTTGCTGTTGGGGTTCCTGTAGACATGCCCCCAAGGCAGGACTGTAAGGATTATTCTGAGCCCTGTGGAACCCAGATCTGGACACCCTGACTGGGATCAGGCAAGGCAGCCAAACCCACCCCAGTGGGATTCAGTGGGATTCGAGGATGAGGAGGGAAGTTTCCAGATGTTGAAAGAAGCCAACTCTCACCAGAGCATCTGCCCACTAGAGGGCAGGGTAGACTGGCTGTTTTGTCTCTTCCTCTGAGAGTCTGCCAGTATATAGCACAGGCAGCATGCCTCCCCCCCTC
>NW_004567129.1:17826362-17862129 GCF_000260355.1 Condylura cristata
GAGGGGCCAACATGCAATTGAAGACATGTATGTGCTAATAAGGTCATCACAGACAAAGGGAATTCCAGATGGGATGTAGGCCCCCCATGGAAGCTGAGGTAGGGATGTGATAGCTCACCCATTTCGAGCAAAGTTGGCCCAGTACTTCATCATCTTCCTGCTCATTGCCTCCTCCTCCTCAGTGATTTTAACTACAGATAGGCAGAGGACAGAAGTCCAAGTCAGGGCTACGCCCAGGTCAGCACACAGTTCATCCCCCACCACACTAACCATGGAGGTGTACTTTGCCCTGGCTCCTCCCCAAGGCTGGACTTCTGCTCTTCACAACTCCATGGCAGCTCATGCTCATCCCAGACTCCAGTTGATCTGACCTAAAATGGGCTCTTTCCTGGCTTAAAATGCCTCTACCTTTTAACACTGGAAAGTCATTTAAGATACAAGTATGCGTGTGAAACACTCCCCCCTGCATTCATGCCAGACATGATTTGGATGGGGAGTATTGGAGACAGCACAGGTCCTAGTCTATAAAGTCTTGGGCTCTAAGTCTAGCTCAGCATTTCGAGCTCTAAGATCTTGGACACCTAAGTCCTCTCTCTGAGGCTGGTTCCCTCAATTGTACATTAAAGGCTGTCACCCTCACTCAGGGACACAGCCAAGGTCCCTCCCCACATCTGGGAACAAGGAGCCTTTGAGAGACCCTCCGAGGAACTCACGGCCTCTGATCAAGGCAGCGCTTCCGAAGACAAAGGCAATTTCATCGCAGTGATCTGCCTTTACGTGGGGCGGCTTGATGTCTTTGAAGAAGCTGGGTCGATGCTGGTACTCGTAGAAATACACAGGGGTGTGGGGACCTAGAGGGATGGGGTGGACAGATCAGGCGATGGTAGCTGCTCACATGAGCTTTCTTGCACCAACCATAGTGTTGGCATAGCTAGGTCCAAAGCAGATAGAATCTGGACCAGAGACTGAGAGAGCCCCAGGCTGAAGTAAGGACAGAGGGAAGCGCCTGGATTCAAATCACAGCCTTGAACCATCCTAGCTCTTGGCATTAGGCAATCACTGAAGGTCACCAAGCTTGTTTCCTCCTCTGTAGAATGGGGAAAGTGTCTGTCTTAGACTGGCTGTGAGGATTTACCCAGATGAGGCATCGATTGCCTGCCTGCCAACGGCTCAATAAATGGATATGGGTAAGGGCCCTGGACACCTACCAACAAGTATATAACCCATAGGACCTGGACACTGACAGATGTCACCCAGTATCTACAGCCCTGGGCTGTAGTTATGGATCTACTCACGATGAAAATTGGCTACTTGGAGAGCAGGGATCACGAAGATGGAGTCCCCCATCATCTCATGGAACCGGGCTCGGAGGGTTTGGGGGTCTTCACTGCCCCCCGTGTACTCCTCCATCAGCAGGTCCCCAAACTCAGGAGGCAACCTCTACTCCAGGTGGATCAGGGAGAGTCAGATTAGCAGGGAGGCAGCAGGTCATGGTGGGAGAGATGGGTTCTGAGATAGGACAGGCGATGGGGCGGGAACCAAGCATCCACAATCACACACTGCCCCGTATTTGCACGGGAGGCGCTGCAGGAACAGGGTGTCTGTCTCAGGGTTGGGTCTCTCCTGCCTTGGGAGGGGTGGGGGCCTTGTCCAGTGGGCAGGTGCCTGGAGCCTCACCAACATTGTTGACGTTTGCTGCAGAAGAGTCTTCATGGTCTCTCTGTCTATTTCCTTCTGGCTGTCAGAGATGTTCATGCCCTGGGGGTTGGGGATGTCTCAAGTTGGGGGGGGGGCTAGGCTTGGAGCTGCAAAGTCCAGCCCCCCCCCAACATGCACACAGGGTGGGTTCTCCCTACATGGATGTTTGGGGCTAGGACTCACTGTGGGGATGAGCCAGCCAAACTCATCATTGTTGACACCAATGATACTGGGTACAGGCTGGAAGTCAGCAAAGCTCAGCAGTTCCTGGGGATGCCTGGGCAGGAAGGTCCCATCCACCACACCGGGGATGATCTTGAAAGGCTGAGGGGCACATGAGGTCAGAGCCAACGCGCTTCTGATGCCCTCTGAGTGCCTTCTATCCCCTCCTGGCTCCTCTCTGGATACTCACAGCCTCCCCATGGAGATGGAGTAACTCACCCTAGGGGGTGTGAAGGGCAGCTAGGCCTGCCTGAATCACACCTCTCTGCCCCTCCCTCCATACCTGAGTCCATTCAGGCCCACCTCATTGATGGCCAGCATCTCCTCTTCACTCTTGCCCCGCAGGCAGTCAACCAGGCCCTTTGAGCCAACCTGGCCACAGCCAGACCGGTCAGTCACCATCTGTAAGAGACCAGGCAGGGCTAGCTCAGCCTTTTTGCTATACCAAAGGGAAAAGGATTTGCCCAAGACCCCAGCTAGGTAGCAGGTACATCCCAAATCTCAGTCTCATAAGTGGATTCCTGCAGTTTTGAAAGTGTTCCAATCTCCCTGATGATCAGAAGTCAGCCAGTGGGGCCACCCACCTGCCTGGAGGGTGGAAACCCCCCAGGGCAGCAGCTTTGCCCATCACAGACCATGCCCAGCCTCTGCAATGGCAAAGGTCTAGGAGTTCTGACCCTGCAACCCCTTACCGTCCCTGAACAGGTAATAGTTTCCAAGATGCTCTTTGGCAGGGGAGTCTGGTCACCCCCATTTAACTGATAGAACAGCGGACTCAGAACTGAGAAGCAAGGGAGAAGCTGCAGGTCAGGAATTTCCCAGGTTAGGGCACTCACCGTGGAGACCACCTCAGAAGAGCTGGCAATGAGGCCAGGCAGCAGGGCCACACCACTCTGCATGATGGCGCCGTGGAAGAGTCCTTGGGACATGGGGGACACGACGTGCGAGGACACACTTGTGCCACCCGCAGACTCGCCAAATATGGTGACGCGGCCAGGGTTACCTCCAAAGTAGGCAATATTCTGCTGGACCCAGCGGAGCGCGGCCACTTGGTCCAGGTAGCCCCAGTTGCCAGTGGCATGCTTGTCTCCAGTGCTGAAAGGTGGCAGGGATGGGGGTCATGGGACTGTTGTGGCGCCACTCAACCCAGGTTGCCAAGCTTAGCCCCTAGTCTCACCTGAAGAAGCCCGGCACACCCAGGCGGTACTGGATTATGACCACCACCACGTCCTCGAAGGCTGCCAACGCAGAGCCGTCGTAAATGGAGGCCATGCCCATCACCAGAGCCCCACCGTGGATCCACACCATCACCTAGGGAAACCGAGGCAGAGGTCACATGATTCCCACCCAGTTCAAACACCCCATGAGGACTACCTGGACCAATCACCTCTTATGACTCTGTCTGCCTAACAACTTAGGAAAAGAAGGTGGTGCACAAGAAAACCAGGTCTTCCGTCCTTTGAGGTCTGCCCCATGGACCAAAGCCTGCTTCCATTTCTCCCAGAACCCTCTCTGGGGTGGAAAGCAAAGGGGTGTCTCCCTGATCATCTCACAAGCATCCCATTAAAAGTATCCTCCATCCTGGAGCTGGAAAAGATCATGCTGAGTGAGATAAGCCAGAAAGAGAAAGAAAAATACCGGATGGTTTCACTCATAGCAGGAATATAATGGACCAGGCGAGAAAATAACAAAAATAATGAACAACCATAGACCAGAGACATTCTGTGGGGGCGGAGTGGGGAATGGGATCAAAAACGGGATGGTGGGAGGGAGGGAAATGCACGGGACTATGGTGGTGGCACAGGGGTGATTTGGTGATGGGAAACCCGTGGGGATTACAATGGAGATGAAAAAAAAATGTGCAAAATGATGTAAAAATAAACTTTAAAAAAAAAAAAAAGTATCCTCCATCCTTATTGTTCCAGCAGTTAATCCATGGAGTCTCTAGCCACTTCAAAGTGCAGTCCTCTGACACCTGAGCATGTCTCCCGGGCTTCAGAGACCTGGTTGGGTGTGTTCTGGGCCCCTCAGAGCAGCCAGGGTCTGGGCTCGGAGTCAGCTGCCCACCCTCAGAAAGAAGCACCCCTGGGCCCCATCGAGAGGCTCATCAACAGGCTCCACAGTGCATGCAGCAGGGCCCAGGTTGATCGTGTCTTTCTAATCTGCTTACAGAGCTAATATCCTGCCTCACTCCTGCTGGCTGTGACCTGGCACTCACAGGCAGGTTGGAGCCCTCGTCGGCATGGACAGGTGTATAGATGTTGAGGTACAGGCAGTCTTCAGACATGGAGATGACAGGTAGAGTCAGATTCAGCATTTTCACGGGCATTCCATTCAATGCATTGGCGTTCTGCAGACACCTAGAATCAGGGTGGGCAGTCACTTGGGGGCCTTGCTGTGGCCGAGGCCAGATCCTGGGCTCATTTGCTCCCAGTCACCCTCAGTCCCCCTTCCCCTGATACCTGCTCATACTTGGTCCTTCCCTGAAGCCCCTCCCCACCAAGTTTCAGGCTTTGAGGAAGCTGGATGAAACCCAGTCTTCAGAGAGGTCTCAAGTTTGTGAGGGCCTTCAATATCAACATTCCTGGGACTGGGGAAACTTGACTTTTGGGGTTCTCTATGAGAACCACGGGTGGTGGGTATTGACATTCACCACTATATCCCTACACTACTAGTGCTTCAGGAAGACAGGGAAACATCCATCATTTGAAATGCAGAAACTTCAGAGAATCTCATCACTCCTGCAGCCTCTAGTTGTAAGAACATACTCACGCTCCTCAACCAGTGGCACCTGGTCCCCTCTATTGGCACAGTAACTGTGGAGGGGGGATTCTCCCATCCCTTGGGGATCTGTAGAGATAGGGGCTCTTACAAAATTCTTGGAACCTAACAACCTCTGGCAGGGATACCTTCCTCCGGGCGCAGAGAACACTTGACATAACCAGAACCCAGGGAGACATGTGTCTGTGCTCAGCTCTTCCAGACATGGAGCTAATGCCCTTTGAGTGCCAGCCTCTGATCCTGGGAGTTTACTTTGCCCTTGAGCCTCAGCACGTTCACTGGGAAAATGCACATGGGAACCCACCACGCTCAGAGGGAAAACGGTGTGACAACCTGACTCAGGGCCCAAAGCACCCTCTTCCCCAGGACTGGGTGTTCCCGGAACCCTCTGCTTACATGGCTGGGTGGGAGGTCCCATCCTTTACACCACTCCAGGACTCAGGGGGTTCAGGCGGTGCAAATCGCAGCTGCCCTAGAGGTGGCTTGGCAAAAGGAATTCCCAGGAAGTTGTAGGCCCTCACACCAGTGTCCTTCACATGGAAAAGGGTCCCCCGCACCTGCCCTGTGTGCGTCTTCCGGATGGGGCTGGAAGAGTCCTGGCCTGCAGGCAAAGAATGGCTTTCAGGATTGGGTCCACCCAATCAGCTGCCCTCCCAGAGTCCTGATGTCTTTACCTCCTTCCTCATCTTCAGTTCGGCTCAAAGCCAGCGGTACCCGGTCCTTGCTTTACAGTTTCCTGCCTGCTACCCTGCCTCACTTCCTGTCTACCAGTGCCTTCGCTGGGTCCAGCCCCGGCTTTTCCACCACACTCAGAGATTCCTTGGAGTTTGATATTGAGATTCAAACAGATGGTCACATGAGCCCAACAGGTGAGTCATTGCCACTGTGACCGTGTGCCAGGTCACCTGTCAGTGGAGAAAATGTGGGCCTTGCACAGATAAAGTTCTCATCCTTAGGGCTCTCATGCTTTAGATGGCCACAAATGTCATAACGAAAGCCTCCTTCAAACAGTGATGTGATGAAGAGAACCACAAAGGAAATGTAAAACGTGCTGCCTACTCTGCTGGGGAAGTCAGGGAGGAAGGAAGTGACCTAAAGTTACCAGAGAAAGATGATATTTTGAGTAAATAAAGAATTTCTACAAAGGAATAAGAATTGTCCACGATTTGGCAAAATATGAAATGGTCAAATAAAATGTCAGACAGAATAAGGAATACAATTAATTACATGACTCATAAGCAAGTGAAGGGATGTCCATCTCACTCATGCTGAGAAGTCACACTGGTCTCAGCACTGGCTGCCACCAGCCCTCAGTTCCAGCCCCGGCCAGGGAGGTGACCCACACGGCACAGTAGACCTCTCCTGTCTCACCCGCTGTGTATTTCAGTCAGTCTGCCTTTTCTGTCTCTGGTGAATCCTCACCCCCAACACTTTTGGCTTGCACCCCAGTTATATGCAAAAATAAACAAATAAAATATTTTTAAAAAGAAAGAGGTACACCGAAAGCTTTGCTGACAACAACTTATTTAGTTACAAAAAGCAACAATCAGCCATGGTGCGTCTTGTATGATGGATGTCACACAGAACCACACAGGAAGTAGACTTGCCAAAACAAAGTGAAACCCAAAATCTGAATCTGATCTAGCCTTTAGAATATAAATCCAAGTTTACAGACATTCAGGGGACTAGAAAACAGTTAAAAAACACTACAGGAGTGAGTGTTTAGAGCAAAACCCAAGCTCTAAAATCCTCTCTAGAATAAACTGGCTTTTTCAACAGAACAAATAAACTGGTTCTTCACAAGGAAAAGAAGAGGCAGAGGAGTCATGAAAAACATCAAGAAGATAGATAATGACAAATGTTGCTGAGGATGCAGAAAAAAAATGGAAACTTCCTACATTGCTGGTGAGAAAATAAAATGATGCAGGTGGTTTGGAAAATATTCTAGTAGTTCTTCAGATTACCCTATGACCAGCAATTCCAGCTGCAGGTATATACCCAAGAGAACTGAAAACATGTCCACATAAAAACTTGTACGTGAAGTGGAAACGATCCAAATGTCCATCAGCTGACTAGTGGAACTTAGATGTGTCCCATCTAAGCATAGACTATATTATTCAGCTGTGAAAAACTCTGACACACGTTGCAACATGGATGAACTGTGAAGAGTTGCTTTCAGAAAGAAGCTTTTCTTTCTTGGCGCCGTTCCATTTATAGGAAGTGGCCAGAACTGGCATATCCAAGCAGCCAGAAAGTAACTAATCTGCTGAGGCTGCAGTGAAGGGGGATGATGGAAGTAAACGCTTGGCCCTGTTCAAACCATTGAATTGTATTTCAAAGAGGTGAGTGGAGGGCCTCTCTGCAGTGGGTTAAAACACAGCACTGTGAAGCTATCCTCAGCCTCTGCAGCTTGATTTCAGTCCCCAGCCAGGGAGCTGACCCACAGGGCACAGCAGACCTCTCCTGTCTCAACCACTGCGTCCCTCAGCAGTGGATTTCATTCATTCTGCCTGTTCTGCTTCCCACTCTGTCTCTGGTGAATCCTCTCAACTTCCATACCTTTGGCCTGTACCCCAGTTCTTGTATGCATAAATAAATAAATCTTAAAAAAAATGGGTGAATGGGACGCTGTGTGAATTATATCTCAAAGCTGTTATTAAAAAAGAGCCACATAGCGCAGCGGGTTAAAGCGCAGCAATGAGAAACTAAAGCCACTTCCGCATGAGTTCAATTCCCGCCTGCCCCGGAGGTGACCACATGTCTTGGCAGACCTCTCCTGACCTGCCCGCTGCTCCCCTCAGCAGTGTACTTCCTCGCTCTGCCTGTTCTGCTACCCACTCTGTCTCTGGTGAAGCCTCTCGCCGCTCCTGAGCCTCTGGCCTGTACCCTAGTTCTGTATGAACAAATAAATAAATCTTTAAAAAAAAATTGAAAAAAAAAAGAGCCACATAGATAAAAATTTAAAGTATGGACCTTATTTGAATCCTGATTTCAAAGAAAAACCCTATAAATGTCACTTACTTAACAGGCGATAAGAACGTTTGACTAAACAGCCGATTGTATTACAGAAGTGTGCTACTGGTGTGTTGCTTTTCTTTTAGCAGGACATGATGAAAAATATACAGGTGATATGGTTGGGATTTGTTTCAAATAATGATGCAAGGGAGAAGTCTAGATAAAAGTAGGTTGCCCGAGGCCTCCCTGGTGCACAAGGGGTTAAGCCACAGCCAGGGCAGCATGAGTTTGAGCCCCCCCAAGAAGGTGACCCACTGCTCCCCTCAGCAGTGTATTTGCCCTAGTTCTTCCTGTTCTGCTCCTCATTCAGCTCTAGTAAATCCTCTTACCCGCTCCCCTCCCAACTCTGGCTGGCACCCCAGCTCTTAAATGCATAAATAAATAAATCTTTTAAGAAAAAGTAGATTGCCCTACTTGATTGGATAATTGTTGACAGTTGATGGTTAAACTATTCATCAAACAGGCAGCCTTGGGGTATAGGGGAGCATCCAGTCAGGCTCTTGGCTCCCCTGTTATCACCACTGGCTCCTGCCTCCCTGGTAGCTTCCCTCTTGTTGGCTCAGATTCTGCCACTGCAGAATTTGACAGACCTGAGCCTGGTTTCATAATGAAAGGTAAAACAAAACAGCAAGACAATATTACCCAACAACCTCGGGGCAAGTCTGTACACCTATCCAACTGATAAGGATCAATGTGCTGGAAGCCACCCAGTGTTGGGGAGACCAGCCTCAGCCACTACTCATGGGCTTCACTGTGTATAGAGAGCACTTAAGCAAGGCCCTTCCGAGCCGGGAGGCCCAGCCTTCTCTCCAGTACTGTGCTGTCCACATGCAGTTCCTTGCAGAATATCATGTCTGTCCAAGTAATCCACCAGGCTCACTGGCCTCCAATGCCTCATGTTTGTGGCAGTAAAAGAGTAAAGACTCTGAAACGTCCTGAAGCAAAGGTAGTTGCATCAAGGATGTGTTCTTCTTAAAGAGAATGCCTTCCATCAAACAGTATGAAGAAGCTCTACCATGTAAGGTGTGAGGAGTCACCCCTATGTCAGGAAGTAGAAAAGCTGAATGTCCTAAGTGAGGGTGAGGGTGGAGTTTATGACTACGAGGTGAAAGTCAAGGATGTGGGCAAATATCGTTCTTGGGTAAACTCCCAGGCAGTGTGCAAAAGGCCCTGGGGACCTTGGCAGTTCCATGGAAGAGCCAGAACTGAGTGGAGGGGAGGGGATCAGGCCTCCCATCTGTGCCCTTTTGTTCACAGATACATACTGGGTCCAACCCCACATACGACATTTTTAAAGGGAGGATTCATCAAGGTCTAGCAGATTGTCATGCTGGAGGGTCCTAGTAACCTCCCCCAGTCTGGTAAGTGTTGGGTAAGGTGGAAGCACTGTGGGCTGAGCCACACAGATGTCTCCTGGGCAATTTGACTGAGAAAGGAGAGCTTGTAGGTCACAAAGGTAAATAAGGCCTTTGTGAGTGAGATTATACTCCTGGAGAGGGCTCCCAGGAGCTGTGGATACCTTTGGCAGGCACCGTGCCCATATAGCTTGTTATTGATAAGGGGCCCAGAAGTCCAACCCAGAGTTGGCACAAACCATGATCACCTTTGCCCTGGAAGCCAAGACCTGCCCTTGCCTGGATCAGGTGCATGGGGTGAAGAGGACATGATAGCTTCTCCATAACCTTTAGGATGTGGTGGTAGTTGGGGATAAGTCACTTTAGTAACCTTGTCTGGGGCTCCTTTCAAGGGAGACTCACAGGGTGCCAGGGTGCCCTTCCCTTGCCAGGCACAATATGCAGAGCCAAATAGCAAAGATGTTGTTGCCCCTGGTCAGTGCTGGCTCCACCACAAACAGAAGGTGCCAAAAGACACACTAGGCCCAAATGGAGTCACTTGTGCGAAGGCCAAGGCCATCTGTATTAACACCTAATAACAAATGCAAATACAGTTCCAGCTTCTCCCAGATCTGTAATCTTAACCAGCCGGTGCCGATTTTCTCCATCAGGTAATTTGCCTTCCATGGCACCCTCCCACCAGGAAAGGTGAACAGTCCATTCTCTTCCTGTCTGGTCCCTTTCATTCTATAAAATCCTTCCATTTTGTACAGTTCTAGGGCTTCTTTCTGCTTACCAAGGGAATGATGCACTAATTGCAAATCACTGGGTAAACCTGATTATATCTTTACACTTAATCTGATGAATTTTTTAAAAACAGTATAATTCCCTCCACCTGAATGCTCCCCAGAGTTCTTCCTTTGGGCTCTACCCTTCAGTATTCTGTGGCTTCAGAACAGCCCCATCCTTCACTCTCCCACCCCCAGCAGTTACCAAGTCCGGACTCCAGTTCTTTTGCTGTCTTGTTCCAGGGGCTTCCAACTCCCTGACTCCTTACTCCCTCCCAGGCCCTCAGGTCCCAGTTCTGCAAACTTTGGCCGGTTGACCCGCCTCTCAGTAGCTCCCTTTAACCCAGGATGCCTCCCACCGGATCCTCACCCTGGCCCTGGAGGAGGAGAAGCAGGAGCCCACAGGCAACGACACGAAGCCGCGAGTGAAGTCTGTCCAGCCGCATGGTGGGCTCACAGGTCTTTTTCTGCACTACTGATGGGCACTGGGCACGCGACTTTTCACCGAGAGGCTGCCCAGGACTAAGCAGATTAATAGTAAGTGCTTGGTTCAGGTCCGGAGTTCGAACTGGGCAGGAAATAGGCGGGACCTGCGGGGCTGGGCCTGGGTAAAGTGAGCTAATCTGCAAAGCGGCATTGAACAAAGATCACCTCCTAGCAGTCGCTGGCACGCTGATTCTCCGTGGTCCCAGCCAGCTTGGTGCTATGATGCTTAGCACCCCTGTCAGCACGAACAAGAACCCTCTCCTCGAATCTGGACTCTCTGCGATCACTACATAGCCGCGGGCCCCGAAAAGAGAGAATGTGTGTGATGGGGTGCGGTTGGGGGGTGCAGGGCTGGAGGGGGGTGTTTTAAGGAGAAATGAGCTATGATTGGAGAACTTTACTGACTAGCACGATAAGGATATCCACTGGTAGTGAAATAGGAGCAACCTTCGATAAAGTTGCAGGGAAAGGAAGGGAGATGTGACTGTCCTTTATCCTGAAAGTTTCGCCTTGCTTCCAGAGCCCAGTTTCTCGGCACGCCTTCAAGGCCCTTCACCCCCTCTCCCCACCTCCCACTGGCCTTCCACACTCGGCCAAGGTCCACCTTTTGAAGTGCATACATTGACTCTGGCATTTTTCTTAAGGACACACCGAACCCCGTCTGCGACTTTGCCTCTCTCCACTTCCCGCCAAAATCGAGTTGAAGATCATTTGCCCATTTGACAAACACTTAAAAAGAGCCTGCAAGCCCGCGCGCTGGGGACCCGCTACGGGCTCTCCCTGCCTCAAGATGCAGAGGTGAATGCAGGCGGGGGCCACCTGGGGGAGTTCCCAAACGCTGCAAAGTCTGGCGAGAAGCAGCTCGGCTAGGAAGCGCCTGCACAGCGGGAGCGGCGGACTTCCCGGAGGAAGTGGCCGCCTGGATGCAACCGGCTCAATCTCAGGCCGGCTCCAGCCCCCTCGAGAAGCATCGCTGGCCTCCGCCGGCCTGTACCCGACCCAGCACCGTCGGGATCATTCCTATGTGCTTCTGCTGGAGCGATCGGCAGTTCCCAGGACGGGGTAGAGAGCACGCAGAATCTGCCCATCTCTTCGAGCCCCAAGGGAAGACCGCGAGGAGCTGCGTGTCCCTCGCGCGACTCCGTCGCCACGCCCCGCCCCGCCCCGTAACGCGGAAGTGCGCCTGTTGGAGCGGAAGTGCTCTCTGACAGCGCTGGGCGGTGGCTGCGCGATGTTGGGCGGCGGCGGCTGGATGGGGTTCGGTCTCTTGGAGAACGCTAACCCGCTCATCTATGAGCGCTCTGGGGAGCGGCCGGTGACTGCGGGCGAGGAGGACGAGCAGGTCCCCGACAGCATCGACGCGCGCGAGATCTTTGATATCCGCAGCTGCCGGGTGCGGGCGGGTTCGCGCGGGGCGGGGAGGGGGAGTGATGTCGGGTAGTGAGTGGAGCCCTATTGAGGCCGGGCATTCCTGCCGGAGGGTTCTGAGGGGGCAAAGCGCAGAGTCTGTTCCTTCACTTGCCACATTTGATTCGCTCCATCAATGACCCGGAGCATCCACTGACACTAGAAGAACTGAACGTAGTAGAGCAGGTCCGCGTCCAGGTAAGTCACTCCCAGCATCTGATAGAGGAGACTTGTTTCAAAGAGTCGGAAAGGCCCAGCTGTGCTGGTGGTCTCTCAGCTCATGAGCTCCTTGGGAGTTCTGAAAGGGGGGTGATTATTGTGCCCATTTTATGGCTGAGGCCAGCGGGGCGAATGGAGGTCAGATGACTTGCCTGAAGTAACTAAGAAAAGTCTCCGCATTGGAGAGGCCATGATTCCCCTACTCCCTCAATCAGGTGAGTGACCCGGAGAGCACAGTGGCTGTGGCCTTCACCCCCACCATCCCCCACTGCAGCATGGCCACCCTTATTGGCCTGTCCATCAAAGTGAAGCTTCTGCGATCCCTTCCCCAACGTTTCAAGGTAAGTTAGTTTTTATTTGTTGTTTCTGTTTGTTCAAGATAAGTCAGAACTGAGCCCCAGGGGTGGGGCAAGTGTGCACATGGAGAGGAAGAAGTGGAAAGCATGAACATAGATATTAGGGAGCGCTTGGAAAGATCCCAGCTAGCCGCCATGAATCTGGAAGGAAGCTGTCCAACTGGGCAGGACAAGAATAAAGGCCTCAGCTGGAAAGTGCAGAAAAGTAGTGAGGAGTGTGACAGCGTAGTCAGTGGGCCCTGTAGATAGGTTTGGAGCGGAGATAAGCCACAGGCAGGCCTTTAGGTAGACTTGGGGTGGGTCTGAGATGTAACGGAAGGGCCAGTGTCCAGAGGCGTAATTAAGAAGAAGGGTCAGCTGGAGGTGGTGAGTAGGGGAGAGGGGACAAAGGAGGTAGACAGTTGGTGAGGCCTCAGATCCTGCCTGTCTCCCTTCCAGATGGATGTTCACATTACACCAGGGACCCATGCTTCGGAACATGCAGGTGAGTGTGGGCTAGTGTTGAGGCATCAATCCTGAAGCTTCACCTCACCCTGGTGATCTGTAAGGCAAGGTGGAAGGTGCTGAGTGGGTGACTCCTCAGTGAGCCGACAGCCTTGGCCTGATTTAAGTTTGCTTGGCTCACTGTGTTTCCACTCCTGCCCTCTCTCTCTCTTAAATACACAAGACCAGGGTAGAAGGCAGATATGAGCAGCCATTGGGGCAGGGACCATGAAAGTGGGGTCACTGTGGGCTCAGGTGGTTGGGTAGCCTGATTGAAGTTTGAGAAGGAGGTGCGAGAGGCCTTCTTGGGGGAGAGGGGTGTGTGTTCACGAATGCTCAGTGCTGGGGCTTAGAAGGTTGGCCACAGCCTGGCTCTCACCCTCCTTCCCTGTTCCTTCCTTCCATCCAGTGAACAAGCAGCTTGCGGATAAGGAGCGGGTGGCTGCTGCCCTGGAGAACACCCACCTGCTGGAGGTTGTGAACCAGTGCCTGTCGTCGCGTTCCTGAGCTAGGCTGTTAGCGCCCAGCCCCACCCAGAGAGGAGCATAGGGCTCAGGGCCTTGTTTCCTTGAACACTGACACTGACAGTAAGAAACTAACAGTTTTGCCTTTTGTAATAAACCCTTAATTTATGTAATTTCCCACTGTCCTTAGAGTGTTTCATCTTGATGGGGTCACTTGGCATTTGGGGGCAGTGGTGACAGTAAGAGCTTATATGGGCGGAGTTAATGAGTATAGTTCATTTTTTCAGTTTTGTTTGATTAGTAAAAGTTACAATATACTAAAACTATACTATTGGGGACAATACTGTAGTAAACACAACAAAAAAAAGTAGTGTTATGAACACATCTGTGTGCTTACTGCCTGGATTCAACAGTTAACATGTTGGAATATTGGCTTTGTTTTTTTGTGTGTGTAAGATAAATATATTTGAGAATAAGGTGAAGAAGCATGACTCTTCACTTCCAAGTACTTCCTCTTTTGTCTCCTAAGAGTAAGTCTTATTTAACTCTAGGACTGTAATCTTGCCCAAAAAAGAATAATCTCTAACTAGTGTTAGAGATTAATACCCAGAGATATAGGAATTTCTCCAAAATGTCATTAGTACTTTGTGTGTGTGTGTGTGTTATGTGACTTTTTTTTTAATTTTATAATAGTTTATTTTTACATCTTTTTGTGCATTTTTCCATTTCAGTTGCAATCCCCTTGGGTTTTCCACCTCCAAATCACCCATGTGCCATCACCATAGTCCAGTGGTTAGTTGTTTTTTAATCAAGTTCAATCACAGTTTAGTACCTGGTTGTTACTTTATTTTAAGCTCTTCTAGAACTGTCCTTCTCCCCCCGCCCCCACCTTTTTATCTTTCTTGACACTGACTATTTTGCAAAGTCTAGGTGAGCTGTCCTAGAGAAATCCCAGTCTGATCCATTCTTTTCTGCTGAGTTTTCTGCAAAATAGAAGTGATAGAGTTCAAGTTTGAATTTATGAACAAGAACCTTGCCTGGGAGCATTGCGTCTCCTTTAGCATCCATCAGTAGGTGTGTGATGGCAGCTTGTCCCACTGTTGGTAGTGAGCCTGGTCTCCTGGGAAGCAGTGACGGTAGATTTCTCTGGCGAAAGGAATCTGGGGCACCCTCATGTCACTGTCCTCCCTGGAGGCATGCGTCACCCCAGGTGCTCAGGTCTGGGACCTCTGCTTCACCTGGTGCTGTGCTCAGAGCATGCGTGGTCACCAGAACAGGCTGTGGGCTAAGACTTCAGTTAAGAGGCATATGGCTATGATTTTTCCTGCCTCAGTTTCTTTCACTGGCAGAAAATGGAATAATTAAAAAGCCTGGCCCGACCACTTCATCCCTTCTGCAGCTCAGATGTGATGTTAGGCAGAGAACTCCAGGGATGTCGGCAGGCAGCCTGGACACATCTATTCTTGAGGGCCTGTTGACAACAGTGAGCCTAGCGGAGCTTGGGCCTGGGACCAAGGACCAATATATCTATTACTTAATCACCCATCCTCCATCCAGTGGCGACTGCTATTTTTTATTATTCCTATTTTGCAAGTAAGGAAATGAACTTCTAGAATAATCTACTGTAGTCCCAGCTACTCACCAAAAGGGGCCTTGAGCAGCTTGGCAGCTACTGTTCAGCTGGCAGGGGGCGCTGTTGCCTGCATAAAAGGGCCTACATCCAACCTCCAACTCCTGCATCCTGGAGAGAGAGTGACTTTGCCACCTAGAGACCAAATACAGAATTTGCAGAGTTCTAAAACTGGCTGCCCAAACTCAGGGTGAAGTTTCAGCTCTCTGTTCTTTGTGTCAGGTGGGGATAGTAATGACAGTCACTTGGCAAATGAATCTGGGCTCTTTTGAGGACAGTGTCCTGTGTTTGACATACCATCACAGCCTAACCTACAACACAGCCTCTAACAGAGCCAGGCTGTCCTGAACCTCTCCTAATTACTAACGTTTACACCCAGAAAACACCAAAATCCCTGTGTGTGCCCAGGCTAACTTTGAAGAGTTTTTTTTTTTTTAGATTTATTTATTTATGCATAAATAGTGGTGTAGGCCAGAGTGCAAGGGGGCGAAAAGATTCACCAGAGACAGAGTGGGGAGCAGAACAGGCCGACTGATGAAATACACTGCCAAGGGGACCAGTAGGTGAGACAGGAGAGCTGTGCTGCGCCATGTGGGTCAGCTCCCTGGTCAAGGGTCGAACTCATGCTACAGTGGCTGGCCATAGCTTCATAGTGCTGTGTCTTAACCCCTTGAGCCACCAGACGGGGCCCTAAATTTTTTATGAGACATCTGAAATGAAAAAAAAAAAAGGTCCACAGGACCTCTGGTGGTAGTTCTAGCTATGCTCCATATTTCTGCCCGGATCAGGCATGCTCTTCTTAAGGAACAGAAAATTGTTGAAGGCACAAGCACAAAATCAGAAAGTTAAGTGGGAAGTGAAGCCTTGGAGGAAAAAAAAAATCCAAAGTCTAAAAAACAAATATCTGGCCAAAAATTAAAACAACAAAAAACATGAAACAACAAAGTGTATCTAGGCTCACTGAAGGCACTCTTCTGGTTACCTCAGCCCTCTCCGCCCCCACAACTCCCGGTTTCCACAGATGAAGATGAGTGCTGTAGAGGATCAGCTGGCAACCCGGTCCCTGCAAGCACCAGGGAGCCTAACCAGCCACCACTTCCTGCTGGGGATTTACCACGTATGTAGCTCCTCACTGAAAGCCTGATTTATCTAAGGTGTCTGTGTTCAGCTGGGAGTTGGGGTCACGTGGGAGGCAGCTGTCACTGAGTCATTCAGCTGGCTCTCCTGGCAGCCAGGCCATGGTGGGCAAAGGACATTAAGCTCGTGTCACAGCTGGCATATCAGATGGTCCCTTGTCAGTATTGACTCATCTATGCCTGGCCCCTGACTGCCTGCACGGACACTGTCTGAATCCAGAGCTAGCGCTGAGGGAAATTTTAGGAACTTTCTGGAATCACAGTTGTCACCTAAGGACACAGAAGTAAAGAGGGGTGATGAAGTTTTAGATACTTGAAGCCCTCCCCAAGGTTATGTCTGGTGCTGCTGTTTCTGGCCGATGATTGCTCAGCCCTCAGTTAACATGTCTCCAAAGTGGGAGCAACAAATCATAATTGCGGCTGCCCCAGGGATTAGATAACATGTATGAACATACCCAGCTGTCATTTTCGCTCACTCTTATGCCCATAGCACTAATGCCTGGCACACAGGTACTTAGTAGAGAGCCATGGAATGAACCAATGATGAACCTTAGGACAACAGAGGTCCTGGGTTATGGGGGCCGTTGTGTGAGGAGGCCGAGTATAGGGTCATCTACCCTGGTTCCCTTTATAACATTTTGCTAAGTGGGGGAAGAGTCTGTCAGGGCCCCACACAGAGAAGGTAGCTATGGGGGAGAGGAATCTACATCTGTCCCTCCTCTGGACAGACCAGAACTCCAGAGAGACTAGAGAGAAGCAAGAGAGGGCAACTGATTGACTCAGGCTGTCTTCCCACTAAGGAAAATAATAAGTGTTCTTACACAGATACTACTGTGGACACAGGTGTGTCAACCAGGTTACTGGTGTGGTTCATGTTACTTACATTTTCTAACAAACCCCCACCCCTCCAGGAAGACATTATTCCCATTCTAACCAGCAGGAAGCAGTCTTAGCCAGTTAGTGGGCCAAGGTGAAATAGCAAGGAGCAGGCGGGGGTCTGAAGGCTACGATACCAAGGGGTGTCTCAGCCTCTGTTTGCTCCTTCTGCACCATCAAGCTCAGCCCAGAGGGCTGGGAGTGTTAAGGGGAAGGATGTCCTAAAAGAACTCTGCAGAGTCTTGTGGACTCCACTCCCTACTCCAGCTTTTTGGACTCCACCCTTTACTCCAGTGATTAGAAACTACAACTCCCAGCAGTACCAGGGAGAGAACTGTGAGGACCCAAGGGCGGAGCTTAAGCAGGCATTCTGGGACTTCGGGGTATAAATAGAGAGCAATTTTCCAACTGACACTCTGGAGAGGTAACAGTTCTCTCTCTCTGGAGCAACAGCTCTGAGACCGTGGGGCTGGAGCTAGCAGTCTTAGTTTGTGACTAGACCTCCAAGTTAGCCAAGCTGGTAAAGTATTCCAGCTACTTTGTATCCCTCTCTTTCCCTCAGTTGGTTCCTTTTCCTCACCCCACCTTTTTTTTTTTTTTTTTTTTTTTTAATAATAAACCCATTACCCTTTCTGTGTGTGCCTGCAGAAAATTACATTTTGAGCAGGAAGGGTAAGGCCCCACAGACAGGCAGCCCAAGTCCACTCTGGGCTACCCTGTAACAGGAGGACCAGGAGGTGGGAGTGGGGGCATGTCAAGGTCATGTGCTCTTGGTTCCCATGGCCCCTGGTCAGACCTAAGCATGTGGTAAGTGGCTCTGGCCTGCTGGGGAATGTCTGGGGCCTGAGTGGCTCAGTGTGGATACAGTTCCCTTGGCAATGAGGAAACACTGCTGAAGTCAAGAGCTCAGATTACCAGAGGGGAAGGCCAACCCTAATTCCTATAACATGGCTCCCTGCAAGGAAGAACCACTGCAGCCCCCCACACTCACCCTCAGCTGGACACCCATGGGGTCTGCAGGGCATAGTCATGTGTGAGATGGCCAGGAGGGGCGGTCAGCAACCTGCCAGGGCTGCTGACGGGAAGTGGTTTGCTGGCTACTTAGACTTGTGTCCTCTGGCTTGACCCACACTTCCCTTTTTCCACTGAACCTCATTCAGGAAAGGACACAAAGGGACAGGACAGGGCACAATAGGTTAAAAGAAGCTGTCCACAGCCACTGAAGCAGGAGTTCAATCCCAAGTCAGGGAGGCGACCCACAGGGCACAGCAGACCTCTACTGTCTATCCTGCTGCTCCCCTCGGCAGTGTGCTTCATCCATCCGTCTGTTCTGCTTCCCACTCTGTCTCTGGTAAATCCTCTCACCCCCCACCTCTGGCCTGTACCCCAGTTCTTGTATGCATAATTAAATAAATCTTTAAAAAAAAAAAGGATAGGACACCCCGAGTTCAGCCTTCACCTACTTTAGAGACCCCTAACATTTACCTAACCAGGCCCTCCTGACTCCAGAGCCCTCTAGGATGTTGCCAAGGAAACTGATGCAGCAGCCAGAGAACCCGACCCAGGTCTCCATGACAACGTACAACAGCCCACCAAGATCCACCCATCCGTGATGTCACCTGAGCCCTGAATGCGTGCTCCCCGCCCCCGCCACATTTGTCATCAAACGTCAGAGTCTGATAGCAGGTCCCTGTGACAAAGTACCTCACAGCCTACCTGCCCCCAATACTCAACACCCCAGATGTGACAAGGCCAATAGATAATGCTAACTTTGCCTGAGGCGGGCAGGGGCAAGACTGTGAGCCTGGAGGCAGGATAGACACCAAGCCTCCCCACTACTCTCCCTGTTGTGCCAAACGCCCAGGGCTGGGGCTGGGGGACGCTCTGGGCAGTGGTGGCTAAGATTTCCCCCACACCCACTATTCCCCTCCTGGTGGGAGTCTGAACCTCTAGACTCTGGCTGTTCCTGACCTGCAGGCGGTCTGGACTACAGGACAAGAGGGAGACATCGAAGACTGAAAGCATCTGGATCCAGGCCGATCCGGTCCAACCCCCTTCCTATCAGTGCCTGTTGGCATCTGACACCTGTCTGCCTGGATTTCCCCAACACTGGGCAACCTCCAGCCCAGTAGCCGAATGGCCAGCAGCAGAATGACCAGGGCCAGATATTTTTAGCAGAGCTGCTGGCAGCTGCCTGGAGGGTGATGGGAGGGCTGGGGTGAGGTGGAGACTGAGTTCCAGTATTCCATCCCCAGAATTCAAGCACTTCAACACACTGCCAGCGGGCAACTTTTCCTGGTCCCCTCCTCAAGTAGCTCTCCAAAGCCCCCTGGGGTCGGGAGGTGACACTAACCTTTCTGAAGGGCAGGAAGAATGTTCAGCTCCTTAGGGCAGGGCAAGGGGTGGAAAAGGCTTGGTGTTGAGGCCAGAAGTTGGAATTCAGGACCCTTAAATTCTTGCTCAGACATGAGCTAGTGGGGAGTGGGAGTCATGGGCAGAGAAGGATGAAGTCTGTCCAGCCTGTACTGGACTGGGCAGCTGGCCAGGGCTCAGAGAGGGAAAGGAGAATTCACTTTTAAAGGGCCACATCTAATTCTGGCGCCCTGGGCTCATCTGGCTTTCCCTACCCATAAAGGCACGTGCCCCTCCACCTCCTATTCCCCTCCCCTCCCCCATCAAGCCCTCCCCCAGACACCCTCAGTCACACATCCCAAGCCCTGGGGGGCGGGGCGGGGTCTGGGTGGTGTGAGGTCCTAGGAGGAGGGTGGGGGATTCCCCTGGCGGGGCGGAGGGAGCAGGGTGGACACGTCAGCCCCCGCAGCGGCGGGGGACCTGGCGGGCGAGCGCGGGGCGAGGGCGGGCGGGGGCGGGCAGAGGCTTAAATAGGCGGCTCTGGAGCCGGGACCCAGTGTGGACTGAGAAGGAGCCGGCTGCGGCATCGTCGCTTGTCTGCGCCAGAGTTTGCCAGTGGCTTGTATCCGAGTCCGGATCCTAGTTGTGACTGTCGGTGTGCCGGTGGGTGAGTGTCCTCGCGCAGCGGGGTGGGGGTGGTCGCGCCGTTCTGGGGTGCGGATGGAGCCGGTAGGGCGGGTCAAGTCCGGGCTGTCGAGGACCTTCAGGGTCGGGAGGGGCGGCGGCAGCTCCCAGTCCCGAGCATCTAGCCTGGCCCGCCACCTGTTGGCCACGCGTGCCCGGGTCGGTCCGCAGCGCCTGAAATGCACCCTCCTGCTTCCCTTCCCAGGCCGCGTGGACGCGATGACTTTGAACGGAGGAGGCAGCGTAGCGGGCGGGAGCCGCGGCGCGGGCCGGGAGCGCGAGCGCCGTCGGGGCAGCACCCCGTGGGGCCCGGCGCCCCAGCTGCACCGCCGCAGCATGCCGGTGGACGAACGCGACCTGCAGGCGGCCCTGGCGCCCGGCGCTCTGGCAGGGGCGGTGGCCGGGACCGCGGCCCAAGCGGACTGGGCTGAGGGCTCCTCGGAATCGCTCAGCTCGAGGGGCAGCGACTCAGACGACAGCGTTTACAAGGTGCTGCTGCTGGGGGCGCCCGGCGTGGGCAAGAGCGCCCTGGCGCGCATCTTCGCGGGTGTGGAGGACGGACCTGAAGCGGAGGCTGCAGGTGAGGGTTAGGGCTAGGGGTTCCGGGGTTGCACTTTCAGAATTATACCTCCAGCTCCCCCTTGCACAGACAGGGAAACTTAAGTGAGAAGCGTCTCCATCCTGTGTTAGAAGAAATGCCCAGAACAGAAGGCCAGGGGCATGCCTGTAGCGTAGGGGTAGCATGTCCCTCCCTGCCAGGGTGGTGGCAACAGAGCTGGAGGGACTTTCTGGGAAAGGTGCCCGAGTGACCAAGATGCCCAGGGGGTCTGAAGGTCACTACTCTAACTCAGACCCTGTTGTCAGAGCCACTCGGGACCCAGGCAACAAGAGGGAGGGACCTTAGGTGTGACCACTGAGGACAGTGCTAGCCTGGGAAGGGGTGCTCAGGGGGGCACACATGCCCCCCACCCTCCCAACTTTCCCTGTCATTTCTGTTGCTACTTAGCCACCAGTGGAGGACAGGTAGGGGTAGGAGCGGGGAAGGAGTTGGTGGGCGTGGCCCAACAGGTGGTGTGGGAGGGGCTTTGGGCACCCAGATGGTAACCTGGCTGCTGGTCTCCTGTCCAGGGCACACATACGATCGCTCCATCGTGGTGGACGGAGAAGAGACCTCACTCATGGTCTATGACATTTGGGAGCAGGTAGGATGCACCTGGAGACGCAGGGCAGTGGGGAAGGGGGCAGCAGAGGGCCTGGGTCTGCGGGAGGGACAGCCTCAGAGGCAGGGCATGAGAACAGCGGGGTTGATGTGTGTTTGTGGGTGTTCCCTAGGACGGGGGCCACTGGCTACCCGGCCACTGCATGGCCATGGGAGATGCCTACGTCATCGTGTACTCTGTGACCGACAAGGGCAGCTTTGAGAAGGCCTCAGAGCTTCGGATCCAGCTGCGCCGGGCAAGGCAGATGGATGATGTGCCCATCATCCTGGTGGGCAACAAGAGTGACCTGGTGCGCTCTCGGGAGGTCTCCTTAGATGGTGAGCAGGGAACGGGCAGAAAGGGGAGGGAGGTCCTGGTAGTGCTTCGGTTCACTCAGGCCAGGCTGAGCTCAAGTCCCTGCGGGTCATCTGTGACTGAAAGTGTTCAGGAAGTAGGGGGTGAGGGACAGGCCTGTGCCTTCCCACCAGACACCCAAAGACCGGAGGTGGGGAAGAGGCCAGACGCACTGGGGGAGAGGAAGCCTCCTGGGAGACCTCAGAGCGCTGCTTGCCGGACCCCTTTGCCCCTGGCCTGACAGCAGAGGGGTGAGGAGAGTGCAGGGAGCCAGGGCAGGCAGTCAAAGCCTGGATTCCAAGCCCAGGCTAGCCCCAGTATAGGCTTGCCCCGGGGAGGGCACTCCTCTTGGTGCCCCTCTCTGGGGCTCAGCATCCTCCTCTGAGGTCTCCTTAGTCCCCCATCAAAGGACCTTAGCAGGACCTGGCCAGTCTCCCCCCCGCCACCCCCCACCCATAGTCCCCTGGTCATTCATCATGATAGAACAGCAAACTGTACAACTCTAAGCTGTCCGACAAGTCCTCATCTCCTGGTGCTGACTGCTGCAGCATTTCCATTTCATTATGAGACCAGATTATTTCAATAACTGCTTTTCCCTTTCGGGGTCTCTGTGAGCCCCTTCAGTGCAGGCAGACTCTGTCTGGTGGGGGACCAGCCATGCCTGGCTCCCTCTGGACAGGCTCTGAGGTCTGTTTCTGAGGAGACCCTGGGCCCGCCCTTCCCTTCCCTACGGACCCCTAAGTGGCAGGTGCCTGGGGGGGCGGGCGGGTCTCACAGGCTCCTCACCCACCCACCCTCCGCGTACTGACCTGTGCCTGCCCGCCCTCCACCCCATCAGAGGGCCGCGCCTGCGCCGTGGTCTTCGACTGCAAGTTCATCGAGACTTCGGCCGCACTGCACCACAACGTCCAGGCGCTGTTCGAGGGCGTAGTGCGCCAGATACGCCTGCGCAGGGACAGCAAAGAAGCCAACGCACGCAGGCAGGCGGGTACCCGGCGGCGAGAGAGCCTCAGCAAGAAGGCCAAGCGTTTCCTGGGCCGCATGGTAGCACGCAACAGCCGCAAGATGGCCTTCCGTGCCAAGTCCAAGTCCTGCCATGACCTCTCGGTGCTCTAGGGCCCTGGCACACCCCTCGCTGTACAGACAGATGGGCAGATTGGTAGGCTGGCCCAGCCAACCGCCCTAGGTGCCTCGGAACTGGCTCAGACTCTGGGTGTCCCACTTCATCGGGGCAGGCAGGTGGTGCTGCCAGGGGGTGGCTCCCAGTGGCCACTGAAGGCTGGGCCCACAGACATGCCTGTGCAGACCCGCGTGAGACCCGAGCAACTGCCCGACCCCAGCCGGACGGGAGGCCCACGCGTGGGGAGAAGACTTGGCCTTGCTTCACCCGTGGGTGTGTGCGCCCTGCAGGGAGGCTGCTCAGTGCTGTGGCTATTTGTTTACATGCAGATTTTTGTAATAAAGATTATTTCCTGATAAGTCAGGGCTCTGTTGGCTCCCCCTGGTATGTGTTTGCCTGAGGGGCAGGAAGTGGGGGAGGTATGACAGGAAGGGCTCCCAAAGTTAAGGGATGGTACTCACTACCCCATTTTAGTGTTGGCTTTGGTTTTGGGTGTAGCCAGCTTGGAGGTGGGGAGCAGGTATGAGATGGGGCCTGGTTGGGACCAAGTAAGGGAGAGGAGACAAACCCCTCCCGGTTATTCAGATTCCTCTCCGGTGCTGGGAGCTGGCGTCGGCCTACTGATAGAGGGTTCAGTCACCTCATACTACATAAGGGAAACTGAGGCCGTCCAAGGGGGCATCCTTTGCCCCAGACCTCATGGTCAGATCAGAACCCTGGCCCTGGCTCCCTGGCTGGCTCTCTGCCCTGCTCCCTCCTGAGGGACTGGAAGTCCACTGAGGTGGGGCGTCTGTCTGAGATGCCCCTGCTGGGGAAGGAGGCACGTGTTTTCTCCTCTGAGGAGGCCCAGGCCAGAGCTTCCCATGCTCAGCTCAGCTCAGTTCAGCTCAGCTCATGTGGTCTCGGTGGAAACAAGTCCCTGGAGCCCACCCTGCCTGAAATGAGAGGCCTTGCTTTTATGTGAGAAAGTGTGATGTTCGCTACCAGCCAGAGGCGTTCCCATCTCCCCATCACCCACACCTGGAGAGGGGCATCCTCCTGGGCACATGTGCCTACATCATTTCAGGAACAAACATCTGCATTGGTCAGTGGCAAGTGGGAAAAGGCTCTTGGCGGAGGCTACATGGGTAGAAGGGGTGGAAGGGGACCTGGTGCATAGGCCTGCCTTTCTCCAGAGCCTGCAGACAGCCTGGGGCAAGACTGGGAATAGTTTCTGAGAAGGTTCCAGGTCGGGGCCCACACATTCCTTCACTGGTGCAGCTTACTTGTTTCACAGACCCCTGGGGTCTCTCACACCTGGTTAGAACACAGATCTCTGTCGCTGGCTGACAGAAGGAGGTTTGGGAGCTGCTCCTCAGCGTGGGGACCCCTCTGGCTAACTCACACGCCCCCAGGGCAATGTTAATGCCCCACACCCATTGCTGCTCCCCATTTCGATGCCCCTACATACTCGAAGGCATGTAGAGGTCATGTTTTCTCAGAGCAGGTGAGGGCCCCGAGGCCTGAAGAAGAAGCCAGACCTACCTGGCTCTGCCCACTGACTGACTGTGTGACCCTGGGAAAGCCATCAGCGTTTCTGCACCCGGTGTGTGACGTGGAGTCTTACCCCCTTCAGAAAAGAGTGAGTGGAAGAGTGAAATATATGCTCGGCACACGTCATTATGCTCCGTGCAGTACAGGCACACAGCAGGAACTTAACAGTAGGAGCCCCTTCAAACAGGGCTGTAGGGCTCTCAGTCGGGGAGTCTGACCCCCAGGCAGATCCTTAGTGTGTGACACGAGTTTGGGGGCAGCTGAGCAATCCCAGTCTAGCTTCCAGCCTGAGAGAAGCTGGCCAGACCTGTGATGGGAAGGACTTAGGGGACTCGACCGGAAGCTCAGAGAACAAGGGGGGACTAGAGACCAGGATCTCAGAGAACAAGGGGGGACTAGAGACCAGGATCCCTGGTCCTGCCCACCTTCCCCCTCATCCCAGATTGCTAGGCCCTAAGAAGCTTCTCTCTGCTCCATAGGCTGCCTCACTGGGGGAGGGGCCCCAGGTCAGCCTCACTAGTCCCTCAAGGTCACCTGAGCTTTTCCTTTGGGGCCTGAGATGCAGGACTTAGTTGTAGTAGTTCAGGCGCTGCGGGACTCCTCACTGGCCACTGTCCCCCTCCCCACTGGCCTGCTGCTGGGGGGTCTGGAGTCCCCCAGCACCCAGTTTAGAGTGCACACTGCTCTTGTATCCTTCACTTGCAACTCCGTCTCCTTGTTTCAGTTCCACTGCCAGTCAGAGCTGCCGGGTAAGTGCCAGGACACCGCTGGGTCCCTGAGTCCTGCCCTGGCCGCCCAGTCTGCTGGAAAAGGCAGGCAGTGACATTCTGGTATCTTCTCTGTGTTGGCAAAGGGAGCACATGGCCCGGGACGGGGGTGGAGGGGTAAAATAATTCCCAGAGAACCCCTAACCAGGCTGGAACCCCAGGGAAACTTTCCTGGAGGGGGGATTTGAGCCCAGGACTGCAGTCTGGGCAGAAGCTCACCAGGCAGGTGAAGGACAGGGAGTGGAATTCCAGGCAGGAGCAGCAGAGTGGGCCAAGCTGAAGCTCTGACGCTGACTGCTGGGTACAAGCGGGATGGAATCTGGAGTCGCAGGAGAAGAAGTACCATGCCCAGAGGGGCCAAGGAAAACCCACTGGGCTGTGGAGGGGGGGGAGACGTGCCAGCTCTGTGCCCGCAGCTCCCGGGGCTGGCAGTCACGGATGCTGAGCCTGCTTCCCAAAGTCAATGAGTAACTTGGGGGGCTGGGCGGGGCCAGCCCTGCTGAGGTGGGCCCAGTGGTGTTTTCCACTCCTGAGCAAGTTTCCGCCCTGCCCTCCTTTCTGGCCTGGCCTGGCCAGCACTCCCTGGAGAAGGAGCGCTGTCGCCCAGTGGCTGGACCGAGGGAGCCAGCCTTAGGCACCAGAGGGTGAGTGGGACAGAGGGTGGGCAGAGCTGGGGTTGGCGGGAGTTGGGGAGCGAGAAATACCGCCCCGTCTTCCGTGGTCCAGGGAAGAGTTTGGAGAGTCGTCTTGGGCTGGTTGGTTGTCCATTACTCTGTGATCACTGTTGCCAAGTGTGGCAAATGCCACCAAGGGGAGGGCAGGTCCCTCCCCAGGGGACTCTGTCTGAAGACACAGAGCAGCGGGAGGCGGCCCTGTCCTGGGCCTGAACCAGAAGCCTGTTTGTGGAAGCACAGACTCCTGCAGTGGAGTCTTCCGTGACCTTGGTCACGCCCTGCCCTTCAGGCCTTTCCACAGCTGCAGGCAGGGCCCTCAGAGTTACTAAAGTCTTTACAACTTCAAACTTTTGGGATTTGGGGAGCTGCTGGGAAATGACCACATTGGGATCTGTGAGCTGGGGAGGCGGCAAATAAAAGGGTGGTCATGAAACTCCCATGGAGGCGACAACCCAGAGGCAGAGTGGCTGGGCCTGCACCAGAGGCTGAGAAGCTGGACATGACCCCACAGGGGATGGGGAGCCCTTGCAAGGGGTGCAAGAAGAGGCCAGTCTGGCTGTGTCCTGGCTGAGGCAGGACACAGGGTCGGGACAGTGTCCAGGCAGGTGAGGAGGGCAGTGCTGAGTTTGCCAGGACAGCACAGGAAGCAAGAGGCAGAGGGAAGCCTGGCTTCCTGCCCACAGGGGCCGGTAGCAGGGGTCCTAAAGAAAGGGGGACATTGTACCCCAGGGACTAGGGGAAGCCCTGGCCTGCGTTTGAATGGGGTTTCGGAGGGGGAGCGCATTCTAGGGAAAGAGGGGCACGGGAGGGGCCTCCCGCCCCCCAGTCTAAGCCAGATCTTTACTACCCTGCTCCCTAGGCCCGTCCTGACCATGGCCCCAGCCTGGTGGTGGCTGCTCTGCCTGTCCATCCCCCAGGTGAGCTGGGCCTGTTCCTCCTTTCCAGACTCCGGCTTTAGGGTTAGCTCTCTTGTCCCTGCCTGACCTGGGCCGTGCTGGTTGCAGTTGAAGGGGGACCAGGTGAACGTTGGCTACAGGCCTGTGTGGGGTCCCACACAGAGGGTGGATGGGTGAAAGGAGGCCAGGCCCAGGGAAGGGCAGCAACCCCTTCCCTGTCAGGTGCCCAGTGCCCAACAGCAGGAAGACGGAGCCTGGTGATGAGGCAAGAATCCTCCCACAGGCTCACCTCCAGGCCCAGACCCCAGAGCTGTATGTGGAAGTTCCGGAGAACTACGGGGGGAGTTTCCCTTTGTACCTGGCCAAGGTGAACCCTCCCCTCCCCCTCTCCCTGAATTCTCCTGGCCCCTGCACTCTTTTCTCTTTCTTACCCTGGCTTCTTTTTAACCCTGCTCTCCAGAGAGGATGTGGTATAGGGTGAAAGACTAATGAGATTTCAATCTCAGGCAAGTAGAGTTTTAAATTAAAGAATGAAATATTGGTGGTGGAATGTCAAGCTTCAGAAAGAAACATGGGGAGTACAGGGGAAGGATCTCTGCCTTTGAATCTCAGTCCTGCCACTGGCTGTGTGACCCCAGGCGAGTTCTAGCCCTCCCCTGGGGTCAGGAGCCACTGGATAGAGGCCCCCAGGCCTGGACACTCTGCCTTTATCTCTGTTCTGGCCCACCAGCTGCCATTGCCCCATGAGAAGGCCGAGGCCCAGATTGTGCTGTCAGTAAATGCAGACGTGGCCGCTGAGGGTCCCTTTGCCGTGGATACAGAGTCTGGCTTCCTGCTGGCGACCAGGGCCCTGGACCGAGAAGAACAAGCGGAATACCAGCTACAGGTAGGGCAGGGCCAGGGGCAGGCCTGAGAGGCCAAGGTAGGGCCAGGCGCTGACTCTCCTCCCTGCCAGGTCACCCTGGAGGCCGAGGACGGCCACGTTTTGTGGGGCCCGCAGCCGGTGCGTGTGCACGTGAAGGATGAGAACGACCAGGTGCCTCAATTCTCCCAGGCTCTCTACAGAGTTCAGCTGAGCCAGGGCACAAGGCCTGGTGAGTGCCCAGGGCATCCAGCTCACAGCCCGGTCAGGTGGGCACTTACGGGAGACCAGAGACTAAAGAGAGGGCCAGAGAGGCGGCCGAGGGACAGGGCAGCTGGAGTCCATCCTGCAGGCTCCCATTTCTGTTCCATCCTGCCCCGACCACTGAAGGTCCTTGGGCAAGTCCCATCCACTCTTGACCTCAGTTTGCCCATCAGTGAAGTGAGATGAGAAGCCCCTGTTCATGCCAGGGGGCTGACATGATGTTGGGTAGGGAAGGGCTGGAGAGGTAGGGGTGCATGAAAGACTCGCCTATCACCTGCCACCCCTTTTGTTTGTCCTGTCTATGCCCTCTAGGTATCCCTTTCCTCTTCCTTGAGGCCTCGGATGGGGATGAACCAGGCACAGCCAACTCAGATCTCCGATTCCACCTCGTGCACCAGGCCCCAGCCCAGCCTTCTGCTGACATGTTCCAGCTGGAGCCTCGGCTGGGAGCTCTGGCCCTCAGCCCCCAGGGTGAGCCTGGGCTGGGAGGCAGGAAGGGGGGATCAGTGGGAGACAGCAAGAGAAGGATGGGCGGAAGCTTGAGAGATACAAGAAAAGGGAAGAACATTCTAGAGAGGGAGGCTTGCTAGGCAAAGGCCAAGCTTGAGCCATGCAGGCAGAACCAAGCGCTGACCTTTCAGACAGTGTGACTGGGGTTCTTCCCCTCTGACTCTGGAGGCTTGTGGGGGGGCAAAGAGGGAGGAGGAAGGGGCTGGCACAGAGTAAGAGAGTCCTGAGGGGTTGTAACCCAAAACTGTGCTGGGAGACCGTGCACCTGATGACAAGAGAGACTTGGAGCTGGGAGTTCAGACCAGAGACAGGATCTGGGGATGGAAAGAAAAAGTCAACCACACTCCCAGCCAGCCAGCTGCCCGTTCACCAACCAGCCACACAGCAACATGTGCGGTCCACACCCTGTCACGGCCCCCCCACCCTCACCCACCCCCCCCCCCCCCACCACCCCCCCAACCTACAAACCCCCCACACCCACACACCCAACCACCCACCCACCCACAGCCCCTCCCCAAGCCCACGCCCATCCACCTGGTGAACCACCCATTTCTTGAATGAGTCCTCCACTCTTCTACTTTCCCCATGCCGGGTACACCCCTCCAGCCCACCGATCAATCATTCCTTATGAGGATATAAAAGTGGCTTTGCAAACTATCAAGTCCTTGTGGCATGGTGCTGAACGTCCCCCTCATTTCCTCACCAAGAGAGCACCCCACACACCTGCCCTAGGCTTGCTCTTGTGCGGTAGCTCTCTGCGAAGGATGCCCTGGCTCCTTGCTCCCAGCCCACCTCTCAACCTGCCCCTTCTAGGGAGCACCGGCCTACACCAAGCCCCGGGGGGGCCCTACCAGCTGCTGGTACAGGTCAAGGACATGGGAGACCAAGTCTCGGGCTACCAGGCCACAGCCATAATAGACGTCTCAGTAGTAGAGAGCACCTGGGTGCCCCTGGATCCTGTCCGCTTGGCAGAGAATCTGAAAGTCCTGTACCCACACAGCATGACCCAGGTGGGCGAGTGGCTGTCAGTGACTGAAGGGGCCCCATGACTGGTATGGTGGCCCTGAGGGTATAACAATCGGCTGGGGGGTTGGGGGTGGGGACCCTGCTTCTGCCCTGCTGTGCCCCTCCTGCCACTGCCCCCAGAAGTTCCCATGATGGAGCCATTCCAGCCCCAGGCCCAGGCCCACGCCCTCCCCTGCTCCCTGGCGGGTGTGGCTCTGTGCTCTGACTTTCCTGGTTAGCCCAAGTTGTCCTGGGGAGAACAGCTGCCACCTCCTTACTGCCACGGGGATTGTCACCCAGGCCAGGAATGTCTCAGGCCTCCTTGAGGAACGCCCTGAGGTCAGGCCCAGCCAGGGAGGGCTGGGGTCAGCACTGTCGGCTGGGTCCTGTCTTGGACCAGGGCAAGGCCACTGTGGAGTTGCTGAAACAATGTCCCAAACTAAAGGACCCTGCCTGGAGTTCAGGGAAGCAGCAACTTGCCTGGAGTCACACTGTGGTCAGGGCCCAGCTCCCCACCCACGAACAGCTGACATGAACTCCGTTCTGGGGTGTCCTGATTTTGTGTCCTCCTCCCAGGTACACTGGAGTGGGGGGAATGTACACTATCAGCTGGAGAGCCAGCCCCCTGGACCCTTTGATGTGGATGCAGAGGGGAAACTCTACGTGACGGGGGAGCTGGACCGAGAAGCCCAGGCTGAGGTGCGGGAAGGGGGTGCTGTGCGAGCTAACTCAGGGGTGCTTGGGCACTGTCTTGTTGCCTTCTGGGATGTTATATATATCCCCCCTGATGCTGAGGCAGTGGAAGAGATCCCAGGAGAACCAGAGTTGGCTACCAGAAAGGAAGCCAGGCCCAGCCCTGGCGGGGGCCGTCCTTACCTTCACCTGAAGCCCCGCCTGCCTACTACAGTACCTGCTCCAGGTGCGGGCTCAGAACAGCCGTGGCGAGGACTACACAGACCCTCTGGAGCTGCATGTGGTGGTGATGGATGAGAACGACAACGCACCCGTCTGCCCCCCCTCCGGCCCCCCAGTCGGCATCCCTGAGCTCAGTCCCCCAGGTGGGCTGTGGGCTTTGTCGGGCGTGGGGGTGACACACAGTATGGGGGAGGAGAGGGCGAACCAGGACATCAGGTCCCAGCGGGTGGATGCTGTCTCGCAGGCACCGAAGTGACCAGTCTGTTGGCCACGGATGCAGATGCCCCTGGCTCCCTCAATTCTCACATTGTGTATCGGTTGCTGAGCCCCGAGCCTGAGGAGGGGGCGAAGGAGCAAGCCCTCGAGCTGGACCCTACCTCTGGCAGTGTCACCCTGGGGGCCGCCCCCCTCCAAGCCGGCCAGGATTTCCTGCTTCAGGTGCTGGCCGCTGACCTAGGAGGAGCAGAGGGTGGTAAGTGCCCTGCCGGTGGTGGTCGGGGCCCTCTGTCCCTCTGTTGCTGTCCTGGACCCCCCCATTATGCCCTCTCCTACCTCAGGCCTCAGCAGCACCTGTGTGGTTACTGTCACCATCCTGGACGTCAATGACCATGCCCCCGAGTTTACCACGTCCCAGGTAAGCAGGAACAGGGGAGGGAGCCTCGGAAAGACACTGCTTTGGGGTTCACGGCCCCTCTCCATCTCGCCAGGTTGGGCCCATAACCCTCCCTGAGGATGCAGAGCCTGGGACTCTGGTAGCCACACTCAAGGCCACTGATGCTGACCTTGAACCTGCTTTTCGCCTCATGGACTTTGCCATTGGGGCAGGGAATGAAGAGGGCATCTTTGGCCTGGACTGGAAGCCAGATTCCAACCAGGTCCAACTGCGACTCCTCAAGGTGAGGAGGGGTGGGGGAGGGGAGGGCTGACCATCACTCACACGCACACACACACACACACACACACACGCCTACACTCGTGTACCACCCTGCCCCCACAGTGACCCAGGCCCCACTGGTTCCAGACACTCAGCTACGAGGCAGCTCCAAGTTACAAGGTGGTGGTGGTGGTACTGAGCGCAGCAGAACCAGCCGGGCCAGGCCCCGGGCCTGGCGCCACGGCCACAGTGACTGTTCTGGTGGAGAGGGTGGTCCCTGGCCCCAAGCTGGACCAACAGAGCTATAAAGCCAGCGTCCCTGTCAGCACCCCAGCCGGCTCCCTCCTGCTGACCATCCAGCCCTCTGGCCCCGTGAGCAATTCTCTCAGGTGAGCCAGAAACCCAGCTGACCTGGGCTGGGTCTCCCCTGCTCACCAGGGATACCCCAGAGACTCAGAGGGGGCTGGGGTGGTCCTCAAACTGGGGCTTATGCCGAGGTTGTGACTCCTGGGAGGGCGGGATCAGGGCTGGGTGAGGAAAGGGAGATTGCCCCCCCCAAGCAGGGTGAGGAAAGGGAGATTGCCCCCCCCAAGCCCCCCACAGTGAGAGAGAGTTCAAGCGATGACTCCCGGCTGTCCTGGCCCCAGGCTCTCTCCCAACCCTCACCCAGGGTGCAGCAATGACAGGCAGTTTCCAGGCTCAGGCCCTGTGCCGCTCTTTTGTGGGGATGATGTGGAAGAAGCGGGCTTGTGTGGGGCGCCCCAGGCGCTCACAGTCTGCCCTCTGCTCAGTGTCCCTGGTTCAAGCTCCGCCCCAACAAGTCCCTGAAGCCAGAGAGGCTAGACACCCCCCCTCTGCCCCCGCACCCCCAGGCACTCCCCAGTCATAGAGAGGATGCGGAACTTGCATTCACATGCCCTGGGCATGTCTAGGCAACAGCCTATATGTGAACCCCGTGCCCCCCCCCCATTTTCTTTGGGCCGAAGGTTCTCCCTGGTCAATGACTCAAAGGGCTGGCTCTACATCGAGGAGGTCTCGGGGAAGGTGCACACGGCCCGGCCCCTGCAGGGCGCCCAGCCCGGGGACAGGTACACAGTGCTTGTGGAGGCCCGGAAAGAAGGTATGGCCAGGCTGTGTGGGCCCCGGGGAGGGCCAGCGAGCCTCAGAAGACCAAGGGCGGGACTGGGCTTCCTCCCTGAGGCCCCTGCTGGTGTCCACTCAGCCCCAGGCAGAAGGGAGGGACGAGGGCTGGATTTGGGGTCTCTCTGTGAGAATGGCTGGACCCTCAGGTGAGCAGGCCTGGCCACTACCTGTCCTCTCAAACCCCTCTCGTAGGCTAACACTTGCAGCCCCACCCCGCCCCTGAGTCCTGAGCCCTCTCAGGGTATTGGCTTAGCTAAGCACAGGCAGGAGTAGATGGGGTGGGCAGGAGGAAGGAGGGCTGCGGGCCTGCCAGGAGGTAACCTGAGTGGGCAGCAAGGCAGGTGCAGAGGACTCTGCCTGCCTTGCCGACAGCACCAAGGGTCGGCCTGGCCCAGGCCTGCCAGGGAGGCTGGTCTCAGCTCCAAGCGGTGCTGTCCCGTGGTGCAGGGCATTTCAGGGCATACAGTCAGGCTATTTCCACATCGGGCCCCTGGCTGCCCCGGCTGTCTGCAGGCAGCAACGATGGGGGTGGTGGGGGTGGGGCTGCGAGGACAGGTTGGCATCTAGAAAGGCGGGGGCCACTGTTTAGATGGCCAAAGGGGCAAAATGCATTGTGGGGGAACACCGTTCACAAAGAGGATGGGATGGAAGAACAGGGCTCAGCAGGATGAGGCGGATGTCCGTTGGGTAAGGGACCAGCCCTGGGGTGTGCCTGGCCCTCACAAGGGCCTGGACCAGCTCACCCCACCTACTCTGCAGATGAGCCGACCCTGAGCACCTCTGCGACCCTTGTGATCCACTTCGTGAAGGCCCCTTCTGCCTCCACCCTTGTGCCCACGCAACACCTCTGCACACCCCGCCAGGACCACGGCGTGGTCGTCAGCGGGCCCAGCAAAGACCCCGACCCGGCTCACGGGCACGGTCCCTACAGCTTCTCCCTTGGTCCCAACCCCACGGTGCAGCGGGACTGGCGCCTCTGGGCTCTCAATGGTGTGTCGGAAGTGGGGGAGGCTGTGGCCAAGGGGGGGGTGGCTTCTACCTATCTGATGCCTTTGCACAGTGGGCTGGTCCTGGGCCTATGGGAAGCAGGCCCCAGAGGACTGTCTGGCCTAGTGACTCCGGTTATTTTGATGGTCCCAACAGGTTCCCATGCCTACCTCACCCTGGCCCTGCACTGGGTGGAGCCACGTGAACATATAATCCCTGTGGTCGTCAGCCACGGTGCCCAGATGTGGCAGCTCCAGGTCCGAGGTGAGAGCAGGGCTCAAGAGCTGCAGAGCTCGTGGCCTGCAATACCTGAGGGAGGCGCTGGGCACGCGTGACTGCGGGCTCACGGGCAGCATACGCCAGTGCACACCTGCACATTGCGGCCAGACACAGACCCGAGGGACATGCACGTGCAGAGAAACACCCATACCCACCAGCCGGCTGGACTGGGCTCCCAGAAGCCCTCACCTTCTTCCCCTGCCCCTCCCCCCAGTCAGTGTGTGTCGCTGCAACGTGGATGGACAGTGCATGCGCAAGGTGGGCCGTATGAAGGGCATGCCCACGAAGCTGGCGGCAGTGGGCACCCTCGTGGGCACCCTGGTAGTGATAGGTAATAGAGGCTGGGCTCCTGGATGGAGGGGGGGGAGGCTTGGTCCCACGGCATCTGGATAAAGAGTACCCCTGTCCCCAGGACTGAAGAAGGAGCCCCCTCCCCAAATGTCTTAGTCATTCTGCTCTGCCTCCGGCTATAACCATCCTCACCCTTGTCACTGGTGATAGCAATCACTGTTACGTTATCACACTGACTGTGAGTAGGCCCGTGCCCTGCAGAGGGTAACAGCATGAATCTTCTCTGTAAGCCTGAGAGGTAGATCCTGACATCTCCCCATTTTCCAGATGATATCACTGAGGCTCAGACAAGTTAAGCGAATTGTGCGGGATCATTCCAGCCTAATTCCTTCCTTATTTCTTTAGTCTCTTAGTCCCCACTCCCCTTTTCTGTGCTCCTTCTAGCACAAAGCTACAACATACCTTTCTGCAAGGTGCATAGGAACAACTCTCTTGCTCTCAGCTCAGCCCCTCTCCCCCTACTCCACACCATCAAACTGTTCTGCAGACAAAGGGACTTTGGGGTTTGGGATGTTCTGGGACAGCCTCATGGGGGCAGGGGTCTGGGGAGGGTTGGGCAGCTCAAACAGGCTTCTTCAGGCCTGAGGACCACAGAGTCACACCAGCCCAGTCTTCGGGGTGCTGTCTAGAAAAATTTACTGAGGCTGGAGAAGCCCCACGGCCCCCTCTGAGGGCTGAACCATCTGTCTCGGGTCCCTTAGGCTTCTTGCTCATCCTCATCTTCACGCACTTGAGTCTGGCGAGGAAGAAGGACCTAGATCAGCCAATGGACAGCATGCCCCTAAAGGCAGGGGCTTGATTGGTCCAGGCAGCCAGAGCTGGGGGCATGACCTCCACCTGAAGCCATTGAGAGAAGGCGCAGCTCTCCAGATCCCAGGGGTCAGGAACAGAGCAGAAGCCCCTCCGCCTGTCCTGGCATGGAGCAACATTGCCGGACAGGTCTGCGTAGCCTGAACGCTCACTTCAAGGGTGCCTGAGGACGTTCCTTGAATGCAGCATGTCTGTCCAATAATAAAGGCCCGAGAGCCAGGAGGGCTGCTGTGCCGGTGTCCGAGAGTCCACGTGGGCGGGTGTCATCTGCGTCCTTCCTCCCTTCCCCATCTCTTGCTGCAACTGGAAGCGTCAGGGCTGGGGGTTGAGGGAGAAGCCTGGGCCCCTGTGGGAAAAAGACGGGAGCATCATACTGGCTCTAGGTGCGAGCATGAGGCTCCAGCAAGGTGGGTCATCCCTCAGACAGTCAGAGACCCAGCTGGGTTGAGCTTCCAGGGGACATTGAGGGGCGTCCTGGAGCTGCCATTATGTGCCCTCCTGGACATATCCGACCTGGGAGCACACCTGCTAGGGCTCTCTCTGTCCTGTGTTTGTGCGCACACACCCTCCCGTCCCTGTGTGTGTCACCAGCACCCGGCCCAGGCAGAGCTGCCAGGGAGGGTCTGCACTGAAATTGTGAGGGTGTCATGGGCTGGAGCAGGAAAGGTGATGCATCCTCCTGCCCTGGTGTAGACCCTTTGGGTGCTGTGGAGAGACTGGTGAGAGCATGAGGACCTGCAGAAAGTCAGAGAAGAGGGGATCACTCAGATGACCACCTTTGGGTGGGATAGGGATCCCTGAAGCTCACCCTGGAATTGCCAGTACCCAGGTGAACACTTTCACCTGGCCTAAAGATTAAGCTGTGGCCCTGATGCCTGGCTGAGCCCCAACTATACTTCCAGACTCCCTCCAATTCTTGATCCTTGACTCTCCCAGATACATGCTGATTCCCCCACACCCTCATCCCCTTGGCCTCTGGGGAGCCAGGGGGCACTTGTTGTCCCAAGCACCCCGAACTGGTGATGGTAAATCACGGGGAAGGAAGAAAAATAACCTCAGTGGGGCCCAGGCCCTATTTTTAGGAGATAATCTCTCCACTCCTGGCAGGTTCTGTGGGATGGGGGCCAAACCTAGCCAAGAGAGACAGGACCGGCTTCCTGGCTGACTGGGGGAGTCTGGGAAACTCAGCCCGGTTTCTCAACTGAGCATTGGACTCTGGGTTGGCCCAAGACATCCTGGGCCAGACTCTCCCCCTCTCCTTCCCCCTCCCCCCTCCACTCTCCTCCCCTCCCC
>NW_004567129.1:17862307-17871590 GCF_000260355.1 Condylura cristata
CTTACCCCTCCCCCTCCCCCACCTCAACTACCACAGTCCAAGCTTCCTGCCACTTTCCCAGCAACCTCTGCTCAGTCTGCACCCACTCAGAAGTCTTCAGGGTCAAAGAGCTATAAAGCTCACTGAAGCAGGCGGCACCTCACCTAACCTTCCCGTCAACTTGCAAGAATAGAATTTTACAGTGAAGGATCTTAAAGGTCAGGGAGGCCAAGGGCTACAGCCGAGGGTCTTGGGATCAGGTGGAACTGTCTCCCGCTCCAGAAATGTCCACAGCCTTCAGCTGGTTTCTGCTCGAGAGATCCTCCAGGAGGGCTTTAGCCATCACCCAGGCAGGCTCCTTCTGGTAAAGAGGGGAAGTGAATTGCAAAGAGGGGGAAGGAGTTCCCCACATTCATCCAGCCAGTGAGCAGCCAGTGAGCAGCCCGTGAGCAGCCCGGTTCTGGAGCCCAGGTCTCTCTGCTGTCTGGGTCCTTGTTCTGGGCAGCATAGATGGGTGGGTGGCAGGGCAGAAGGATGGGGAGGTGGCTGGCTGGCTGGCTGAGAGGACGATAGGGGCAAATTGGTGGGAGAGGGATGGCAGGGTTGATGGGTTGGTGAGCTGGCAGGGGGCCGCTCACAGAGGAAAGGGTGGGTACAGGACACCAGGGTAACAGAGGAAAGGGTGGGTACAGCCACCAGTTCGAGGCTCTTCCTCAGCAGTGTATTTGATAGATCCACTTCCTCGGGTCCTCAGGCCCAGACCACTCTGACTGTGTCATTGCTGAGACTGACAACAAAGTCACAAGCCCCAGGAACACAGGCTGTTTCCTTGAGCATCGGTGGCTATAAAGCTGTTCGTGCTCCTTAGCCCCTTTCCATAAAGGAAAGGGAGGGTCAGAGGGGCCCTGGGCCCTGGGGGGAGAGAAATAGGAGGCTGACCCTGGTCTCTGGGCTTGGCAGTGTGGTGGACAGCGTTTGAGAAGATTCGTGGGGGTGGGGGGGCTGCCCTGACTCTGCAGGGGGCTAGATCCTCCCAGGGAGGGCTGGGGGCTGGCTCAGTGTGGTCCATGAGCAGTCTCATCCTTGCTGTGTGTCACCGCACAATCACTTCACCTCTCAGAGCCTCTCTACTTACGGATAAAGCGGCCTCACTAAAATGGAGTTGTGATCAGTTGTGGGAAAAATAAGCTAAAATAAGTGGAGTTGCTGAACTAGGTGAGATAATTCCCAGCGCAGGGCGAGGGACACAGCAGAAGCTCAATGAGTATGACTTTACCCTAACCTAGTCCTCCAAGCGCGGAGAAGACTACTCAGCACAGCGGACCGGTGGGTGGCCACACTCAGCTACTCCTTAGGGCTCCTGTGAGGCCCAGGCTTGGGGAAGGAGTGTGGGGAGGGGCTCCCACCCAGCACCCCCATGGCCTCGCTGGGTGACCCCAGATCAGACACCCATCTCTAGTCCTGGCTCCAAGCCAGCTCCAAGGCTCGCTCCAGTTCTGTGATGTCGAGGGGTCTCACGGGATTCCTGCTGGTCTGGAGCTGGTGGGAGACTCAGGGCCTGCCTCAGTAGGGGGCTCACGCTCCCCCTCTCCCAGGACCCTTCCAGAGGCATGGGGCCAGATCAAAGGGATCCAGCACTGAGGATCAGGAGGCGGGCTTGGGAGGAATGTAAACATGAGGATATTTTTAAACTTTTTCCAGCCCCAGCGATTAAGGCCCGTTTGAAGCGAGAGGCCCTGAGGTCAGCCTGGTCCCTCCCTTACAAAGAATAAAACAGTCTCCGGACCTCAGAGACCCCCACCCACACCCAGCTACACCCAGTCCCCAGTCCAGTACTCTAGCTTGGGCCTCCCCGTCTCTCTCTCCAAATGTCCTGCTGAAGGAGCTCAGGGCGGGGGAGCCCCCAAAGGCTTACAGGAGTTGGGGGGGCTTGCCTGACAGGACTAACACAGGGAGGAGGATCTCGGGGACCCCACAGGGCCTTTGGGGGCCCTTGGCAGAGCTGTCATTCCACCAGTGGCATGTGTGTGTGTACGTGTGTGGTTGTGGTATGTGAACAAATGTCAGCGTCTGATCTGTGTGGTGCCTTTGTCACCTGTGTGGTGCCGGGAGCTCACAGCTGCTCTTCCCTTCCTCTCTCTCCAGCATCCCATGCCTCATCCCCCACTCTATTGGGGACGTCACAGGAGGGAAAGGAAGGAGGTGAGAATGTCAAGGAGACATCACCCCAGAAAATGATGGAGATGAGGAAAGCAAGGGGATGGGCCCAGGGCTGGTCTGAGGTGCTCTGTGTGAGTCAGGCTTGGAGATCTGAGGGGGCTCTGACGTGGGGATAGGGCCTTGGCACCCTTGGCCACCCTCAGGTGTCATGGTGACTCAGAACTTAGACACAAGGCTCCCTAGATGTCCCCCCCTTCCGGTGTGGCGGTGACGCTCACTGTGGCTTCCATGACAACGCCTCTTCCCTCAGGGTGATGCGCCACCCTCACACACTCGAGCGACACAGTGAAGCAAACCCACAAGAGTGTCACAGAGAGACTCACTTGCGGACTCAGCCACAACATGTCCTGTTGTCATCTCCCAGGGACGCCCATACCCTCACCCACGCCACATCCCACTGACAAGGATGACAAGGTCAGAGTCCACAGGGGCATTCGAGAGCTGCATTAGGCTGCAGTGGGCAAAGCAGCAAGGGGTGTTGGCTCCAGGGGTAGCCTGGCTGCCTGTCTCCCATGCTTTGGGGGTGTCCCCTCGCCTGTGCACAAGCCCAGAGAGGGACAGCACTGAGCTCTCCGTCACACAGCTTCTCAGACCATAGGCTCTGGCCTATGTGCTCCTCTCCGGATCCCCTCTGCTGAGGCAGCAGGGGCAGAGCTGAGACTTGGCACTTTGCCATGAGGTGTGGGGCTTCTAGCCAGGGTGGGGATGGGGCGGGATGCTGGGACTGATGGGGAGAGGGACCTGGAGACTTGTCCTCGTCTGAGGGCCAGCGCTGCCTGCCTGTATTGTCCCGTGTGTGCCCACTCACTGGGGCTGTCGCTATTCTTCCTCCTGGGCGGTGGTGGTAAGGTCAGAGATAGTGGCTAGGTAGGAGGGAGTCATGAGCACAGCCCCTTATCTGACACATTCCCTGGAAACTTGGCAGAGGCTGCCAGGCTCTGGGAGCCCCAGGTGGGGGCTAGTGAGGTGGTCACAGAGACAAGGTGGAGGATTGGGCTGATTCCGTGCAAGGCCCCCTGCCCACTCCTCTCCTACAGCCAGCCAAGGTCCCATCAGAACTGAACTGGGGGTTTCCAGTGGGATTTCTTCCCACATGGTCCTCAAGTCATCCTCAGCATCCTACCCAGTCTGGACCCAGAATGCTCCTCTGAGTATGTCACATTCCTAAAGGTAATGTGTTGGTTTCCCCAGTGAGGCCATCGGCCAGGACTGCCTCTAGGGAGAACCTTGTACTGTGAGCCACAGGAGCCCATGCTGGCCACTGTCCTGCCCACTGCCTAGCTGTGTGACCTTGGGCAAGTTGCTTGCCCTCTCTGAACTACAGTTGGCTCACCCCTTTCTTGGGCTGTTGTCAGAATGACAAGTTCCCACAGTCAGGAAGGCAGCTAAAGGCTGCGTGTGTGTGTGTGTGTGTGTGTGTGTGTGTATGTATACGTGCACACTCAGGGGTGGGGGGCCCAGGATGCAGGGAGGAAGGTACATGGTTCCCCCACGTTGGAGACTCCCACCCCATGGATTTTCCACTGGCACGTCGGCACCCTCTCCCCAAAAATAGGTCCTACGAGCCGTGTGCGACAGAGCCCAGACTGTGAGGACTTTTTTTAGCTGCCCTTTGATTGTCAGCTCTCGAGCAGTCGCTATTTCGAGGCTCAGCGCCTGAAAGAGTAGGCCAAGTGGGGGCTGGAGTCAGCTCAGTGGGTCTGGCTGGCTCCCCAAAGGCATCCCTGAGGGGGCCAGCCGTGACCTCTCACACTCAGGGCTGCTGGCAGGGAGAACACAGCATCCCCTGAGTACTGGGCCTGAGGGCTCCTCCGTCTCCCTCCAGGGAAACTGCAGACCTGGCAGAAACCACCCTCCCAGACAGAGCTCAGCACACCGGCCCTGCAGCCCAGAGATGAGAGCACTGGGAGGATTAACTGGGACTGCAAGCAAAGCCCTTACTCAGTACACGGCTGCATGTAATGGGGCCACAGAACACAGGGAAACAGCTTCTATTGTTACTGTCATTACAGCTGCAGTCATTTTTGGTTTTGTTATTACTGTCCTAAAAATACATTTGAATCAGGTTTCCTTCCAGTCTTTTTTCTATGCATTTATGTGCTGTTGCTAAATTCAGCTCACAGTGTGCCCCACACCCACAAGCACACACATATACACCTGGCTTCAGCAGAAAGAGCCCCTCAACTTTGCTGAGGCGCCCTTCTTTGCATTTCCGGGTTTCAACCCCAGGGTCTCTCCTCTAACAAATACCTTTGGGGTCCATGACCTCTGAGATTGTACTTGAACTTTCAGAGTATCTGGTATGTCCACAGTTTCTGCCATCTCTCCACATGCCCTCAACCATGCCCCATAGGATTCCTGGACCCCAGATTCCAAAAGTCAAGTTCTAAACGCTGGATTCCTACATGGTTCTTGCACCTGGAGGCTATAACCCCTGGCTGGAACCTAAGGAAATGGGCTTGTTTCCACAGCTAGATCTGAGGAAGCATTTTCTGGCTAATTAGGTATATAAAATTTGGCAGTGGTTCATGAAGATGCTCTCAGCTCCCTGGTCACAGTAACTATTGGGAAGGCTGTAGCCTTCCAAGAAGAGATGTGTAGAAAAGCCAGGTGCTGGGAAGTAGCTAGACTGGGAGAGAAAGGGACCGTAACTGAACCAGGCCTCCCCACCTTCCCTGCTGGGGTCATTTCCCAGCAGGGAAGAGAGGTCATCTGGGATCAGGGGGCACGTGTTCCACCCTTCCCCTAAGTGGTTACTGCACAAGGTGAGACTTCCTCTTTACCCGAAGGACAAAAATAGGTCCCAGGTGATGGCCAGCAAGCTGTACCCAGAACCACCAGGGTTGTTCTGAAAATAGCAGGCACGAGCCGGCCCAGGCTCAGTCACGAAGGACTGAGCCAGAAATGAGATCCTGGGCCCTCCCAGGTGGCACAACGGGTATGAAGCGCAGCAGTATGAAGCTAGCTAGCAACAGCCGCTTCAGTGTGAGCTCTATCCCTGGCCAGGGAGCTGACCCATTGGCGCGGCAGACCTCTCCTGACCCGCCCGCTGCTCCCCTCAGCAGTGGACTTTGTCAATGTGCCTGTTCTGCTCCCCACTCTGTCTCTGGTGAATCCTCTCACCACCTCTGGCCTGTACCCCAGGTCTATATGTATGAATAAATCTATCTTTACAAAAAGAAATGACATCCTTAGGCAGCGGGCTCGAACTGTCCGTTGGAGGACTCTACAGTGGCGACTGTAGCCCTGTGCTGGCCTGCGCCACAGAGGTGGGCCTGAGGTCCTGATTCAGCTGTGACCTTGGTTAAGTCACTTGATTTATCAGCATCAGCCTCTTTCCCAAATAGGACCCTGATCCTGCTTCCCAGGGTGGCTGAGAGAACTCTGTGACGCTGACAGACTGTGCTCACCAGGTGTGTGACTCGCCACCTTGGCTGCCCAGGAGTCCAGAAGGTGAGGATGGTCTCTTAGTAGCTCAGCTCATTTTCTGTGAGGCCACTTCTGCTCCCACCAGAAGGAGCCAGAGTCAGGCGCAAAGCACGTTTCTGGAAGGACTGGTGGGGATTTTCCAGGAACAACTCCATCCAGCAGGAGAATTCCATTTCAGGCCCTGCTGCTAGGGGCCCAGGCTAAGGAGGAAACTTTCCAGCTCCTTCTGGTTCTGCCCAGCTCCTGTTCCTTGCCACAAAGCCCAGGTTAGGGTGGCTCGCCCCATATTCTCTCGTTTACTGTGGGATCTGAGGAGCCGCAAGGCCCGACACAGGACAGTGCTGAAGCACATGGTTGCGCCTTCCTGAACGCCCTCCCTCCCGGGGACCCCCTCTCTCCTCTGTCCAATATGTCCTAGCATTTTCACCAGAGACAGCCCCTGCCCTAAGGGTGACCAGAGGAACATGGGCCAGCCAGCATGGAGACGGCTCATGACCCAGCATGACGGTGGGGTGACAAACAGTTAGAGGAGGGAAGATAGCCAGGCTAGAACAAGAGCCTGAGCGGAAGCTCAGCGGTGTGCACCTGGAATATTTTGTCCCGCTCGCAAAGGCTGGGGCACAGTGAGTGAGCTCCATGGGCACTGAAGCCAGAGGTGGGAGTTTGAACTCAACTCGGATGCTGGTTGAGCTAGAACTGGGCCCGGTTCCTTACCTAGCCATGGCCTCCTCCTCCCTCCATTTGCTAGCCCTCTTGTCACCAAGGGTTTCTCTGGATTTGGCCACAAATGGGTTGTTCCCTCCATGGAAGGCCAGGCTGAAAAGTGCAATCTTAGAACTGGGCCGGGAGGGCCCCGGCTCCCCTCGCCACACCCTGGCTGCCCTCTGGGGTGGTCTGCCACCCACAGAATGCAGTCCCTGGGGAAGATCAGGACACACACGTCTGCCGATAGCAGAGTTTGTAATTTCAGGGTCCCAGCTAGGCCCTGGCACCCCCAGACTCACGCTGCCATTTTATAACAGCGTCAGCCACTCTCTCCAGCTTCAGGGACCATCTCCCCCTCTGGGGAGGGGGAACTTTGCCCTCCTCCACCCTGCAGGCTGGCGCCAAGGTTTATGAGCCCGTGCAGAAGGCTCTGAGAGCCACACGGGTGGAAAAAGTTACCCAGCTCTAAATCAGCCAACCTTTGGATGATCTCATCCCCGGCCCAATATAGTCACAGCCCCTCCCCCCTGGTGGGCCTCTGGCCCATGGAGTAGGTCACGAGGGAGCTGGTGGACAGCTCTGTGAGGGCTGGGGGCAGGATTTCAAATCAGACTCACCCTATACATTTAAGCCTATAATCAGTTTTCCCACCCCACCCCCCAACAGTATTTACTTTTAGCACATTGCTGTCATAAAATAAAGATCTTCCACCATCATTTTTTCTCACTTTCACTTTTAAAGTCTACCAGGATGGATACACCACAATCTCTGACCAGTGCCAAAGGAAGGACATGCCAGTGGTGTCCAGTTTCTTTTTCTTACCAACACCAGCCCATGACCGTGTTTGTTCAAACCCCTTTGTGCAGTTGTCTGGCTGATTCTCTCTCTCAGATACATTCTGGGTAGGACAGCGGGTTTTGCTGTGTGTCAGAGGAGTTCTGGTCCCTCCCGCAAGCCAGAGACATCAGGACTAAGCCAACCAGCGGGCTCAGATACCCACCCAGGGCCATGGGGCCATGGGGTGGGGTGGGGGCAGCAGACTGTGGCTTGTGGGTTTCTCTTGCAGGTTGAAGGCAGGTACCCCCCTATCTGCTACCTGCTCTTGCCCTCTCAAACCCATGTGTAGCCCAGAATGACTGGGGACACAGGAAGAAGCCACACAGGAGGTCTGTTCCATGTTGTGATCACAGAGCCCACCTGGCCGTGAGCAGAGAGCCCAGCCATGGGCCATCTGACACACACCTAGGGGACACAAGTACTCCCCTAGTTTCTGCTAGAATTTTCCTGTGGGCCAAGAGTCACCCTTTCCTGCCAGGTTTTGGGAAGTAGGTAGAACTTTTTTTTTTTTAATCAAGCAAAGAGATATTCAACAGAAATGCATGATCAATTAGCAATAAAAGCTTTGGAGAAATTTTGGAGTCAGCCTTCAGAGTCTGAAACACTGTTCCGCCTCCAGTTACAGTTTTGTAACCTTGGGCACATCATTTTGCCTCTCTTGGCTCAGTCTTATCATCTGTAAAGTGGGTTAATAACTCTTGTCTCTTAGGGTTGTTTGAGGATTAGATAAGAGAACACTTGTAAGTGTCATCACATTCCTGGGCAGAGTTTATCTTCACAAATGGTGACGGTCTGCTACCTCCCGGAGCCATGTGGACCCCTGAGCTGCGTGGACTCTCACAGGAAGCAGACCAGGGGCAGGAGATGAGGCTGAAGAGCCTCAATGGGTTACCTCCCTGGCCGGGGATCGAACTCAAGCTGCAGTGGCTGCAGACAGCTTCAGGAGGGGCCAGGGCAAGTTCACAACCAGCCTTGCACAACATAAAGGATATGGGGCATTTTCCTAGTATACAAAAACTGGGGTACAGGCCAGAGGTGTGAGGCGTTGAGAGGAGTCACCAGAGACAGAGAGTGGGGAGCAGAACAGGCAGATTGACTGAAATATACTGCTGAGGAGCAGTGTGCCTGACAGGAGAGGTCTGCTGCGCCATGTGGGTCAGCTCCCTGGCTGGGGATAGAATTCATGCTGCAGTGGCTGCGGAGAGCTTCATTGTGCTGCGCTTTAACTTGTTGCACCACCAGGGAAGGCCCTTTCCCGGCTTCTTAAAAAGCAGGGGAAGCCTTTTCATGAAGAAGTAAAGAAGGAAGCCCTTTGCCTCCCAAAGCCAACACCAAGGTAGAAGATTTGGAGGGAGGCCAAAAAAGCAGTGCCGAAAGACACCAACAGCCACTTCACCCACCTTTCGGAGGCCCGAGACACTGCAACCCCAAAGGCAACCCGCCCAGGCACGAAGAGCAGTTGCTGGAGAAACAAGCTTGACCACTTTGCCATCGTCACGTTCCTCTGACCACTGCCCAGCCTTGAAGAAGACAGAAGACAACAGCACGTCTTGTTCACAGTGGAGGCCGAAGCCAACAAGCACCAGCTCCAACAGGCTGTGAAGAAGCCCTGTGACACTGACGTGGCCAAGGTCAACAGCCTGATCACGCCTGTTGGAGAGAAGGACTCTGTCCCACTGGGGCCTGTCGGTGATGTTTTGCATGTTGCCTACAAAAGTGGGAACATCTACAATGAATTTTGCTGGCTAATTCTAAATATCAGTTTTTTTCACCATTCAAACTAAAAAAAAAAAAAAAAGCAAAGGAGGGTGAGAGGGTAAGAATGGGTGTTTCAGTAAAACTTTTTTACAAATAGGGCCCTCTCTGATGGCCCAGCAGGTTAAACCCAGCACTACGAAGCCATTGCAGACACTGAAACATGAGTTCAATCCCCAGCCAGGGATTGACCCACATGGCGCAGCAGACCTCTCCTGACTGCCCGCTGCTCCCCTCAGCTATTTATTTCAGTTAGTCGGCCTGTTCTGCCCCCCACTGTTTTTCATGAATCCTCTCACCCCCGTACCTCTGGCCTGTACCCCAGTTCTGTATGCATAAATAAATAAATCTTTAAAAA
>NW_004567129.1:17872670-17885588 GCF_000260355.1 Condylura cristata
TCTCTTTCCCTGTGTTGTTTCCTATTCCTTTCCCCTTTTGTAAATAAACCCATTACTGACCCTTTTGTGTGTGCCTGCAGTTGTGAGCAGGTAAGGCCCCACAGACGGCCCAGTCCACTCTGGGCTACCCTGTAACACAGCTGTGGGCCCTCCCTGGTGGCACAGCAAGTTAAAGCACAGCACCAAGAAGCTAAAGCCACTTCCGCATGAGTTCGATCCCTGCCTGCCCCGGAGGTGACCCACATGGTGCAGCTGACCTCTCTTGACCTACCTGCTGCTCCCCCCAGCAATATACCTCGACGATCTGCCTGTTCCCACCACTCTGTCTCTGGTGAATCCTCTCACCGCCCCTGAGCCTCTGGCCTGCACCCCAGTTCTGTAGGCACAAATAAATAAAATCTAAAAGAAAAGAAGTTCAGCTGCAGCTACCCTTGCTCCTTCCCCAAGGGAAAAAAAGGGGTGGGCCAGGTAGCTGAAGCAGCAGTTGAGGCTTGTGTTTGAAAGAAAAACAAACTGGACACGCCTGGACACTGACTTCCCCCAGATGACAGGCGAAGAAGCAGGCAGAGCAGTGAGGCAGGCAGTGCAGCCCTCCTGAGTGGATTTGGAAGAAGTGCCTTTGCCCGCAGCTGGGAAGGAAAATGGAGAGCTTTCTCCTGTCTCACTTTTCCCTCCTGTAGCACCCACACTTCGGGAAGGAGGCAAAGGGGCAAGTGGAGGCTAATGGGGAGCCATGGAGGGTTTGGAGCGAAGGGGGACATGGCCAGAGTTGAGTCTGCCAAGGTCACTCAGACTGGCATGTGCTGGGTGGAGCGGACTACTAGATGGGGCGACTCTTTTGGGGGGTGGGGGAGGATAAAGGAGGCTTGGGTCATTCTTTGGGCTGCAGTGAGGGTGGGGAGAGCAAGCGGAGCCAGACCCCAGGGCTGCTGGGAGGGTATTTGGAGGGGCTGGTTGCAGGGAGCAGAGGGTTGCGGGAAGAAGGGCTCGAGATATGGGGCAATCTACAGGGTGGAACACCCACACTGGGGGAGACTGGAAAAGGTGGCAGCGACCCCCTGCTACCTGCAATCCCCTACCTGGCTCTGACAAGGACTCTCTTGGGACACAGCAGCCCCCTCTCACCAAGGCAGGGTTGAGTGACCACAGGACAGTGTACTTGCTCTAGCCCACACACTTGTCCCCACCGCAGGGTCATCCAGGCCCTGCTGAGGCTTACTGACTGGCTTCCCAGGGAGAGCCTGCTCCAAACGGTGGTGGGGGCTGGAGGTGGGGGTGAGCCTCAGGGCCTCATCTCTGAATCCTTTCCTCCAGCTGCAGCTTCAGTGACGTGGCCCAAGGGCGACATCTAGAGGCAGCTTCCTGCCTCACGTGGTCTCACTACAGAATCCCGCGGTTCCAGGGTCCCCCACTGGTTTTCATCATGCCATCCCTAGGACTGAGTGACAGCGAGGGAAGAGACCCCCGCTCTTCCATTCTCCCAGGCCAAAGGCCAGTGCAGGGTCAGCTTGACACCCCAAGTGAACCATGGATCCCCTCCCTCCCACAAGTCAAGGAACACACAGCTTGTTGATGACATTTCCCAGTTCTCTCACCCCCTGAACTGCTTTGCCGCAGAGGGTCATTCCAGCAACTCAGTCAAACCCTCTTCTCACACAGCCACGTACTGGCCTCCACCTCACCATCCAGGCCTGTCCTGTGCCCTGAGTCCCAGGTGAGAATGCAGACTGCCCACTGCCCCCACCCTTCCTCAGTGGTCCTTTCCCAGCAAATTGTTCGTTTCCATCCATCCCCCCTCGAGGTTTTTTCTGGCCCTGCACACCCTCCACCCCCTCCTTGCTTCCATGCCCCCACTCAGCTGCCTCTAATCTCCCTCTCGCTGGTTCCTCTCTATCTGCTTCTCCCTGTCCGTCCGTCTGTCCGTCTGTCCACCCATCCACCCGTCCATCTCCGTTCATCCTACAATCAGCAGTCAGGTACGGGGTGTGGAGGAGAAAACAGACAAATTCATAGCAGCACATGGTCCAGACTCCGCGGGGAAAATGGGGGTGAAGTTCGACTGCCTGTGCTACCTCTACCCCGCATATTGATGACAGACAAGCCAGGCCCCCCATCCTTTCTTTTTTAAAATACATTTTTATTTTTTTTACGTCATTCTTCATTTTGTGCATTTTTTAAAATCTTAGTTGTAATCCCCGTGGGCTTCCCTCCACCACTTCATCCTTGTGCCATCACCACAGTCCAGTGCGCTCTTCCCACACCACTTGATCCTTTTCTCCTCTCCACCCCCGTAAAATGTCTCTGGGTTGTAGTTGTTCTTTTTTTTTTTTTTTTCATTTTCACTTTATTACATTTGCTTCCCCCCAACCCCTTACACTCCTGCTATAAGTGAAACCATCCAGTATTTTTATTTTTCTTTCTGGCTTATTTCACTAAGCATGATCCCTTCCAGCTCCATCCACGTTGCTGCAAAAGACATGTGTTTATCTTTCTTATTTGCTGAGTAATATTCTATTGTGTATATGTACCACATCTTTTTAATCCACTCATCCACTTTTGGGCATTTGGGTTGGATTGGAGGAATTAACATCATTAAAACGGCCATCCTACCAAAAGCGATATACAGCTTTAGTGCTATTCCAATAAAAATCTCAATGACATTCTTCAAGAAATAGAACAAATATTGATGATATTTATATGGAATCACAGAAAACCTCAAATGCCCCCATCCTTTCTTAGGTTACTGCATGGCCCTGCTCATTCCCCAGGCCTGCAGATCTCCAGAGGAATTCTCCAGGCCTGCCAGCTATAGTGACCACTCCCCACTCCCAACCTTCACTGCAACTCACAGCCCTGAGTGCCCAATGCCTGGAGCCTGTCCTCACCCCCAGTGGCTGAGTTAATGCCTGTGTGTCATCCCCTAGCTCCTTGCCTCAGACTGAACCTTTCCAGTCTCCACTGTGTCCAGCCACTGGCCTTTGCTGCATGGGGCCCTCTGCATGCCTGGCCCAGGCATAAATCAAATGGGAAAAGAAAAAAAAAAAAAAAACAAAAAAAAAAAAAAAAAAAAAAAGAGCTCAGGGCCCTCCATGGTGGCACAGCAGGTTAAAGCACAGCACTAAGATGCTAAAGCCACTTCAACATGAATTCAATCCCCACCCCAGAGGTGACCCACATGGCGCGGCAGACCTCTTCCGCCCCGCCTGCTGCTCCCGTCAGCAGTGTACTTCATCCATTTGCCTGTTCTGCTCCCCACTCTGTCTCTGGTGAATCCTCTCACCACCCCGCACCTCTGGCCTGTATCCCAGTTCTATATATATAAATAAATCTTTTTTCTAAAAAAAATAGAGTCAGAGCTCAACTTTTCAAGCTTAATTTTTGTTATCCCTCTATTTTTATTATATTCAAAGCGATGGGATATTGGAAAGTCTATGCTATGGAGATCTAGCTCGACACAACAGCCAAAGGCATTAGCAAGAGTTAGCACAACTTTCTATTTTATTCTCAGCAATGACCAAAAACCAAAAATGTTTCTAATTTCTTTTCAGCACCACCTACTTCTCCGCCTCATTCCCACCCACCCTGGGCCAAAATTGTGTGATGAAAGATTTTTTGTGCATTATTATCCGTTTCTGAAAACCCACTGTTGAGACAAGTGTGTGGGCTGGAGACTGGGTCAGATCTAGCTCTACGGGGTGTCACAAGGTTCTTTCAACAAATGGGCCTGTTGTATCATGTCAGAAAGAGAAGGTAATAGCACCGCCTAAAACTTACCATACCCAGACGCTCCACTTTCACCCTTCCCTCCCCCAAATCTATTCTTCCTTAAGATCTAGCTCAACCAACCAGACCACACTAAAGTAGGAATGACTTAATAGTTGTGTTTACTTCTTTACAGAACACCCATGGGAGGGCCCAGAACACCCAAGGCAATGGGTTATGTAGCTTAGTTGGTGGGTTGCAAGACTTAGAGAAGACTTAGTTGGTCTCCAAGTAGCTGCCGCCTCCTCTTTCCCAAGTCGCTTTTAAGATGGACACTGAAGCTGGTTTTACAAGTTGAGTGAAAGAATAAGAAATCCCAGCACACTTTGACACACTTACAACTAAAGTCTTCATTTCCTTTTCTTTCTTTTCAAGTCCCCCTGCAAAGGGTTAACACTAAACAGGGACTTTGTGTGGTCAACAGTCACCAAAAACTTGCAGAGATCACTTCTCTTTGGAGTGGACTTTTGAACAGCCTTGAATGTTCCAAGGCCACATAATGGTGGTGGTACAAAATCTACTAACCTAAAGTCTTAAAAAAAAAAAAAAGAATCAAAGCCAAAAGCAACTTTGCCTCATTTATTTATAACATCTTCATGGTTAGAAAATCAATGTCCAATATGAACATTTGGTAGACAGCTTGAAAGACAAATATCAGTAATTATTAAAGAGCATGGTTAATAAATTTTCCAAGTAAATGCTTGATAATATTTTCTAGGAAGCTAGTTAAACATCAGGTGTCCAGGGCGGAAGGTGCGGAATGTCAGCTGGCTCAGGAAGTGGTCACTTAGCAGCGCTTTCCACTTGGCAAACACCCGGTAGCCACCCACACAAGGGGTAGCACCCATCTTTTTTACCCCAGGTCCAAGATGACCCCAGTCTTTTCTGCCACGGGAAAGAGAATGAACCACTTTAAGAAACTTGGATGGCTCAGTTCCAGGGCGCTGATTCAAGCTGGGAAGGTAAGGCTTCCCAAAAGCTGTCGATGAAGATTGGTCACCAGGGGCTGGTGGACAAGAGTCAAACTAAGCTGGTCTGCACTTCTTTTTGTTCCATACAATTAGTTATTCTCTTCTTTAACGCTCTCCAGTTCCAACTGTTTATATTTTACGTATATTACGAGGTGCCAGTTCAATTGTCAAATGTGAACTTTGCCTGGTGTACCCTAAACCAGAGATCCCTAAACCAGAGATCCCTAAACCAGAGATCTTTTGGACCCATCTGACTTCTAGGCCAAACAGGTATATATATTCACCAACCTCAAAGTTTACATTTTCACTGTAATAAATTAGTTTTACTGTTATAACACCTGAGGTGGTTGCATCTGAGAAATCTGACCTAGTAAACTAACTTAGAACTAATTTCGCCCTCTGTCCACCTCGACCAACCCCAAGAATCAGTAGAGCTTTAAATTCATATATATATTATCTAAATTATGCCACTGTTACCATTTCTTACCTAAAATGATAAATATGTAATTTTAAGCACCAAAGCATACTTCATTCAAAAGTTACATCCAAAATATTAACAATCAATCTCATTGTTATAGTTCAGTTTAAGTCTCAACAATGAAATCTCTACATTAGAGGAATGAGCAATGCCTTGGGAGACCTGACAGACCCCATTAATCTCAGGGTACTTAAAGAGTAGCCCACAGGTCTTGAGGAGGACAAGGAAGCAGAACTGTGGTCAGGGAGACAAGACAAGTTTAACCAGGAGTTCCTTGGATCATTCATGGAAAGAACTGACAGCTCACAGTGGGAAAGGCAGATAATAGACTGGCCTTTCTTCTCTCTTAATATCCCAGATCTATTAAGCAGAGGAAAAACACAGATCCACTTAGAGAAACAGGTGGGAAGTCTGTATTCAATCATCTGTCCCACAAGTTACTGAACCAGATCCATTATGACCTGGGCTCGTCTCCAAAATAGGATTCAGACGCTGTAATCACAGTAAGCGTTCCAAGGATATGTTAGAGCCTGGCTGACATTAAACACAAAGGATGTTGGACAAGCAGTGCCCTCAGTTCTAGAAACAAACTTTCATGATAACAGAACAACAGTAATTTATATTTCCAAGATATGATCTAGATCTTATCAGAAGTCATGATGGTTTCAGAGTAGGACTGAGACTGAAGCACTTGGAAGAGTTTCTAGACTGAACAGCGGGACTAGGAAATGTGCAAGGACATGTCCCCAAGCTGGCAGTCTCCCAACACTTGAATGTCACTGTGACAGCTAGGAATGAGGAAGCCACACCTAGCTACTTGCTTTTTCTCTCCTTGTGTGGCCCAGGGGGCTGAAATGAGGAAAAGGATCAAGCAATGTGGTGCAGGAAGATATAACGGTCAGTTTTGTGCGATTATATTTGTGCTTCCATGTCGGGACATGTTTCCATTGTTTCGATGTGCAGACATGAAATTCATTCCCCGAAAGAGGGTCCACATGGTTTTATCCCAGTCAATGTGTCATCTGACATGTCACCCCTCGCTGCTCCCACTGCCTCTCAGGACCCAGCTAGAGAACTGACCAATGAGTGTTCTCAAATCTCTCATGTTTTCACCTTTCCGCTGAATCTGAAGTCCGCAGCCAGTGTGTATGTCAGTCCCACTTCATGTCCCACAACTACCAGCTGTGACCACATCTTCTCCTTCCCTGCAGCCATCTGAAGAAGGAACAGTCTTTCCAGATTGTACTGCTTGCTCGCCAGCAGCAGGTTGAAGGAGTTCCATATAGCAGAGGTGGAAAGAGTAGGAGGTGGAATTAACAAAAGAATTTTTGAGAGGTATAACCAAGAAGGTCAAGTGCTTTAAATAAACCTTTAGAGGTTAAGCCAGGGAGGAGATTGTACTGATTCAGGAAAGGTCAGGAATAAAGGTCAGCATGGCTCAAAGGTTAAGCGGGGGGTGGGGGTGGGGGGGGTGGAACACAGTGAAAGACTGAAAGTCGCACAAATTCCAGCTAGTCCAGGGGCCTAGGCCCCCTCATCCTTGGCTGAATAACCAAGAAGTTATTCCAAGCGTGCTTACTGGCAGGCGTTTCTGCAAGCTAGAGGACTCAAATTTAAAATAAACTAAAACAGAACAGAATGCAGTCTTATAAAACGGCTTCACAAATATAACTACCAAAAAGAAGTTAGAGTATTGCATAGAAAACTGTCATGTAATAGGCCTTATAAACCTAGGTCTTAATAACTTAAAAATTATAAAATAAAACCTACCCTTCATAGTCTAGAAGGCTACAACTGTGAACTGAGAATTATCAGTTTTGCAGCAAGACCCTAGAAGATGCTTCCAAGTTGTGGGCATCACAATTATATATACCCCTGGGAGGCTCAGGCTGAAGCCATCTAACATAGTGTGTTTATGAAAGGCCTACATGCACCCAAGCCAATTCTACGGTCTCCACGCTCTGCCTTCTCTGCAAAGGAGAGGTGACCAAAACAGGCAGGGACATAACATCACTGCTGCTGTTTATAAACCTAAGCTGGTGTTTTTTGTCGTCTTTTTTTCTTGCATGTTAGTCTATTAAGCAAGTTACATCTGCCTGCCCTTTTAAGTCAACTTTGAATAGCCAGTTTAAGAGTAAAAGAAACTGTTTTAGAAAAGCATTTGAGTTCATGTTGGCGACAGGATGAGAACCTCTTACCCCCCCTTGTAATATGTCTCAATTAAGTCTGAGTTGAAATACACCACAGTGATAGTGATATCATCCCTGTACATCCGCGCCAAGTCCTCCGGGAGCGTCAGCATTGCTGCCAGCCGCTCGGGATCCAGCTCCCCGTACTCGTTGCTCCCGATGGCGTGTCTGATGAGACGCGTGGCTGCGTTCTGGTCGGCGGCGTGGAGCCCCTTGGCTTTCTTCTGCAGCAGCAGGCTTTGCATGAGTCCCAGATTGGTGGGTCTCTGGGCCAGGGCTGGCTTGTGCTGACCCTCTTCAGTCAGGTGCTGCACCACCAGTCTCACCACGTCTTCGTTGTCCAGCACATCCCACAGGCCATCTGAGGCCAGCACAAGGAACTTGTCCTGGGGCCTGAGCCTGTGGTAGGTGACCTCAGGCTCAGCCGTCAGGTAGGGGGGAGTATAGTAGTGTGGTGGGGTGAACTGATAGATGTTGAGGGCCTCCGTGTCAAAGCCCCTGTCCAGGACACTGCGCTGTAGCTCTTTACTCCACTTCAGCTGGACATCCCCAAAAGCCCTGCAGGGCATGAGGATGCCCAGAAGCCTGTTGTCCATGATGACAGTCCTGTTCTCTGACTCAGGATGCTCCCTCTTCAGCCGTGACAGCTCGGCTTCATTCCAAGCGTTATGGTCTCGGGTGAGAGGCAGAGAGGACCACACGCCATTGTCCTCTTGGACACCGAGGATGGCTCGGCAGTCGCCAGCATTGGCCACATGCAAGTGAACTCCATTGACATGGGCCATGCAAGCTGTTGCTCCGGAGAACGCTACCTGGAGCGAAAGGTTTCTCGTCATCTCATCTTCCAGGGGAGCCTGGATTTCCAGCGAGATGTCAGAATCCAGTCTCTGGAAGGAGTACTTCAACGCTTCTTCAATGTTCAGTCCCATTTCCATGTGCAAGTCAAGCAGCTCCTGCCAGTAGACACGTAGGTGATCAAGGTGCACGGAGGTGACATCCTTGTAGATACTGTCCCCTGGGTGCTTGAGCCACTGCAGGATAGGCAGGAGGGGCTTCATGCTCTCCACTGCGCCCTCCATCTGCTCCAGAGTCTGCTGCGACATCAGTGACACTGCCATGTAGTAGAAGAGCCTCTCGCTCACTGCTTGAGCACAGGCATGGCCACCATGTCCATCGAAGATGCCAAACAGCAGCCCGCTGGTCTGCAGGCAGGACGCTGCCCCTTGCCGGTCTTCCCCTGGGGAATTGGCAGCCAGCTGGTTGCTCTCGAATCGCAAGACGGAATTAGGGACTTTGCCGACTAGGTCGAGAATCTTGTGGGCTGACTCACCAGCACGCAGCACTTCATTTACCTGCTCAGGGCTCAGCTGCAAGTGGAAATCATCTTCTTCCGTGGAAGTGTGTCTGCAGGCTTTCTGCAAAGCAAAGCCTGGACCTTTAAGGGTGGCTGGTGCAGGGGGAAAGAGGCTCCATTTTGACTTCTTCCTGTTGGAGGCACACCTCGAGTACAAACGTCGTCCCCCTTGTAGCGTGGTGATGCCGCTCCTTGCAGAATTTAATATCCAGTACGACACAGTACTTGACATTCTGCAGCTACACCAGTAAGTATTCCTTCAGCACAAAGGTTTTTGAACCTGAAAAATAGAAAGCTTGAGAAAGTTTCCATTTTAATTTTCTTAAAAATATTGACTCTGAGACATTTTCCCAGGTGGAATGGGAAATAGGATCAAAAATGGGGGTGGGGGGACAGTGCACTGGACTATGGTGGTGGCACATGGGTGATTTGGTGATGGGAAACCCACGGGGATTACAAGTGAGGTGGAAAAAGGCACAACATGATGTAAAAATAAACTATTGTATTATTTTTTAAAATTATTTTTAAAAATCCAAAAAAAAAAAATTGACTCCCAAACTTTGCTACTACCATGAACAAAGTGATTTAAGGTAAACCAGTGAAAAATCAATTTCACACACTTATCTAGATAAAAGAGCCATCAGACACCCTGCTTCACTTGCCAAAGTTCCAGTTGTTTATCAGAGTGATGGGAGCACAAGTCTCATAAGGGCTGGTGAGGATTAATGAAATTTGTCCCTTCCCCTCTGAAAAGGGGAACTTTTACATTAATCATTAGGTACATACTAGCCCAGATATTCCGTACCCATTTTTATATAGACCCCCGCGGCCACTACCACCACCACCAGAACCAGCCCCCTTTTTAGATAGCTGTAACCACAACTTTGACTCTGTTTTCCCTGTTCAGGGCATTTTACTTAGCTTTCACAATGAGTAATAATACCCCATTTTGGTAAAAAACCATTCACAATTTACTTAACCATTTTTTGTTGTTGGGGATTCAGAGGTCTTTCCCACTGGATATTTATAAAATACCCAACTACCCTCCCTTATGTGGCAACCTTTCCCCTACTTATTTCCCAAAGGAGGCATCAGTGGGTCAAAGGGTGTAGACTCATTGCCAAACTGATTTCCAAAAGGTTCACATTTGCCTCCACAAGGGCATGAAGGAAAGAGTTTCCTAGCGCCTTCAACAGCCTCTAGTGGTATTTTTCCTTAGACAAAAAAAAAAAAGCTGCTCTACTTTCTATTTCTATTTTCTCGGGTGACCAGGGAGGAGGAGTGTTTCCCACGTGTTTTAGGATTTCATTTACGTATCTGGTCCTCCCCAAATCTGCCTGTTGGGGTGTAACTGAAAACTGTTCCTCCTCCACCCAGGGTCCCCCTCCAAGCCTACCCCAGCAGAACCTGGGGCAGGAGAGGTCAGTCCAGGAACAAGAGGGTGTCCGCTCTCCTTACCCCCACCCCCACTCCCACCCCCGCACCCCGGGGGCCCTGCAGGGGAGCCAGGCAGCGATGTCTGACACAAAGCCGTCTGCCACGGCCTGGCCCCAAAAAGATTTCCTGTCCGTACAGAAACAAGTGGGTCCCAAGTTCAAGTCTCTGACCCACAGTTTCAAAGACAGGAGGGTGGCGCCCGGAGTTTCCCGAAGTTCGACCTCCTTCCAACACCCGCGCCAACCACCGCGCAGCTGAGCGCGCCCCGACGACCCGCTGCTTTCTGAGCCCCAGATTTCCAGCGGGTAAAACTGGGGACCGGTTCCGGACGCCGAGCTCAGCGGGGTGCCGAGCTCAGCGGGGTGCTCCAAGGACTAAAGCGGCTAGTGCGGGCGTCCTGGCGCACAGTCAAGGTTCCTGGCCCACGTGGCGCGAGGCGCGAGTGGGGTGACCGTGGCTGTGCGCCCTGCTCCCCTCTGTGGCCGCGGGCCCGCCCCCTCACCTCATCTCACCCGGCTCTCCACCCAGTCACCCGAGCCGACGCCGTGGGTGAGGGCTAGGAGCGGGCAAGGCCGGGGAAGGGTAGAGGCTTTCCCATCCCGCGCTCGAGCCGCTTCCTACCTCGGCGCCCCGCGCTCTCACCAGCCAGCACCACGGCCACGGGGCCCGTCCCGTCCGATCCGCGCGTGCGCAGACTGCCACGGCTGCTGCCACTCGAGCCTCAGCTCCGCGAAGGGGAACCCTCCCTGCAGATCCTGCTCAAGAAGGAAGCATCCGCACGCGGGCTTTTATTGGTTCGTCTGCGAAGGCGGGTCCTTGACGGACGGCGAGATTGCCCAATGGGCGAGAGGGCCGACCCGAGGGGCCAAATCCGGTTCCTCCCCACCCCACCCCACCAACCTTCCCCACTCCCAGTCACCCCCTCGGCTCTGCGGACAGGTAGGTTGAACTCTGCTATGGACCCGGCAGTCATAGGTCTAATCAAACCCACCACGTGACCGTCCCCCTCTGTGCACCCCAATCCACAACCTCCCCCATTCCTTACTGTTAACAATACTCTAGGGTTTCCCATCCTATGTGTGTGTTGGAGGGGGAGGGTGGAGAGGTGTTAGAGTCTTTCCTGAGTGCTACCCCCTGATATTCAGCCACCTGCACATTCCGCCCCCACCACCCAGACCCCTGGAGGTCCTAAGTACTCTTTAAACACAAATTATCCTGAGCACAGTTTCCGGGCAAACCTGCTCTTTCTCTTCTCCCCTAACCTTGTAAGAGCCCCATACTCTGCCCAGATCCCCAAGCTAGAAGCCTGAAGGTCATCTTGGCTGTTCCCCTTCTCTATTTCCCCGCTTTGTGGATTATCTAGTCCTGTTAAAATTATCTCCTAAAAAAACTCTCCAGTTTAAACATTTGCCTCCAGTTCCTCCAGCACCCTATTCTGATCTCATCTGGCCTCCCCACCTCCAACTTCTGCTTGGTCCAGCCGCCCTTGCTCTTCAGAGTGACTCTGCTGAAACTCAGACTCCAGCTTTGAACTCATTGATTCCCCATGGGGCCGTTGGACCTTGAACTGACAATTTACACTGGCTTGGCCATTGATGTTGACGTTAGTGGTTGGTTGGGTGAGAACAGCTGATAACCCGGACATCAGGTATTCTCTTGTTCCTATCCATTGTGGGATTACAGTTAATGTTTGCTTCCTTTTAACTTGTTTTAATAGGACTCTAATACTAACAGTGGGAAGTTTTCCCCTGGTGACAAAAAGACAGAGAGATCACCAGAAAAGGCCACTGAGGTCTGCTGGAAGACACACTGGCTCACCAGGGGAGGCTACCTGGACTCAAGGTAAAACCTCTCCTGTCAGACTTGCACTGGTATTTTTATACTGCCACTCACCCTTGACCCTTTCCAGTAGTTCTTCCAGTGAATCAGAAGTTAGACTGTCTTTCTTCCTGAATACTGAGAGCTGTTTCAATGTCAAACTAAAAATAAGTCTAAGGGATTCTAAATAAATAATACTTTTTTTTTTTGGGTAAAGCTAGTCCATTTCAGGCTTCAGAAGGCCATCCTTTAAGACAGAGTCGCACAGTTTCCTACTCAATCTGCGGGTTTTTATGGGTGCCTAAAATGTGAGTCCTGAACCCACCACTGCAGACACATGGAGTGCCGTCCCACCACACATTCCTGAGGTGAATAACATCGTTTCAATAATTGTGAAACCGCAGTTCTCCTCTGTTAGCACACAGGCACCACCTCCGGAGTAAAGATGTACCCTAGAGTTTGTGTGCATGGAACACTTGCTTAAAGATCATAACCAGCTCAGTCACCCTATCTATGAGGTCTAACCCAAGAACTCCATACGGTGTCCCACAGCTTCCTTGTCCCAAGGTTTTCTAAGAAAAAATGAAGGAAAAGGGTTATCTCTCCCTTGAGAAGGGAAAGCAGAAGTTCAGTAGCCATTTCCAAGAAAATGTGTGTAAAAAAAAAAAAACAACACTCCACCTTAGTCAAAACCAGGGAAATGGAATGAAAATGACATACTGATGATGTCAGTCAACACTGAAACACGACTGATATCTATCTCAGGTGAGTGGGCCTTGTCATTTATCTGGAGGAATGTAAAGTGGTGCTACCCAATGGATGCATTTTTGCTCTACTAATTCTACTTCTTTTAATTTATCCTAAAGCTGCACCTTGGAAATTCTCTGTATGAAACACTGTAAAAAAAAA
>NW_004567129.1:17886175-17889569 GCF_000260355.1 Condylura cristata
TGTATGGAGTCAATTCATTCCAACTCCTGGTTGCAATTTTAGCCTCTGCCCAAAATGGACTTTTAACTCATTCCATTTCAAAGGTCCCACCTGCACTAATGAGGTCACCCGCACGCCGAGGCAGCTGGTCACACAGCCTGTTTCCTCTCACCTTGTCCAACCCTCTGACTACAAAAACTTTCCATTGTGCAACTCCTTGCAGGGCCTGCCGACAAGGTGCCGCCCCATCACTGAATCCTTTGATGAAGCCAATTTGATCTCCAAATTTATTCAGGTGAAATTTATTTTTCAACAATACAATTTACATCACCCCATCTCGCATCTCATACTACCAGAAGCAAAACTTTTAAAAAGGACAGTCTGGTTTTCTCCTTTTCTGTCGGGGACTGGCCCCAACTATCCAGCTGTTGGGGTGGTGGGGGCGAGACAGGCAAGGCCCTGTGGTGGGAATATCCTTTTAAAATTGAAGGGCAGTCTGAGGAGTCACAGGTAGGGAGATAGAGTTCTTGCATTATTCGGGCAGAGCTGTGCAGATAAATCCTTCCATGGAATGTTAGGAAAGTTGGATTGGAGGCTGGCCTTGTGTTACAAGAGATGGTGGCAGCCAGCTTCTAGCTGAATGACAACATTGTAACACCCAGCCTTATTCCATGGTCTGTAGACGCCTGGATGTCATCTTTGCTGTCGCCTTTACCACTGAGTGCATGAGCTTGCCTGTGCTGTGGCCTTGCCTCCCCAGAGGCATCAGGAAAACCCAGCTGCCTACTAAGGTAGCTGCATCCCAGGCTGTGATGACCTGGGCCGGAGGGGCCCCCTCTCCTGGGAACACAGCGTGATCACCCCTCTGCCACATCTTCCCGTCCCAACCCCCACTCAGGCCTATTCACTGGGGGACTGGAATTTCTCACCACCCTGGAGGCCCAAGCCTCCTGCTTGCCGGTTTTCCTAGGCCAGCCTTTCTGTCTCTCGGCCCTATGTAGACCGACTTGGAAAGGGGGTGCCATGTGGGCCTTGTAGTTATCACTTGCATACCAAGTTGCTAGTAACTCATATCTTATCATGGGAAAGGGGAGGCAACAGGACATTGAAAGAGCCCAGGAGCCCCCCAGGATTCTCGGTCTTTCGCTTGCAGCAGGTCATCTGCCTGAGCCAGCAGAACTCTTCTTGAGGCCTGCCGGAGGAGCTCTCTAGGAAACTGTGTATAAGTGGGGAGCCTCTCTACATCCTCCCAGAGTGGCCCCTCCCTGACCAGGGTTGGCAGTGGCAACTCCTCGAGAAACCAGGGACCTGGAGCAGGTGGGGGGTGGCGCCCTGGGCCACAGTGACCCTCCCTGGACCTGAGTGGTGACCTGGGCCTAACAGGCTACCAGTGTGGGATCAGAGAGGCCAGGAGGGAGCTACTGGCTGGAACAGATTGCAACAGAGACTTCTTGATCATAGCAACGCTTCACTTATACACTTCTCTTCCTCCTCCCTGCATCTTTGTGTGCCGAGAAAAGTTGAGTCCAATACCAGCCAGCTACTACAACGCTTCCTTCTTCTAAGCTGTAGGCACTTCACATTATTTCCATCTCTTTCTTTCTTTGATTTTTTTAATGCGCAGCCTGTATTTAATAATCAGGGCACATGTCTGTCTTATGCATGCACGCACAGGAAGGGGAAGTGAGAAGGCACCTGGTCCGCACTCTAGCCCTGGGGCGGGGCGTGGAGGGAGAACTATTTGAAATCAGGTGAGAGTCTCTGATAAGACAGGCTTTGGGAGAGGTCTGAAGAAAGGTAGGGGTGAGCCAGGCAGTGTCTGAAGAGAGCAATCCAAGAAACATTGGGGACAAAGGTCCTGGCCTTGTGGGTAGGGAGAAGGGAAGGGCTAGGATTTTATGGCCAGGGCCGCCTGCCCAGTCTCTAGCCCTTGGGTCAGTGCTGGAGAGGGCTTGGACCACCACCTGGCTATTTCCTGGCTGATTCCAGAAAATGTTCTGTGCCAAAAGGGTCTGTCCACCCTCGAAAGACATTCTCAGAAACAATGGCTTCTTCAAGGCATGGAAAAATCCTGCAGTGAAAGGAATTTATCCGGCTTTATTGCAGCAATTCAGACATTTCACTGTGAACCTTCTTTTGGCTATAAAGTCTCTGTACCTCTGAACCTATGCTTTGTATTTGGTGAAGCCTCCTTCATCCATTCTTGGAAGAGCAAAATAGAATCCAGACAGCTAAACTGACTTCTCCAATTTCCCCAGAGCTCAAGTTTCTGGCTGAGATGAGTCTGGACCCTGCCAAGTCACTCTTCTGGTAGCTTCTGAAACACATTGATAGCTTGACGGGGGCCAGTTTAGGCTTCTCCCAAGCCATGTAAAAAGCTCCCATACATGCCTCCTGGAAGACATGCACATTCTCACCGTGTGTGTTGGGTTAGCCTTCTTTAGGTAAAGACGGTAATTGATGGGGTGCCTTCGTCTCTGTGGGTGCTAACAATAGTGCATTTCTGTTGAACCTGACCCCCAAGTGGGCAGTGCAGGGCTAATGCATCTCAAACACACACAGGGACAACCAACACACTCATGTTAGCCAGTAGTGACCATCAAATCCTCCATCTGAAAAAGCCGAGATCCATGAACTAGATACTTTGTCTTCCAGGGTGGTCCTGTGACCTTAGGGCTCATTTTTAACTCCCCTCCCCCCCAATACTTTTTACATCTGTTTTTTCCAAAGAATAAGAACCTCCTCAGGCACAGGACACCCACCTCATGTAACGTGGTGGTTTAAGAGGCTGGACCTAAGACCAGAGCCCCAGCCCTGCCATCAACAGGATATGTGTTTTGGGCAAGGCCTCAATGGAATTTGGGGCCCATTTCTCCATCTGCTAAAGGAAGGTTGCCATCCCCAAGTGTGTTGTGGTATTGGTACCCCCAGCTGTGGTAGCCACAGAATGAGGTCTTGGGAGGGGGGCAGGTAGGGGTATTGAGGCAGAGCTGACCTCCTTTTATTGGCTCCAGAGCTATTTCTGTCTGAAGAACCAAGACCTGTCACTATAACCAGGACACCCCCATCCCCAGGCTGTGCTGGAGACTGGGTCAAATTTGATGCAGCTTTTTTCCACACTAACCTTCAATTCCTCGTGACGACCTGCAGGCCTTTGCCCTGCTGCAGGCCTTTGCCCTGCTGTTCCCCTGCCTGGAAGGCCCCCCTCTAACCTCTCTGCCTTTGGGGGACACGAGGGCCAGTGCCCCTACCTTCCAGGCATGCCCTTGCCCAGTAGCTCAGCAGTGCTCGTTGGCCTGATCTGCACAATGCTGGGACCCCTGGCCTGCCGGGAAAGCAGGCACACATGCAGAGAAAATGCCTGAAATGTTTGACATGCAGTAACCTGCTGGGCCAGGCTGTGCTTCCCGGCGAC
>NW_004567129.1:17890049-17904166 GCF_000260355.1 Condylura cristata
GGGAGCAGCGGGCAGGTCAGGAGAGGTCTGCCACGCCATGTGGTCACCTCCGGGAAAGGGGGGGATGGAACTCATGCTGAAGTGGCTTAAGCTTCTTAGTGCTGTGCTTTAACCTGCTGTGCCACCAGGGAGGGCCAAAGCTGACTTTTTTTTTAATAATGTGTATATTTTCTTTGATTTTCATGGAAGGCTCAGAATGGGAGGCTCCGCATTATTGATTACAAAAAGTAGGTTGAAGAAGATTGTGAGAATTTCATGACCAAAACCAGAAACCAAGAAAGGTTTTGAAATGAATGATTTCATTTACTCAAAGGCCCAAACCAGACAAATGTAATTGATGTTATTAGGACTCAGGATGGTAGACTTTGGGGAGGCAGGAAGTTGATGAGGTCATGGGGCTTTTGGGGTGATGGACACGTAGATTTACCGATGTGGGGTCTGGTGCTACCAGTGTCTTCAGACACTGAGTATATATACACTTTGCTGTGTAGACATCATGCTCCAACTAAATAAGAGCTTGAAGCGAAAAGCCACAAAATGATGTAAAAATAAGCTATTATAATTAAAAAAAAAAAACAAAAACAAAGCGAACATCACCAAGTAGTATAGGACAAACTATTATTGTTAGCCTGAATCATTCTTATGACATTACTCTGAAAAGTGAGTAATCTGAACCTCTTCACAAGGAAACACCTGACAAACTCAAGTGAGATTCCATGCTCCCTAACCAGCCTATGCACCCCAAACCTATATCCTGGGAGTCTGGGTGGATTGGCCAAGAGAGTGCAAAGAATGATTGGTAATTTTTTGTTATAAAAGACAACCTAGGGCCCACTGGCAATATCTGAATAAGATACATTGATTAGATAGTGACCGGAACAACGTTAATTTCCCAGCTTTGGTTCTCGTGAATGCCCTTGTTTTTAGGAAAACAGTTAGAAATGTATATATGTGGAGAGAGAGGGCATGAGAGAGAAGATGAGGAATCTGTGGGGTCACTGTATTATTCTTTCAACTTTTCTGTATGTCTGAAATTATGCTAAAGTAACAGAACTTTTTTTTACAAATTTTGGGGGCCAAGGGGCCATGGGCCTGGCACCCTAAACGTTGGCCATTCCTTTCTCTGGTCCCAGTCCACAATGTGTCCGACCCCCTTTTCCTTCCTAGGCCCAGTGCTGTCTGGACTCCCTCCCGGTATCTCTCCTCCGCCCGTTGCCACTCCTTTTCCCTCCTCACCCCCTGGCAGCTCCACAGGGATCGTCCCTCCTTGCACCTCTAGCCCTGCCCCCTCTACTCCAGACCTTTTTGGGCTCCCCATGGGCCCTGGGAGAGCATGCCAGGCCCTCCAGGACTCCAGCCCCTGCCCCGCTTTCAGCACCACAAGCACATCTGCACCTGCTCTCCCCTCTGCCTCCAATGTGCTGTTCAGGTCTCTGCCTTAGAACACCAATTGGAGCTGAATTTCAGGTGAGCCAGAGCCCCCCTTTTCTCTACCTGCACAGCCCTTGCTCTGCCCTCGTCAAACCTTCACCTGCCCGGCACCCAGGTCCCTCCCCACATCCTGTGCTGGACCCACCCCCATGGGAGCAGAGATGACCCGGCAGTCTCTCAGTGGTGGGTGAAAGGCTTTATTAATCAATGCAAGGACGATTGTCACGTAGGTGGCTTTGGTGGCTGGGTGAGGACGAGAGGCGATACTATATAAGCTGCAGCCAGCACCTGCCCTTAGCAGCAGGAGCTGGAGAGAGGAGGCCGTGTCACCTCCAGCAGGCTGTGTGCTGATTTTAAAGGCCTGGCAGTGAGGTGCATGTGTGGCGGAGGCCTGCAGAAGAGGTAACGCCGAGAGGGCAGCTCTGCCCACCTCTGATTATTGCTTGAGTCTTTCTGGCAGTGCCAGCTGCCTGCCCCAGAGAGCTCAGGTCTCGTCCATCACAGTGTAAGCTCAGGGCGGGCTCACCGCCACTGCCAGTGGGGAAGACAAGAAGAGGTTCCCAGAGGCCTTTGGAGCGTGGAGAGCAGAGGCAGCGCCAGGCTCGGACCACGCTGGGCTCCTGTCCCCCGGGCAGCGAAACGAAGTCCCCAACTTGAGGACCCTGTGTAGAACCTCCAGGGTGGCCAAGGAGCAAGCTGACTGAAGGGGGTCCACAGCACCCCCAGGCAGGGAGCCTCAATGGTTTGGTGTCTGCTGAGCATGGAAGCCCTTGGGAAGGTGGTGTCCTCGTGGGCCATTCAGGCCTGGAAGGAGGCCTTGACCACACGCCCCTTCAGTGGCTGAGGTGGCCGAAAATTGTTCACCATGTGGATCCTCTCATCATCCTCTGAGGTGAAGAGCAGGCTCCGGAACTTCTCCATCTTGAGGAGGCAGAAGAGACACTTAGGGCAGAATGGGTGGGGATGGGGGTTCCTTTTTGACCCCTGACAACATCCTCTGCTTCTCCCTCCTCTTGCTATCCTAGGCCTTCCTCCACACGCCATCCCTCTTTGGGACCCCAACCTCAGTTACATGCTCTGGACCGTGGAACCTGGCTCCCACCCTCCGCGATTCCAGTTCAGAGTCTAACACAATAGGGGAGTTCCCAGCATCAGAGGGTCTCCCCTCTCAGCCTAGGCCAAGAGGATTAACCAAGTCAGCGCCCAGCCAAGACTACATGTTTACATGTTTGTTAGCCGTGACTGTGGGACCGCCGGCCGTGGGGGCTGTAGAGACAGCCTCGCCCCAGGGGACCCTCTACCTGTGCTCTGGGAGGACTCACCTGCCTCTCAGAGATCCTGATGGGCTCCCGGAGCACAATCCAGGTGACGCTCTCGCTCAGTGGGGGCGTCGTCAGGGAGCCTGGGTAGGTCCAGTAGTGCCAGCTGGCAGGCAGAAGGCACTTGGGGTTGAAGCAGCTGAACTGGGCCTTGGTGTCCTGGGTGCAAGTAGGGGAAGGCAGGCTTCAGTGTACCCCCGCCCCCCAGGAGGGACCAGCAGGCTCCCCACCCTGTTTGGTCAACAAGATTTGCACATCTCCATGGCCTATAGATGCAAATCCTGGGCGGTCTGCACTCCCCCACGCTGTCTCCCAGCCGCACGGGCCCTCCACTCGTGGGCGTGGAAAAGCTGGGGCTCCTGGAGCTCTTTGGTCACCCCCAGGGGTGCCATGAGCAGGTTGGCTGAAGGGCGTCCACAGGACCTGTCTCCTGCCTTTTTTTTTTTAAGATTTTTTTTTATGCATACAGAACTGGGGTACAGGCCAGAGGTGCAGAGGTGGTGAGAGGGTTCACCAGAGACAGTGGGGAGCAGAACAGGCAGATGAAGTACACTGCTGAGGGGAGCCGCGGACAAGTCAGAAGAGGTCTCCAACCATGTGGTCACCTCCAGGGCGGGCATCGAACTTGCACTGAAGTGGCTGCGGCCAGCTTGCAGTGCTGCGTCCTAACCCACTGTGGCACCAGGGAGGGCCAGTGTTTCCTGCCTTCTGTACCCTTAGTGACATTGCCTATGAGACGAACATTGACGCCGCCATAATCTTATCAATCCTACACCCACTAGAATGCAGGCTCGGCACTCAGCTGGGCCGGTGACCCTGATAAAGGGGACTCAGCAGCGGGGGCTGACCTGGACCCTCCATCTCGGAGAGGCTTTGCTGAAGGACAGAGGTGTGGCTGGGCCCCTCCATGGTCTGGCCTCTAGCTCCCTCCCCACCAGGCTGCTCTGTGTCAGGGGCCTGCACCTCTGTTCTCACCTTAAATCGAACCATGTAGAGTGCATCCGTCAGGCGGTTCATGCTGGGGTGCTCGTCCCCGGTCTGCCAGGGAGAGGGTCGTGTGAGCCCAGCGCCCACTGGGTTCTGGAGCTCCGGACCCTCCTCACCCCGATAACCACCTCTCACCTCCAAGAAGACACCGACCACAGCCAGGCCATCGGGCGCCGAGGCCGCCTCCCCGAAGGTGCTGTACTTCTTGGCGTTCCAGTGAACCAGGTGCAGCTGTTGGGTGGTGGTGATCACGGCTTAGCACCTCCAAGGAGCAGTGGGAGCTGATGCCAGGCCACTTCCCGACACACTCCCGGCCCCTCTGCAGAAGGGGTGGGCTGTCAACCCGCCCAGGGCGGGGTTCCTGGGGAAGCCGGGGACTCCCCCAAAGGCCACAGATAGCACCTACCCTACACTGGGCCCAATATTTCCTGAATCCCAGGGGACCCAAAGAGGGATCTGCTTGGGCTCTACCCTTCATGAACGGTGAAGTAGATAATGGCCACCCAATATGACACCATCCTGAGGGTGTGGCACCCACTGTTGAGTCCAAAGGATAAGTATAGATTTATCATCCAGGCAAATCATCCAGGCAGAGAGAACAGCATAGGCAAAAGCTGAGAGGGTAAGCAGAAGCCAGGTGTGGGCAGGGGAATTATCACCTGCAGGTCAGAATGGGAAGCGAGAAGGGGAAGGCCAGGCAAGGCCAGTTCCTGCAGGCCCTGGGTGCCAGGCTCACCCCTTGAACGGTTATTAGCCAGAGTGGGGTGGGGTTGGATCTGCCCTTTAGAAAACTTCTAGACACACAAACCAGAATGGCAGTGGGCAGAGCTCAGGTGGGAGACCCCGTGCTGGGGGTGGGTATCTCTCCCAAAGTCCCCTGCGTGCTTCTCATCCTCTCCAGAGCCCCCTGCTGACATCCCACAAGCCCCTGGCTATCCAGGGCCCCGGCTGGTAAGGAATTCAGGTGCCAGAGGGTCTTACCTCGCTGGGGAATGACCTGCCATCCACTGTGTGCTCGGAGCCCACGCCATGCTTCTTGCCCCAGTGGAAATGGAACTGCTTGAGCCGGTAGGGCCCGTCCAGGGGGCCCCCAGTCACCACTGCAGGAAGAAGTAGGGCATGTAGCAATTGGCGTGTGAGGGCCCACGCCACGCCCAGGCAGCGGAGCCAGGCTGAGGGTCGGGGTCAGGAGGGGGACACAGTTTCCATTTTGAAAATTCGCTGGCCTCAGAGAGCTAGGGGTTAGCCACCACCCAGCTGGGCCCAGGCAGATTCTTAGCTGGGCCCAGGCAGAAATCCTGGCAGCCCGTAGGCAGCAGAGGAAGCTGATGCTGCAATCTATCTCTCCATCTGGCCAGTCTCTCCATTCCTGCCCAGTTCTGCATGCGAGCTGGGACCTTGCCTACCAGCCCCTACCTGGCTTCCATTACCACTAACAAGAGGCTCCATATCTGGGTTCCTGACCCAGAGCTGAGTCAGGGGATTATCTTGTTCAGTCTTCATTGTAGCCCACGAGGGACAGAACTTAATATTATCTCTGTTTTACCAAGAAACTAGCACAGAGAGAGCAAGGCATTTGCCCAAGGTCACACAGCAAGGCACTGAGCTAGGGTTTAAGCCCATATTTCCTTCCTAAGTCCAGAAAGAGACAGAGCTGTCACACTGTGTAGCTGGAAACTTGATTCTCCCCAGGACCAGGCATTGTCTAGAGCCAGCTCCTGAGGCCCCCTGCTCTGAGGGCTGGGTCCAAGTTCCCTGAGTGTCCCTCCCAAGTCTTTTTGGAAGGTCCCACTTGTGCTAGTTTTGTGACTTTCCCACCCTGATACCTGGGAAGCTGGGGCCACGCGTGAGGCCTCCTGGGACTGATTAAGTTTCTAACTGAAAGGGATCTGGCAGTGGAGGGAGCCCCAGCAAGGCCTGAATGTGAGCCCCTGGATCAGGTGACGGCCCAGAGCTCAGCGTTCCACTAGGCCCCTCTAGGATGGATGACCAGGGCAGGGCCTTGAGGTTGTGGAGAAGGGATAGTCCAGAGGCCCCTCCTGTCCTGCCTTAACTGAAAAGCAGGATCTGCTCATGGCCATGTTGGACAGTTGACAAGGGAAATCCTGGAGGGAGGGTTTGCTGGGCAGGGTCCCCATCAAACCGCTCCATCCTGGGGAGGGAGAAGCAGGTGGGCCTGCAGGCTGAGCTCCCTCACGTGAGCTAGGAGCACCCCCCCAGGACCTAATAGTGTGGTCCCTCAGCGTGCACGCCCTTAGTCTCCCCTCCTTCTTAACAGAACACACTGCTATTCATTTGCACTCACGATGGGCTCAGCATTCTGCTGGCATCAAATCCAATTCCATGGTGACCCTCAGGGGGATACACTATTGCTGTCATTGGACAGATGTGACACTGAGCCTCAGAAAGGAGGGCATCCTGCCCCAGGCACACAGCTGCTGTTGTAGCAGGCCTCCCTGCCTCGCCTCCAACCTTGCCCTCTTTCTGCTGGCTCCCTTAACTCAGACCTGGCTATCTGGGTGGGGAAGGGAGTCCCAGAGGGGCCTGAGCTCCTGGCTCAGTGCCCTAGGTAGGTCCTTCGTGGCCCTTCCCCCACAACAGTGACCTTCACTGAGTTATTGATATTTGAGTTGAGGCCTTGGTGACCTCCCAAGGCCACTAAAGGTACACCCTGTCATGTAGGGTTATTCAAAGTCCATGTCCCTTTTCAAAGGTCTGGGTCAGAGACTTCTGAGGAGCTGACAGATTTCCCCTATTCTGCAGCAAGAGCTTATCTGATCCACTTTCTCTTTTTTCCTAGCCTACTGGGAAACTCAACACTAAGTAGCTAACACCCCTCTTAATGAAAGGTCTGACTTCCCTTCCCTTTTCTGGCTCTTGGTATTCTATTTGAAACTTAAGTTTCCTGGAGTGCTTTCATTGTTCAGGGTGGGGAGAAAAGGACACAGACCAACCATGTCCCAACCCAAGAGACTCTAGCAGGTTCCCTACTCATCCCATTCCACCTCCACAAGCCTTATCATGAGGACAAAACCCCTTCACTGATGAATGTGTCTGAGGATTCTAGAACACAGATTCTAATCCTGGGGCAGAGACCATGGAAAGGCTGGCTGCAAGTTCCTGCTGGCCTGTCTCTGGTTGGGCTCTTGAAGTCATGGTAGGTTGAAGAGAGGACTTTTAGGGTTGTACCAGTCTGATTCTGGCACTCCCCAACTCACTGTCTCTGCGTGCCCATTTAGAGGTAAATTCTTTAGATGAACCGAAGAGCTGTCTGAGAGCTTAGTAAGGGTGCTGGCATGCAGGACATTTTCACTCCCTTCTTGCTCTAGTGGGCTTGGACAACTCACACAGATGGGAGGGCTTTGCCTTAGGCCATACAGCAGGCCAGTGATGGACCGGGGAATGAAAACTACCCAACCTAAAGCACTATGGGAGAGAAGGAAGAATTAGCCTTTGTTGAGCATCTGCTATATGCCAGCACTACCTCACTTCAATTTTTCCTTTTTCCTCTCTAGCACCCTGCAAAGGAAAACAGGACCTCTTACTTCCATTTTATGCATAAGGAGACTGAGGCTCAGCCTGCGGCTTTGCAGCCAGTGGGTGGTAGAGCGTTCCTTCCCTACAACAACATGCTGCCCCTCCAACCTGCCCAACTCAGGCTCAGGACCCCTGTGCCAGAAGGCCAGGTTCTGCAGGGGGTCACTTACCAGTTCGATCATCACTGTCATTGAAGTCCACTTGGACTGAGTGGCCATTGTTGGTGATGCTGAGGGACGTGCAGGCCTCGTAGGACAGCTCCAGTGGCTTCAGGCTGGGTGAGTACACAGCCTGGCTGGACACGATATTGATTGGTGACTGGCGGTTCCCCTGGGCAATGGGGTATAGCTTGTGCCACTCTGAGGGGCCTGCAGGCAGGGAGAGGACAAGGACTCGGGCTAGCCTGGAGCCCCGGGCTATAGGCAATAGCACCTGTCTCCTTGTCATTCCTTCAGAGGTCAGCCCATGGTTTGGAGCTGCTTGGTCTGGAGTTCTAATCCCAGCTCTGCTGCTGCTTCTCTCAACTTCATTTTCCTTGTCTGCAGAATGGCCTCATTAAAACTTACCTCCCTTGGGCCCTCCCAATGGGTTAAAGCACACACTGCAAGCGAGTCACAGCCACTTTCGTGCAAGTTCGATCTCTAGCCTTGGAGGTGACCACATGGTGTGGCAGACCTCTCCAGACCCGCCCGCTGCTCCCCTCAGTAGTGTACTTCTGCAATCTGCTTGTTCAGCTCCCTACTCGTCTCTGGTGAATCCTCTCATTGCCCCTTCACCTCTGGTCTGCACCCCAGTTCTGTATGCATAAATAAATAAATGTTTTTTAAAAAACTCACCTCCCAGAGCTCATAGGAAGCCTAGGGAGGTCACGTGTGGAAGGAAGCATAATGCAGCTACAGGCTCAGGGGCTATTCCGGGCAGTGAGCACCCCCCACTTCCCAATACATGCTCAGAGAGGCCCCCAGGGTCTAGAGTCCCTGACCCAACCTCTAGGTGCCTTGCTCTTTGGGCATGTTCTGTGTGTCTTAACAGCAAGAGCTAACAGCAACCTAGTTGGCTTCATGACATGCTCTGCTCTTCACAACCACCTTGTGGAGGAGAAACCAGCCTGACCCCCATTTCACAGATGAGGGAATTGATGCCTGTATCCACGTATCTCGGGCACAGAAACACACAGGATGTGAGGCACTGCCCCCACCTGCCCTTCCCAGGCATGTCCCTACAGATCTATAGTCTCACACGTGTCCGCGGACCTAGGCGCACCAGGCCCAGAGCGGCTAAACTCAGCAACACAACTGTTTGCAGACAGCCCTGCCAGCACCTGATATTTGCATATGTACCTGACACACAAATACCCCATCGCAAACCCAGGCCTGCAGGAAGGGGCTCCAGCAAACGCGCTTGTGAGCACACACACACACCTGTGAGCACACCCACGGGCGCCCACCACCTGCCTCCCAGGGACTCCATCTGCAGCCGAGACGCTCGGCATCTCCCTAGGGAACATCCTAAGATGCAGCCTATTTTTAGTGCTATTGCTGGCTGGTGCTTCTCCCCGTTTTTGGCTTCTTAAGTTTTCCAGAGAAAACAGCAGCAGGTGCTGATGGAACTGTGTCCCCAGTGGATGACTCAGAAGTGTGGCCCAGACCCACTGGGTTATTTTTGAAGTCCTGTGAGCGTGCAGCACGCCGACACCTCTTGCCTGTCTTTCCCTCCTCACCCTGTTGGACCAGCCAGGTCTGGCTGGGGAAGGGCAGTGACCTAAGGGTACTGGACAATGCGAGATGGGAGCCAGCTGGTGTGGGGAACTCTGATCTGGGGGGCTGGGAGCACCGAGAAGCTGGCTTAGAGCAGGTGCCGGGGGAAGATGATCTTCTATGGGTTTCATCAATCTGCCTCTTTCTCCATCTTCTGCTGGTCTGTTACCTGTTTCTGAGTGTCTCTGGCTCCGCTTTGGCATGCCTAGACCTGGGGTTCTCAACCTTCACAACATACTCCGGTGTCCTTGGGGTCTCAGCCAGGGCCGGGGACAGCGCAGCACTTCCTTAACTCCCTCTGGCCCGCTGAGCCCTCCTGGCCCCCAGACTGTAGTCCAGGACCCCTGCTCACCCTCAGCATGACCACCTCTTTCAGAAGAGTGACAAAGGGGTGTGTTCCTACCACCAGCATGTCCTTTTCTCCCCATCCCACATGCCCTACTTCAGCTGTAAAGAAATAGCCCAGAGGATAAGAAATAACCCGGAATGTGTTTCTTGGTAAGAAACAGCCCCAAAGGGAACTGACCCATACTCAAGCCCCCTGGCTCTGGTTTTCCCATTCCTCTAAGGAAACTGAGGCAGATCAGGGAGCTATTTTCCAGTCCAGATGAGGAGGCTGGAGTGGGCCACTAGCTCCCACACTCCCACGCCCCCAGCCTTGGTTCGGACCTGCCCAGACACCTGTCTATGTAGGCATCCAGACACTGGAGTGCGCCCCCAAATACTCCTGCTCTCACACACCTGCCAATACGACAACTCGGACACTTCTGCGGGGAAGCTCCCCCCAGAGACACTGCACCCTTGCCCACGCGGAGTCGTGCTCTGGGGCGCTCCGGGCACACACCGTGCGCGCTCCCCCACATACGCCCACGCACAGCGCTCCACCGCGGCCGCCCCCCGCCTCCTGACGCCCTGGGCCACCTCTAGTCCTTGCGCTCCAGACCCAGGTCTGAGCGAACACTGGGGCTTCGCGGAGGAGGAGGCAAGACGCGCTCAGTCGGGTCTCTTGCTGGCGGCGGGGCCGGCCGGGGCGCAGCTCGGACTTTGCGCCGGGCGCTGGGGAACCAAGGATCTCAACGGCAGGTGGGTCGGGTTTCGGGGTCTGGGTAAGAGTGGGGTCCCGGTCGGGCCTGAAGGGTGGGAGCTCGCGGGTCGGGGAAACTGGCTGGGCGGGAGGGTCGGGGCGAATCCGAGCGACTGGAGGCCGGCTGGGGGCTGTGCCTACCGTCGTTCTGGCCGTAGCCCCAGCCGTGGTGGCCGGTCATGCCGCTGCTGTCCCCCGCGGCGGTACACCTGCCCGCTTGGCTCCGCGAGGCTCGTTCAGGCTGCGGCTCCGGCCCTCCGTCGCAGCGGAGCCTCTTAAAGCGGCGGCAGGCGGGAGGAGCAGTCCCCGGGAGACCCGCCCCCCCCAGCCCCCAGCAGACCTGAGGCCAGCCCTGCCCCACCCCCTGCCGGCCTGCCGGCCGGGGAGCCAGCACCCCAGATGAGAGGTCAGGGGGCCCACGTGAAACTCTGCCCTCACCCCACCCCCATCCTTTTCTCCTACACGTGTCCGCGCTCCCGGGCTGGAGAAACCACCCATGCTGCTGACTGCCCCAGTTTCAAACGGGTCCCCTCCCCTCCTCAGGCTCTCCCAGGAGTCCTAAATCCCACCAAGTGGGGGGTGGGGCGGGGCCGAGGCCTCTGGGATTGGAGAGTCCCCTTGAAGCTACCCATCGCTCTGACATCACGCTCCAGAGGTGGTACTTCTGCTTGCCAGATAGTGTGGCAGGCACTGGGCCAAACTTTGGGTCCTTTGGTCAGCTAAGTTTCCCTACCAAATCGGGGGTGGGGGGGCACTCCTATTACAGCCCCATTTCACAAACAGAGGTGAAGTGACTTACCGTAGGTGAATGGGGGATTTGCTTCCAATATCTCACTCCAGGCACTGCTCTCCATCACTTCCCCTTGGTGCTGGGGGCTAGGAGCTTTGTGGATTTGGGGTCAGGAGGCCCTGGGTGGTGGCCAGACAGACAAGCTGAGCTTCTGTCCAGAAACAGAAACTCCTTAAAGGGGGACTGAGGAGGGCTGAGGAGACGTAGCATCAAAGGGTGGCAGTGTGGACGTGCAGACCCACGGACACAAGCTGGCCTCCGGTGTCCTTCCAGGTGTGCGGTCCTGTCTCCCACTCCTCAGTGTCTCATGGCGCTCTCCTTCCCGTCAGCATCCTTTTGCCTGACTGTCTATACCTGCGATTTTAGCTTCCTTTCCTTGCTTCCCATGGCCCCCAGCAGACCTGAGAGCCGGGAGCTCAGCCCCTGCACTCAACCTCAGTGTCCTCCTTGGCTCAACATTTTTCCACCCAAGAGCCCTGGTCCTTGCTGTGTCCTCCACCTGGTACGTCCTCTGCCTTCCACCCACTGGCTCCAGCCAGCCCATTCTGATTCATCTCAGTATATGGCCTTGTGCCAAAGATAGGGCTTGTCTCTGGCGAGGCTTCAGCAGTTTGGGGAAGACAAGCAGATGGGTGGCTGGAAGGACAGGCACATGATCCCACCCAGTGGCCTGTACCCCACAGAAGTTGAGAGTTTGCTGGTACAACCCTGATCAGAGGGAGGCTGTGTCAGACCCTGCTTTTGGTTGATCTTGTGAAGAAATGTGCTATGCTCTTTTTCTGGCTCTCCTATCTCTGTGCCTGCCTCAGTTTCCTTTTCTCAGGCACTTAACCTGCTCTCCAGGTAGGGTTGTAGCACCTGATGGCGATGAGGACATGCAGACCCTCAGATACGTGTTGGCTTTCTGGTCGAACCAAGCTGGCTGGGCCAAGGTCAGCCAATGACTTCCCAACCCCACCCAGACACCCCTCAGGAATTGGAAGGGGCTCTTACATAAATCTGACTCTAGGACAGGGCAGAGGAATTAAATCACATCAAATAAATAAAAATTGGAATTATTCATAGAGTTTTGCATCTAGTTTCATCTACACAGCAGCCCTGGGTTGGGGGTTATCTCACTTTATAGGCAAAGAAAGAAAGACTCAGCAGAATTGCCTTATAGCACACAGTAAACGACAGGGCAACAACAAAAACCCAGGAGTTCTGAGTTCCTTATTCAACACATCACTGGGGGGTGGCGAAAGTAAATTTTAAATTTGATTGTCATTTGCGTGTATATGCCACTTCCTCTGGTAGGACTTAAGAGAAACTAGGGAAAGTATTTGCCTCCAGGGAGGAGACTGGGAAACGATAGGGGTGGGGAGGTTGCAGAATGGAATGGGAGGGACTCTTTTTACTGCCTACTCCTTTGTACCTTTCCAAAGAATTGAGTGAGTATTGCCTCTTTAACAATCAAATAAAAGTTGATCTAATTCTTTCCTTCCTGCAGCCTCTTTTCAGCTATTTTCTTAGAGAGCTGGAGTGCTGGGAACTCAGGCAGGTGAGAAGGAGCCCTGGGAGTCTGCCTGTCTCAGGTGAAGCCCTACCGCCCCAGGAGCCCACTCAGGTCAACCTGGGAAAGCCGGTGACCCCATTCAGGCGCCTCCTGTCTCAATTACGTGCTGTCTATGAAGAGGAATTGATTTCCTGCTCAAGAGTTTTACTGTTTGGTCTCACTGGCGTCATTGTTTCTGGATTGCACTGTTTATAGAGGAGGGGGAGCACAGGGATGTGAAGGCTCTGATGAAAGGCTGGGTGGGGGGGCAGCAGCAGCTCGCCAGCCACACCTCGCTTATTAAGTGGCCTTGGCCAGGTCACAGTTCCCTTTTCCAAGGTACAGTCCTCTGTGACTGACACAGGTGATGGGGGAAATTGTCACTGCCTTGCTTTCCTCACGAGGATCCCTGTGAGCATCAGCTGAGGCAACAAATGTCCAATGCTGCACCAACAGGCAGAATCATGTCTGCTCTTCACCACATGTTATGCATATGACCAACAGGACCGGCCAAGAACCCTGAAGCTCGGAGACTCTTAGGTCAAAAGTATAGTTCCGTGTATTTTTTTAAAAGATTTATTTATTTGTGCATATAGAACTGGGGTACAGGCAGAGGTGCAGGGGTGGTGAGAGGATTCACCAGAGACAGAGTGGGGAGCAGAACAGGCCGACCGACGAAGTACACTGCTGAGGGGAGCAGCGGGCGGGTCAGGAGAGGTCTGCCACGCCATGTAGGTCAGCTCCTGGGTAGTGGGGATCAAATTCATGCTGAAGTGGCTTTAGCTTCTCAGTGCTGTGCTTTAACCCACTGCGCCACCAGGGAGGGCCCAGTTCCATGTTTGATTGCTTGTTTGTTTTTCAGTTCCATGTAGTTTTAAAGAATATTTCCACTCAAGGGCCTCCACTAGGGCCCGGATTTGACCCCTGGCCAAGGAGCTAACCTACATGTGGCTCAGCAGATCTCTCCTGTCTCACTGGCTTCCCCTTGGCAGTGTGTTTCAGTCCATCCACCTGCCTTGCTCCCACTCTGTCTCTGGGGAATCCTCTTATTAGGGGAAAGGATGGCCTGTACAAACTCCAAAAATAGGTTTTATGGACCCCCCCCCCCAGGCCAAAGATATCCAAGATACCAAAAACTGCAAATCCCACAATGTCATCACCACAAAAGGGAGGATAGCTGGGACTTGAGGGTGGAGTTAAGTAGCCACGTCTGGTAGAAAGCCAGATATGTGGGCCTTGGGGGTCTCTTGGTTTTTGCCTGCTCTCAGTGTGCTACTGGAATTCCCTCTGAGCCGAACTGGGAGGACGCAGTCACCAGTTTAGCTCCCTCTCTTTCTCCTGAGTTATTCATTTCTTCATTTATCCTTCTTTTGCAAATAAACCTTTCATTAACTTTTTGTGTGTGTGCCTGCAGTTGAGTCTTACTATAAGTCCCTTTTGGGCACACGGGTGAGGACCCACAGCCAGGCCAGCCCATTTCATATTGGTGTTGCCCCGTCACAATTTGGTGGCTGATCACGTTACACCGCCGTTGAGCAACTCAAAGGAACTTTCCTTGTGCTGGTCACCGTAAGCACACTAGCCCTGTGACACTCTCACCCCGCACCTCTGGCCCAGTTCTTCTATGCAAAAATAAATAAAAAACCTTTAATAACAACAACAAAAATTTCCACTCCAA
>NW_004567129.1:17905121-17907916 GCF_000260355.1 Condylura cristata
CGGGGCAGGCAGGGATCGAACTCATGCAGAATCGGCTTAAGTTTCTTAGTACTGTGCTTTAACCCACTGCGCCACCAGGGAGGCCCATAACTAAATCTTTAAAAAAAGAAAAATTAGACTTTCTCCCAGGCTGCTCCTGGTTGGCGGCCCCTCCGCACCTAGGCAGGAATAGGGTGGATACAGAGAGGCCCAACAAAAGTCACTACTGTCAATCAACATCTCATCAGGAAAAGTGAGAAATACATGCTGGGTGCAAGTAGAAATCGATCAAATGAGGCAAAGTAAAACTGATCAATCTCGCCAACAACTGCCTAGCTTTGAGGAAATCTGAGCTAGAGTATTATGCCAAGTTGGCCCAAACTGGTGTCCATCGTCATCACAGCAATACTATTGAATTGGGCACCGTGTGTGGAAAACACTGTAGAGTGGGCATGCTGGCTAGTACTGACCCAGCTGATTCTGATTCCATTAGAAGCATGCCAGAACAGAATGGTGGAAATCATTGCAGATTTTTTCTTTAGTCAACTAGCCAGAGCTTGCTTTAACATAAAACAGAACAAATAAGAAAATAAATTAGCCCATGGTTCTCTAAGTCCTGATTCTCTGTCTTCTACCATAGGAAGAACCCTTCAGTGAACCCTGAGTTCCCAGCTGGCAGGGCTAGCATCTGATTAACCCCTATGGCCCCAGCACAGGCCCATTTACATGTATTGTATCCCCCCAAAGTGACTGACATCCTAACCCCCAGCACCATGACAGCAACCTTATTTGGAAATTGAGTTACTGCAGATGTATCCAAGTTAAGGTGAGATCATTAGCCCTGATCCAGTATGACAGTGTTGTTTTAAGGAGAGAAACAGAAACATGAGAGGACAGTGCTGTGACAGACTCAGAGATTGAAGTGTTGCAGCGGAAAACCAAAGATCGCCAGCAAGCCACCAGAAGCTTGGCAGGCAAGGAAGGATTCTGCTCCACAGGCTTCAAAAAGGCATATTTTCCACACTTAACTTCAGACTTTTAGCTTTCAGAACTTTGAGATAATACATCTCTATAGTTTTAAGCCAATCAATTTATGGTACTGTGTTACAGCAGTCCTAGAAAACACTCAAGTATCTTCTTACAAATGTCCCCAATGCAAATCTTTTTCAAAATCACACATTTCTTCGTAGGCTGTATGTATGACCACGCAGGCCCTACCCACAGCAAGTTTAGGGGTTTCCTTTCATGTAGTCAGCTGTGGCACTGAGCATGAGAAGTTGGTGAACTCTCACCTGTCACCTTTTTACCTTCCCACATTCCATGGGTGTATTTTATTATCCCTTATATTTCACCTGGAGAAGGAAATATGACAACATAACCATAAGAGCAGCTGGGAGAGCCTCATGCCTCTGTTTCTCATCAATTGTGTCCCACTGGCACTGGTGCTGGGTAGTGGCCAAGGAAGTCATGAAAGGGTGTGCCCCCACTCTGACCCTGGAGACAGAACGCAGGGGAAATTGCATCCATCATCATTGCATCATTACTCTCAAATTGTGCCCTCTCCCCTGTCCTGATCCCAGGGTGGGGACACATGTTGTTATGCTCATTTTCCCCTCATCTCAGAAAATTATTAACCTGCAGGTGGCTGTAGGCTCTGGGAGCTGGAGGGAAAAAATCCTTATCTCCCCTCCCTGCTGGGTTCCTGGTCTGCAGTCTTTTCTCTTCCCCCTCCCTTCCTCATGGGTGAGCCTCTTTCCTTGCCACCCTGCAGCCATTTTCTTCTTGAAAGAAGCTCTTTTCAAAAGGCAGATAGCTTTAAATGTCTTCTTGCTTAATGTTCAAAGTCCTCCCAAGCTACAATCCCTTAAGCCTCCCAGAGCACTCCTTCGCATTCCTTAACTCTCTGCCTTGCCTTCTCTGTCTCCAAGAGATGACCTTTTGTTATTTCTACTTAAATTTACATTCCTTGCCTACACTGCATGAACCATTTCTGGAGAGGAGTGTGGGTGGGATTCCTCTGTACACCCTCAGTTCTCTTCTCTAGAGCAGGCTCACAGTCTAATAAACGCTCCTTTATTGTCCTTGTCCCCTCAAGGAAGTGTGAACTCCCCAAGAACAGATCCAGGGACTTACTCATCTTTACACCTGCAGCCAAACGTAGTTAGCTTTATGGTTTGAAATGAATGGGCCCTCAGTGTGGGTTTGCTGCATGAGAAGATGGGAGAAGATGGGAGAATGAACAATAATGATCATCATCATAAAAGTTACTATGGTCTACTTTTTTTTTTTTTTGGTGAATCTGGCTCTGTATTCAAAATGCCATTTAAGGTTTAAAGAATGTGCCTCAGACCCAGTTATCCTCACTGACCAGGGGAATCAACTGAGGATTTGAGAGGTAAAGAGCAGATTTCACAAGCAGTTAGTGTTCAAGATGCAAATCTACCAGAGTCCCCCACGATTACGGAGCGTAAAAAGTCACCTACTTGCACACTAGCGCGGCTCACGCATCGCGGAACACTGAGCCACCAGCTCCAGCCCGCGTCCAGGCGGTGGCTGCGTTAAGACGAGTCGGACTCGCGGCGCGTGCGCAGTGCAGCGGCGGCGCCCCCTGCGGGCGGCGGCGGCTAAGGGGCGACCAGTGCGCCTGCGCGCTCTGGAGGTGGCGGCCCTGCGTGACTGTGACTTGCCGGTTCCCAGTGAGGCTAGCGCGGCCATGGCGCAGCCGGCGAAGCTGCTCAAAGAGCAGAAGTACGACCGGCAGCTGAGGTGAGCCGGGGCTCACTGAGCCGGGTGGGCGGGCCGGCGGGCCGGCGTCC
>NW_004567129.1:17908016-17954970 GCF_000260355.1 Condylura cristata
GGGCGCTCGGGGCTCCGGCCTGCGGCACCCCGCACTGCCGGAGAGCCGGGACTCCCCGCAACCCCTCGGCGGCGCGGCGTGTAGTTCGAGGTGCTCTGCCGGCCTCCCTCGTTTGTCCTGGTTTTACAGCATGGGGGGCTCCGGAGTATCCCATCCCGGCCCCCAGTAGCAGCACCGAGCGTTAGGTATTGTTCTCAGCCGGCGCTGTCCGAATAGGAGTATCACGCTGGTCTCCTGTGAGTCGCAGATGTAATTAGGCGTGTTCCCAGAGCCAGGTTTAACAAAGCGAAAGGAAACAGGCGAGATGAACTTTAAGAATAATTTAATTCGATATGCCCCGAACATGATCATTTCGGCACGAAATCACTATAAAAAGTTATTAGTGACATGTTACGTTTTGCCGCCAGTCTTGGATATGTGGCATTTTGCACGGGACACATCGCGATTTGAACTAAGCTCATGCCTAGTTGGATTAGCCTACCTGTAGCTAATGACTCTTAATGGACACCGCAGGTTTGAGCCACCAGACAGGGCCTTGGCTACTTTCGCTCCCTTTCCTTCTACACTCCTCATTCCTTATCTATGGAGCACCTTCTCTGTGTTAAGGTCGTAAAACCAATTAATTCTTGCCCCCCCCCAACCTCCTTTCTGGACCCTCCAAGTCAGAACTTAGTAAGTCCCAAGTCCCAAGTCTTATTTGCACCTACCGCTTAGTGCTATGTTAGTGGCTTTAGGCACGCAATTCTAAGAGCAATCTACAGGATAGACATTCTCTTTTCTCTGTAGATAGGGAAACTGAGTCTCGGAGAAGTTGGATAACTTGCCCAGAGACTTCCATTTTGAACCAGGATGTAAAAACCAGGCTCTTTGGGAATTTCCAGAGCGGATTCTCCTTCTGTTCAGAGGCTTCTAGGGGGTTGGGGGTGGAGGTGGGAGAAAGAAGTAAGGTAGGAGAGTCCTTGTAATCAGTTTAGGTTCTTTTGTAAATTCGTCATAATGTGTATTCTTACCTGACAGAGCTGAGAAAATATTTAGGCTTAGGTTATTACGTAACTAATTGTTAGAAAAGAAAGTTTTTGCTGAATCCAAACTATTTAAAGACCAAATCTTACCTTTCCTAGTGACAGCTGGTTGTTGGCTTTTAGTTTCAGAGGGAAACAGTTAGGTGCAAAGTTTTGCAGCTAGGCAGCAGTCACCAAGGCCCTGCTCTTAGGCCAGCAAGAGTAGGAAGGATTTCTTTGTTTGGCTCCTTTTTTGATGCATGTTACATGCATCATGTATGCATAAATACCAGACATCCGTCAGTCAAATATGTTAGGTGTCTTCTGTGTGTTCTGCTTTCATGGGAAGAGGCCCAAATGTTTCCAGCCTATCGGATTCCTCCATGCTTTTCACAGCTGTTCAGTGATCACTTATCGTGGGCAAGGCATTGTGCCAGGCCTGGTGCCTCCAGTGGTCCGAAGTGGTGTGGGCCCTTACGGACCTTAGAATGGAGTAAAGAGATGTTCAGCACATGAAAACCCAAGTGAGGTAGTTACAGTTGTGAGGTGCTTTAGAGGGTATACTGGCTATAAAATAAGAGGGAATCTGCTTTAGATCAGGAGACAAGGAAGGTACATTCAAGTCTGTCAGTCCTTCAGGCTATGGTCTTTTTCTAACAATTTATATCCCCCCTATATTTCCTGTAGTGACAAGAAAGATAATTTATAGGCTTTCTGGTCCAGGTGCTGTGGTATACTTTACCTAGTTAGTGATAAGCTGGTATAAATCAGGTTATAACTTTTTTTTTAAAGATTTATTTATTATGTATACTGATCTGGGGTACAGGCCAGGGGTGTGGGGATAAGAGGATTCACCACAGACAGAGTGGAGAGCAGAACAGGCAGATGTACTGAAATACACTGCTGAGGGGAGCAGTGGGTGGGTCAGGAAAGGTCTCCCTGGCCAGGAATCAAACTCATGCTGCAGAGCTGCAATAGCTTCATAGTGCTGTGCTTTAGTCCATTGTGCTACCAGGGAGGACCCAGGTAATCCTTACTCTGTGTTAGTGTATGCACTTTCTGCTCCCTACTCTGACTCTGGCAAATCTTCCTGTACCCCAGTTCTTGTATGCATAAATAAATAAATTTTTTTAAAAAAGATTTATTTATGTATACAAAAACTGGGATGTAGGCCAGACATGCTGGGGTGGGGGATGAGAGGATTCACCAGAGACAGAGTGGGGAGCAGAACAGACAGATCTGCTGAAATACATTGCTGAGGGGAGCAGCAGATGAAACAGGAGAGGTCTGCTGGGCCATGTGGGTCAGCTCCCTGGCCCAGGATGGAACTCATGCTTCAGTGGCCATAGCTTGACAGGGCTGACACTTTAACCCTTGTGCTATTAGGGCTGACACTTTAACCCTTGTGCTATTAGGGAGGCCCTATATGCACTTATTAATTATGCTAATTATTAATTAGAATCATAGATTATTATATTTTGTTATATCTGTAGTTTACATCATTCTTCCTTTTTGTATAATGTATGCTTTCTCCTCTCAGGTATAGTCCCTGTTAAATTTCCACCACTTATGCACCATTACCATAGTCTCTTATGCTCTTCCCTCCTCTCTTTTGATCCCTCCTCCTCCACTCTGATTTATTAATTTTTTGTTTTTTTTGAAGATTTATTTATTTATGCATGCAAGAACTAGGGTATAGGCCAGAGCTGTGGGGGGTAAGAAGATTCACCAGAGAGAGAGTAGGGAGCAGAATAGGCAGATGCACTGAAGTACACTGCTGAGGGGAGCATTGGGCAGGTCAGGTGAGGTCTGCTGCGCCATGTGGGTCAGCTCCCTGGCTGGGGATTGAACTGCTGCAGTAGCTGCAGAAAGCTTCATAGTGCTGGTTTTTTTTTTTTTTAATTTTTTTTTTCATACAGAACTGGGGTACAGGCCAGAGATGCGGAGGGTGAGAGGATTCACCAGAGACAGAGTGGGGAGCAGAACAGGCAGATCGACGAAGTACACTGCTGAGGGGAGCAGCGGGCGGGTCAGGAGAGGTCTGCCGTGCCATGTGGTCACCTCCGGGGCAGGCGGGGATCGAACTCATGCAGAAGTGGCTTTAGCTTCTCAGTGCAGTGCTTTAACCCGCTGCGCCACCAGGGAGGGCCATAGTGCTGGGTTTTAACCTGTTGCACCACCAGGAAGGGCCTTAATTTTTGTTTTTTAATTAACTATTTTTTTCCTGCTTCCTTATTTGGTTCCCCTGTATTCCTCCTGTAAGTGTAACTATCTGATATTTTTCTTTTTTATTCTGGCTATTTCACTGAGCATAATCCCTTCCAGCTCCATCCACATTGCTGCTAATGGAATGAGTTTATCTTTTGATTGCTGAGTAATATTCCAATGTGGTTATTATATTTTAAAGCACTCCTGTAGAAGTCAAATCTAAGGCTTTTCAGCTAATAGTAATTTAAGTGTTTTTGGTAAAGTTCTTGCTCGTATCTGCAGATGTTATAATGACAATTCCTGTGTCATGATATTAAGTATATTGGATCAGCATAACTTAAGGAGGAATGAAATAGAGAACAGAGTAGGCTTAAATTCAAGACACTTTTTTTTTTTAAAGATTTATTTATTTGTGCATACTGAGGTACAGGCCAGAGATGCGGAGGGTGAGAGGCTTCACCAGAGACAGAGTGGGGAGCAGAACAGGCAGATCGACCAAGTACACTGCTGAGGGGAGCAGCGGATGGGTCAGGAGAGGTCTGCCGTGCCATGTGGTCACCTCCGGGGCAGGCGGGAATCGAACTCATGCGGAAGTGGCTTTAGCTTCTCAGTGCAGTGCTTTAACCCGCTGCGCCACCAGGGAGGGCCCCAAGACACTTTTTAAAAATAAGAATATATCTAGGGCCTCCCTGGTGGTGCAGGTGGTTAAGTCTCAGCACTATCAAGCTATCCCCAGCCATTGCAGCATGAGAACCATCCCCAGCCAAGGAGCTGACCCACGTCACACAGCAGGCCTCTCCTGTCTCACCTGCTGCTCCTCTCAACAGTATTTCACTGGATATGTCTGTTCTTACCACTCTGTCTCCAATAGGTCCTCTCACCACCACCCCACTCCCCACCTCTCTGGCCTACACCCCAGTTCTCGTAAGCATACATTAAAATAAATCTTTTTAAAAATATATATCTAAAGATTTTATATTCTGTAAGATAACTGGTTTGAAGAGTAATAAAGGTCAAGGAGCTGAGTAAGACCAAGTTTCTACTTCTCCCTCCCTTCCCCCTCCCTCACTGGTTATAGGTTACTTAGCTGTATAATCCCCATAGCACCTGCTGTTCCTGTTGCACATGTTTGCCATAGTTACCACATCAGTTATTCTACTGCAAGAACACTTTAAAGATAATGTTAAACATATGTCTTGTTTCGTAGGTTGTGGGGTGATCATGGGCAAGAGGCTTTGGAATCTGCTCATGTTTGCCTAATAAATGCAACAGCCACAGGAACGGAAATTCTTAAAAACTTAGTATTACCAGGTAATGAACTTTTGAGGCTGTTTCCTAAATTTACTTCTTTAAGGTTTTGAACTAAAATACATGTTCTTGACTAACTCTATTTTGTCTCCCAGGTATTGGTTCCTTTACAATTATTGATGGGAATCAGGTCAGCGGAGAAGATGCTGGAAATAAGTATGTTCTGTTCTTTTCAAATATCTGCATATTAGGATAGGCAGAACACTGACATAGGAGAGTGAACCCTAAATCCCAGCTTCACCTCCTCATTCAGGTGGAAGTGATCCCCATGCTTAGAATTATGGCCAAGATAAAGTGAGTTAGGCTAGAAAGTGTAGCATAATGTCTGGCATGTAGGCCATTAACAAAGATACCCATCATTGCTATCTTTATTGTTTGTTAATATAGGTGAGTAGTGTTATTTGTCACTTGCTAAGTCCTTGCATTGATTTCTACATATTAGTTTGTAATTTACTATAATTTTATTTTAGATTATAAGAATAATAAAAGCATCTTTATTTGTGGTATCTTTTGAACTTAGTTGGCACTGTCTTCAAGATGGCCTCTGTATCATTCTTTAAAGATGATCACTTCAGAGCTTTCTCAAAATTGGATTTCTTGTATGCCTATTCAGGCATACCGTTTGGAGTCCAGGATTGCTTATATTTGTTAGTATAGAACAAAGAGTAAATACAAGAAAATAAAGAGTTTCGTTTATATTGAGTTTTAATATATTTTCTTTGGGTGTAGTATGTAAGTTTTTAGTATCTATTACTCTGCCCTTTTGTTTCTATAAAGAAAAAGTCTTGTTTGCTTATTACTACTTACTTGGTTAGAGCAGGATGTGATAAGAATATTTCTTTTTCGACACTTGATCTTAGCCAAAAGGCCGAAATAAGGATATTTCTTTTTCTTATGGAGCCTCTGACTTTGTGCTATAAAATGGTACCTCACTCTAGTGAACAACCTCAGTCCTGGCTCCTAATGAAGGAACACATGGGAGGGAGCCCAAATAAATCTGTTACAGTTACCGACTCAAGTAAATGGTTCAATATAGCATTTCCCAAGTGTGGGCTGCAGAGTGCTGGTTCTAGGAAATATTAATTGCTAAATAGAAGTGTCATGGTCCCGTGGTCATAGGAGTTTGTGAAATGGGTCAAATGAATCTCAGCAGTTCTTTTATATAAGATTTAATAGCACATGTGTTATGTATAGTCATCCACACATAATGTTTTGGTCTATACCACTGTGGTCCCTATATACAGCCTAGGTATGTAATAGGTTATACTGTCTAACTTTGAGAAAGTACTTTGCCATTTGCACAAAAAACCACATTTCTTAGAAAATACCCCATCTTAAAAAATGATTTATTTATTTATGCATACAAACGTTGGGGTATAGGTCAGAGGTGTAGGGGGCCAAGAATACTCACCAGAGAGACTGGGGAGCAGCAAAACAGATGGATTTACTGAAATAGTGTTGAGGGAGCAGCAGGTGAGACTGGAGAGGTCTGCTGCGCCATGTGGGTCAGCTCCCTGCCTGGGTGGTGGAAGCCGTCAGTAGCTTCATAGTGCTGAGACTTAACCCTATGTGCCACCCCATGCTCCCACACCCCCATTGTTAGGCAGCACATGACGGCATATTTTAAATTTCCACACTGGAAATAATGCTATGTGGTGTCTCACAAACGTTTTAAAGCCTAGTAACCTAGTAAGCCTAGTATTTCAGAGCATCTTATGAAATTCATATTCTGTGGTACCTACTTCAGAAACGCTGATTTATTAGACTCTTTGATTCTGCGTTTCACCCAGTTTTCTTTCTTTAGGAAGATTATTACAGTTTGTAAACAAAGTAAAGTTAATTTTATGCAGTGACTGAAATTTATTTATTTCCTTTATAGTCAAAGAAGCCCTTAATCTGTTTTTCTTATTCTATTTTAGTTTTTTCCTCCAAAGAAGCAGTATTGGCAAGGTAAATAGTTCGCTGTAGAATGTATTTTGAGCACCAAATGATACTTACATGTTTTGATTGCTTGGAGAACTTTGACTTTGAAAGAGCTTATTATTTCTCTGAGGAAAAAGTTAAATCAGCTCATTTTTTTCCTGATCTTGTAAATCTATATGCTTGGTAGTTTAAGAACTTGGCAGACTGTTTGTTTTTACACTATATCCTCTTTTAAAGCTAAATTAAGTGATATTAATGTGATATTGTGGCTAATCAGAATTGTAGCTAAGTTAGCCAGGCAGTCCTTTACTTTTGTACTGCATACTAAAAAAATCTTACAAAGCCCTATGAGTCAAGTTAGTGCAGTCTTCTGAATAGAAATGACTCTCATATAGGTTGTAAATGTAGGGGATTGGTATGAAATTGAGCTTGATCCCAGAGTCCTCCCAGGGAACTTCTCGTCATTCTACTTATCAAAGAAGTAGAGTGCAAGTAATGTGGCTCTTCATTTCAGTTCTGTGAAAAGTGGACTTGTCATACATATGCATGAAATTTGGGTAGCTGTTAAGCCTGACCTGTAAAGTGAGGTATGACTTTTTAACCAAATGTTTTCTAATTCAAGTCAAATGCTTTGTTTTCAAAAAGAACCGAGCTCAAGCTGCCATGGAGTTCTTACAAGAATTAAATAATGATGTCTCTGGAAGTTTTGTGGAAGAGGTACATCTGTGTATATATGATTATTTTTGTGCAGAAGTGACATTTTTTAATAACTCAAAGCCTTTAGAATTGAGATTATCATTTCTGATTAGTCAAGATTTAAATGGTCTTATATTGTTGCCTTATTTGTCCTAAAATAGCTTAACTGTTTAGCCATGTTTAATCTGTTGGGTTGTTTAATGTTGTTAATATGTTGGATATTTCCCCCTGTCTTATTTAGAGCCCGGAAAACCTTCTAGACAATGATCCTTCATTTTTCTGTAGATTTACTGTTGTGGTTGCAACTCAGCTACCTGAAAGGTAAATTTTTATGTTAATATATTATTTTAATCTCATTAGATTTGTATAGTTTTGTTTTCTCTGCAGAGTCTGGCTTTTTAAAATTCTAAAACTCTATAGACGTCTTTATTGGAAGCACTTGTAAATCTCTAGCAGCAAAACAATGGGGAGAGAAAAATACTAAGATATGAAACTTTTTATATATTTAGAGCTGTCAAATTCAATATTGGATATTTTTTAGTAAAAAGAATTGGAGCACTTGTGGGTATGTAGGAGGATTTATAAATATTTTCCTCTCTAATGGAAATGTTGAGGAAGTATCTTTTCAGTAGCATTCTCTGAAATACAAAGTTAGACTAAGCTTCCATAAAACACTAGTCTAAAAGATGTACTTTTGGCGCCTCCCTGATGGCCTCGGAGTCACATCTCAGCACTGGTACTGTGATAGCTGAGTTCAAACCCCGGCCAGGAAGCTGAGGCACATGGCGCTGCAGACCTGCCTCCCGCTGCTCCCCTCAGCTCTGGATTTCAGTAATTCTGCCTGTTCTGCTTCCCACTCTGCTTCTGGCGAAGCCTCTCACGGCCCCCACACCCCCGTACCTCTGGTCTATGCCCCAGTTCTTTTACACAAAAATAAATAAAATCTTTAGAAAAAAAAAAGGAGAAAAGATGTAGATGTACTTTCTTTGAGATTGAGACCTTGTAAAATTGCTTCCTTTTCTGTGTATACCCTTTACCTGTGTGTAAATGCTATAAATGTATATTTGCATTTATTATTTTAATATGAAAAATGCTTTATTTTAAGGCATTTTGACATTTGGCATTTTTGTTTATGCTTTTATTCATTGTGCTTTCCTTTACAGTACATTACTACGCTTAGCAGATGTCCTGTGGAATTCCCAAATCCCTCTTTTGATCTGTAGGACATATGGACTAGTTGGTTATATGAGGATCGTTATAAAAGAACATCCAGGTAAGATTGTTGTGCATATGGGGCTTGATGTTGGTTGCTATAGCTACAATTTTTGGAGCTTGACAATTTAGAACGTCAATTATAAATTACAAAATAAATTTGTAGCAGCAGAATTCCTATTAGAAGTTCAAAGTAGCAATCAAAATCAGTAGGCTTTAAGATGCTATTTCTTTTACTTAGTATTATAGAAGACTAGAAAGCAGGAGCTACAGATACAGCTTCTTGTTGGGAGGCCCATGATATACAAGTACCTAGGTTGTTTCTTGCCTGCTAACCCACATAGGGCCTGTGTAGCTGCCAAGCTGTGCGGTCACACCACCTTGTCCCCACCACTCTTTCATTCCTTTCTCGTACAGGCCCTAAGTCTTCCTCAGTTCAGGTATAGTTCCACAGAACAAGGCATTTCTCTAACTACTGTTCCAAGAAAGCAATAGAGACCGGTCACTCATGGGCAGGCTAGGTCTTTACTTATAAAATTTTAAATCTAAGTCATTATAAAATTTGCATTTGGTGCTCTTAATTTCTCTGAGCCAGGTTCTCCACTACCAACGATATCGCATTGGTAGGTTTCTTGAATGTATCTGCTTGGGCAGGTAGTGAGTTGCTTGTGAAGACAGGCTTCTGGCAGGTGGTATTGAACCATTTAATAATTGAAAGTGGGATAGTGACAGGATTGAAAACTTATTATAAATGCGTTACCCTGAAGCTCAGTAGAAAGTTAATAAATTTGAAGGGACAAAAAGTGGAGGTAAGGGTAACAATTCGGAACTAGTAATTAGGAGACTGAGTCTATTAGAGAGGCAGAGACAGACGGACTTTGATGGTGTGCAAGAATTCAACTCATTTCTGACCTAGATAAACTGCCAGATTCCACAGGTTAAGGACTCAGTCTCCCAAAACTACCCTCCTCATCAGACACTGGCACAAGTGCCACACACCCCATACTCTGACCAGCTAGCTGTAGATCAGTGGTCACCATGACCCTTCCTCAGACTTCACATACCTGTCGCAAGCTCAGTTTATTATCTCTGCTTCTGATCTACTGGCTATACATTAGAGGTTCTCAGGACACCAATCTCAGGTTTGATTAATTGCTAGAATAGCACAGAGAACTCAAAAAACCCATTTGCTCACTGGATCACCAGTTTATTTCCAGGGATACAATCAACAGTCAGATGAAGAGACATACAGGGCAAGCTGTGGAGGAGAGGCACGGGTCTTCCATGTCTTCTCCAGTTCTCTGTGTGCACCATGCTGGGAGTGCTCTGAAGCCTCTCCTTTGGTGGTTTTTGGTTTTTTTGAATGAGCTTCTTTACATAGGCATGCTCAATTAACTCGTTGACCACTGGTGAAAGAAGTCAACTTCTGCCCCTCTCCCCTTGGCAGAGGCCAGGAGGATAAGACTGCAGTCCCAGGCCTCAGCTCACATGATTGATTGCCCTAGCAATGAGTACTCATCCTCGAGTGTTTCCCAAAAGTTACCTTACTAACATTGCAAGAGATCTTTACTGCTTTCAACATGGAAGAATTTTAAGGCTTTGGTGAGTGGAGGGCGGGGTTGTTGTGAGAAAAGAACTGTGAATGAAGACCAAATACAAATGCATGTGAGAAGTATATTTTGGTCATCTGAATGACCAAATATATGTATTTCCTATAAATCATAATACCACATTTTCCAAAACAAGGTCGATTCTATTACATCTACTTTTCACAGGTGAGGATGCCGAGTCACAGGGTAAGTTATTTGCCTAAGGTCATACAACAGTGGACCTGGCTCTAAACACTTACAGAAGTCATACATTCTTTTTTTTCCTCAAAGATTTTTTTATTGAAACATACAAGAGCTGGGGTGCAGGCCAGAGGTTCATGGGTAAGTGCAGGGGGAGGAAGAAGATTCACCAGAGTGTCTAGAGCAAAACAGGTAGATCTACTGAAATACTGATGAGGGGAGCAGTAAGTGAGATCCTCTGTGCTGCACTATATGGGTCTCCTCCCTGGTTGGGGATCGAGCTTGCGCTGTAGTAGCTGCATAGTGCTGTGATTTAACCCCTGCACCACCAGGGAGGCCCCTAAATTACACATTCTTCTATACGCCCTCATGTGGTAAACTGTGTATCAAGTAACATCAAGATTTGGGAAGTGACACTTTGAGCGAAAGAAACAAGAAGTCAAGAATGACCATCTGGTTTCAGGGAAGAAGCCTCTGTAGATGGTGATGCTGTTTATTGAAGACCACAGAAGGAAGGGTAGAGTGTTAGGTTTGATCTGAACACAAATTTTGCCAATTTTGAGCATTTCCAGTTGTAGTAACTAAAATCTTGGTTTTATTTTTATTAAAACTAAAGATTTGTGTGCTAGTAAAGCATAAATATATATGTAAATTATGTCTCAATAGTGAACAAAACAATGCCCACTTAAAAATTATAGATCAGGCCCTCCCTGGTGGCGCAGCGGGTTAAAGCACAGCACTGAGAATCTGAAGCCACTTCCGTATGAGTTCGATTCCCGCCTGCCGCCTGCCCCGGAGGAGACCACATGGCGAGGCAGACCTCTCCTGACCCATCCACTGCTCCCCTCAGCAGTGTACTTCGTCAGTAGGCCTGTTCTGCTCCCCACTCTGTCTCTGGTGAATCCTCTCACTGCCCCCACACCTCTGGCCTGTACCCCAGTTCTGTATGCACAAATAAGTAAATCTTTTTTTAAAAAATTATAGATTAAAAAAACATAAAATTATACATTTCCTAAGTTTCTATAATAGAGTGTATTGCCAGCAGTATCACAAGGAATTAAGTTTTTCTTTTGGGATTACTTGTTTAACAGTAATAGAATCTCACCCAGATAGTGCTTTAGAGGATCTACGACTGGATAAGCCGTTTCCTGAACTGAGAGAGCATTTTCAATCTTATGACTTGGATCATATGGAAAAAAAGGTTCGTAGTATCTGTGACAAATGATTTACAAATAAACTCGTAACATTCTTTTTAACATAAGGTTAAAAGATTACACTAATTAAAAAAAAAATTTCATATACCTGCCATCCAGACTACACAATAACACCTATTAAAACCTAATTTGTTTTCAGTAAATCTGTTTTCCCCAAACTTAAAAAAATTTTAATTGAAGAAAAGTACGTAGAGTGAATATATCTGTATAGTCAACATCCATGTCAAGAAATTGAAATCGGACATATCCCTGAAGTCCTTTTCATGGCCCTTTCTTCAGCAAATAGATGTACTTTTAAACCTAGTTTGAATTTGGGGTGGGCGTTTGTTAAAATTGATTCCTCTTGGAACTTATTTTTAGTGTTTGAGAATTACCAAGGCAACTGCATATAGAAATGATACTTTTAACAGACCATGTAATTTAAGGAGCATATGTCTTTTTCCTGCTGTATTAAATTAAAATGCAGGTATTTGGTTTATTAGAACATAGAGATGATCCTTTTTCTTAATCTTGGATTGGTATCTGAAATCAAGAAATTTGAGCTTATTTGTTTTCATGATGGTAAAATAGGGACAATTATATTGTATACCTGCTGGTATTGTACAACATCAAACATCTAAAACATCTAAAAACATTTGTAAAATAATTTTATTAACCAAGTTCAGTTTCCTCCATTTATTATTCCATATAGACTGGGGAATTGATCATAGTTATTACTGAATTTGTTGAAAATTAAATGATGTAATGAATAATAAAAGTTAACTAATTTCCATTTTTCTTTGCTTTTTCTCTCATTTTTAGGACCATAGCCACACTCCGTGGATTGTGATCATAGCTAAATATTTGGCACAGTGGTATAATGAAGTATGTCCATTTTTTAAAATAATAATTTCCATATGTAACTACTTTCAATTTATTATGAAGGATTTCTTTGGAGGGAAGTGGGAAATTTCATTTTTTCCCCTTTGGTTATAGGGCAGGTGAGCCCTTATCAATTTAAATTTAGCAGTTCCTTTTTTAATACTGATTTTTATCAAAGATTTATTTATTTATACACTCAGGAACTGGGATACAAGCCAGAGGTGGGGGGCGGGTGATGAGAGGATTCACCAGAGACAGAGTGGGGAGCAGGGCAGGCAGATCGACTGCTGAGGGGAGCAGCAGGTGGGACAAGAGAGGTCTGCCACATCATGTGGGTCAGCTCCCTGCCTGGGGATTGAATTCGTGCTTTGGACAGCTTCTTAGTGCTGTGCTTTACCCGTTGCACCACCGGGGAGGGCCCTTAAGACTGATATTTTAACTAACAAAATATGAAAAATTGGCAGTGGGGAATGAGTATAGAAAAATGGCCTATTTCTTTATGAAGTCAGTGTCTGATTTCCCCTGGTTGTAGATTTCCTAATGAAATCTTGTGTGGATGGGAGAATATGGGAAACTTGAGATTTTCACTGTCCATACTTTGAGTTTTATAACTTGATTTAAAACATTTTTAATTAATTTAGACTAATGGACGAATACCTAAAACATATAAAGAAAAAGAAGACTTCAGAGATTTGATTAGACAAGGTAATAATATGGATATGATTAAAAGTATAAAGTTTGAAAAGCAAAATATTTGCCGCTAGTAATTATTGGCTGTCAGATGATGTCATCACAAGCTTTTATTTTTCCTCAGGGAAGTTAAGGAACTACTCCTTGTATAGTTTTAAGAATATTAATGGTAATATCTGATCCTTCAGAATTTGGCAAATTTAGTTCCACAATAGTGGGGGGGGAGAGAAGTGCGAAGAAGAGGGGTGTTGTTTGCTAACCGATGTTACTTTAATAGGAATTCTTAAGAATGAAAATGGGACTCCTGAAGATGAAGAGAACTTTGAAGAAGCTATCAAGAATGTGAACACAGCACTAAATACGACTCAGGTATTAAAAGAGTTGCTCAGGAATTCATATAAAAAAGGTGTTTTCTGAAGTCCTTATTATGTGAAGCCATTCATTTTAGACTTAAGTTAATATTTCCTAAATTGTGTAGTTGTTAAAAATTATTACTTCATACAGATTAAATCTTGATAAGGTTCTGTATTGTCCTTGTTACAATGAAATCATTGTTTAGGCATATAATAGTGAAACAACAATTTACACAGTTATTTGAAGAACATTTTTAGTGAATACAATAGTTCGGAGGTTAAGAATTTATAATGGAGGTGATATTTTGCTGGTCAAAATGATGTTGCCTGAATTATTATTAAATCTCATCTGCATTTGTTTTTAATGCTAATTATTTAGGTAGGGTGAAGATACTCATGACAGTGAACCCCTTAAAAATTTGGAAAATGAATCAGTTTAGATGCCCTTTGTCATGTTTTGTTGCTGAAGTCTGGTCAGTGAAGTTTTTGGAGAACTTTGGAATAGCACAACTAGTAGTTTGTGAGATTTAATTCAGTAATTTCTTATAATTTAGAACAGCAAAATATGCTGCCTTTCAGGGTAGGATAGCACTCTGCCACTACAGACTCTTTGAGACAGTGAGGTAGCATTGGAGTGATTAAAAGTGTGTCTGAGAATTAATTTTCTGTGGTGATGAGGATTTTCTGTCTTAATTGAGGTGATGGTTAAAAGTGTGTGTGTAGTTACCAAAGCTCATTGGAATTGTACATTTAAGGTTTGGGCATTGCACTGAATGTAAAATTTATCCCAATTTAAAGGTTCTAGTGGTTGGGGGACAAAATGGAAAAACATGAAGAACAACAAATCGAGCTTGGTAGTAATTTCTGCATCTTTGTTCTATCTTCAAATGTAACCATATAAAAGGATTTACTTTGGCTCCTTCTTCGCTCCATTTGTAATGTAGGAGAACAGGTCAGTCTTTAATGCCAACAACAGCGGGCAGGTGGAGATTTTTTTTTAATCCATTCTTTCCCCATCAAATCTCCATCTGGTACAGATTATAAGTAAAAGTCTAATAAACCAATTTGAAGATTGTATTTGACTGTCGTTTAAAAATTCAACTTGTTAGAAGCAATAGGTAGACAAATTCTTAATCTAAGAGACTGTTTCGTGTTCCTTTGTTAGATCCCACGCAGTATTGAAGACATATTTAATGATGATCGCTGCATAAATATTACCAAACAGGTAAAAGCAACAACTAAACATAAAAGTAGTGTTCTTTGAACCTTTGGATCAAATTCAGATGCCACTTAATATTATTTTCCCCCCTTATTCTCTTAGACTCCATCATTTTGGATTTTAGCTCGTGCCTTAAAGGAATTTGTGGCCAAAGAGGGTCAAGGAAATTTACCTGTTCGAGGCACAATTCCTGATATGATTGCAGATTCATGCAAATATATAAAACTGCAAAATGTGTAAGTCACTGTTTTCAAACTATGTAACAGAAAAATTAATCATTGGTGTTAGGAATAAGCATATTTTTACCAATCAATCAGAGATCAAGTGTCTATTATAAAACTTACTGCTTTAAAAATAAGCTGATTAAAGGCAAAACCCAGATTTGAACCTGTGAAATCCCACTATATGCTCTTAATCACAGCTCTATTCTGTCTTTTTTCTGTAATGTAAAACTTTGACATTTTTAGTTTTGATAATTTTTTTTTTATTTATCACTAGTGTTTCATAACCTAAAGTTTGTGACAATAGGTAGATACCTGCAATCCAGGTATCACTGATCTGAATCCAGGTAGACTGTATTAGGATGGCTCTCGACAGATATTACCCCTGTGTAGTTTGGACATGGAGCTGATGAATCCAGTGCCACCAGTTTGGTTTCTTGAAGGGCTAAGTAATGTCATAGAGAAAAAATTTCTGTTCCCCAGACTGATTGCCTTGCCTGTCTCAGTCACTGTCTAACGATCTTTGTTTCCTGGCCTAAATGTTTACCTACTTAAAACTTGGAAAGTATCAATTAAGAACAGAGAAAAATACAACTTCATGTTAGAGGTAGTTAACTGTAGAGGGTGAAAATGTCAATATACGTAAAGGAAAATTTTACATGAATTTGTACTACATACAAAGTTTTACAGTATTTAACTTTTCTTGGCCTGACTTCAAGGAGATAAAGAATGTTCTTTAGTAACATGTCAGAAAGGCATGAATCATGGATTTTTCTGGGAGGGTAGTTTAAAAAAAAAAAAAGATTGTACATATAAGAACTGAGGTACAGGCCAGAGGTGAGAGGATTCACCAGAGACAGAGTGGGGAACACAGTAGGCAGGTAGGCTGAAATATACTTCTGAGGGGAGCAGTGGGCAAGACAGTAGAGGTCTGCTGCGCCACGTGGTCAGCTCCCTCTCCAGGAATTGAACTCGTGCTGCAGTGACTGAGGATAGCTTTATAGTGCTGTGCTTTAAGCCTTTGCATCACTGGGGAGGCCTTCTGGGAAGGGAGTTCTTAAGTTGGGGGCTGTTAATTAAGGAGGGAGCCCAGGTATTAGTGGACTCTAAATCTATTAGCAACCCTGAGAAGATCCCCAACTGCTAATAGTGCTGCCGGTAGTGGATGGCATTTGCACACTTTATTGCCAGATGAGTATTTTTTCATGAAGAGGAGTTGTTCCTCTTTTCCAGTTACCGCGAGAAGGCAAAGAAAGATGCTGCTGCTGTGGGTAATCATGCTGCCAAATTGCTGCAGTCTGTAGGCCAGGTAAGTTGCTGGGCACGTGGCCTTTGGTGGACTGTATAACTCCACATCACCCTGACTGCATAAATAACCAGAAAAAGTTTAGAGATAGGCTGTGGCACTGGTTCAGGGCTTGTCAGAGGCATCATACGTGTCTGCCCAGTGGAACAACCCTTACAAGGAAACAAGGTGTTTTTACAGTGTTCTCTCAGCATTTGGAGAAACTATCCCCCACCTCCATTTTACAATGATTGGCTTTGTTTTGTACCCTCTTTTAACCTTCTTTTATGCTGGAGCAAACCTGTATTTATCTCTTTACAGGCACCAGAGTCCATTTCAGAGAAAGAATTAAAATTACTCTGTAAGTCCCGTTAAATCAATTTCCTTATTTTGTTTGATGAAAATGTGCCACAGAAAAATTTCACAGGAACTTTGATTAACATTTAAAAATTTCCATGGACTTTATGATTTAGATCTATCTAATTTTTGGATAAGGTATTCTTTTTTCCTATACTATAATAAATGAAGAAGGGAATTTGAAGACTGGGTCAGAGAGACAGCATGTTATCAATGGTGGTGCTAAAGAGAAATGAAAGTCATTTAAAAATTGTCATCAATACAGAAATATTTTTAGCTTATTTTTAGTAATTTGGGAAAGTTTTATCTGAAGAGTGAGTATAAGGTCAGAGTATATGCATGATAGTATATGTATGATATTACTGGCTTAAGTACTGATATGTGTTAATTGACAGATTTAATACAAGGTCTTCTCAAGAACTCATCAATAGGCCCAAAGCACTTTGTAAATTGAAGAGCCAGTTTACAAATGATAAATGTTTTCATGCTATATGGAGATTTTTTTCTTGTAGCTACTGCTCCTTGTTTCAGCAAAAGTCTGTGTTAGGTTTATCCAGCTTCTCCCTATTGTGACCCTTCCACAAGGCCTGTTGAGGCTTAGTTTTAGTGTTTTGTTCTACTACTAATCTTGCACCTTGTTTCTGCACTAGTGTTTGGCCTACTTGATTATATGGCACCAGAATTAGAAATGGCTGATTGGTGCTTGAGGGTTTATTTTTTTGTTCTGTATATTGTTTTCTATATATATAGTTCTGTATATTTGAAAATTTCCGTAATACAAAGTGGTTTTTTTAAAGCCTGTATCTTAAGTATTTGTGTATCCGTAGCACTCCTTTGGGACTGCTTGTCCATAGTGATGAGGAAAAGTACCACTTGTTGAGCCCCAGCAGGCATTGTGCTGGCTTTTCAGTTTATGCAGTTGCACATTTGATCCGTAGAACAACTCTCACAGGTAAATGATATCCTCATTCTACAAATGGGTATGAGTGAAGGCCATCTTAGCTTAGCTCAGAGAGGTGCCATCACACACTTACTCAGTTCTGAACTGGCTGTAGTACTGGAGACATGAATTAAAAATGACTTGTGTTCTGCTGCCTTCTCTGCCACACGTAAGACATATATTCACAGTCCCATACCTGTGAAGAATATACACAATATATCCTGTTCTTAAAATGACCTGTGATTCAGAATATTCACTTTTTAACCATCTACTTCCACAATGTCTCTCCTATTTTTAGGCAGTAATTCTGCATTTCTTCGAGTGGTAAGATGTCGATCGTTAGCTGAAGAATATGGTTTGGATACAACTAATAAGGATGAAATTAGTAAGTGTAATAACCTTGTGATGCTAGCTTATTATCATTTTTGTGTATAATAGTATTGTCTGTATGATAATAGATAATGTAGATCTTAACAATCTAAATTTTATTTTGTAAGCATATTCAATTCTCATTTCAAACTATAAAACTTCATGGATATATATGTAATTACAATTAGCACTTTGATATGCAGAAGAGCTAAATCAGCATACTGTCACTGTGTAGAGAGTGTGTGCCTATAGCTAATAGTTCTACTTTTTTTTTTAATTTATTTATGCATACAGAACTGGGGTACAGGCCAGAGGAGCAGGGGTAGTGAGAGGATTTGCCAGAGACAGTGGGGAATAGGACAGGCAAATCAATGAAGTACACTGCTGAGGAGAGCAGTGGGTGGGTCAGCAAAGGTCTGCTGTGCCATGTGGGTCACCTCCCGGGCTAGGAATTGAACTTGCACTGGAATGGCTGCAGCTGGCTTGCAGGGCTGTGCTCTAACCCGTTGTGCCACCAGGGAGGGCCAGCTAATAGTTCATAAGGCCACTGAGTTTCATCTTAACGTACCTCCCTTTTTATTTACTACTGCTTACCATTTTGCATTTTAGTGCCACAAAATATTTAAATTTTAGTAAAATTCTCTTATATCCTGACACTTTAGTTTATAATTTAGTCCTTCATTGTTTTTTTGTCATGAATTACCTAATTATACTGTCATTTTTTTCTTTCAGTTTCCAGCATGGATAATCCAGATAATGAGATAGTATTATACTTGATGTTACGAGCTGTTGATAGATTTCATAAACAGCATGGTAGATATCCAGGTAAGAATAGCAAATTAACAAATATAATAAAATCTTGAGTAAACACTTGAATCTAGGATGTTTATAGTATTGGTGCGTGAATTTTACATTGTAAACAGTTTATATCATTATTCATCTCAATAGGAACTTTTTTTTTTTTAAGATGTATTTATTTGTGCATACAGAACTGGGGTACAGGCTAGAGGTGCAGGGGCAGTGAGAGGATTCACCAGAGAAAGAGTGGAGAGCAGAACAGGCAGATCGTTGAAGTACACTGCTGAGGGAAGCAGGGGCGGGAGGAGAGGTCTGCCGCGCCATGTGGTCACCTCCGGGGCAGGCGGGGATCCAACTCATGCGGAAGTGGCTTAAGCTTCTTTGTGCTGTGCTTTAACCCACTGCGCCACTAGGGAGGGCCCCCAAACTTGAATTTTTAATAGATTTTAGATGGTCTCCATGATTGTTAAGGGCTTGTGATATTTGTAAGTGTTGGTTGGTCTCATGCCTTGTTCTTTTTCTTCTTATTTCAGATTTACAACTTAACAGTTTTGATTAGAATACCTAAAACTGGGTTAAATAAAGGAGGTGGTATATTCACTAGTTTTAAATCATATTTATTTCAATGAAAATTTATGTTTTAGGAATATCTAACTATCAAGTTGAAGAAGATATAGGAAAGTTGAAGTCTTGTCTCACTGGCTTCCTTCAGGAATATGGATTATCTGTAATGGTGAAAGATGATTATGTCCATGAATTGTGAGTATTTTTTAAAAGCATATGAGAGCTAATATCTGTTCCATCATAAGATACTCTAAGTTCCTGTGTCTGTCCTTTTCTGTAGTTGCCGGTATGGAGCTGCTGAACCACACACCGTCGCTGCATTCTTAGGCGGTGAGTTGCTAGCTGAGAAGACTGCCGTTTGTTGTTATATAGTATGGTTACTATTTCATTATAACATTTCTGGATTTTTTGCTGCTTTACTTAAGAAGGGCAGTGAAGCAGGATGTTGGGTTCAGATTATTTCAGTAGCTCCTGCACTGGTCTTCCTGCTTCCATCTCTCCCACTATGGTCCATCTCAAACTCCTGAACAGGTATTAATCTTCAACCAGCAGAGCTCTGACTGCATCTCTCACTGAGCTCACCTACTGCCCTACACCCCACCCCTCACATTACACTATACCTCAGAAAACAGTGGTTCATGTGACAGTAAAATCTCTTAATTTTATCAAATTCATTACTTTCCCCATATCCCCAGACATACACTTTGATGTCCTGATCCTTAAATCTTCACTTCTCTGGGCCCATTTGCCTTAATCCTTCCTATTAACCATAGGTCTAAAAACCACTTGTCTAACACCCAGTTCAGACAAATGGAATTCATAATAATTCCCTCTATCTCCCTCCCTTATTTTATATCCCCCTAAAAAATTTTACTTTCTAGACTGAGCTATTGGCTTGTGATGTATTCCTTCTAGATAATTAACATTTTGAAGTCTGATCTGGGTCTGATTAATATAGTGTTCAAAATGTAAATAAGTGAATGGCTTATATCCTAGTTCTTGTATAAATAAATCTATCTTAAAAAAAATTACTTATACAGAGTCTTAAGAATAGATACAGCCAGAGAGGTTGGATAATTAGCGGCTTGCCTATATAGCAGGAAAATAAAATACTTTGAAAGGTAAAAATTAAAATTTTTAGTTATTATGTTTTATTAGTTTAGGTTACCATAATGAGATACCATAGAATCAGTGACTTAAACAATAGATATTTATTTTCTCAATTTCTGGAAACTGAAAACTCAAAATCAGTGTGCTAGTATGTTGATTTTCTTTTAAAAGTCTTATTTATTTATGCATACAAGAGCTGGAGTGTAGTCCAGAGGTGCAGTGGGGTGAGAGGATTCACCAGAGGCAGAGTGGGGAGCGGAACAGACAGATTGACTGAAATACACTGCTCGGGGGAGCAACGGTGAGACAGGATGCTCCATATGAGTCAGCTCCCTGGCCAGGAATCGAACTTGTGTTGCAGTGGCTGCAGCCCCTGCATTACCAGGGAGCCCCCAGTATGGTCATTTTCTGTTGGGGCCTCTCTGGCTTGTGGGTGGCTGTCCATCTTTCTGGAGCTTACATAGCCTCTTTTCTGCACAAGGAGAGGACTAATGGGACACAGCTTTCTTGGTCTCTTATCCTTATATAAGAGATAATCTAATCCCATCACAGGTGTCTAGCCTCGTCTAAACTCAGTTACCTCCCCAAGACCCTGGTTTCATCTCCAACTTCTATCACATTGGGGGTTAAGTCTTCAACATATGAATTTGGAGGACACATACATTTAGTCCATAACATGTGTGCTCCATAATCATTCTGTACAATGCCACTATACTCTCTCACTTCATTTAGGTCTTTAACTGAAGCCGTCCCTATAAAGCCATCTCCAACTCCCTGATTTTTAAAACTGAATCCTTCTTGCACTCAGATATCCTCCTTCTTAGCTTTTTCTCTTTAGCATTTGGGGTCATTTGATAAACATTTGTAAAACTTTCCTATTTGTACCTATTTGTAAAACTTTCTTTGGCTACTAAAAAGTAATATCCACAAAGGCAAAGATATTTGTCTTTTATTACCTGTGGTATTCCTAATGCCTAGAACAGTATCTGGTACATAATAGAGTCTCACATTTAACTAAAGTGTGAATATTTGTGGAAAATGAAGCTTTTTTTTGTTTGTTTAAGTATCTACCGCTTTCTGGCAGTATTTAACAATAAAATCTTTCCAAACTACAAGTATATTTTGAATAAATATTCTTTTGTCCCTTTAAATTACAAATATAAAGTAGGTTCAAGGAAAAATACAAATGCAACAGAATAGTGTTCTCTGAGAATCATTTTTGCCTATTAGCTTTTTAAAAAGTACACTCAGGGAGGGGTTAAAGACACAGCGCTCTCAAGCTATTGCCAGCCACTGCAGCACAAGTTTAATCCTCTGGCCAGGATGCTCACTGTCACTGACATGGCACAGCAGACTTCCAGACTTCTGTCTCACCCTCTGTCCCCTCAGCAGTACTTCATTGATCTGCCTGTTCTGCTTCCTACTCTGTCACTGGTGAAGCCTCTCACCTCCCATATCCCCTGTTCTTGTATGCATAAATAAAATCTTTTTTAAAAAAGGCTAAAAAACATTTAACAAATAAATTAATTAAAAAGTACATACACTCAGCCATACTACTCTTTTGACTCTGGCTTTGTTTACTTAATGTATCTGTCCAACTTTTCTAGGTCACTATAATTAAAAATACTTCATTCTTTTAAACTATAGCATAACATTTCATAGAATAATAAAAATTTCCTTTAATACAATTTAAAAAATTATAGTCCTTTTGATATTTTGATATGACTCAGTAAACTATGTTTTAAACTTACCTTTGCTTTTTGGAAAGGAAAGGTTTCTTTAGAGAATTGAATATTTTTATGTAACTCTTGAAATTTACTTTCTCAATAATTTGCTTGTCTCCATTTTCCTTGTAGGAGCTGCTGCGCAAGAGGTTATCAAAATAATCACCAAACAATTTGTAATTTTTAACAATACTTATATCTATAGTGGCATGTCACAAACTTCAGCAACTTTCCAGTTGTAAAATGAATGCCCTAAGATTGTGTTAATGGTTGAAAGTATAATTGTGGTAAGGTTCTGATTTATCTGTCAGTTTCCGCTAAGGGAACTGTTAAATTGTTTCCTTAATAAACATTTTTCTCATTTGTAATGGGGTGTGTTCTTTTCAGAGAGGAAAGAATGTGATCATTTTCTCAGAATAAAAGCTATCCATTTCTCATTAAATCATTACTACTGGCTTGCTATTTCAAAGTTGCTATTCATAGAAATCTCTTGTGTTTCATTAGAAATAGTTTAAAATATTTTTCTTTCTTAAGAAATTTAAACTGCAAATTTTAACCATACTTAGAACATAAGTATTCAATCTGATGGAATTTTGAAAGTCAAATATTTATGATGTATCAGTTTTATTAGAAAACAAGACTATCTCCTTGTGTGTGGTATTATCTTACCTGATTTAGGTTTTGCCACTTGAAAATTCTAAAGGGGCATTCCAGCTATACAGCTATACTAGGTAAAATGTTAAATTTCAGTTTAAAGGATAATCACACTGAACTAATAGCATTCACCAGCATGCCAGAGGATGGACAAATAAAACCAAACACTAAGTTGAAATTAGCAGCAGAGGAGGAAACTATGGAAGGGGCCCAAGGCCCAGTTTCTAATTGATTTATGGCTGAGGAATATGTCACATAACTGTCAACACCTTATGGCTACTAAGCCCCCTGCACTTTAGTCTCTGAGTCTAGATGTGCCAAAAAACTGCTTCACATGGGTTCTTTTTTTTCCTGGACCCTTCCTGATCTCACTGGATCAGCAGACATTTCCCACAGTAGGCACTGCTCCCTGATAGTATCTTTTGTTCATCTGTCACCATGCCTGGTTTATTTTTTTTTAATTATTTCCTTATTGTTCTATATAGATGCTCAACTTTTTTTTTTTATTTTACAAAAGTTTATTTTTACATCATTTTGTACAATTTTTTTTCCATCTCAGTTGTAATCCCCGCGGGTTTCCCATCACCAAGTCACCTGTGTGCCATCACCATAATCCCGTGCCTTTCCCCTGGGGGTATTTTTTTAACAGAGGAGACATGGGACAGCACATAAAGACAATGCTAGGCTTTGGGCAACTTGGGGCTCAAGATCTCTGCTTCTGGTAGAGGAAGGGTACGTGGGCTGAGCTCCTGAGATAGCCAGAGGATGCAGGGGCAACGCGGATGGACCCACTGGTGTCTGTGTTGGGATTTACCAACAAGATGAGAAACCCAAGGACAGAGAGGACACCACTCGAAGGGATGCTTGGGAAACAGGAGTGAGGGCGGGCCTCAGATGCCACACCCCCTTCTAACGCCTGCACATGCGCAGTGTGAGCAGGCCGCCCTCACTGACCTGGACCCCTCTCTTCTAACACCCCTTCAACGCCTCTTAGCGGAAAGGAAACCTCCAAACCGGGGCGTCAAGATTAAGGGATTTTCTCTTCGACTTTGAATTTCTATCAGCCACACACAACCCCGCTGCCCTCAGAGATTTCGTGTGAGGGAAGCAGGCCCGGTGTCGTGGTAGGCGCTGAGGGAGAGAGGGCGGGGGGCCTGCGCGCCGCTGAGGGTAAAGGCCTCGGACCCAGCCTCTGCGCGTGGGGGTCCTGCCCTCACCCAGGGACCCTTTCCCGCCCCTGTGGGTGGCGGCCGTGTGTCCCCCCTGCGCCTTCCTAACCTGCTGGGAGGCGGCTGTCGAGCGGCCTGACGGCCTGACCCCGGAAACCCAGACCCCAGCGGCAGCTGCGTGAGGAGAATCTTCACTTTATCTCGTCAGGCCCCCCGCGGCGTTCTACCCTGATTGTACTTCGCAACCCTCAGGGCGCCTACAGCTGCTTTTGGGGTATTGGGAGGACTGGGAACCGTTTCTGAGCGGCTTGGAGGGGAGGGGTGCAGGGGGCTGTTCCTATTGCTGATTTCAGACCCTCTTGCTGCTGGTGAGTCTGCTGTGGGGGAGCCAGACCCTCGCGCCATTAACCAGCTCCCCGTTCCTCACAGGAGTTTGAGAATCCTGAGCTAAGAAGAGCCCCTGGGGACCACCTATGCTTGAAAGTTCTTCCAGCACTTTAGGTGAGCCAGGCATGGTGTCAGTGATTGGAAACTGAGGCAACAGGGTGGGCTTGGCCTTCCCTTCAGGAGAAGAGCTTGTGGGGGTGGAGGGGGGCGGGGCTCGGAGGTGGGGGGGCATCTGTGGATGCCAGAAGCGCCGGGGGCCTGGGGCCTGCTACCGGTTCTCTGGGCCCTTAGTAGTAGTTCGTTCTCAAGCTGTAAACTGTGGAAACAGAAGATTTGTGGGTACTTGCTTCCCCTACATTCGAGGGAATTACCCTCTTGGTTTGAGGCCAAGCAAGATATTCACTGTCAGCAACTTAATCGGAATTAGCAGTGGGATTTCCAGTCCTGCCTGCCTTTGCCATAAAGATGTTAATTATCTTTCTGATATTTGGGATGCTATTTAGATTTCAAAAAAGCTTTTCATCTTAACATTTTTTTTAAATTAATTTTTTAAAATTTATGCATTCAAGAACTGGGGTGTAAACCAGAGGAAAGGGTGGGGGGAGGCGGGTTGTTGAGAGGATTCACCAGAAAGAGTGGGGAGCAGAAAAGGCAGATTAACTGAAATTCACCGCTGAGGGGAGCAGCAGACCAGACAGAAGTCTGCTGTACCTTGCGGACAGCTTCATAGCACTGACTTTAACCCCTATGCTACCAGGAAGGCCCATCATCAGTTTTTAGATCAGGTAAAATGGTAATGTTCAGGCAGCTTTCTTGCTTACATTTGAATTATCTACTGTTTTGGGGTGTAGACTGAGTGAAACTTGTAAATAGGATCATCTTGTTTCCTCTACAAGAGTAAAGTAAAAATGTTTGAACATTTGCTGTACATTACAATTTGCACCCATTCACCAAATCACAAAACATTTAACCTGCTTAACTGGGCATGTTTTTGCTCTTGAGAATAGACAATGTTTTTAAGTTTTAAATGTAATTTTATAATAATCAGTACTTGAGAAATATGATTTGTTCTTTGTAGTGGAAGTTTTTAAGCCTTTATCTAGTAAATCGATGACTTACGTTAATGCTGTTAGGTGCTTGCACAAAGTCTTATTTTTCTGTGCAAAATAATCATTAGAAAACAATATAAGACAGAGGGAAATGGCAGATAGTTTATTTTAATTTCAATTTCAAGATATTTAGGTTTAAAAGCTATATCCCGGGCCCTCCCTGGTGGCGCAGTGGGTTAAAGCACAGCACAAGGAAGCTTAAGCCACTTCCACATGAGTTCGATCCCCGCCTGCCCCTGAGGAGATCCACATGGCGAGACAGACCTCTCCTGACCCGCCCGCTGCTCCCCTTAGCAGTGTACTTTGTCCGATCTGCCTGTTCTGTTCCCCACTCTGTCTCTGGTGAATCCTCTCACCACCCCTGCACCTCTGGTCTGTACCCTAGTTACAAATAAATCTTTAAAAAAAAAACAACTCTTATGAAGAGAAATTTCTACAGATCTAAAGTATGTGTATGTGTTAAACTTCTAATTCATGGAGGTGTTCCCAGTTTGAAATTTTTGAGTGAATATTTATAGGAAAGAAATTAGGGAAGTAGAACCAATTAGACTGAGTCAAACTAATCCTTTATGTGTTGTCTAATAAAATGTGATGAATGTCTGTAGTACTTAGGAATTCCAAATACATTTTTAGGTATATTTTCAAATTTAACTCTCAAATATTAACTCTTAATGAAATAGTAATTATCAGTTTTTCAGACAAGAAAACTGATCCTTAGAAAATTTAACAATATACATACCTAATAAGTTGCAGATTCAGTTTCTGCTCCTCTGGATTCAGAAAAACTATATTTTCCTTACCCTTTGCATTTATAATTCTGGAATTCTCAAACACTGATTTCACTTGCAAAAAAAAATAACCTTTATCTTATAGTTGAAATATAAGGAAAAAGAATATAAACAAGCATGGGAAGTGATGACACAAAGAAAATACAAGGTAAGAAATTCACACATCATATATCTGAAATTAGTTTTATAGTATAGTTGTGGAATATAGTTAAGATTATCTGACGGGACCCAGGAAAGGAGAGACTGGTATAGCAGTTTACAGAAATATTTATTGAGCACCTTCTGTGTATCTGTCAAACTGACTTCAGGAAACTGACATCTTAGTGGAAAAGGCATGCTGATAATTGTAATACCATATATAATTTTATTTAAATCATTAAAATCAAGAGAACAAATTGTTTAAAGGATATAGTAAATAATTTTGTATAAAAATGATTTTTTTAAATTGTACATAGATAAATATTTTTTTGTATTTTGTGACTTTTGTATGCTAGGCATTTTTATTTTGGGATTACAGTTTTTTTTTTAAAGATATATTTATTTATGCTCACAGAACTGGGGTACAGGCCAGAGGTATGGTGGGTGAGAGGATTCACCAGAACAGGGTGCTTCAACCCATTGCGCCACGAGGGAGAGCCCAGGATTACAGTTTTTACTCCTTCATGTGTGTACTCATTTTCCAGCAACTCTTCCATACCTATGTTCCATCTACCTTCCTCCTCCACCTTCTTTTTACTCCCTATCGTTCCCTCTGGTAACAATTAAATGCTTTTACTAAGTCCAGAATTCATTTCTGTTTTATTTTTTTCTGTGTCTGTTTTTTGGTTATCTATATTATACAGATAAGTAAAATCATCTGATATCTTTCTTTCAATTTATGACTTGTTGCACTTAATCACCTTGGGGTCCATCCATTTTGTCCCAAAAGACACTATTTCATCTTTTTTAATAACTATATAGTATTTTTTAAAAAGATTTAAAAAAATTTTATGCAGCTGTAGGCTGAAGGGGTGTGGGCTGTGTTGAGAGGACTCACCAGAGACAGAGAGGGGGCCAGAACAGGCAGATCTACTGAAACACACTGCTGAGAAGAGCAGCAGGCAAGACAGGAGAGGTCTGCTGTGACTGTGGGTCAGCTCCCTGGCATCTAACTCTGCTTTGATTACTAGTGCTGGCTTTAACCTCGATGCCACCAGGGTGATTCAATAGCTGTGTAGTATTATTACATTGTGTTTATATCCCACAATTTCTTTATCCATTTGCCTGTGATGGACTTAGGTTAGTTCTATGCTTTGTCAGTTGTGGGCAGTGCTACTCTAAACATATGCGAACATAAATCTTTTTGTATAAACCCATTTTGGCTTTATTTAAAGATAACATTTGAATTTTTCTATTCCTATTATTTCATACACAAGTAAGACTAAATATAAGTTAACTTCGAGTTCCTTTAAAGAGCATCTTCTCATGTAACTTTACTGCTTGATAGAGTGTAAAAGTAATATATGCTTATTATTTAAGATGCCAAGCATTACAAAGATGTATATTAGAAAATAAAATTTAAGTGTTTGGTTTTTGAAAGGAAACATTTAGTTCAAAGTAACTAAATTTTTGCCCTTTAGAAATGAAGACGGACCTGAACCTATTACTGGAGTGTCTGAAGTATCAAATGGACAACCCTTTTTCACAAAAGGAAGCTTTGGTCACTATTCATTCAATCTGTCAACAAAACAGTAAGGCATGATAGTGAATTTTTATGTGTGATTCTAGTTCTTTAGTACTGTGATATGTGAGGCATTATCTCGTACTCATTAACTCTATATGTTACGAAACTATCTTCATGTTATTTATTTTATCCTTAGAAATAGCAAAATAGGCAGCCCACCTGTGACTACACAGATGCCTGTCTTTTTTGCCTTTTTCTAGTAAACCTATCCTATTAAAATGGAAGAATAAAGGAAAATCAAAATAAATATAATTTCTTCTTTGTTTTGTCTGCATAGGTAATGCAGGTATTTATTTTCGGGAAATTGGTGGTCTGATGTTTATAAACAATCTTGCAAAGTCAAGTGAACACAGCATGGTTAAAGAAGCAGCTTTATATACACTAGGCACTATTGCAGAACAAAACGGTAAAATATAAAAACTTTATTTCATTATCCCTTAAGCATTGTGTTTTATTATAATCATCTACTAAAAATTAATTTAGATTTAAATTTATTTTTTACACTACTGCATAATTTTATTAAGGTACTTTATAAGTTGGAGATAACCCATATATAACCATTTTCACTAAATAAGCTCTGGGTGTAGAACTTAATGTTGACAAAAATATTTTCTGCAATATACTTGAAATGAGATTGAATCTAAACCATTGATTTGTCAAACAACTTAATATTTTTGTATTTTTACTCACTAAATATTTCTTCACTTGTGAAGAACCAAAGTCCTGTACTTTGGGGATATAGAAGTAAAAAAAATAATAATCCCTCCTTTTCTAATCATAACTGGTTCTAAACGCTGGGTAAAATGTTGATTATATTCCCATGTACAAGTTATTTATTAAAAATTTTGCTTTTTGTGTGATTACCACACATGAGCAAAAAACAACAACAAAAAAAACCAACCCAGTTGGGTAGGTGTCATTTTGCTTTTTAGAAAAATATTTTCATTTCTGAACATCTTCAAAAATAGCTAAAGTGGCATCTATTCCTCTGTTTTCTAAAGCATGTCTCTGAATTTTTCTTGCTATTTTGTTCCATATTCATCCTTTTAAAATTTTATGTCATTTTAAATGTTTGCTTAGGTAGGTTTTTTTAAAAAGATTTATTTATTTATGCATACAGAACTGAGGTACAGGCCAGATGTACAGGGGGTGAGAGTATTTGTCAGAAACAGAGTGGGGAGCAGAACAGGCAGATCTACTGAAATACTGAGGGGAGCAGCGGGTGGGTCAGAAGAGGTCTGCTGCGCCATGGGGGTCAGCTCCCTGGCCAGGGACCAAACCATGCTGCAGTGACTGGCAGCTTCACAGTGTTGTGCTTTAACCCCATGCACCACCAGGGAGGGCTCTTACTTAGGTTTTTATTGGAATTTCTAAGGGGCTGCAATACATATTTTAGAGCCTAGATCAAGTACTTCAGATTAACATATTTCTTCTTTAGTTGACTGATTGAGTAAGTACATACCAATTTGTCACAGATTTTGTTGTGTTATTAATAAATGTAGAAATTAAAATATTTTTATATTTCAGTTTACTGTCAGCAGAATTTGTGTACTTCAGAATTATTTGAAGACTTAATTGGATTCTTATCTAACAATGATTCAAGCACAAATTTGAAAAGAATGACTGTGTATGTTATTTTGGTCCTGGTTTCAAATAATCGTAAGTATATCCTCTTATGTTGTAGAAACATTAAAAAAATTATAAGTTGAAACAAAGTATAATAATCCTTTTATTCTAGTCCTTATATCAATTTCCTTTTATCTTACTAACTACTAAGAACTACTTAGTTTTTTTTTAGAATTTACTAGCTTTAAGGAAGAATAATAACATACTTTTAACTGTTTGATATTTATTAATTTTAAGAAATAGTAAAATGATTTGCACTATTTAACACTGAAGAGTAAAATTTAAAAGCAAAGGAGGGGACCTCCTTGGTGGCGCAATGGTTAAAGTCTCAGCACTATCAAGCTATTAACAGCCACTGAGTCCAGGGACCTGACCCATAAGATGCAGCAGACCTCTCTTGTCTCACCCACAGTGGATTTCAGTAGATCTGCTTGTTCTGCTTTCCACTTTATCTCTGGTGAATTCTCTCATCCCCAGCACATCTGGCTTTCACTCCAGTTATTACATGCATACATTTTAAAAATCTTAAATAAAAAAAAGCAAAAGAAAAGCATTATATCATTTAGTTCAGTTGACTTTCCATGAATTGGCCATTTAATTACAATGTTTTCTCTACTGAACAGTGATGGCTTTAAATTTCATGTAGCCCTTGGCTAAAGTTTTGGTTTTGAGTTTTTTTTTTTTTTTTTAAGATTTATTTATTTATGCATGCAAGAACTGGGGTATAGGCCAGAGACAGAGTAGGGGACAGAACAGGTGGATTGATTGAAATACACTGCTGAAGGGGAGCAGCAGGGGAGATAGAAAAGGTCTGCTGTGGTATGTGGGTCACCTCCCTGGCCAAGGATCAAACTCATGCTGCAGTGGATGCTGATAGCTTCATAGGGCTGAGACTTAACCCCTTGCATCACCATGGAGGCTTTGATTTTATTTTTGAATGATTTCAGACTTAATAGAAAATTTACAAAGATAGTGTAGAGAATTCCTTTGCAGCTACTTACTAAGCTAAGGTTATTTTTTAAATATAACTACTTAATTCTTAAGATTGTTGGACATTTTACAAGCATTTTTTTTTTTCTGTTTGGGAACATATTTTGGCATTGTTACCCAGAGTCATGCAAAATAAGTGTTTTTGAAATTTTTACATGAAATTTGAGTGCTGTCTTTCTCTAAGCACATGGTTTTTTTCCATTATAACCTTAATTACAGACTTTTATCTACTGTAATTTCATGTTATATTTTGTAGTACTTTAAAATGACTTGTAAGTTAATTCAGTATTAAAATACTAAAATGTTTTCGATTTCTGCAAAAAATATTTTTGAATAAAATTCATATTCATGTAATATATGGCTATTTTTTTAAGGGACTGGACAGACTCTTGTGAGAGAAACAGGTTGTATTACAGTTCTGTCACAGTTGTTCAGGTAAGCAAGTACGAATTTCTTATTATTAACTGATTACGACTTTAACACATTTGCATTAATTTATTTTATTCTATCTTTAACCTACTAGGACAGTTCTTTCAGAATATGAAGTGAATTTGTCAGATGAAAATGTTTTCCAGAATTACCAGTTGTGGTCTTCGGTGTGTAGTACTCTGTGTGTCTGTGTTAACAATCCTCAAAATGGTAATAATCTCAGTTACGTTAAAATATAAACCTAAAGCCAAATGAAAACTGATATATTTGAAATGTCAAATTAAAACATGATTGATTTTTTTCTTCCTTTTAGGTGAGAATCAAGTGTTTTGCAGTTCACTCTTCCCACATGCTAATAACTGGCTAGTAAATTGCATGATACCTGAGATAATTCGTCCTGTATGCTCATTTATTGGACTCACCCTTGCAAATAATAGTAAGTATTTATTTTCTAGGTTGTACTTACTACATTTCAAAGCATAACAAAACCCCATTTAATTAATTATATTAATTGGATTAATGCAGTTATTTTATTCCAGTAAGTTGAGTCATGTTAGATGCATTTAGACTCTTGTAGATAGGAAAGTATTAAATGTAAATTTTTCCAGGATGTTGAGAAAGTGATAGTGGCAGCAGTTTTGTATCTCCCCAGAAAACCTCATAAAATAGAACAACTAGAAAGTAAAATTAAAAACCCAGATTGTGTTCTCTGACTATAAAGAATTAAATTAGAAATGAATAAAAATAAAATTTCTAGAATAGTCCCCAAATATGGAAATTAATTCATACTGAGAAAGAAGCAAAAGAAACACAAACCCATGAGTCTAAGATTAAATTATAAGGGAAATAAAAATGTTTTCAACTGAATGATAGCAAAATTATAATTTTCAAAAACTAGGATGCTGCAAAGTAGTGTTCAGAGGGAAATATAACACAAAGACTTACATGTGAAAGAACAAAGGTCTCAAGCAGTTATGTTAGTTTACACCTAAGAAACTAGAAAACAAACCATTGTTTTAAAATTTTCTTGCATCATTATTCATTTTTGTACAATATTTGATTTCTCCTTTCAGGTGTAATCCCTATAATTCTCCCATGACCACAATAGCCTTGAGCTATTACCATAGTCTCTTGTGCTCTTCCCTCTCCTCTTTTGACCTTTCTTCCTCCCTCAGATCTGTAGTTTGCTTGCAAATTTTGTCTTTTTCTTCATCCTTTGTACAGTTTCCATATATTTCCCTTGTAAGTGAGATCATTGATATTTTTATTTTTCCTTTTGATGTATTTTGCTTAGGACAATCCCTTCCAGCTCCATCCATGTTGCTGCAAATAGCAGGAATTTATCTTTTTTTTTTTTTTATCACTTGGGTAGTATTCCATTGTGTGTATACCTCTACTTGATCCATTTGTCTGCTTTGGGGCATTTGGGTTATTCCCATGTAAATAGTAGTGGAATAAAAATAGGGGCAAAAAATGCCCCTATGGGTATATTCCCAAGAGTAGAATCATTGGATCGTATGGTAGCTCCAGTTTTAGTCATTTAAGTGGTCTCCACACAGCTTTCAATAGTGGTTGGACCAATTTGCATTCCCACCAGCAGTGTAAGAGGCTCTTTTTTTCCATATCCTCACTAGCATTTGTTCTTTTAAAATGGGCCATTCTCACAGCTGTTTTATCTCATTGTGGTTTTGATTTGTGTTTTCCTGATTATAAGTGTTTTTCATAAACTTGTTGCCATTTGCATTTCTTTCTTTAAAAAAAAAAGAAGATTGATTTATGCATACAAGAACTGGGGTATAGGCCAGAGGTGTGGGGAGACAGAGTGGGGAGCAGAACAGGCAGATCTACTGAAATATACTGTTGAGGGGAGCAGATGAGAGAGGAGAGATCTGCTGTGTCATGTGGGTCAGCTCTCTGGCCCTGCAGGGATCCAACTCAGGCTGGCTGCAGTGGCTGATCATAGCTTGATAGCCCTAAGACTTTAACCCCTAGCCCACAAGGGAGGCCCCATTTGCAATTCTTTTTTTTTTTTTGAGAAGTGTCTGTTAGCTCTTCTGCTAATTTTTGATTGGACTGTTTGCTTTGCTTTTGTTAAGTTATATGGTATGCAAATATTTTCTCCCATTCCATTGGGTATCTTCCTTTGATTACTATCTCTTGCTGTGTAGAACCCCTAATTCGATGTATTCCCAGCTATTTATCTTTTCCTTCATTTTCTTTGCTTCTGGGCATGAATCTGAAGATGTTTGTGAGGTGTATATCATGGAGTGTATTGCCTATGTTAGAAAACAAAGCATGTGAAACTCAAAAGTAAATGTGACAAAGTGAATAATAGATCAGAAAGCAATGAAATAGAAAAGGAGCTGAATAAGAGAGAAGGAGGTTGGAAAATCATGTAAAAGTGGTCAAATTACAGGGTAAAGGATAGCATCAAACTTTTAGTGAACCTAATGTATTATACAAATACTGATTTAGAAAGATGCAGGGCTGAAACTTATACACTATTATAGTGTAATTTTACCTCACTAAAACTTTCTCAATAAAAAAGAGCTGACTAACAAAACAAAAAAAAATTCAAGAAGATTGATGAAATATATACTCTAGCTGGACACATCACAAGATAAGAGGAGAAGGCCCAAATTACCAGTATCAGGAATGAAAGGTCATACGTTGTAGATCTTATAGATATTAAAAGGAAGATAAAAGAATAGTACAATTTTATTCCATTAAATTTTACAACTTACATGAATTAGACAAAAGTGAAAAGACCCAAACTATCAACACTTACTGTCGGAGACCAGCTCCAACTTTTGAGGTGTCTGGAGGCAACACAGGCAGGACCCTAAGATGGGAAGGCTTCGGAGTGCGGAGATTCCAAGAGGGGGAGAGGAGCGGGTGTGAGGAAGACACGGGAGTCGGAGTTGGGTGCAAATCTTCCTGCTCTGCCTTCAGCAGAGGTTTATTTTATACATTTCCAGCAGGCAGGGGGATGGCATTAGCATACGAAAGGGGTTAAGATCACAATCACCTTTTTTCTAAGAAAATGGTCTGGGTCGCAGGAAGAGGAAATTTCTTGCTAATCAAGAAACTTGCTAAAAGGTTTCAAGTAAGTTTTTCTACTTTGAGGAAACTTGCTAAAAGGTTTCAAGTAAGTTTTCTACTTTGAGGAAACTTGCTAAAAGGTTTCAAGTAAGTTTTCTACTTTGAGGAAACTTGCTAAAAGGTTTTAAGTAAGTTTCCTTGAGGTCTAGGCATAATTTGCTCTGAATAGGAGAGGTAGGTGAATTTCCTTATCTAAAGACTAGATAGTAGAATCCTGAAAGACTAGCCAGAAAGACTTTTGTGGATTGCTTTGAAGTGTAGCAGGGAAAAAACTTGACTAGCTCTAAAACAGGCAACCTGGATGAATTTCCATATCTAAAGCCAGACAGTAGGAAGTTTGAGTAATTCTGTAGAAGCTGAATAGGAGGCTAGGCGAGATAGCAGAATAAGATTTGGGTTTTCCTCCGTCCAGCAGTGAGAGACTTTGCAGAAATAGCCCTTTTGTTTTTATTGATCAGCCAGTTGTTAAGTCACTTTTGACTTCAGAGGAATTTCTCACCCTGGTGCGGTGCTTGCTTGTCAGGGCAGGCAGGCCTTATGCAGCTGAGGCAATCCAATTGTAGGCTGAAAGTTGCTCAGAATATTTTGATATTACGATTATACAAAAAAGGGAGGTCATAACATAAGTTAGCATGGAAAGTCTGATCTTTCAGAGCTTTTCCCGAGCTACCCGGAATCTGTCAGACGATAGCCGTCGCATAGCTTGTGTCAACTTACTAAGAAGTAGGCAACCTGAATATTTCTGCATATATTTTAAAAAATCACAACAGGAATTTCAGGCTTAGATGACTTCACTGGTGAATTCTATAAAACGTATAAGGAAAAAACATATAAATTATTCCAGGAAATAGAAGTGGAAGAAGTACTTCCCAAAACATTTTATAAGGACAATTTTAACCCTCTACCAAAGACAACTTTACACCAACATCTTATGAACATAGATACATGCTTAACAAAATAGTAAAAAATCAGTTTCAATTATATATAGAAATGTTAATATATTATGACCAACTGGCCTTTATCATAGGAATGCAAGATTGATTTAACATTAGAAAGCACACTACATTCGCAGGCTAGAAAAGAAAATTTATATTATAACCTCAGTAGATGAAGGAAAAGCTTCTTACATAATTCAACATACATTAGGAGTAGCCTGTTTTGCATATAAATCTGAATCTTCATTATTTAGACTCTAACTAGTGGTAACATAGTACCATTTTCATCTAAGCCTAAATGTACTTCCTTTTTTCAATTTTTTTTTTTTTTAAGATTTATTTATTCTTACAGAACTGGGGTACAGGTCAGAAATGCGGAGGGTGAGAAGATTCACCAGAGACAGAGTGGGAAGCAGAACAGGCAGATTGACGAAGTACAATGCTGAGGGGAGCAGCGGGCGGGTCAGGAGAGGTCTGCCTTGCCATGTGGATCACCTCCGGGGCAGGCAGTAATCGAACTCATGCAGAAGTGGTTTAAGCTTCTTTGTGCTGTGCTTTAATCCGCTGCACCACAAAGGAGGGCCCACAAGTTTTTTTTTCTTTTTTAATGACAGTACTCTGTCATAAAGAAGCCTGTTTTTGTGTCTCCTTTATGTTGCAACTGTTTTCTTAATTCCTTCCCTGTGTGTAGAAAATGCTGAACATGATTTTTAAGATTAATATCTATTATATCAATTAGAAAAATAATTTTGTCTTTAAATCTTGGCTTAATTTATATTACTGGGGTAGATTGGAAGAGTTACCTCAGTAGTCCATAAGTATTAGTGATAAGCACATTGTTGGGATTGTAACAGGGTGGTCCCTAGGAAAAAGGGAAGTTCCAGGTTCCCTGCCCCATCCAGAAGGAGGGTGGAGGTGAGCAGAGAAAAAAGAGAAGAGAGAAGAAGAGAAGGAAGCAGGATGGAGAGCCAGAAGGAGGCCTGAGGAAGCCAAATGGAGCAGCAAGCATGTGATGAAGAAACCGGGCTTGTTTCCTGACCCTGGGCTGGTTAAGGCAGATGTGGGTGAGATACCTGTAGGGAGGTGACTGTGGCAGCTTTTATATTGATTTTGATGTTGCTCTTTTCCTCCCAGATTTGTCTGGCCATTTCTGACCCTTTTCCATGGATCCCGGCCAGAAGGTGCTTTAGTCTTGTGGCAGCTTTCAGGCTTTGTTTTGGGCCAATCCCTTTTGGGGTGACTTTTGCCCACGAGGGGATGGGTCACTTCAGGTGTTTGATTTAGAAGTTATATTCTTTGTGTTCCATATTGTATATTCACTGTATTAAAGTCCCTTTTCATTAAAGTTTTATATGTTTTTTCTTGTTGCGGCGGATGGCAGAACCCACTTAGAGCAGGCAGGATTTTGGGGCTTCAGGGGTGTCCCTCTCCCCCTGTTCTGGAACAGATTTGGGGTGCCCTATAACAGGATGAGTTTGGAGACTATTATATACACAGACCCAATGGGATACCTGTTGAATCATTTTCATCAGGAGGAGAAAAGACTTTCAGACTTAAAAAATTGTATACATCAGGAGCCTCCCTGGTGGTAGAGGGTTAAGTATCAGCACCATCAAGCTATCTGCTGTCACTGCCTCATAAATTCAGTCCCTGGCCAGGGAGCTGAATATATATGGTGCCGCAGACCTCTCCTGTATAGCCCACTGCACTCTCCTCAGTACAGTATTTCAGTAGGTCTGTTATAGGGCAGCAAATCTGTTCCAGGACAGGGGGAGAAGAGCACTCCTGAAATCCCAAAAACCTGCCTGCACTAAGTGGGTTCTGCCATCTGCCACAACAAGACAAAACATATAAAACTTTAATGAAAAGGAACTTTAATACAGTAAATATACAATACAGAACACAAAGAATATAACTTCCAAATCAAACATCTGAAGTTACCCATCCCCTCATGGGCAAAAGTCAACCCAAAAGGGACTGGTCCAAAGCAAGGCCTGAAAGCTGCCACTAGACTAAAGCACCTTCTGGCCGGGACCCATGGAAAAGGGTCAGAAATGGCCAGACAAATCTGGGAGGAAAAGAGAAAAATCAAAATCAGTCTAAACACTGCCATTATCACCTCCCTGCAGGTCTCTCGCCCACATCTGCCTTAACCAGTCCAGGGTAAGGAAACAAGCAGTTTCCTCATCACATGCTTGCTGCTCCCTGTGGCTTTCTCAGGTTTCCTTGTTCTCCATCCAGCTTCCTTCCTTTCTTCTCTCTTGATTCCTTCTTTTCTCTCCTTTTTCTCTGCTCAGCTCCACCCTTCTGGGTGGGGCAGGGAACCTGGAACTTCCCTTTTTCCTAGGGAACACCCTGTTACAGGTCTACCTGTTCTGCTCCCAACTCTGTCTCTGGTGAATCCTCTCATACACACCCCTACCCCTTCCCTCTGGCCAATACCACAGTTCTTGTATGCATAAATGAATAAATCTTTTTTTTTTTTTTAAGTATGTATTGGACTCTCCCTGGTGGCACAATGGATTAGGACACAGCACTGCAAGCTAGCCACAGCTGCTTCAGTGTGAGTTTGATCACAGGCCCCATAGGGGATCCACATGGCGCAGCAGACCTCTCCTGTCTTGTCCCCTGTTCCCCTTAACAGTGTACTTTAGTGATCTGCCTGTTCTGCTCCCCACTTTATCTCTGTTGAAGTCTCTCACTGCCCCTACACCTCTGGCCTCTACTCAGTTTTGTATGAATAAATAAATAAATCTCTAAAAAAAGTAAATAAAATCTAAGGAGCAGGAATAATTTTAGAAAAGTATATATTATTGATTCTGGCCCTCCCTGGTGGCGCAGCCGGTTAAAGCACGGCACTAAGAAGCTAAAGCCAGTTCCGCATGAGTTCGATCCCCACCTGCCCCGGAGGTGACCACATGGCCCGACAGACCTCTCCTGACCCTCCCGCTGCTCCCCTCAGCAGTGTACTTCGTCAGTCAACCTGTTCTAATCCCCACTCTGTCTCTGGTGAATCCTCTCACCACCCCCTGCTCCTCTGGCCTGTACCCCAGTTCTGATTACATAAATAAATATTTAAAAAAAATTTTTTAATTAAAAAAATTAAAAAAAGAAAGTATATATCATTGATTCCGTGCTTAAAAAAGTTGTTTGACTCTCAATAATATGTTAACATTTTATGCTCCAAAAAGTATAAGGATTAGGTTTAAGTAAGATGAATAAAATGTGTTCTTTTAAAATAAATTATTTTGTCTTTAATAAATCATGAGGTATGAGTTATAATGGAATTCAGAAAATAAGCAACTTTCTAATATAGTATCTAGCTAAAAGAATAAATCAGTTCTTTATAGCTTTACTCAAAGGACTTGAATTTAATAATGTTGTTCTTATAAAATAATGCTAGTTATCACTAAATGAGAAGAGGTTATCTAACACACAAGAAAGAAATACATATAGTTATACTAAGTCAAGTGAGTTTCTTACATAGTAAGTAATCCATTTTATGATTATGCACAGTTAAATACTGGAATTTGAATTTTTGTAAGTTTTTAAAAACAAGTTAATGTTGTATTAGGGCAAATTAATTGATGTCTGTCCTGTTTGAGGTGTTAGTAATTTTGCTACTTTATATCTTAAGCACAGGTTCAGAAATACTTTGTATCTGTGGGTGGACTGGATATATTGTCTCAAGTCCTTGTGCAGCTGGAATCTGATTCACACAGCTCTGTCTCCAGTGCTAAACTTGCTGTGGTGGTGACAAAGACAGTGGATGCATGTATTGCTGATAATCGTGAGTAAAGTGCTAAGTAATGTTTCTATAACTGCATTTTGTTTTAATTCAGCATGTGAATGTTGAAGTAGTAGATTGAATACTTCCAATTTCTCCTAAGTAGGAAGAAATTAGAAATTTTGTAATGTAACTCATTTTCATGGAGGTTATGACTTTCTGAGAGTTCATATCTAGGCCTTTGAGTTCAATTGTAGTGATAATAGTCAAGAAAAATTTCTATAATTTCTAAGTCTTTGTTTCATTTAAGAAACTAATAGTTTACATAATAAGTAAAGGGACATTTTTGAGACATAAAGAATGGAAAGCCCAACTTGAAGATTTTTTTAAAAATTATGTAAAGAAAGCATGAGGTCTGACTTTACCAACACACCTAACTAGTGAATGAGAGTCACACTTGAAACCATGGCTTTTGTTCACATGTATATACACCAAAGAATAAGTTGTAAATCTTTGTAACAAGCAAATAACTGAAAAGAAAAATAGATGGATTTTTAAAAATCAGTGATGGAGGGCCTGCTAGGTGCTGGGCTCTATGTGAGTTCTAGTAATACAAAATGATTAAGATACAGACTCTTGAGGAATTTACAACCTTAGTTTTGATACCATTATTGTTAGACTGTGGGTGAATTCATACACAAGAGGAGAATAAAAGCTCCATGAGGATAATTATAGTTTCAAATAAAAGCTTTTTGAACATCTCAGCTTAGCTTCAGGTACGTGTCATTGAATCATTACCATTAGTAGATCAGGACCAGTTAATAGTATAATTCCATAAAAGACAGGTTACACAGGTTACTTTTCAGTCTAGATAAAAAGAGTAAACATATTCAGCATTTAGGAAGTTAGTGATAATCATATTCACAACATAATGAGGACAGTTAAGAAAAAATAATTCTTTTATATTGTCTTTAATGTGGGAGAGGTATTAATGAGGGCTATATAAGCCACTTATTATAGTGCATTTATTTATATTGACATAATTTACAAAATATATCAGGTATGAATATTAGCGGTTACATAGATATAAGCCTCCTAGAACAAGATCTGGAAAATGTGTGCAAGAGTTGAAAAACAGTAGATATATAGTTTGTTAAGTTTGTAATTACTGCCATTTTTTTTTCTATTTTATACTAATAGCTACTTTTGGGGTAGTTTTGTCCAAGTACTGCATTGTTTCAAAACTTCTGGCATTACTACTTCATGAAAGTCTGGATTCAGGAGAAAAATTTAGCATAATACTTACTCTTGGTCATTGCACAGAGGATTGTGGTAAGTATTGGATTTATTTAGTATGCTTAGTAAGACAGTGGAGTGGAAAGATGCTTTCTCCCTCCGAGTTACTTGAAAGGTTTTAAAGCATTGCCTTTCTTCTACTAAGGCCCCAAATTAGTCATTTTGCTTCCCCGTCTCCTTCAGCCAGTGAATTTAGTCACACATTAAGAACTGTAGTCCTTTTTACCCCACCTGTCTTTTTCTGCTCAATTCTGGAATTGGGCTAGCCTCCCAATTTGGTCTTCAGTCCATGGCATCTTGCCAGTATTATCATAATAGCTTCCTCCTTGTGCCCCCTTCGGTCTACCTTCATTCTTCAGCGCACTCTCACTGCTGAACAGGTTTGATCCTGTTCTCCTGTGCCAGAAACCCTCAAAAGTTCTTTCTCTACCTGACATTCTAGCCTGCCTTCATTTCTTTCTGCCATTTTCCTCTCTCTCTCTACTCTTTCCCTTTCCAACCCTCTCCATATTCCTCTTTCACCTGTCTTCTTCAATCTCCTCTACTCCCTTCACATTTTCCACTCTCCTCTTTCTGTTTTTCTCTTCTCTCCCTCATTGTATTTTCTACTATATCAGTTTATTTGTTTAATTTTTCTCTTAATCCCTGTATGATTTAGGATTTACTATATATATATTTGTATACACACATATGTATACATATGTATACATATGTGTGTGTATATATATGTATGTGTGTATATACACTTTTTTTTTAAACCAAGTGAGCACAGTTTGTTTGCTCTCAGGAGGTGTGACACTACTCGGTGACTGTGCTTCAGAGATCACTTATGAGACTTGGGTATATGATGTAACTGGATTGTTTCCTAAAATGAAAATATTTTTTAAACTGTTCATAATTATCACAAGGAAGAATTGTGATCTCATGCACATAATTTATGATAAAATAACTATCTTCTATTTTATTTCTTGATGTATTTTCTAGAGGAAAATCAGTATGATCTTTTTAAAAACAATGGACTTCCACTCATGATACAAGCCTTAACTGATTCTCAGAATGAGGAGCTAAACAAAGCTGCTACTTTCGTACTTCACAATTGTAAAAAAATTAGTAAGTTTACTATTACTTTAAGAAAATATCAACCAGTGTGTATGAGGGGTAATTTATATTTGCTTTGATGAATCAAGCCGTTGTACTTCCTAGATTCTTACTTTTGAAAAGTAGAGCATATGTAATTTGACATGACAAGTAGTGTATTTCAGCATGAACAAGAGAGCACTAATTTTAAACAATTGGATAAATATAATTATGAGACTTGTACTTGAGGTCTGAGGGTGATTTAGGAGTAAATCATAAAGTACATTTACTTATCTTAAAAATGTGTTAGTGCCTTTCATTTGCCAGATACTACATTAAGTTTTAGAGATAAATTCTAAGAAACAATATTCTATGCACTCAGTATAACTAGAGAAATAGTAATTGAATACTTTCTAAAATGAATATATTAAAATTAATCTAAGGATAAGAATGTATGGAGCTCAGCTCTTACCCTATAATAAAGGAAGCTCATCTAGACTTAGGGCAGAAGATGCTTCAGGAAAAAGTATTTTTTTCCCTAAGATTTATTTATGTATGCATATAAGAACTCGTGTACAGGCCAGAGGTATGGGTGAGTGGGTGAGAGGATTCACCAGAAACAGAGTGGGGAGCAGAACAGGCAGACTGATGAAATACACTGCTGAGGAGAGCTGCATAGGAGAGAGGAGAGGCCTGCTGTGCCCTGTGGGTCAGCTCCCTGGTTGGGTATGACTATCAAGTTGCAGTAGCTGCTGAAAGCTTGATGAGTGCTATGTCTTTAACCCCTTGTCACAGGGAGGCCCAGGAAAAAAGTGATTCTTGATCTAACACTTGAACATACAGTTATTTAGGTAAAAAGATGGGAATTTGTTAGGACTAAGTGTCTCAGGCATAACCACTGTGAGGCACAAAGGCCTTGCAATAGAAGGGAGCCCGAACATTGAAGGAAATGATGGCCAATGTTGATGAAGCACATAGGGAGGGCAATGTCTATGAATATGATACTGTCTTTGTGGGAGAAAAATTGCCACTGCAATATGTGAAAAGTGTGTTAGAAGATTATAGGAATGAGCTACTTTATGAAAATTGTTTAAGAAATTAAACTTTTAAAACCAGTATCCATAAAACCAGTATCCATACATCTGAATACTTTATGTGTCTGGCATAATGTATTTTCATGCCATTCTTTTTAGTGTAACTCTGAAGAGTAAAGTCTAAGTTATGACTCTCTGGGTTCTGAGCCTCTGCCGGACCCTTATTTTTAATACCATTTAGGCAGTTAAGACAGACTGAACGGGCAAAATTTATAGGAGAGAGTGCAAGGGGGTATGGTCTATAGGATGTCCTTATTTAAAATATTATTAACCTTTTTAGTAACTGATGGGCTCATTGTTTTTCCCCCCATAAGCTGAAAAATTAAGTCTAGGAGAATATTCTTTTGACGAAAATGAAGTAAAACAATTAAATGACATAAATATGAAAGAGAAGAATCTTGGAGACTTCTGGAAGAAAGCAAAGGAAATTCTGTACAGAATAGAGCAGCTTGAGAAAGAAGGAAACGAGGTTGGTTTCTTTGTTTCAAAGAATATAGAACATTTTTCAAATATTAACAATAGAGGTTGGAGGGTAAAATAGTTCTCTTGACAATTTTTTAAAACTGTAATGGTTTTAAATTTGAATTTAAAGTTATTAGTAATACTTGAGAAATCATTCATGAATATAGAAAAAAGAAATTAAAAAAAGGAAGTAATGACTGAAAAAATACAAAGCGTTAATACAGAGTCAAGTATATAATATCTGTGTAAGAGGGCTACAAGGGAAGTCTGTAGAAGTAATTCTATTACACAAATGCATGTGTGTGTGAGATGTGGATTATGTGTTTATGTGAATATACATTTCCATATTTCTCTATGTATATATACTGTGTTATCATATGTCCATGTATTTTTAAAAAAAAACTTTCTTTGTAGAAGTTGTACCAATTTACACTCCTATTGCCCTGTACTCAGGTGTGTGTGTGTGTATGTGTGTTTTAAAGACTTATTTTTTTATGCATACAGAACTGGGGTATAGGCCAGAGGTGTGGGCTGGTGAGAGGCTTCACCCAAGACAGAATGGGGAACAGAACAGGCAAATTGGTGAAGTACACTGCTGAGGGGAGCAGTGGGCAGGTCAGGAGAGGTCTGCCATACCTGTGGATCACCTCTGGGGCAGGGATCCAACGCAGGCTGTAGTGGCTTTTCTTAGTGCTGTGCTTTAACCCACTGCACCACCAGGGAGAGCCCATGGGTGTATTTTTAAACTCTCTTGATCTTTGCCAATGTCATAGGTTGACTTTGATAGAAAGAGAATTACGTTTTGCTTTAATGTTCATTTTTCTTATTATAAGTGGGTTGGAATAGAATTGGAAGATTTTTTTCATATGTTTAAGGAGTATTTAGATTTCTTTGCTTTGAACTGTTCATTTCTTTTGTGTGTTTTCCTAACTTTTGTTTATCTTTTCCATATTTCACTGTAGTAGTTTTTTATAAACATGACTAGAAAAAATGTACTACAGATCAAAATATGACATACATATATATATATATGCACTTTCTGGGCATTTTGATTTCATTTTGTTTTGCAACTGGCCCTTTCTTCTTTGAGTTTTTCCTCTTTTATATTGTTCCTGATCCCTAGGAGAAGTTAAAAAAATACTTGTATGGTCAAATATATTAGTTTTTTATTTTTAGGTTAGTGATTTTGTGTAATATTTGGAAAGGCTTTTCTCCCTTTGAGAATGTTAAATATGATTTTTCTTTTAAAATATATTATTTCATTTTTTATATTTAAATGTTTAGTTAAGTTTGACTTTGTTTATGTGTAATTATCAGATATTCAAATTATTTTTCTTCAATAACTACCCAGTTGTGCCAATTGCTTATTGAATAGATGCCCTTTTTCTTCCTAATATTAACTGCCCCTTTTATCATGCAAATTCTATTGACATTTTTAAACTTTCTGCACTATTTAAAGGGAGTATAAATTGGACTTTAAAACAAATAGATTATTTTCAGGTTATTTACTTGTCATTTTCACATTATAGGAAAAAATACAAGGAGAAACTTTTAATAATAATGTTTCATCTGTGAGTATAAATACTTTTGATACTTTGAAACAACTCCAGGCAGATGGTATTGGTGGTGATCCCAAAGCGGAAGATAAGAATAAAAGCCAGTTTGGAGTCACATCTACAGCCTGTGGAGAAGATGACCAACTGAAGACCCTGTTAAAGACAGCAAATCCAGTTAATGCTTGTTATAGGGAGAGTGAGAGAAAGAAGACTCTATATAAAACCAATTTAAACTGCAATCAAAATTTATTGGAAGAAACAAACACTGCAGAAAGGAATTGTCTTTCTCATCCAAGGTATAGTTTAATAATTGTTTCTAACTTTATTTATTCCATACATGTTTTTATTCAGTTCTGTGTGTCACACTGGGATATAGAGGTGAAAAAAATGTAGTTTTATTTTTTTTTAAGATTTATTTACTTATTTTTTTAAAAGATTTATTTATGCTTACAGAACTGGGGTACAGGTGTGGTAGGTGAGAGGATTCACCAGAGACAGAGTGGGGAACAGAACAGGCAGATTGATAAAGTACACTGCTGAGGGTAGCAGTGGGCAGGTCAGTAGAAGTCTGCCACGCCATGAGGGTTATCTCCTTGGCTGGGAATTGAACTCATGCTGCAGTGGCTTCAGAGAGCTTCATAATGCGGTGCTTTAACCTGTTATGCCACCAAAGAGAGCCCTAAAGATTTATTTATGCCACCAAAGAGAGCCCTAAAGATGTATTTATTTATGCATACAGAACTGGGGTACAGGCTGGAGGTGGAGGGGCAGTGAGGAGATTCACCAGAGACACAGGGGGGAGCAGAACAGGCAGATCGACAAAGTACACTCCCAAGGGGAGCAGCAGGCGGGTCAGGAGAAGTCTGCCACTCCTTGTGGATCACCTCCAGGGTGAAGATCAAACTCATGCTGAAGTGGCTTTAGCTTCTTTCTGCTATGCTTTTAACCCACTTCGCCAGCAGGGAGGGCTGTTTTATATTTTAAAGCAGGAAATACAGGGAAAGGAATTTGAATGAAGACTTATGGAGTAGTTCTATGAGGGCATTTTATGGCATAGACTTTTCAGTTTCACTAATACAGTATAGAAAGTCATTGGTGATTTAAGTTGACTGATATGATCATATTTGAATTTTAGAAAGGATATTCAGAAAAGAAAACCTGAGTCAAAACCCTATACCTAAAATAACAATGCATGTATCGATTATTGATCATCCATGTACGAAAACTCCATTTGTAAATTCAGTGTGATCAAGGGAGTGGGATCTGGTGAAACCCTGAATTAGGCTTGCGCTTTTACTTGTTTCCTGCACCTCCCTTGAGTGCACATGCTCATTCCCCCACAGGTGGCCTGTGGGCTTATCCTGGGAGTGCAGCTTTTCTTGTTAAAACCTTTCTTGTGGCCCTCCCTGGTGGCGCAGCGCAGCGTGTTAAAGCACAGTACTGAGAATCTAAAGCCGCTTCCGCATGAGTTCGATCCCAGCCTGCCCCGGAGGTGACCACATGGCGAGGCAGACCTCTCCTGACCCGCACACTGCTCCCCTCAGCAGTGTACTCCCTCGATCTGCCTATTCTGCTCCCCACTCTGTCTCTGGTGAAGCCTCTCACTGCCCCTGAGCCTCTGGCCTGTGCCCCAGTTCTATATGCACAAATAAATAAATCTTAAAAAAAAAAAAAAAAAAAACCTTTCTTGTGCTGCTCTTCTGATGGTTACTGTGCTGGTGGGAAGTGGAGAAGATGATGCTGTGTTGCAGGTCAAACTAAGTATCTGGAAGGTGATTTTATCACCACTACCATTTTTTTCCTTTTCAAAAATTCCTTTCAAAATCTTGGTATTTTAACTTGATTTCTCAAAGATGTGGAATTAGAAAGCAGCAAGATATGGTCTTTAACCACTCTTACTGCCTGTTGGTCACTGATTACATTCCCTTTAGTTTTTTCTTCATCCCTTATTTTCTACTTTTAAAATCTTTTTCTTCCATATTTCTGCAGGCATCAATGTTATTACTACCTGGAGTCTGGTTTAACTCTAGTTTTAGAGATAAACTGTAACCAGTGTAGGACCTACTTTTGCAAGCTTTTGTTAGGTTTTGGTAGACCTTGACCCAGCTCCTTCTGCTTGCCAAACCCCCATTATTGCACCTGTGCTTGCAGAAACAGTTGTCTGCACAACAAACATTATATGAACAAACAGTATGTTTATTGTAATCTGGTGTGTGTCTTTGCCTTTAGTGACCAGATTTTTAAACATCCAACTCCTATTGTCAAAAATAGAAAGCAGCAGCTACCAGTAACAGGTATGATTACAAATATGTCTTCCTTGATTTTTCAACAAAACAGTTGTTTAGGGGACTAACATAGCTAAGAATGTATATTGCTACATCTTTGCTCTAATGTACAAACCATTCCTTAACTCTCTTTTTAACTTCAGTCACCTATTGATATCTAGAACCTTTCTGTTTACCTACCAGAATGACTGGATGTGTAGTACTGGGCTAAGGTTTATAAAAGTCTGGAAACTTAATAAATCTTGTAACTCTTATGTCCTTTTAATTAATAAAAAAATCTTAACATTTTGCATTTTTTCCAGATCCATTTACATTATGTTCAGATATAATAAATAAAGAAGTTATCAGTTTACTAGCAACTGACAACTGTTCCAAACTATTGAAGTATAGATGCTCAGGTAAATATTTTTTAATTGTATTTGTTTCATAAGTAAGATTTTATATGCTATTAGTTAACTAGAGTTTATACTAGTTCTACCCATGTGATTTAAACTTCATTTTCTCTGGACCAATGACAACATGGAATATCATAAAATATTAAAACTAGTACCTCTGTCTGCACCAGGGTACAATTCCAAAATTTGTTTATATGAATCAACATGACTCATATATATTTTTTAAAGATTTATTTATTTATGCATATAGAGCTGGGGTACAGGCCAGAGGTGCAGGGGCAGTGAGAGGATTCACCAGACACAGAGT
>NW_004567129.1:17956340-17966774 GCF_000260355.1 Condylura cristata
CCAACATTTGTTGTTGCTAGTTGTTTGAAGATGTGCCATTCTCACTGGGGTGAGGTGGTATCTCATTGTGGTTTTAATTTGCATCTCCTTTATGACAAGTGATGTTGAACATTTTTTCATATGCTTGTTGGCCATCTGCATTTCCTCTTTGGGGAAGTGTCTTTTTAGCTTTCCTACCCATTTTTTGATGGGGTTGTTTACTTTATTTTTGTTGAGCTTCATCAGTTCTCCATATATCTTTGTGTTGGATTCTTAACTTCTGTAGCATCAATTATCATTTTTTCTGGTGATTTTCAGATATGTATCTCTACACTTGGCGTCTACCTTTAATTATAGCCTCATTCTTCTATTTCCAGCTGTGACCAGAACCTGCCCACTTCAGAATCTTGTTATTCAAGCTCAGTGCATTAAAACAAAACATCCTTCTCCCTCCAGCCACTCCTTCTCTGGTAGTGTTGCCACTGTTCCTCTATTATCCACACCTCAAACCTTGAATCATTTATAACTTTCTTTCTTTGTATCCTGGACTTCTATCAATTTTCATCTTGTTTTCTTTCCATTTAGAACCTTTTGCTTCATGCCTAAATTACTCCAGTAACTTTTTAGCAATCTTTTATCTTGTCTTGCCAACCCCTGACTGTAATGTGTGTACTGATGTTAACCTCTCTTCCTGAGATGTGTTTATCTTGTTACCATGCTTCTTTCTAGCTCACTGAATCAAACTCTGACTGATCTCCAAATTTTTGTGTAATTTTGTCCTATTTCCACTTGTTAGATTTTACATACATTTATTCCCTTTTAAGTCAGCCAGAAATGTGCCATGCTTATTCTAAAATGTGCAAACTTTCAGTCAACTACCAAATTAGTTAATAATTATCTAAATTTACCCTGTGTTCCTACAGCTCTTTATTTACCAGTCTTATCTCAGAAATCAGCATTGTCCCTGCAAATGCTGTTTCAGAATTCCTTATTTATTTTTGAAGTAACCCCTCAGCTAATCCTCTTACCTTCTGTAAAACAAATTAAATCATGTGATTTTCCTCCATAATAAATATCCTTTGGTGCCTCCCCATTACTTTGAAGGCAGAAAATTCCTTAGTATGTCAAGACTTTTCTTTAACTCCTGGCAACCCTCACCAGGCTCAACTTTTCTTACATCTTCTTTCATACATTATATTTCAGACTCACCAAATTATACATGATTCTCTGAATATACTATCCTTTTCACTCTTCCATCCTTTTCTTCCTATTCATTGTACTCCTTTTGAAAAGGGCTTGGCAGTATCATGACAGGTGACAGACTGATGGAAAATTTTGTAATGGGTAGATTGGCTAGAAGTATCAGAGTCTACTGAACAATGCTAACTTAAAAAGAAGATAGATTGTATGTGCTTCCTAATCTGATCGCCAGCAAGAAGTATGCCATAGTACCTGTGAGGAATTCTAAAACCAATTGAATCTAACCAACCATGGGGTCTAATTACTAGTTTACTAGACACACAGGCACACTTTAAGGATGCAACTGGAATGTAATCAGCAAAACTGAGCCTTTGGGAAACTGTAGCACACAAATACCCAGTGTCTACAAGTGACTGACAAAAGAGTAAAAGAGGTGAAGTGATAGATTACAAGAAACTCAAGAGACATATTAACCAAATGTATTCATGAACTTTATGTGGATCATGATTCAAAACAAAACTATAAAAATGTTTTGAAATGGTGGGGAAATTTGAGCACTGAGTATTAGATTATATGAATTATATGATTTTCTTGGGGTGATAATGGTTTTATGTGCTCAAAAGGAAGAGTCCTTATGTTAGGCATATGTATGAAGTTTTTGCAGATGAAAATTTAAGTGCCAGGTTTCATAATCCTGCATGCACATAGGGGCAGAACTGAGTAGGTGGGGTGTTGACAAGATGACTGGCCATGAGTAAATAGTAATTGAAGCTGGATGATGGATTCAAGGAGGTTTATTATACTTTAACTTTATTCTTGTGTATCAAGAAATTTCCATAACACAGCATTAGAAAATAAGATGATTGCGTATAAAACTTGCTTCTTCTGAATATATTCCCTGGCTGACTCCTGCTCAGCTCCAGATCAAGCTAGATGGTCCTCTTCTAAATTGCCAGAGTGCTACTGATACTTCTGTTAGTTATTTCGTTGTATTTGTTGTCTTTACTCTCTCACATGACTTATAGCTTCTTGACAAACATGTTACTAAATTCTTGATTACACTTCAGTTACCATCATAAATATATTTGCTTTCATAAATTTGTTACTATTTTGTGGCATCTATACATCACTTTAATTTGTTTTCTTTTAGGTTGCATAGCAGTAGGAAAATCCCTGAATAGCCGAAATTTTAGCAAGCTCTTGCACTCTTGCCCATACCAATGTGATCGTCACAAAGTCATTGTGGAAGCTGAAGACAGATATAAAAGTGAACTAAGGAAATCACTTATTTTTAACAAAAGTAATTAATTCAGCAGCTTTAAAACTGTAATTATGACTATATCATCTTAACAATGATCTAGAGAATTAAGTATATTAAAAGCATGAGGATAAAATACTGTTGAAAAAAAATCTGTCTCTGAGCAACCAGTCACTTAAGATGTATCCAGGGAGTAGAATTAGTCTCTGGTGGTTTAGAAATTCTTCCTAATCTACCTAAGGGGAGAAATAGGAAATAGCCTATAATGGAATTGATGTGTTGTTACTTTGATTGACATTTTAAGTATGGTAAATGTTTTCCATATTTTTCAGAAATTCTGCTGACCCCACGTAGAAGACGACTCAGTAATGTATCTACTACTTCTGGAAGAATAAGTGAATATATTTAATTTTTAAATAAACCTAAAATTTCATAAATTCCTGAGAACAAGAACAGCCAGTTGTTCTCAGTTTCATTAATGGCTCTGATGTGGTATCCCTTGGCACTGACCATGGTCATATGTCTTAAGAGGCTGCCTTCTTCCTTTCCTCATGTTGCTTGCTCACCTACTGATCGTCAGCTGGGGAAGAAGTGGAGGAAACTAACATTTGTTAAGCAACTACAGTGTGTTAAGTGGTTTACAGATATTATTTCCTTTAACTTTTATATATTGTATTCCTATTTAGGGCATAATAAGTGGCAAAGTGTAGATTCACCTGCAAGCCTGTCTTTCTCCAGAAGCCTCTGCTCTGCCCTCTGGGTCACATTTCTGTCTAACAGAATTATTTCCCTATATACAAGTGTTTCAGAGAGATTATGTAGGTTTTGTCTCATAACAATAGCACCTCAAAAATCCAAAAGGAAGAGAAAGTTTAAACCTAAAGTCCTGCTTAAAAATCAAAATACTTAAGTGAATTAATTTATAAGACTTAAAAAACTTAATTACATGATTAATATTTTAGGTTTCTTACCATTCCAAAATTTTCAGACTTAACCATTTCCTGTTATTCATATGAAATGAGTACCTTCAGAGTAACAATGAGCAGTTAACTGTCAAAGTAACCTAGAAATTGGTAACATCTATAGTGCCTTCTATATTTATTGCAAAGACTTTTAGACTGAGTACAACCAGGAAACATTTTGCCGCATACTTTTGGGCCATTTTCACTGCCAAAACTTTGAAAGAAATTTCACATTTATTTTTATGTCTGGATTTTTGCACTAGTTTATAAATTGTGCAAGAAAATTAAAGTTGGTAAAGTACCATTATAGGTTAGTCAACCCACTTTTTGAAGTAATCTTTTCTATAGAAATTGTTAGAAATGAATTTTTCCATTGAAAATGAAAATCTTAGAAATCTTGCTTTTGGTAAGAAGTTGGCATCAATACATTTTTTAAATGATGTATCTTAAAGATAAATACATAACAATTAAAAATAACATGAAATAACATAATTTACATGGATTATGTAGAGGTATCCTAAATCTTGTTAAGTGACCGGGAGCTCATATTTTTGTAAATTAAATTGCTTTGTGAAAAAAAATAGTAACCTGCCTTTCTCTTTTAGAATTTAGAAAGGTATATTGAGGAGGTAGTGATTAGATTGGTTTTATTTCTCTTTCAGAAGTTGGCCAGGAATATTTATTATATGCCCCTCCCCCCCTGATAAATTTCCCTTTGGTATTAGAGTCATTGTTCACCATTCACTTGATTTAAGTTACATTCAAATTTGAGAGCATTCTTTTGAGCATCTAAGCATTTAAGAACCTTGAGGACAAGGTTCTCTTTTTGGACAGATAGGTATCTTGAGAAAGCTTGGAAAATAGTTTCCAGAGCCTCCGTGTCTATTTTTGCCAAATCTTTCCTAACCTAGTGAATATTAAGAGGAGCACTAAAGAAATAACAGAGGGAGGGTCTTGTGTAGAAAGCAGCTTCCTACTGAGCTGCCCAGGGCTCTGCTGAGGTAACATTTGAGGAATTAGTTGGGCACAGGTGTTAGGTGTAGACATCAGTGAGATGGCAGCAGTATCGGAAGAGGAGTGTTAGCTTTATGTAAAGAAATACAGGATCCTACTATCCTGAATGTTGTAACTCATTCAAATCTCGATTGATTATAATAAATTCAAATGATTTAGCGGTCATATTAACAACTTTCTTGGATAACCAGCATTCTAGTAGACCCAAAAGTAAAGAGTAACTTTGTTGAAAAATTCTGAAAGGCTTTTTTTTAGTCAATTACTTTTTTTCCTTTAACAAGTATTTTTTGATCACCTACCATGTGTCAGGCACTGTTTTAGGCACTGGTAATACAGTGTGGTGAGCAAAACAAACACCAACCCTGTCTTTATGAGGAGCTTGCGTTCTAAGTGATGTAGTAGATAATAATCAGATATTTTCATTGATTTCTCAGCCTTCTGCTGTTAAGATTTCTGTTTTAGAGATCTGAACTGTTGTTCCTACCCTAGGAGAGGTGAATAAATGACTAAAAATTTACAAGGACAAGATTTTCTAGATCCTACTACAGTAAATAAGCAAATAAGTGGAAATACAAGAAACTTATCAGCATCTACTGTCTAATAACCTAAATTAACAATATAGAAACTTTAAATGATTCCTTGTATTCAACACCAGAAAATGTAATGCTTACAGAGAACAAGTACATATTCTTTCTGTTGTAGAAAACATCTCTAAAAACCAGAGCTAAAAACTACTTTTCCATTGTACTTTTTTTAGTTTGACTCATACTGAGCACCCCTATAATGAACATGTTTTTTTTTTTTTAAAGATTTATTTATTTATGCATACAGAACTGGGGTACAGGCCAGAGGCTCAGGGCTGGTGAGATGATTTACCAGAGACAGAGTGGAGAGAAGAACAGGCAGATCAATGAAGTACACTGCTGAGGGGAGCAGCGGGCTGGTCAGGAGAGATCTGCTGCATCATGTGGGTCACCTCCATGGCCTGGGATTGAACTTATGCTGAAGTGGCTTTAGCTTCTTAGTGTTGTGCTTTGACCCACTGTGCCACCAGGGAGAGCCTATGAACATGTTTTTTAAAGTGATTTTTGAAAACCATGTTCACTTAATCTTTAAAACTATCAAACCTGATGTTTTAACAAGTTCATATTCTTTTCTGCTCTATGAAGTTATGGAGCCTTTTGCAAACACTGTTTCTGTAGGATAAGTAAGCTATGAATTGTCCTTGCCGGAATGCCGAGAACAATCAGGTGTTCTTAAACGTTTGTATTTCATGATTGAAAGACGCTGCAAGTAACATCACATATAGTAGGATTAAATTATATTTACTGACGTCACAATAACAGATTTTAGTACTCAGTTTTTAAAAATTGAAGAGGACTTATATATGATGAGTAACCTACACATGAAATTTTCTTACTATATTAGTCCCTAGCTTTAGAATAATTCCAGCACTCATTTGGGTCTCAAGAAGATTTCCCCCCACCCCCCCCTTTTGGGGCACATACTAATCAACAATTTTCATTAATTACAGAGAAAAGGAGAATTCGTAAAAACTTTACTAAAGAAGAAATAAATTACCTTTTCAGTGGAGTTAAGAAAATGGGAAATCATTGGAATTCAATTTTGTGGTCTTTCCCCTTTCAGCAAGGACGGAAGGCTGTGGATCTTGCTCACAAATATCATAAACTGATCAAGCACCCCAAGTATGTGGCTCCCCGATTGGGAAAAAAAACATCAATTTTTTGTACTTAGATTAGCCTTGAATATAAAAAAATTGGAAATATCTTAAACTATGAGACAAGGAATACAGAATGGGGACTGTGTAATTAAATTGTTTCTGTGATGCTATCACTCATCAAATTATTAAAATTCATAGAGCAAAGACTTTTTCAGTGTGCAGATGAGTAAACAAAATTTCTTCATGACTTTAAATATATGCTTTAGGATAATGCTTTAATACTTATATGCTCAAAGAACATAAATAGGGGAAGAAATTATCAGCCTTTAAACATCATTTAACATATCACAGTGAATAGTATGCAAGACTTTAATATTTTTACCCCATGAAAGTTCCTTGCCAGAAGTTGGAAAGAATAGTTTGCCAAGCTGTTCAAAATAGGTTCCCACACACTAAGGCAGTGTGACATTTTGTTAATTAAAATGTTTCCTCTTACTGTGTACAGTTGATCTGAATACTCCTGAACTCTATGGTTCAGGTTCAGTTCTTTATGGAGTATCTTTCTTTGCTTGTTCTTAAAGTTTTAAGTAATTTTAGTATTTTTTTCTAGTTTTTCAATCAAATTTTTAGTGAAAAGATTGTTTCTAAGTTAGTTTTATGTTGGTAAACCAAACTATTGACATTAGAGCTCAGTTTGCTATCTTTCTTATTCTTTTCCTTTGTGATTTCCAAAAGTACCAATTGAAGCCTCCATTATACTTAAGATGCTGTTGCCATGGCAAGTGTCAGGGCCTGAAAGCTCAGCTTGTGCTTATAGTCCCACTGGCTCATGGTTTTGTGCCATGGTAGTAGATTTCCTACACTCCCAAAGGGTATTTCCCTACAAGTATATGTTCTTTGACCTTCTCAAATGACTATTTCTACCTAAAGAAGAATTTTTATTAAATTGTCCACATTCCAGTCCACAGTGAAAGTCCCAGAGGATCAGTACGCTGAACATTTTCTATTTAAGTTCTAATTTAGCCCCGTAGGCAAAAGAATCACAAGTAGGAAAATTTCTTGCAACAGTTGAAGTGTAGATGAATCTAATTCATTATCTCTCTGTATTTATTAATATTAAGTACTGTGTGGATGATTAGATAGTCTGCTGGGCTATTTTGACTTCTACTTAAGATTTAGGAAAGTTTTTTTTTTTTTTAAGATGTATTTATTTATTTGTGCATACAGAACTGGGGTACAGGCTAAAGGCTCGGGGGCGGTGAGAGGATTCACCAGAGACAGAGTGGGGAGCAGAATAGGCAGATCGACATAGTACACTGCTGAGGGGAGCAGCAGGCGGGTCAGGAGAGGTCTGCTGCGCCATGTGGATCACCTCCGGGGCAGGTGGGGATAGAACTCATACCAAAGTGACTTTCGTTTCTTAGTGCTGTGCTTTAACCCGCTGCATCACCAGGGAGCGCCTGGAAAGTTGTAAGTCAAAGGGTGAAACATTTTGTCTGTTGTCATTGTTCAGATATGATTTAAAGACATTATGCCACTGGGAGTGGATCTTAGGTGAATTATTTATTGACAGAAACATCAAATACTGTTTATAGAAGTATCCACAAGTGGATGGCATACTTAACTTAGATACTCTGTCTTATCACTTGTATATTTAAAATAACCTATTCTGCTTTTGGTTACTTACTATTAGCTCTTCCATCTCCCCATCCTCCATGGAGATATGTAGTAATAAATGACACATCAAAAGGAAAGGTGAAGGCTGATAACATATTAGATTTTGAAAATCAGACCGACCAATGGGAAATAAAAATATGATTTCAATAATGACAGACCCTTGGAATCAGAAGTTACCTCTGCTTAGTTTCCTATAGGGGTCTAAACTGCTGTACAACAGTTGATGCTAGTGACTGTAATTTTGCCTATATCCTCAGAAATCTGGACCTTACTATTTCCCAAGGTGATAGTTCATGATCTTCCTTATGCTAAAATGAAATGGACCTTTCCTGAGTCCCTTCTGCAGAACCATGAAAGGTGAATCCCTTTTTCATATGCCAGTCCTTGAAAGATCACTTTCTCCTCTTTTTCCCTTTCCATCCTTTATCTCTCATGCTGATGAGCCCATTACTTCAAACTTTAATATGAGTACTGATGACTACTGATACCTCAGTTTATAAACTGTCAGAAATGTGACAACAAACAGTAATCTCAGATTCTTTCCAATGAGGTTTAATAGACTTTACAAAGATCCTCGTGGCATTCTATGTGACCAACTATATTATAACTAATATAGTTAAGACTTTTAAAGTATATACTTTGCATTCTTTTCTTGTTCTTAGGCATTTGTTTTCAACCCAACTACAAATTTAAGTTTCATCTTGTTAGATATAATCTACACTCATTTGACATATAATATGTGAGGCATTTCCTGATTTAGGTGATAGACAACAATGAGTATGCTGCTTTATTCTTATCCAAGTTACTAAAGGCACCCTGAATTGTCTGTGGTACCCTGAATTGTCTGCTCAGGGTGGGAAGTTGGGTCAGGCCCCTAGCAGTCTCCAGTGGGTCTGGTCTTTTACAAAGCCTCAATGTTAGCATCCTGCCTGCATTTCACTTAATCTTGTCTGTGATGTGACTTACCAAATGCCCCTCTGAAAATCTGCATTTCTGTGCCTTCAGTCTCTGCCAACCTGGTATTCTAAAAGAGAAAAACACCATGTATTCTTTCTTTTCCAAGTGGTCACATTAGGCAGTTTCACCCGGGGCTGACTGAAATTCACTGACCTATAGTTTTTGGCTCTATCTTAGGTCCTATGAAAATTCAGACAGGGGTTGTCCCTTTTAAGATTGGCAACAATTTGCTCTTCCCAGATTTTCAGATGTATAATTTAGTGGATTTTTATACCCTTTGTCTTGCATTCAGGTTGGCAGATAGGTGCCCATTTGGTAGCTGCATTCATATTGCCCAAATTTTGGCAATGCCAAACATCCTATTCACCTGAAACTCATGTAGGTGGTTACTTTTCTGCTGTATCTCACTTCCTTCTGATATTTAGAAATATGCGGATCTGTTTCCAGGGAGGATAGCCAGAGTTCTCAGACTGAGGCTACACCTAAAGTTAAGGTTAATAGGGTGTGTGAATGGGAGGTGAGTGGGGTGGGTGGAGGGGGGGTAGAATTGTTACAGGGCAGGGAGAGGGGCACCCCTAAACCCCCAAACATGCTCACTCTAAATGGGTTCTGCCATCTGCTGCATCAAGACAAAACACAGAAGACCTTTAATGGAAAGGAACTTGACTACAATTAGTGTGCAATACTAAAAGAATATAGTTTCTAAATCAAACACCCAAAGTTACCCATTCCCTTGTAGGTAAAAGTACCCAAAAGGGTCCGGCCCAAAGCAAAGCGCGAAAGCCCTCCACAAGTCTAAAGCACATTCCAGCGGGGACCCATGGGAAAGGGTCAGAAATGTCCAGACAAGTCTGGGAAGAAAAGAGTGAAATCAAAATCAAGATAAACACTGCCATAGTCACCTCCCCACGGGTCTCTCACCCACGTCTCTTTCACCCAGTCCAGGGCCAAGGAACATGAGCTGCTGCTTCACATGTCTCTGCTGCATGTACCTCCCCAGGTCACCTTCCGGCTCCATCCTGTTTCCATCCTCTTCAGTCTCAGGTCTGGATTCTCCGCTCAGTTCAGCTCCACCCTGCTCCTGGGTGGGGCAGGGAACCTGGAGCCTCCCTTTTTCCTGGAGACCACCCGGTTACAGAAAAATTCTTCCCCCTTTCATATCTCTTCCATTTTCTTTCCACTTTTTCTCCCTGAAGAAAGGAAACCTATTTCTAATGTCAATTGAGGTCTATAAAAACCTTTTAGTAAAGTCAAGTCCACTGCAGTGGCGATCACTTCCTCAATTCTTCAGAGGGTCAAAGAGGAGGAGAAAGAGGGGTACTTACGAGGATCCGTAAGTCTAAGACTTGTATTTCAATGCGACGTTTTTTAGTTTTGAACCAACAGGACTGGAAGAAACGAAGTATCCTTTGTAATTTTGTGATTTAGGACAAGTTTCTCACTTCCTGCGCTTTAAATTCCTCATCTGTAAAGGGGTTGAGTAAAACTCTGATTCTGTGTGGCTTGCTCACGGCGAGTGCTAGACGGATGGCGCTACCGTGTCCGTCTCATTCCAAAGCTTACATTTAGGGGGTGAGTCGTTTTGGCTGCCTCTGGTCCCCGACAGTTCAACGCGAGCGGCTGCGGGGCGGGGGACGCCGGACTAGGCGCCACCGCGCCTTTCGGCCAGCAGGGGCCGCCAGCGCGCCCTCCGTCCGGGCGGCTCG
>NW_004567129.1:17967294-17969983 GCF_000260355.1 Condylura cristata
GGTCAGCTCCAAGTCGGCCACGGCGCTGACCGCTTTGCCGTTGTCCTCACAGGTCCTCGATCCTGAGCGAGGTGTCCACTCGCGCCAGGTCTAAGCTGCCGTCGGGCAAGAACATCCTGGTCTTCGGTGAGCGCCAGCTGCGGGGCGTTGCCCAGGGAACGAGGGTGGGCCAAGTGGGCGCCCCTCTCGCACGCCGAAACTTGTCTTTCCCCTGCCGCCTACTCGTACCTTGTCTCGCCCGGGAAAGCCAGGAGACTCTGGCTGGACAGCCGGAGCGTGGCCAAGTCCATCACGCCTGAGGTTGGGATGTTGCCTCTCTTGGCTCACTGATACTGGAATGGGTAGCGGTACATTCCTTAGTCATTTGGCCGCGACAGCAGTCAGCCCTCTTTAAATGCCCCTGACGGACTCCCTGCGCGGATAGCTTCAACGCACACCAAATTGTGGGGCTCGAAAGTGGCGTGGGCCGCTGAGGTTAGGTGGAGGGGGCAAGGAATGAAGTGATTTGGGATAGGGGGAAGCCCGGAGATGCCCAGTCTTCAGAACAGTGCACTCTCAGAGGTTTTAGGAATTAGGAATGATAGCAGGCCTGGGAGTCCACACTGGGCACTTCCCAACGGCACTCCATTCCTCATTGCTGGGGTACATGGGACAGATTCCTTAAGGTCTGTGGCCTCAGTTTTCGCATACAAATGAGGGAGTTTTGAGTAAGTGTGTGTATTCAGTCAGCAAACCCATTTGTCAACTGGATCCTGTGATGAAGGCACTGGGGCAGCACACTACATAAAGTTCTCAGTCTGGTGGAAGACAGACGTCTGGGTGGTTATGCCCCACGCACGGCAGATTATTGTGGGCGCATCACGCTTCTTGGTGCTGTTTGGAAAAGAGGTAATTTTGGGATCAAGTGTTTTGAAGGACACATGTCAAGTGTTTGCAGGAACACAGTGGTGATAGATGGGGGTGGGGGTGGAGGTGGGGGGTTGGGTTAGAAGTTGGCCAGGAGCTCCTTGCGGAAGGTGACGGACATGTCACTTGGGGCATATTGTGAAAGGCTGAAGAATTGATGCTTTTCCCAGAAGATCTTTAAGAAGTGGGGTATCAGGGTCACCAGATAGTTGTTTTAGAAAGTGAACTCTGGCAGAAGAGTGGCAGGGGGCTCAGAATAAGCAGGAACAGAAATCAGGCAGTAACCACTGCCCAGATGGCATGTGGAAGGCCCGAATAAAGTAGTGGTGTTGCAGTGGAGAGGCGGCCTTTGATCTGTGGAATGCCTTTCAATTTCCATGTTCTGTAATTCCATATTATTAAATCCCAGAGGTGCCTAGTGATATTTCTTGGTGGTGGTTCTTTCCTGGGGCAGGGGTGGTTGGTAGTTGGGTGGAGGGGTATGAGGAGCCGCTTGGTAATTACTAAGATTGTGCTTAAGAGTTTTGGTCTCTAATTATTTTCATCAGTTTCTTAGCCTTTAGGATGCTTATGAAAGAGATGTACTGAGATCAAAAGTGAACAGAGCTCCCATTCTTCAGAGGCAGGACCAGGCTTTTTTTGGTTCCTGGATTTTTGAGAGATTTAGATTCCTTGTGGTAAAAGTTTATTTTGTGATCAGGTAGTTCCACTGTTTACTTTCACTTCTCCAAATGCATCACTTATAAATTGTAGCACCATAGAGCTGTCCTAGTCTTTTCCTTGTGAAGTAGGTTAAGGTCAGTAGAATGGAATTTGCCACCTCTCCTCTTGCTTCCCATCCCTGTCCTCCCCCATCCATTCTTACAGCAAAGCCTGAGGCAAGACCTCAGTAGTGAACTTTGCAATAAATTTTTAGTTATTCCTTGTCAAGTGAATGTCAAAAGACTCCCCAGCTTTGCCCACGATAAACAGTACATTTTGTCTTCTTACATATATAACTTGTAGGTGACGATGGTTCAGGCAAAACAACACTCATGACTAAACTACAAGGAGCTGAACATGGCAAAAAAGGAAGAGGCCTCGAGTATCTCTACCTCAGTATCCATGATGAGGACAGAGATGGTAAGTGAGGCATTGATCCAGGGTCGGGGTGTGTGCATGTCTGATTCATTGGTTGGTTTCCGCGCCAGGTCCAGGCATTCTTAATTTTCTGTTTCGTTCTCAGAGAATTAGTCGCAATGGAATAGATGAAGCATATACTTAACCTACTTTTCTTTATAGGTTATCTTAACAAAAATGGCACCTTTCCTTTATAGGATATCTAGTAAAAATGGGAAATCAGGCTGTTCACTGCTGCAGTGGGTGACCCCCTACTTAAGGGGAAATACTAAAAGTGACATTTGGATATATGTAAGGTGGTAACATTTTTAGAAGGTTTTTAGAAATTTTGCACTTTACTATGAAACACTTGGCCCAGTAGTCTGGGTGGCATTGCCTGGTTCTAGTGGCAGATATGAAATTTGTAAGGTTCAGCTTAGAACAACTTAACAGATACTCCAGAGTTTTTCTTTGTGACAATTGAAAAAGCCAATTTCCTGTGTTTCTTTCAGCAGAGAGAATAGAGGCTCAGTGGTAATAATGGTTTCTTTAATTCTTTATCTCTACATTGTAGCTAGTAGTTTCTCCCTACAGGGTAGTTAGGGTGATTAAAAGCACAAGATCGGCCCTCCCTGGTGGCGCAGCGGGTTAAAGCACTGCACAAAGAAGCTTAAGCCACTTCCGC
>NW_004567129.1:17971088-17999006 GCF_000260355.1 Condylura cristata
TTTTAAGATTTTTTAATTTATACGTACAGAACTGAGGTACAGGCCAGAGGTGCAGGGGCAGTGAGAGGATTTGCCAGAGACAGAGTGGGGAGCAGAACACCCAGATCAACTGAAATACACTGCTGAGGGGAGCAGTGGACCAGACAGGAGAGGTCTGCTGCGTCATGTGGGTCACCTCCCTGGCTGGGGATCAAACTCAAACGAAGCGCTGCAGCTGGCTTCCTGTGCTGTGTCTTAACCTGTTGTGCCACTAGGACGGGCCCTTAAAATTCTTTTTTATAACTAACATCATGGATTGGATTGGAGTATGGTTTTGGTTACCTGTAATGCTTCCTTTATAAATGTTTAGGCTTTCTCTTAGGTCTTTGGAATGACAATAATTATTCATGCCTACATAGAAAAGTTATCTCTACAACCTAAAGATGAAATATCTTTGTTAAATTACTCTATATTCTTTCATCTTTACTCATTTAAACAGTAAAGACTATGATGGAAGGTTGATCCCACACCTCTGGTCACCCATTCCTTATTATGAAAGTGGAAAAAGTGGACCTATGTCTTTTCCAGTATTCCAATCCTGTGCTCTCTGAGAGTTGTTGAGTAGAAGGCATGGGTAAGGATCTCTTGTTAAAGCTTGGAGACCTGTACTGTGTCAGTGCAGTAACTTTAATGGTATCTTAGAATCCCAAGGACTTTATTCCTCCTCCTTCCTCTTCTCTGCTTTCATTGCCATGCTTAACAATCCCTGAAGGGTGTGAAAGAACAGTAGACCCAGTGCTGAGACCTCCCTCTTCATGTAAGAAGGACCGAGACACTCATCGAGGTCCAGTGTTTGTGTAGGGCTAGACTCAGGGCCCAGTCACTGGGCTGGGCCTGGAGGACCTCATGTGTCTGAATGATTGCTTCCTGTCTTTGTTCTATAGCATGTTTATTGTGGAAAGAACTTGGCTTTAGAACCAAGCAGAGCTGATTGAGAACCCAATTCCTATAGTCACTGGTTCTAACAAACTTAACCACCTGGCACCTGGGTTTCCTTTTCTGGAATTAGATAATGGTATGTAATAGGTGACTGAATGAGCCAAGAAGCTTTTAAGGCATCCCTAAAGAACGTGAAATAGAAGTTAACATGTTAACTTCTCCCCGATGGCACAGGGGTTAAAGTCTCAGTGCTATCAAGCTATCACCAGCTTCTTTGGCATGAGTTTAATCCCCTGCCAGGGAAGTGACCCACATGGCACAGCAGACCTCTCCTGTCTTTCCTGTCTTGCCTCTGCTCCCCTCAGCAGTTTATTTCAGTAGATCCATCTGTTCTGCTCCCACTCTCTGGTGTGTCCTCTCAGTCTCCCTCCCTCCCCACACCTCAGGCCTACAGCCCAGTTCTTATATGCATACATAAATAAAAATAAATATGAAAAAATCCCTGAACTTCTTGGTTCCTGCATTTGTGGGATTTTTTTTTTTTTCTTAAGGCTGCTTACTTGCAAGTCTTCTTTGGAAGAGTTGATCTTTCTTGTGGTTAATTATATATCTTTTAACCCTGGTTATTTTTGTTGTGTACTGAAACTGGGTTATAAAAATATACTTTGGGCTTCCCTGATAATACAAGGGGTTAGATTGCAGCACTGTGAAACTATCTACAGCCACTGTGGCATGAGTTCACGAGTTTGATCCCAGGCCAGGGAAGTGACCCGCATGGCGCAGCAGATCTCCTGTCTTGCCTGCTGCTCCCCTCAGCATTATATTTCAGATGCTCTGCTTGTTTTGCTCCCCACTCTCTGGTAAATCCTCTTCCTTCCCCACCCCCCTACCTCTGAACGTTAGCCCAGTTCTTGGATGCATAAATCTTTCTAAGTAAATAAAAATATACAGTTAGCCATGCAGGTAGAGAAAATAATCTAGTTTGTCCCTGCTTGGTGGTGAGACATGACATGTTAAAAGGAAGGCTATCTCCAGGGTTGGAGACTTTTTTTTTTTTTTTTTTTGATGTACCACATGATAGGTATGGTTTCTAGGCACTTGAGTGAGTTATGGGTAGGAAAAGAGGCTGAAAAAAGCAGCTATACCCAGCCAAGGGCAGGCAGTAAAAGCCACGGGCTTTGGTTATAGGGCACTATTTTGAAGGCATTCATAGAATCAAAACTACTATCTGAAAAGTTTTTGAGTTTTTAAAGTATAACTAGATGTATATGTTTTATATTGTTGAAATAAGGTCATGAATATGTATTTTTACAGTATATTCATAAACTGATTATACAATAAAAGTAGCTAATGGAAGAATACATTTTTAAAGTTTGGATGAGAAGTAATGAAATATTTTTGATGGTAGGCGTTCTTTAAGTTACTATTATAAAAATGTTATGTTATTCTAGGTACTAGATTATAATATTTAAAGAAGTTACTGTCAATTTGGAGTATTGTATAGTTTGATCTTACAGGAATGATTTTGAACAACATGCTTTATTAAATTTTACTAAACAATTGTATATAGGGTTTTTTTTAACTTTTTATTGGTGGAAATCAAACATAAAAAAAAAAAACTGGTATCATGAATCCCAACGTGTCTTTCACCCACTTTCAAAGGTTACCAGTTTCTGGTCAATTTTATTTCCATATTCTCCACTCCACATTGGGTTATTTTGAAGCAAATTACATGAATTCATCTGTGAATAGTATAAGTAATGATTTTATGTTGGCATTGCAGTACAAAGGTCCTGTCTCTCTGGTGCCCTTTGTAGTGTGTGAATGCCCTGCTTAGCATGACTGACACAAGAAGAGCTTGTTTACCCACAGGCTCTTGGGTGCAGCTTGCTGCCTCCCAGATGGCTGCTGCGTGGGAGAACGGCTGCCTGGCGCTGGCTCCCTTGACCAGTGAGCATCTGTGGCTTGTGTTAGCATCTTGTGGTCCTTACTGAAAGTTAAAATCACCATCCCTTTTCACTTCCTAGACATTGCTGGGATCTTTTAGACACTTAATGTATTGTGGTAGTTTAAAAATCTGGTAGTTTAAAAATCAGGCACCTCGACCACATGTTGCTTTCTGCTGAGTATTTGAGCCTTTTTTGGGTGGGATTTCTCAGTTATATGTGGAATTCCATGATGATTGCCTTCAGCTTCTTCCTGATGTGGCTTTTCTTATAACTGTGCTAAAATCACTGTTAGGTAGTAACTTAACTTTCCATCTTTTCTAGATCACACACGCTGCAATGTGTGGATTCTGGATGGAGACCTGTACCACAAAGGCCTGTTGAAGTTTGCAGTTTCTGCTGAATCGTTACCAGAGACCCTGGTCATTTTTGTTGCGGATATGTCTAGACCTTGGACTGTGATGGAATCTCTACAGAAATGGGCTAGTGTTTTACGTGAGCATATTGATAAAATGAAAATTCCACCAGAACAGATGAGGGAGCTGGAACGGAAATGTAAGTACAATAAAATTTTCTTAATTAGAACATTCACTTGTTTATTTGTATGGTTCCAACCAGCTTTTTTTTTTTAATGCTGTCGAGAGGCTAGAAAGCTTCCCTTGTGGAGTGTTGTGTTTTGTTTTCACCATTAATCTCAGAGTTGCACTTTTAAATTCAGTAATCAAAAAATACCCAAAGCAGTGTTTATCTCCAGTCTTCAAGTTAAAAGAAATAAATGAATCAGCACTCCTTATTATCTTCATTGGTTCTTTTTAAAATAAGCGTTCCCCTTCATCCCACAACATATGAGTGGTTCTGTGGGTCTTTTTTTGCTCTTCATTACTGTGTGCTAAGCTTGTATCAGTGGGTGTGGACACTTCCTGTGGTCTCTAGCATAATTTCGCTGCCCTGGAATTCCATCCAGGCACTGTGGACCCTCCTGCTGGCAGATTTAAAGGAAGCCCTGAAAAAGACAAACCTTTCATCTCCTACCTTAGTTCATTTTGGACTACAGTAGATGCAATTTTAGTTAGAAATAGAGGTCCTGTTGTGGGGTTTTTAAATGAAAGACTATTTTAAGATTGTGTACATCCATGTCCTTTTGAGAACAAAGATCTTCCAAATTAAAGGAAGTTTGTTTTTGTTTTTTTCCTCAAAGTGGTTTAGAAGCTTCTGTTTCCTTTCCCTGCTTCTGTGCAGTTACATCAGCTTCTGTCCACTTGCCAGGGAGTGGGAGGGCAGGCGGCGGCAGCAGCAGGCTCGGCTCGGGCTGGCTCAGGTCCACAGGCTGACATCATCCCCTTCCATGAGTGGATGAGGGCCTCTTGTCACAGGGATGCTCACGCTTCTTGGCAGAAGGGTTCAGGAATCTTGATGTACTTTTCAGAATAGACTTCTTTCTATCTTCCTGCCCTGGCTTCATCTTATACTTGTTTTACAGTGGCTAAACAAGATAGTTTAGCATCTCATTCTTTGGGGAGGGTTGTGTGTGTGTGTGTGTGTGTGTGTTGTGTGTATTGTGTAGTTTAGCTTTGGGGAGGGGTGTGTATGTGCATGTGTGTTTCAGCTTTGGGGAGGGGTGCGTCTGGGGTGGGTGTGTGTTTCCTGGGCTTCCCGCATGTGATTGTTATGCAGCTCAGCTCCTCTGTGATCAACCACTGACCTTTCTAGATAATGCTTCTTTTTTCCTCTAAAATAGAGACCCTATAGATAGCTTCTCAGAACAGTTGTTAGGCTGAGGAGCCGTTTTCTTTCTGCTGTACCTTTAGCGTCATTCCTAGATTAGCATCTTAAGACATCGGAGATTTCAACTTCTGCATCTATTTTCTTGGTTATAACCTTACAAAATTTTGTTAAGACATAAAAAGACTGAAAAAGTATGAGCCTACGCACCTAAATCATATACAGTGTTGTGAACCAACTTTGCCTCAATAGAAAGTAATTTAAAAAACAAATAACTGGGCCCTCCCTGGTGGCGCAGCGGGTTAAAGCACAGAACTGAGAATCTAAAACCGCTTCTGCATGAGTTCAATTCCCGCCTGCCCAGGAGGTGACCACATGGCGCAGCAGACCTCTCCTGACCCGCCCGCTGCTCCCCTCAGCAGTGTACTTCGTCAATCTGCCTGTTCTGCTCCCCACTCTGTCTCTGGTGAAGCCTCTTGCCACCCCTGAGCCTCTGACCTGTACCCCAGTTCTGTATGCACAAATAAATAAATCTTTAAAAAAAAAAAAAAAAACAAAAACTAAATTTGCTACCTGGAAAAAAAAAAAGAAACATAGAAAGTTTGAGCCAAGGATGTTGTCCCTTCCCAGACAGGGAAACTGCTTCTTCTGCACCAAGCGCTGGTTCCAGGCCTTAGGATCCACAGCAGACAAGATGTTTTCACTTGTGTTCCTCTGACATACCGAATTTACTTCATTAATGTCTGAGTCACTTAAGATTAGATTGCATGTGACACAAAACCCAGAATAACAGTAACTTAAGCAAGACTGAGCTGTATTTTCTCCTGTAAGTGAAATTCAGAGCTAAGCAGTTATGAAGTAGAGAGCAGCTAGGAAATCAGCTCAAGGACTCCAGTTCTTTTCTGCTGACCGCTTTGTCATCTCTCGGGGTGTGATTCTCTTCCTCCTGACAGCTTAGCGCTCTAGCCTTCACGTCTGTGAGTGGGCAGCAAGATGGAGGGAGAGGAAAAGCCGGAAGGGTGGATGCTGGTCTTGCTGAGGAGGCTGGGAAATGAAGTCTGTGTGGCCGTGTGTTCTGAGTATCAGGGTTCTGTTCGGGTTTAAGGAGGAAGAGGAGAAAGCATGCTGCTGAGCCGTGGCCATCGCAGGGTCCAGGTCCATGCTTCACCGCTGGTTAGCCTGCTCCAGGCCTCTCTTGCTTCTACTGCTCCTGCTGGGATTTTGTGTTGTTTGTTGAAGTGCTTTCGTTAGAGCAGACTTTGGGTTACATTTTAATAAAACAGGTGACCATCCTGTTGCTCAGAGGCCTCCCACTTTCTACATTAATTGGAGTCTAGGTGCAGTGTTGAGTCAGTGAGGGGCCAACAGCCGGCCTTGTTTCCAGTCCAACCCAGTCTCCAGTCTGCTGGCTTTGGAAAGGTGCCCCAAAGCGGGCCGCTCTCTTTCGGGGTTAGACTCCCAGGGGGCCTGGCACTGTGGCAGGCCACCTCTGAGCATCTGAGGGAAGAGCAGAGCAGCCCCGTGCTGCCCGAGGTCTGCTCTTACCAGGTTGGCCGTGTCTTTTGCCTCCTGCCTGGGACGTCCTTTGCTTACTTGAAGAAAAAGTTTAGGTATTGTCTGTGGGTCTGTGGCTTCTTGGGACTTTGGAACCGATGGCTGATTACTGAGGCAGGAGGGAAAAGAGGAGAAGGCGGCGCCAGCAGTGTGGGTACAGTGCTCTGCTCTCCTACCCGTGCCCATTCCCTTCGGATGCGAAAGGGGGCCTGGTGGGCTGATGGCCCCTGCTGTGATCCTGGCCTCGCCCTCTAGAGAGAAATTGTTAACACTCTATTGTGTATGTGGAACGAGGGAAACACGCTGATTATCTCAGTGACACAGTCCTCACTCTGTTTAATCTTTCCCTTTCACTAGCCTGTTTTGAACATTTGCTTTCCAACCTATTTTCCAAAAATGCTGAGTTATTAAGGAAAAATGTGTGACTTCCTGCTGCTGCTCAGCCATTCCTTCAGAGAGTGCTTACCTGACCCAGCACCCCGGCCGTCTTCACACAAGGCCCAGGTAGAATGAGCCAGGGTTTGTAGCACACTGGATATGGGGGTTCACAAAGCAGACTCCCTGGGCCTCCCCACCCTAAGCAGACTCCCACAGTCTCTTAGTTCACCTGTTTGCTGTTCAGACTGCCGAGCTCACTGTCTTGGAACCCCTGATTGAGTGCCTCATATGATCTGCCCTAGACACTCAAGCCATTGTGTTTGTCATTGATTTATTTGTTAAAATGCTTTTAAAGAGGAAATGTGAGAACCTTTGATTTCTTCAAAATCTTTCAACAACTGCTGAGACTAGGAAGTCCTCCCTCTTTTTGTCTAAAATGCAGTAAAGATCTCGAATTTATTTATATTGGCAATGAAATTATATGAGTAAACTTAACTAAAGAGAAGTTGTAGAGATGAATGTTTTGTCTGTAGAATGAATGTTAAATCTACACGTTAAAGCTTAGTGAATTGGCTTCAAACATTTGCTCATTATTATAAAAAAAGCCACTGAGCACCCAGGTAATTCTAGAAACTCACGTGATGATAACCTAAAACCTGTAAGTTAAAATGTGTTGTTTTAAATATTTGACACCTGTCTAATGGGTGAAGAAGAGTATGGGTGCCTTTCTCAGGTATGTGCACTGTGTGAGGAGCTTGGTGTGGGTGAGAGCAGCCTTTTGGTCCTCCACGCCTGTTGGGTGTCGGGTAGCGGCTGCTGTGGCTCCTGTGGCTTTAATCGTCATGTCTTGTTCTTTGGCCTCACTGGTGCCCACAGAAAGGTGCAGGTCTGTGGACTTCGTGGTCCCTTGACTTCGGGCCGTGGCTGACCACTCACCCGAGGGCCCTTCTGTGGGCATGCTCCCACGAATGAAGCAGTGACTTTATGTGCCGAAGTGGGCAAGGTACCAGCGACCACTCCTTGTGTTAGGCTGGACAGGACTGCGAGCCTGCACCTGTGACTCAGGATCGCGCAAAGAGGAGCCCAAATACCCAAAGCGAGGGAACGAGGAAGTTCGGGTGCTGCAGGCCTTGTCCGGCGCCAGCCCTGCTGCTCAGCACCTCAGCAGGTTCTTTTAAGGACTCAGGTGGTTTTCTGATGCGGACGCCAGAGGAGTTGCGACTTTCTAGTCATCTCTGTGCAATAACACAGTTCTACTTTTCTGATGTTTTGAAAATGTAAGCCATGTGAGTGGTAGAAACTATTTCAACAGCTCAGCCTTAGCAGTCTTTAAAAAACTATTTAAGAGGCGGACACAAGTGAAGCCTTCCGAGGAAGGTCTTTGCTGCTCTGAAGCTGCGGTGCTTGGACACCATGTCAGGATTGGTGTTTTCCTAATCCCTTGTATCACGGTAGATTATGACTGGGAAGTTTGTGCTCGTTACTACCTTTTCCAGTTCCTAAAGCTGGAATATATGTTTTTATTTATGTGTGTGCATAATTTTCCTTTTTCTCCTGTAGTTATGAAAGATTTTCAAGACTATATTGAACCTGAAGAAAGTTGTCAAGGCTCCCCACAGAGAAGAGGGCCTCTGACGTCAGGACCTGATGAAGAGAACGTTGCCCTGCCTCTCGGCGACAACGTGCTGACTCATAGCCTGGGGATCCCTGTGGTGGTGGCGTGCACCAAGGTGTGTGCGGGCCCCGGAGGCATGGCTGGGTTGGCTGGTGAAAACCGCCGTCTGAAAGGACGTTCCGGGAGCTTTGATTAACGCTTTTTAGAGATCTTTGAGTTGAGCTTGTTCTGAGCTGATGGCGGAATCATGAGGCTAGACAGCGCTGTCATTGGCAGTGCGCTGCAGAGGCCGGCGCCTGGCGTGCCTGTGCCCGGGGGGTGGGCACTCAGAACTAGGCGCAGTTTTTTTAAGACTGTATAAACATGTTCTTCTCGCCTAAACTAATGGTGAAAAAACAATGTAGAGAAAGAGCAGAATCTTTGGGGCTTTTGTCTCCTAAGTTTGTTGGACTCGTCATTTTCAGAAAGGAACATAACACCCCTAGGGGAAAAAGAATGGGAACTGAAGGTTTGAGTTTTTCTACCCTGCAGAATAATGAGGTGAGAATGGAAGTTCACTTATATAGAAATAAACCTATGCGTGGGGCCTCACGGTGGCACAGGGTTAAAGTTTCAGCTCTGTGAAGCTGCCGCAGCCACTGCGGCAGGAGCCTGATCCCCGGCCAGGGAGCTGACCCACGTGGTGTAGCAGACCTCTCTCTTGCCTGCTGCTCCCCTCAGCACTGTATTTCAGTACAACAGCCTGTTCTGCCCCCCACTCTCTGGTGAACCCTCTTATCCCCACACCTCTGGCCTACACCTCAGTTCTTGTATGCATAAATAATGAAATCGAAATAACGATTTTTTTTTTTAAAGTGTCTTTTACAAAAGGTCGTGGGGGTGGGGGAGCCTTTAAAAACAGTGGGTTTCAGACACACTTTATTCCCTATCAGAATCCCTGGGTTGTCTGACGCCATGGGGGCCTGTTTCCTGATGGAGCAGTGCTGGGGTGATCAGGCCTGTTGGCCGTGGACAGATGCGGAAGCCAAGACCCAGAGGAAGGGTCGCAGTTTCCTGTTGCCTTTCACACTCGTCTCTGTAGTTAGTGCTTGGCCTTTGCTGTAGCTTTCATCTATGAGCCCAGATACTTTGATGTTTGAAAAAGATGCTGTTTCCATTCTCAGCAGGCAGGGGCAAAAAGATGACGCTTCTCGTTCTGTCTTTCCTGCAGTGCGACGCGGTGAGTGTCCTGGAGAAGGAGCACGACTACAGGGATGAGCACTTTGATTTCATCCAGTCTCACCTTCGGAGGTTCTGTCTCCAGTGTATCCTTGGGGTGCTGTGCTGGGGTCCTGGGTCATAGGCTGTCCTCTCTTTGTGCTAATCCGGGCTTCCTTCCACATGGGCATCTTCAGAGAAAGCACTTCCTGAGTCCAGGATAGTCTTCCGCCAGGGAGGAGTTGTCTACATCTTTTTATTAGTTTTATATTTTACTTCATTGGCCTTTGAGACTACCAGCCCGCCTGTCTTTGATCATTGTAATTTTTAATGCTGTGCATTTGCTAGGTTTCTGTATTAAAAAGAAAGTTGAGATGTGGTCATGTTGTTTATGGTAATTTTATCATATATTAGAAATCTTAAACTTTGCATTTTTGCGGTAAAGATTACCCAGCACAGTTTTGTTTTAGATGCTACAAATGTTTCCCCTATATTTGTATTTTGCTATTCACGAAAAGATGCTGTGTCAGAGGTCTCTTGAGTGGTTTCTGCAAAAACCCAGATGCAGCTGATGCCATAGTCTCGCACCCTGGAGTGGGGGTGGTGGGATGAGTTCTTCCCCTCTCAGCTTTTAGCTTGGCTAACCCAGTAGAGGCCGCCGGTACATGTAGTTGTCCATCTCTCTTACAAGGTGTGCTTAAAGATACACTGGACATCTGCCTGGGTAGATATGAGTGTTTCCTGGCCAGAGCCATTAACATGACTACTGGGACGCAGCCTGCTGGGTCAGAAGAGGCGTGTGCTGTTCCGAGCGAACTGCACAGCCCGACAGCGACCGCAGCGCGCATGCTGTTTCTGCCCTGGCTCTGCTGTGACCTGGTTAGATTTAGGTCTCTTAGCACTCTGTTCGCGAGTTGATCAAAAGCTGATCAGCCTGTGTGTGATACTTTGAGGATTGTGCTTGACTGTTTGCTTATGTCTCCTGCAGTGAATTGGTTTTCCTTAGCATGCTGATTAGATGGAGCCGCCTTGATTTACACATCGGTGAAAGAAGAGAAAAACCTCGATTTGTTGTATAAGTACATTGTCCATAAAACATACGGTTTCCACTTTACCACACCTGCCTTAGTTGTGGAAAAGGATGCGGTTTTTATGTAAGTTTTTATAAGTGATGCTTTCAAACTTTTTTTTTTTTTGTATTTATAGTACATTTGCTTTTTACGTCTTTCCAGATAACGCCTGCCTCTCATGGCCAGCTGTCTCTTGCCTTGTAGCAAAGTGCTTGGGCTAGACCTCCTATGATAGATACCCCAGCTTTCCCTCACGTTCCTTTCCAGATAATCGTTATTTTTCAGTTGAGAGGAGAGGGTGGAGGTCAGGGCACTGCCTTTTTTCATTGCGAGCAGGTTGCCCAACTAGTTTTCCATCTCTGTCACTCATAGTCAATCTTGTAGAATACTGGTGGGGAAGGGTGATGAAATGTAGGGAATTGTAGTCACCCTCGTGGGCACCTTAATCTGCAGAGGCTTTGGCTGTATGGAATGTTCATTGTGACTCTAACATTTCACATTTTGGGATTCTCTGGAGTGGACTATCCCGGATAGAGACTTGGATATTTGCTTGTCCAAATTTGTATCTTTCTCTCACTAGAGAAAGTTGAATGTTGGAGTTGCATAAATAAATGGGGCAGGGGGTTGAGGCACAGTGCTATGGAGCCATCTGCAGCCATGCAGCCCAAGTTCAATCCCTGGCCAGGGAACTAGCCCACATGGTGGGGCAGACCTCTCCTGTCTCGCCCACTGCTATCCACAGCAGTGTATTTGGTTCATCTGCCTGGTGCGCCCCACTGTTTCTGGTGAATCCTTCACCTCCCACGCCTCTGGTCTATACCCCAGTTCTTGTATGCATAAATAAATAAATCTTTTTTTTTTTTTAATTTATTTATGCACACAAGAACTGGGGTATAGGCCAGAGGTGATGGAGCAGTGAGAGGATGCACCAGACAGAGTGGGGAGCAGAACTGGTGGATTGACTGAAATACACTGCTGAGGGGAGCAGTGGGCGAGACAGGAGAGGTCTGCCCCACCATGTGGGTCGCCTCCCTGGCTGGGGATGGAACTCATGCTGAAGCAGCTGCAGCTAGCTTCTCAGTGCTGCACTTAAACCTGTTGTGCCACCAGGGAGGCCCCAAATAAATCTTTTTAAAGAATATAATGGATGGGACCCTGGTCTCTTAGAGGACTTGTGAAGTAGACAGCTACTTAGGCTTAGACAGCCTCTTGATTTATAAGAGAATTGCAGTTGTTCTTTCAGCAAGTACTGAGCCTACTTCCAAGTGCCCAAATTCCACGCGGAGGACACAGGTCAATGAGATGTGATCACTGCACAGGACCCTGGAGGGGAGGGCGGCTGTGGGCTGCTAGAGGCAGTGTGGCAGGGGTGGCCGGAGGTGGTGAGGGAAAGAGGAATGGTATGTTCCGGGCCGAAGGGGCTGTCTCTAAGGAGCCTAAAAGTGAACCTTAGAGTGATTAAGAGAATCCTTGAGCAGAGCGGTGGGCTTGCATCAGAGACACACACACAGTGGTGTGTTTAGAGGTGGGCCAGTGCTGAGCTCACCTGTGGTCCCGAGAAGCGAGAGGAGCAAAGGCATTGTGGGAGTGGAGCTGGCCTGGAGAGAGCAGCATCTCGCAGCCTCTGAGGCTGCAGGGGTCTCAGTGTTACTTGTCTTGCCCTCTCCTGTGCCTTCTCCCTTTGGGCCGTTGTTTCCTGTTCGGGATCTGGTGACGTCGGCCATTTAGGTGGTGCCCTGGGTGAGCACCGTCCGGGCTGTAGGGCCACGGAGCAGGAGTTATGTCATGTAGGCCATTTACAGTGGGAACCATGGGCTGCAGATTAACTTACTGGAACCTAGGTACACCACAGTGCGCTGTGACGGGCAGCGCCCATGTGGGAGCCTCAGGCACTCCTGCCCGTGGGTTCCAGACCTCGATACTGCTTGGCGCCAGTGTCCATCTTCCCACACCGGCAGAATTACTGAACCAATCGTCAAGCATAATGTCATCAGAAAGAAGCAATTTCAGAGAAGCAGCCCACAGGAGGGGTTCCTCCTGCCAAAGCCGAAAGAAACAAGTGCATCTTGAGCTCTTTCTGTGCTGCTCTCTGCATTCTCTGCTGTCAGAACAGAGCCCCATTGCCTCTGTGCTCTTCTGGGTTGAGTTGTGGACACTCGTGTGGGCCGTGTGTAGTCAGAGCACACACTGGCTCCTTACTCCCTGAGCCCTGTGAGCGCAGTATGTCTCAGGACCTGTGATGTCGCTGGCATGGGGTCACTGGGCAGCGAGTCACGGCTCCTCAGCCAGCCCTAGCAGCTGCAGGCAGATCCCGTGGGGAGGGTCTCACCCAGGGGCCCGCTGTGAGCCAGAGTGTGCTGTGAGTGTGCTGCGGAGCAGCCCAAGTGCAGGCCTGTGAATCCGCCTCCTTGCCTTTAGACCTGCGGGCTGGGACAATGAAAAGAAAATAGCTATTTTACATGAAAATTTCACAACCGTGAAGCCAGAAGACACATATGAAGACTTCATTGTGAAGCCTCCTGTGAGAAAGGTACCCAGATCACTATAGAATTGTAGAATTGGGGTGAGTGTGTATGTGTAATAAGTGTGTGGGGAAGAAAATCAGATGTAATTTACACATTAAATTATTTGGGGGGGTGTAATTCAGAGACCAAAAGGCTTTAGATGGAGTCTGGTGCTACAGAAATGCTCTGGGCAGTGGTAATGGAGGGACAAAGGGAGTTGGGGGAGTTTCCCATTTAGGTCCCCACGCTGCTGCTGCTGCTGCTGCCTTTAGGCCACTGTTGGTAGCGCCCCTCCCCCTGTGATCTGCAGACGGTGCGGGGGGGGGGGGGGGGTTGGAGCTAGCCTTGACGGAGGGCCACCTGCCGGGGCTGCCACCTGCCGGCGCTGTCTTCGAGGGTCAGTGCCAGACCAGACCGAGTGAGCACAGCTCTGCAGGCTCAGCAGACACCACCTCCCCCAGATTCATGTTAGACATGTGCCCAAGGTCCTTTCAGCCTCAAGTCTGGTGGCGTTCTGGGTTTCTTGACCTGTCACCACAAACTAGTGTGTGGCTTCCCTTCACAGCTGGTCCACGACAAGGAGTTGGCAGCGGAGGATGAGCAGGTGTTTCTAATGAAGCAACAGGTGAGAACACTGGGGCCAGGGCAGAGGACCCCCCTGCGGAAGTGCCAGCTCCCTGGGGCAGATGGGGGGGGGGTCATAAGAGCTCGCAGCATTAAAAGGTTTGCCACTGGTCTCTTTTTAGGGTTGGTAGAGCAGGGATTACAGCCCTTCCTCAGGAGAGGCCTGCCTACCTGCAGAGCTCCTGTAGGGAGTGGGACTTCCACGTCCATGCCCTTTCTCTGGAAAGGCTGGCTTGCTGGCGTAATTACTCCTGTGTTGACAGTCCACTAGGTGCCCTGACCGCCCTTCCGTTATTTCCTTTATCCCCACACGGTCCTGGCAATACAGCAGGGGAGCTGATACACTTATTTGGTAGGCGAGGAAAGTAACTTCCCCAAGCTCACAGCTCAGAATGCAAATCCGGTCTCCCCTCTGGTGTTCCACTCCAATTGTTGGTCCCCTCATGGGTGTGCCTGATGGTGCAGGCAGGCCAGCGGGGGGGTGCTGATGGTTCTTTGCCAGCAGTTCCTCCCTCCTGTGCTCTTGCTTCCTTGGCTTCAAAACTGGTATTTGACGTATTATTTTTCACTGTATACCGAACTTCACATTTGACTTTCTCACACTGAAAGTGTGAAGCCTGTGGCGATTGTCAATGGTGCCCTCTAGTGGAATCTTGGGAGGAAGTGTTTCTCCAGAGCTTCCGCGCACTCTGCGGGCCTTGGGTAATGGCCAGTGTGTCCCTCTCTTTGCAGTCACTCCTTGCCAAGCAGCCAGCCACGCCCACGAGAGCCTCCGTGAGTACCTAAAACTAAACCGAGGGTCAAGGCCCAGTGTCTTCAAACTTTATGCCATTATTTGTGAGCGCTTAATGTTTGTGTGGACTTTGTAATCTGGTTTCCCTGAAGGTCCAGGGTCAGGAACATAGTAGGAACTCAGCCACTGTCTGATGCAGGAGCACAGCTCTGGGAGTTAGAGCAGCCGCTGTTGTCATCTTGATGTCACTTCTTGCAGAGAAACAGATCTAGAGAAGGACTGAACTGGAAGCAAACTCCCAGTCCTGCCGCCCTTCTCCCTAGACTGCAGAAGCATGTCTTCATTTTTGGGATTTGTATTTGTTATTCTTATGCCTGTGTGTGACTTGGCCCGGCTTTGGATTTAGGAATCCCCTGCAAGAGGACCCTCTGGCTCTCCAAGGACCCAGGGCCGGGGAGGACCAGCCAGTGTACCTAGCGCCTCTCCTGGCACGTCAGTAAAGAAGCCAGATCCAAACATCAAAAGTATGTATCTTGTCTCTGGAGAAAGGCTGAGGCAGAGTGGCTGGGTTAGAGGGTTGAGCTCAAGGAGCCAGTCTTTCTCTTCCCCAGGAAGCTGCCTCCCCCTGCCCTGCGCTCAGGGGACGGCGCCTCAGCTCAGCAGGACCTGGGCTTAGTCCTCCTTTGGAGTCCGCATTTCCCACTTTGCTTTTCTTATCCAGGTTGTCTAGAGTCCTTCAGAGAGGAATATACTTTAAGTGTATAAGTCACTTTAAAGTGTATGCTTAGAGTCCTTAATTTTGTTTCTCATTATGTGTTTATTTCTACTTACGAATTATGCACTTCCCCCTCACGTCTCCTGTCAAGTGCAGTTAGTTATTACTCTTAGTAGCTATTCCTGTGACTTTTATTGGCTGCAATAAAAGCCTCAAGACAGAAATGTTATTTAATTCTTGCACACTTGATGGGGATCTTCTATCAAGAATGAGAGCTTTTCACAGTAGCTTTGGAGAGTTAAGAACTTATAAACTTGTGGGAGATACTGCCGCATGGGCAAGGAAATGATGTGGCACTTAGGTGTCTGTTACGCCGACAGACAGGCAGGACATACACGGAGGTTTACACTTAGCCGTGTGGAGAGAGAGAAGAATCATGGCACATAGTGTGCAGAGTATGCTGGGACGGAGGGAGCCGTAGTGGGTAACTCCAGCTGGAATTAGATCTCTGTTTGTCTTATTGCTTACGTGATACTTTTTTCTTCCTGTTTCCTTAGATAATGCAGCAAGTGAAGGAGTGTTGGCCAGCTTCTTCAACAGTCTGTTGAGTAAAAAAACAGGGTCTCCTGGAAGTCCTGGTGCTGGTGGGGTGCAGAGCACAGCCAAAAAGTCAGGTACTACAGGGCCCTTGACCTGTGACTCCTGCGCTTGAACAGCGGTGGCAGGTGGGGCGGCGGTCGGTCGTGTCTACTTCCACTTGACCTGCACACCTCTTCGTTTTGAACAGCCAAGCAAGGAAGCCAGGCTTCACTTTATGCTCACTAAAGTGGGCTAGGCACATTCGCATTGCCAGGGGTCTGACTATTGGCCGAGTTGAGATACAGCCAAAGGCACACGCGTGCCCTGCAGCGGAAGCTCTCTCTGGCTGTGGCCTCGGCTGTGCCGGGGGCACTAAAGTTATTCTGGTTAATGTTCTGTGATGCTCTGCAGGGACTACTGGGCCAAGATGCCCTGGCCCCTTGTCTTATCTTGGGTTGGAGCCTCTGAACCTTCACTGTCTCACTAGAGGGTCATCATTCCTTCTCCCTGAAGCTCCCTCACATATACCCCACTCTGGTGGCCCACTCACATGTCTTTCACTGGACACAGAAGAACTCCCTACTTTGGAAATTACACCATTTCCTGGAAATTTGAGCCATTTTAAAAACATCTTTGCTATTTATTTTTCCACTGGCAATAAGGCCTGTTAATGTACCACTTACTCTAAATTGGTGTTTTCAAATCAAAAATGACCCTGAGAAGACCCCTCTAACCTCACCTCAGCCTGGACTTTGAGTTCTTAGAGACTCAAGAGTCTGGTCTAGTGACCCAGGCTGTAGACTGAATAGGGGTCATTTCTTTCTTTCTTTTTTTTTTTTTTTTAAAGATTTATTTATTTGTACATACAGAACCGGGGTACAGGCTAGAGGCTCAGGGGCGGTGAGAGGCTTCACCAGAGACAGAGTGGGGAGCAGAACAGGCAGATGGACGAAGTACACTGCTGAGGGGAGCAGCGGGTGGGTCAGGAGAGGTCTGCCACACCATGTGGTCACCTCCGGGACAGGCGGGAATCGAACTCATGCGGAAGTGGCTTTAGCTTCTCAGTGCAGTGCTTTAACCCGCTGCGCCACCAGGGAGGGCCCCTTTTTTTTTTTTAAAAGATTTATTTACTTATGCATACAAGAACTGAGGCACAGACCAGAGGTATGGGGGTGAGAGGATCTACCAGAGACAGAGTGGGGAGCAAAACAGGCAGATTGATGAAGTACCCTGCAGAGGGGAGCAGCAGGTGAGACAGGAGAGGTCTGCTGTGCAGATCACCCCACTGGCTGGGGATCAGACTCATGCTGTCATGTAGTTAAAGGCACCACTCATGTTTGGAGTTTAGAAGGGTTGGTTTAAGGTCTGTTTCTCCTAATCATTGCAATGAAGAGAGAGCTTTATAGAGGTTATCATTGCTATAAATGATTTCAGAAGTTGGTAATTTAAATGTTCCAAGTTCTTACCTGTTCCCTCATCACTATTGCTCTCTTTTTTTTCCTTCAAGGACAAAAAACTGTGTTGACAAATGTTCAGGAAGAATTGGATAGAATGACTCGAAAACCAGACTCCATGGTAACAAACTCTTCAACAGAAAACGAAGCCTGATCCTCCTTAAAAAGTGCATATGTAAAATGACCAAATAACTATGTATATTGATCTGCTAAGACCAGGATTTTTCTGATATGGCACATGCACATGCTATCAGTTTTTCGGGGCAGGGGAGATGAACTTTAAAAAAAAAAAACAAACTACTGCATTGGCTTGTCCGAGTGTGAAATGCACATTTAGGAAGGTTACGTGTCAGACCCTTTGTCAGGAATCACCCTTGGACTCTCGGGCATGTGGCTGTCTTCGTGGGAAGCAGGTGCCGCTGGGCTTCTCATGCAGGGCGGGGCAGGTGGAGAGAGGCCCGTTTTCTTTCAGGGTGGAGCAGTTGAGACCAGGAAACCATGGTGGTTAGTCTGACCAGTTGTGTGTTAGCAAATTCACTTGTTCTTGGGAAGCAGATTAAGTAGCAGAAAGTCCAGGAAAGAGAATGACCAAAAGGAGGATTGAGAAGTGATGGTGGGGAAGCTGAAAGTTGAGGGACGTGGAGGAAAGAAGAAGTGAGCAGTGTGGCTGACTCCTGTGTGTTCAGTAGAAGTCGCTCATTTTTAAGACTTAAAAAATCAGAGGCATTTCAGACTAAACACTGAGAATAATGGAAATAAGACTTCTTCTGAATGCAGCTCTAACTTAACAAAAGATCTGTTAAGTGGGGGGTGCCTGAGTCAGATGGAGGAGACATGGGTGTGGGAGATGGCAGCTGCCCAGGACTCGTGTTCTGGGCCCAGGTCATGTCCTTGTGAGGTGCTGGCCCGCGGCCTGTGCCCGGGGCGGACGGCCACTGTGGGGTGGTTAAAGACAGCAGTTGCAAAATTAGTTTACTTTGAATTGTGTCTTCTAAATAGCTCCTGCTTTGTTTTTTAAATTAAAAACTTTTTTTTACTACCACAAACCAGCCTACTAATAGCAAATGGGTAACCAGCTCTCGTTTTGCCATAAGGCAGTGTGCTACAGAAAGGTGGGGGGTAATTTGATTGCACTCTGATTAATTGGCTTGCACCATGTGGAAACCTGTGGAAACCTTCACGGAGGCCCATTGTGTAAAGGTTCTCGTCCCTGTTCCCTGGTCTGATCAGTGCTGTCAGATAGACAAATCAGTGTGAGTGTTTTATACTGAAAATGGAAATGGCACATTTCTCTTGTTTTGTGTTTTTCATGAAATGTAGCATTTTTTTGCTTAAGGAAATAAGAGTTTCAGGTGTCTCCATTAAGGGCAAATTCATGCACATTGTCATGTCACACCACCATTCTAGAAATTACTTCTGTGGATTTGAAATGGCACTTTTAGTTTTATACGTGACACAAAATATTTAAATGTAAACACTACCATGAATTTAATGTATGAACCATTTGTTGTCAAAGCAAGGGAAAACCACCATTCACTTATGTGGAGTTTACTTTTTTATATGAATGTTTGTTGTACTGTGTCTAAGCATAACTTCCCTAACGTCACTACTTTTACATACCAGATTTGACTGACCACTAACCTAGCGCTGGGCATAACTTCATACCTGTGTTATGTAACAGACTGTAAGACAGTCTGAATAGCTTTTTTTTGTAAAGGTCGAACACTGTTAAGGAGAAAGCTGAGTATTTACTTACCTTTCTGACAAATACAACATGTTTCTTGTGCCAGTTTTATTATTGAAGATCTACTTCCCCACTTTTGAAGTTTTTTTCTTTTTTGTTTTTTAAATGTCTTGTGGCTTTCCTGTAACCGGTGTCCAGGTAATGACAGTAAACTGACTGGAGTGATGTGGGTAGTGACCAAGAGGTGCCAGGCAGCTGTGGTGGCTGCACGAGCGGGTGTCGTTTTCTCCCTCTGTACTGGTGCAGGGGACAGAATAAGTGACCTCACAGGGTAAAACTCTTGGAAAGGCACGTGCTCACAGGGAGACTGTGTGATGTGAACTTTTTTTGGTTTCTTTTGTTCGTTTAAACTGATAAGCACTTTTTGTGTTAATATGAGATGTACTAAAATTGATGAAATGCTGAAAACATCTGTCTCACGAAGGAGTTCTTAGAAGATGGTTTTTAGTTTCTCACGACAAGTGGATGAATAGTAGCAGAAGAATCTGATGTATAGTATCATTTGCTCAGTGGTTGCCAAAGTCTATACCAACTTTGGGGGAGCTGCAGGGGTCTTTTTTGGGTGTGGGGGGAGGAGAGACCTTTTTTTGGTTTTTTTTGAAGTTTTCAAGCATTGGAACCAAAGGCCAAACAATAAACAGCCTTTACTTTTTAAGGTAAAATTCATTTTATTTGCAGAATACACTTATTTGACACTGTTGAAAGATATTTTTGTGACTCTGTATACATTATGGTGGTTACATCCGCTGTTTGTCTTTAAAATGGAGAAATCAAAGAAATAAGCCCAACCTTGAAGATGGGCCTTGAAGGCCCTGAATTGGTCTTTCCTAAAAATGCAATGGGTATGCTGCTAGAATTATTTAATTTTGTTTGCACTTTTTTTTTGATTGGCTTTTAAAATCAGTATTTAAACTGAAGAGACTTGTTTTATTAGTTTAACAAATTGAAAGTGACTGCTCTGTACATCATGACCTTAGCAACGTTGATGCTGTAGGTGAAAGTTCACTGTTGTCGCTCTAAGTTCATTGGTGTTTTAACTTAAAATGAGGACTGCAGGTTATTCCCCCACCAGCCTTAGTCCAGGGGTGTGGCTCTATCTGGACCAGTATGCAGTCATGTGGAACCTTGCTTTTTAGTGCTGGAAAAGATGTCTCTAATTACTGGCTTCAATAAACATGAATCCAGACTGCTTATAATTTTGGGTGAGTTTCTTTATATTATCCTATTACAGCTACATTGAATTGTCTGCTAATCACATGGGGTATCAGACCATGAATCTAAAAATGTATACCTCTCTCACTTGAAATTACTAGAAATTCAGGTAAAGAAAATACATGTATCGTGTATCCTGTGTCGTGTATCGTGGGTGTGCGTGACTTGAACAACAGAAATTTATTCTCATAATTCTGGCAGCTGGAAATTGGAAGTCAAGGTCCATACCCAGAGTGGGTTACTTTGGGGGCCTGTGAGCAGGCTGTTCCCTTGGTCCTCTTCATCGTCGTTCTTCTGGTGCTTACTGGAAACCCTTGGCATCCCGGGCTCACAGCTCATCACTCCAGTCTGCCTCTGCATCACATGACTTTCTCCTTGCATGTCATGTGCCTCCAAACCTTTCTGTCTTTATCAGGGCCCTGGTCATTGAATTTAGGGCTCATCTGAGTCCAATCACCTCTTGAGTGTAGCTGCACAGGGTGCATTTCCTTACAGGGATGGGGTTGGGTCGTCAACAGATCTTTGGTATGGTAGAGACACAGGGGGTTGTCTTCTTACACTCTTCTGGATTCATCTAGCCTTGTGCTCCTGGCATTTATTCACCATCTTTGCCCACTGGTCATTTGGTCAGTGGACAAAAAAATCTTAAAGCCCTATTAGAGGTATGTGGATTTCCAAACTGGGTAAAGGGCAATGGCGTTTGTGAGTTGTCACAACATTTACTCAGTGCCTCTGCATGTGGCCTGAGCTGGGTATGGGCTGTAAAAAGCGTGAATGTCTTGCACACATCACTTCATTTCTGGGGGTGTGTCTTCGGGCAGATTCCCAGCAGTGAGACCACCACCTCATCAAAAGGTAAGTGTGCAGCTTTGTAAGATGCGATCGAAATTCCACTGTAAAAGTACCCTATTCTCCACAATGTGTCAGCCATTGTGCAATTTATTAGTTCATTGTTATGTTTTGCCTTAAAATTGGATTTAGGAAGTTGGTGAACAAAACAAATTTGGAGGATTATGTTACCTGATGACATCATACTAGCAAGTTCATTAACTCTAGACGTTTACATAATTTGATGTAATCTTCCCAACAATGCAGTGAGACAGGTATGCTGTAATCCTGTGTTGGTCTCCAGATAGGGAAACTAGGGCACAGAGAGACTAGAATTTGGTCAGAGCCAGAAGGGAAACCCAGGCAAGTTTGCCCTAACCATGCTGCTCTGTTGGCGTTCACTGTGTATTTATAGCATTGGGAAAGTTGTTCAAGGGAGTTGTTTTCTGTGGGTCTGTAGCTTGTTCTGCCTTTACCCCTCCTGCCCAGGGAGTAAAAGCAGCAGGAGGAGGAGGAGAGAATATACTACACGGTGCAGGGGTGGGGATGGCCAGAGTCCCTCGCTGAGCCTGGAGGTGTCTGGTCTGCTACTTCCCATCTTAGGGGAACCATTGCCTCTGGGCATGTACAGCTTGAGGGTCACCTGGCAGGCCCTGACTCCATGTGCAGAATGTTTGTAGGAGGCCAGCTTGTGTGTGGTCTGCATGGGGGCGCTCACACACACTGCTGGGTCACTCTGGATCCCCTCTCCTTCCCCTCTGGATTTTGAGCAGCACAGAGCACAGCTAGGATGTTGGGGGCCTTATGGACTCTTGTGAATTCTAATCCTGATGGTTTTGTCTCACAGAAGTCCCATTGCTTTTGCATTGGGCATGAGAAACTGATCAGGAAGCAGAACAAGAAAACAACCAAAATTGGGGAAATTTATTCTCAGGTTTCCTTTCTTTAAAATGGGGGTAAATTTTCTTTCCAGTCATTATGATTATTAGTGGAGGTTCCGTGTTCCTGGCAAGTGATAGGTCTCCTGTGTGATTGTTGACTTGAAAAAATGAAAGAAACGGGCCCTCCCTGGTGGCGCAGCAGGTTAAGGCAAAGCACATTGGAGCTATCCGAAGCCAGTGCAATGTGAGTTCTGTCCCCAGCAAGGGAGCTGACCCACATGGCGCAGCAGACCCCTCCTGTCTCAACTGCTGCTCCCACAACAGTGTGTTTGAGTTGATTTGTCTGTTCTGCTCCTCACTCTGGTGAATGTTCTCACCACCGCCCACACCTCTGGCCTGTACCCCAGTTCTTGTATGCATAAATAAATCTTTTAAAAATATATATAGGCAACTCCTAAATAATACTGTTCCAGCAACCTTCTTTGTTCCTCTGGAGAATCTGTCCTTCCCAGTTGTGACATTTCAGAGTCTGTACTTTAAATATCATTTCTAAAGAAAACAGAGGTGGTGGGGGTGGGTGTGCAGTAAGTTTTCACGGTGATGATGCCTGGTGCCATTCCCACGGGATGCTGCAGACAGTCCCTGGATTCTAGAGGCATCACTGCTATTTTATTATGTCCTTTACCCTGAAAGTCTCACAGAGAACCACAAGGAGGCAAAGCATTGTCTGGACGCTGTCTGACTTGCTTGATGGGGCACAGATGGTGTGTTCTGTCTGGGAGGAGGCAGAGATGACAGGCCCATAGCAGTGTTGTTGGGGCAGGAGAAAAGCCGAGACTCCCACTGTGGAGGGACCCTGCACCCTGCTGGTGCCGGCAGCCAGGCCACGTTGAGAGGTGGTCCCCAAAGTTCCTCCCTGAGCCCTGATCTGGAGGGAGAGCAGAAGCTGTGCTGAGACAGCAGGGCCCCCGAGAGGCCAGGAGTGCGGGCCTGGGGAACGCCAGGTCGCTCTGCGGGAGGCTTAGGAAGGAGGTGGAGAGGTCCTTTCCCCAGTTTGGGCGCTTTTCAGACAGGAGGAGCTGAACCAGCCTTTCGAGTGTTTCTAATCTTAAAACATTCCTATGTGGGTAAAGTGAAGTGACTTCCCAGTACTGTCAGCATTTAACTTTGTGTCCCATCTTGATTGTTTTCATCCAGCCACTGAAGATAAACCATGAGAACACTGAGATACGTTCACGGGATGTTTTCCTGTAACGTTTCATTGAACCTTTTTGTTGCTTAGCACTGAACTAACAGCAGTTTCCACCACCTTCCTTGCCCGTCTCCCCCCGTCCCCCCCCAAACCCACCTCACACAGCTTTTTTAAAGACCCTTCTAGACAGAGTTCTCAAGGAGCCAAGAATTAGACTTCAGACGGTACACAGCTTTTTGTTTGGGGAAGAACGCTTCGATTTAAAGCTGCCCCCTTTTCTGCAGTCATTTCATTTTAAAGAGCGGGGAACGCCTTGGTGCATGTCAGCAGCCTGTGGCATGTTACATCTGTCCTTGATATTTAAAATATTTGGCACCATTTTACTGTGAATCCATTTCTGACCTACACAGCATCAGCCAACAAATGCTTGCCTGGAATAAACCCAACACGTATAGGAAACTAAACACTGAGTTGTTTAAACTTTATAATGCGTGTGCAGCAAGAGGGATCTCAGATGGTCCCATTAATACTAAATGCTTTCGTGGCCTGGACGTGCACCCCAGAGGCTGTGTCCCCCTGCAGCAGGCCCCTGGAGCGAGCAGCGGTGACCTGCTGGTTCTGGTGCAGGCTCTGCTGCTCCTGTCAGCCCCGCTCTTGACCTGCCGCGTAGGTTTGTAAACGCCTGACTCTGGGTTTCCCAGAGTGTGCTCTGGGCTTAACGCATAATAGACGGCCAAGTAGGCTTGGACCACTCAGGCTTCATCAAAGTAGGTTTTTTTGTTTTGATCTCTTCTGTGGTAACTTCAGGAAGGCTCAAGTGTGGACTCTCCGGGCTGGCTCTGACTGATGCCTTCCAGGTTCCACAGAAGGCCTTTGCGAACACTCCCTGTAGGGTTTCTAAGGCTTGGTGAAGGTCCACTTCCCATGCGCGGCCTGTGCACTGGTGGTCTTGTGGCCTGGCAGTTTCCTCACCTGCCCCCCCCTCCCCTTTGTGGCCCCAGGGCAAATCCCCATCAGTAAACTGGGCATATCACCTTGCGAAGGCCCTGGGAGGTTTTTGTCCCTGGAAGCAGGTTTCTTCTGTGACTCCCATGACTGGCACCGTCCTAGGCACAGCGGGGAGTGCAGAAACACCTCCCTGCTGCAGGCCTTGTCCTCAGGGAGGCGTCCCCACCCAGCCATACTACCAGATGGTTCCGCCCACACTTGGGACCACCAGTATTCCTGGCACTGAGCTGAACCGGAACTGCTCCGACGAAAGGCAAATTGTAGCTTAAAGTTCCAGCCCCGATGCCTGGACTGTCTCAGATCGGTACTCCGAGTCAGGTAGGGGTGGGCCTGAATCCTGGTGCTAGACCTTGACAGTTGTGCAATTGCAGATTCATCACAGGACCTGTGTGAACCTCACCCACCTGCTGGCTGCACTGAGGCGAGAGCTTTGGGCAGTGCCTAGGGACCAGAGGGCCCTGGGAAGAGCCAGCCCTGATGGCGGGAGATAGCACCTGTGGAGATAGGGAAATGGGGCCGAGAGGCGATTTCTCAGCAAGGTCGCAGAGAAAGGACTGAGAACCCAAGGCAGTCGCGGCTGCCCCCCTCCTCTGCCCGTCTGCACACCTGCCCTGCCCGCAGTGCTCAACACCAGGCTTACAGTTAAAGGAATAAGTCGCTGGTTTACGCTGTGAGCAAGAAAGCTATTTTCAGACAGACGAGATTTCAGCCAGCCACAAATTCCATCACCTGGGCAACTGCCTGCCTTCTCGAGCAGGGCGGCTCTCTGCCATCTGCATGTGTGGGCATCTCAACACAGGGCTGAGGTGCGCGGCCTCCTGGGGGCTCCCCTGCCTCTCAACAGCCGTTGCCATCTTCCACGGGCCCACGGCCGAGTGGGCAACGTTCAGGGTGCTGGCGATAGGCCCGGCCCCTACAGAGCTGCTAGCCTGCGGGGAGCAGCAGATGAGCTAGCTGGTGTCCCCGACGTCAGAATCAGTTCCTCTGCTCAAAATAAAGGCCCCGTCTTTGTGGTGAGCTTCCTTGTCCCCAGCGATGGGGCCCTAAAGTCTTGCAGTGGACAGAGCAAGTAGGCGCCGACGCCTGGGGCCGTGGTAGGAGCTGTGGTGACCCAGAGTCCAGTTGTGGCACTCAAGCATGGTGAAGAGAGGGTCCCTGTGGGGTAGGTGTGGGGGTGGCCTGGCACTGAGTGTTACCTAGCGGGACAGAGAGGTTTCTGTGGGACACAGGGCTTCAGAGCCCAGTGGGTGGGTGAGGAGAACAAACCCATGGCCTGACTCAGTGTCTGCCCAGGTGGGGGTGAGGAGGCATCCGCATGGGGTGTCAGAACCTGAGTGGGGTGAGGTGAAGTTCCACCTGAGAGGGTTGGCCCAGTATGTGGTCTTGTGATCGTTTTGCCCTGATTTCTGTGTCCAGCCGGCCGCAAGGAAGAAAATCAGGAGACAGAAAGGCTGAACAAGTAGAGTTTACTGCTCCCGGGCAGCTGCCGAGACAGAGCTCCCGAGGGTGGGGTCTGCAGCTACTGTGGAAAGGGTCTCACATGGCCTTTAGGTTCTGTGCTGTGTGTGTGTGTGTAGACTAATAGATTATAACTCATTTTTTAGATGATGTAATGAATTTCCATGGTTGTAAAGTAATAAATTGAATGGGAACTTTCCGGTTCTCCTCAGAATTTCAAGTATGTCACTTATTCAGGGATTATAATCCATTACAATCAATATTTATTTGGATATTCAAATTGTCCCAGGTTTGCTAATTACAAGGGGGAGGGAAGTAACTTAGGGAGAGAAGCCCTTGGACAGGAGCCAAGTCAAGGTGAAGGTCATTTGTAATTGAACAGCGGTCCCCGCATTCTGATGGCCACCCGGAGAACAAGTCTCTTCCAGGGGGGTTCTGCCAAAAATGTAAAAACTGTATCAATTGTGAAGACACAGGAGATAAACCCAAGGGCCATGTTGCAAAATAATTGACTAGGCCTGAAAGTCAAGGTGAGCTTGAGGAACCATTTGTTTGGAGGAGACTCAGGAAGCAGACAAGACCATGGACAACAGCCCATAATTTTTTTTTAATGTGTGCAAGAGCTGGGGTGCAGGGGTGAGAAGACCCAGCAGAGACAGAGTGGGGAGCAGGACAGGCAGATCCACTAAATCTACCGCTGAGGGGAGCAGGGGGTGAGACAAGAGAGGTCTGCGGCACCGTGTGGGTCAGCTCCCTGGCTGGAGATTGAACTTGTGCTGCAGTGGCTGCTGATAGCTTGATAGCACTGAGATTTTAACCCCTGTGCAACCAGAGAGGCCCAACAACCCATGATTCTTAATGTGGTCATTTTGCTACAAAGACATAGTGTCATCTGGCAACACTTAAAAGCCTTATTTGGGCCTCCCTGTTGGCGCAGTACTATGAAGCTAGCCACAGCCGCTTCAGCATGAGCTCAATCCCCGGCCAGGGAGGTGACTCTCATGGTTTGACAGACCTCTCCTGACCCACCCACTGCTCCCCTCAGCAGTGTATTTCAGTCAATCCGTCTGTTCTGCCCCCCACTCAGTGCTAGTGAATCCTCTCACCGCCCCTGTACCTCCAGCCTTTGTTCTGTATACAGGTTGTATACTTAAAAAAAAAAAAAAAAAAAAATCGGCCCTTCCTGGTGGCGCAGCGGGTTAAAGCACAGCACTGAGAAGCTAAAGCCGCTTCTGCATGAGTTTGATTCCCGCCTGCCCCGGAGGTGACCACATGGCGCGGCAGACCTCTCCTGACCCGCCCGCTGCTCCCCTCAGCAGTGTACTTCGTCGATCTGCCTGTTCTGCTCCCCACTCTGTCTCTGGTGAAGCCTCTCGCCGCCCCTGAGGCTCTGGCCTGTACCCCAGTTCTGTATGTACAAATAAATAAATCTTAAAAAAAAAATCTTCAAAGGCATGTGAAATGGGGTTAAATGATGGTAAGCTACAGCAATAATAATTTTCTGGTTTTGAGGGTTGTGTTCTGAAAAACAATGGTGTCTTGGTAGGATATCAGTACTACTGAAGTATTTGGGGCTGATGGGGCATTAGGTTGGCAACTTTCTATTAACTCAGAGAAAGACCTTTGGTATAGTACCCACAATGTTTTTTTTTTTTCATGTGTGCGATTTTGAGATTGTTTCCCAATAAATATGTTTAGTGAAGACACATAGCCGTCAGGTCTGTCCAGGCATGCAGGCTACAGAGCAAAGGAGATGTGACAGAAAGGCCTTTCACAATGGCTCCTGCCCCCTGCGCCCCCAGCACAGCGCCTCGTGAGTCAGTGTGTTCCGCGGTCACTATCCCACCCCACCCCACCCATCTCTGACTCTTGGACTCTACTCTTGACAGCTCTTATTATGCTTTCCTGCCCACTCTGACCACTTGACTGATGCCTGTCCTTTGAGGCTTATCTCGGGTGCCCATGGAACTCGGGGCCTGCAGCCACCCGACCAGGCTTCCTAAACTTGGGGACATTTCTGTTTGCCCCGGGCTTTCCCCAAGTAGATCTGGGGCTCTCATGCATCTAAAACAGGGGCTCTGAGACCTTTTTTCTTTTAAAAAGTCCCTTACAGTGCCTCCCTGGTAGCACAAGGAGTTAAGCCTCAACACTATGAAACTATCACAAGCTACTGCAGCTCGAGTTCGATCCCCAGCCAGGGAGCTGACCCACATGGCACGGCAGACCTCTCCTGACTCGCCCGCTGCTCCCCTCAGCAGTGTGTTTCCGTAGAGCCACGTGTTCTGCTCCCCACTCTGCCTCTGGTGAATCCTCTCAGCCCTCCACCTTGCATCTCTGGCCTGCACCCAGCTCTCACATGCATAAATAAATAAAATATTTTAAAATTTGTAAAGAAATGGAAAGTCCTTTATATTTCATTATTCAAGGTCACAGTGACCCCACTGCCCTTTCAATACTAAATTGAATTTTAACTAAATTGTTCATCTGTACTTTTTGTTTTCCCCAAATGGGATCAAGTCCTTGCCCAGCATAAAGAGGAAAGAGCAGCCCCACCCGCAGGGGCCTCGGGGGTGGGGGGTTGGGGGG
>NW_004567129.1:18001212-18009321 GCF_000260355.1 Condylura cristata
TATTCATTTATGCACAAGAGTTGAGGTGTAAGACAGAGGTGCAGGCGGTGAGAGCGTTCGCCAGAGACAGAGTGGGGAGCAGAACAGACAGATGGATGAAGTCCACTGCTGAGGGGAGCAGCGGGTGAGACAGGAGAGGTCTGCCGCGCCATGTGGGTCAGCTCCCTGGCCGGGGATCAAACTTGTGCCAGAGCGGTGTGGTTAGCTTCATAGCGCTGTGATCTAACCCGTTGTACCGCCAGCGAGGCCCCTGCTTGGCTAATATCTGTTGCGTCCCTGAGCTGGCGCAGCCTGAAGCCAGTACTGGAGGGAAGAGAGGGCGGTTTCCACACTTGCTTATAGCCACACTGCTCAGCTTCTTACTCCAGACGGCCATCTCCCTCTCTCAGCCTTGGGAAGAGAAGGAGAGGGCAGCCAGGGGGAAGCCAGGCAGCAGGGCTGGGGCCCCGTGGTAGGTGAGATGCTACCGGGGGCTGCAGGGGGGAGCCCGGGTAGACTGGCTGGGTTGTCGTTGGTCATAGAAACCAGAGGAATGTCCCCCTGGAAAATCCCAGTGAGCTCTATTTTTAGTCAAGTCTTGGAGAACATTTTTTCGGCCGAAGGGACAAGTTCCTTCAGAAGCAGCCGTTTATTGTAACCCCTGAACCACACCCGCCTGGAACTCACCCAGGGCCTCCCTGTGGGCAATGAGGAGTCCCGGTCAGTCTCCCGCGGCAGCATCCGCTTCTTTCAAAACCAAAATGGGTGGTGTGCTTCTCTTTATACCGCTGAGTCTAAATGCTTCAGACCTAAGGAATTTATTCTGCAACTCGGACAATTCTTTAAAATGCCCTTAAAGGGCCTTGGTGGTAGCACAGGGGTTAAAGACAGCACTATCAAGCTGTCGCCAGCCTCTGCAGCACAAGTGCGATCCCCAGCCCCGGAGGTGACCCACAGGGCCCAGCAGACCTCTCCTGTCCCACCTGCTGCTCCCCTCAGCAGTGAGTTTCAATCAATCTGCCTGTTCTGCCCCCCACTCTGTCCCTGGTGAAGCCTCTCACACCCTCACCAAACCTCTGGCCTGCACCCCAGTCCTTGTATGCATAAAGAAATAAAAATAAGACTTTAACAACAACAACAAAAAGTAGGGGGAATCATTTCAAACCAACTTGTGAGTCTTGGAAACACTGAACATAAGATTTTCTTGATGTTCCGCTCCTGTTTCACATGAGTCATTATTAAAGATAAACTAGACCAGCCTTCCCTGTACACTTTAGACTTGAACCATTCTACTTAACCACCATTGTTTATATTTTCCTGTTTGAGGTAGAAATCTCTAGGGCTTCTGCTAATGACTGAGCTTATTAAAAGTAGTAGATTAGATGCAGGGCTTAATGGAAGTTACAGTAAAGCTGCTGCCACCCCACCCACACAGGGATTCATTTGCCCAGGACAGGCCTTGGGAAGAGACAGATGGCAGGAACCACTCCCTCCTCCCCATTACCAGGCTCTCCGGGACAGACTCAGCTGGGACCTCAGTCTGGGGAGTTGTTTCTGCTTCCAGCCCTTCATGGGCCTGAGAATCTAAACTCCTTGTAGAACCAATAGTGTTTGGACACTAGACTGTACCACTGAATGAGTATGGCGGGAGCCATTGTGAGGAGTCCCTCAACTTGGAGGTGGTTGCTCTTGGAGGGTGCCAGGCCTAATTCTAAATGAGAGAGTGGTGGGGGGAAGGGGGACTTGGCAAGAAGCCAGATCTGTGCCAGGAGAACTGGAGTAGTCTGGGAAGAGCTACATCTCAGCACGATACCCTGAGTGGCTCCTTTTTTTTTTTTAGGAATTTATTTATTTGTGTATATAGAACTGAGGTACAGGCCAGAGGTATGGGGGGCTGTGAGAGGATTCACCAGAGACAGAGTGGGGAGCAGAACAGGCAGGTTGATGAAGTACACTGCTGAGGGGAGCAGCAGGCGAGACAGGAGAGGTCTGCTGCACCACATGGGTCACCGCCCTGGTTGGGGATCGAACTTGTGCCGCAGTGGCTGCAGCCAGCTTCACAGTGCTGCACTTGAACCCCTTGCACCACCAGGGAGGCCCACTCTGAGTAGCTCTCAAGGGATGAGACCAGGACTGAGCTAAGAATCAACATCCTGGTCACCGGCAGGGCCTGTCCTCCGGCAACAGTGAATAAAGGGGCATCCGGTTTATTCGTCAGTCTCCCCTGAGTCCCACTGCCCTGAGTCAGCAGCCCTGGGCATGTGCACCAGCCTCGGCAACCTGTCAGAGATCAGCCCGTTTCTCTTCCTTTTGCCACCGTCATCTGGCCTTCAGCAGGTGTGGACACCTGGAGACTCAGCTGCAGCCTGTGGACTCCTGTGGGTGACAGCTTAGCGCTGAGAGAGGCAATGTAGACTGTGTCTGTTACTCTGTGGGGCTCCCAGCGATACCCTGTGCAAATCTGTGAATTTCGGTTAAAAACCAGAAGCAAACATTTTGAATGTGTCCCTGGTACTAAAAATAGACGTAGGCCAGTGTCCAGGGTCAGAGGACAGTTAATAAGTACTAGAGGGCAAACTCCAGGCTTGCTTCCGCTAAGCCTTAATGAAGCCAACAGAACACTCCAGAAGTCAGGCCTCCCCAGGCCACTCTCCAGCCTCACACTCTTCAGCTCAGATTCTATCCTCGCCCACGGCCCACGGCCCACGGCCCACCCCCAGTGCCAGGCTCCAGGCTGACTTTCAGCCTCAGGTCTTGTCTGGATCCTCCTGCCCTTGAACGTTGTGCTTGAGACTTTTCCCTGTGCCTTGCTTTAGCTTATTTCTGGGTTCCAGCATATGTTGTTCTCTCTGCCTAAAACACTCTTCCACCACCCTACCATTTCTTCCTCTGTGTAACTGTGGTTCCTATTTCAGAGCGCTCTCTGCAGGAATTCTGGCCCACAGACTCAATGAAATCCTTGCTGGACACCCCCACACCCATATGACAATGCTCCTCCGCCTTGTACTCAGTACAGGCTCTGTTGTACCCACCTGGTTCACATTGGCACAGGAATATAGCTGTCTTGCTCACTGCTAATGCTTAAGTTCTAATTTTTGTTTTTTTCTTCTCCCTCATGTTCCACTAAAAAAAATATTTTATTTTTTCAAAGATTTATTTTATTTATTTATGCATACAAGAACTGGGGCACAGAGGTGTGTGGGGGTGAGAGGATTCACCAGAGACACAGTGGGGAGCAGAACAGGCAGGTCCACTGAAATCCACTGCTGAGGGGAGCAGCAGGTGGGACAGGAGAGGTCTGCTAGGCCATGTGGGTCAGCTCCCTGGTGCAGGACGGGACTCCGGTCTTACAGTGCTGCGCTTTAACACCACCAGGAAATCTCCCTCCTTGCAAGTCTTAAAAAACCTGTCTTAATCCCCCACCCCCATTCTTTGGTGACCCCCCCTTCACTCTATTTTTACCAGTTTGACTCTCAGATTCACAGGTGATATCATACAGTAACTGTCATTTTGCCTGACTTACCTCACCTAGCATAAAATCCTTAAAGTTCATTCGTGTGATTACAAATGGCAGGCGTGTCCTTCCTCCTGGCTGAATAAAAGCACATTCTTTATTTCACCTTGACAGTCTTTCTGGAAGCCTCCTGCTGCTCCAGCCTGGTTTGTGTGCTTTTCGCCCTGCTGCCCAGGGCCCTCCCCACTTCACCTTAAGTGGCCTTGTTACCCCTAGTTAGGCTGCACCACCCTTTCCTGGAGACCATGTCCTCTGCTTCCTGGTGTAAGTCCTTGTTCTGGTGGTGTCCTCCTCTAGCAGCTTTTGATAGACAGAGGGAGCCTCTTCATGTCAGAAAGTCAGCAGCCCTCATACCTGATTCTACTCCAGCAGGAGCCAGACTTGCTTCACTCTCTTGCAGCTTTGGAGTTACTGCAGATAATTCTAGAGCCTTTCTGATTCCTGATCCTTTAAAAGGGACCCTGCCTGTTTCTTTCTCCCTGGCACAGAGGCCGTCTCCTCTTCGCCCAAGTGGTCTGGCGCGCTGGGCAGGCCCACATTCAACCACTGTGTCTGGCATGAGTGTGCCTTGGTGTAAGACTGTGTCTCTCTCTGGTCCTGGACAGTGTTGTTCTGCTACAGGGCAGGGCGCAGCTCACCGCGGCAAAGCAAATCTGCCTGCTCTAAATAGGTTCTGGTGTGCAGTGCATCGCAACAAAACATACTCCAGTGCATAAGACCATCAACAGAAAGGAATTTAATACAATTAGTGCATGATACAAGAGAAGGAATTTAGTTTAATACAGGAACCACTGAGGCCAGAAAGCTTGTCCCACATCTAAGACAGCTTCTGGTGGGGCCCCCCAGGGCAGGGGCAGAAGAGGCTGACAAGCCTGGGAGGAAGGTGCAAAATCCAACTCCATGTCAGGATAAAGGCTGCTGTTGTCAGCCTCGTCACGGGGCTCCCACCCACATCTCTGACTCTTTCAACTGTCTCAATCTGTTACAGGGCAGTGAGAGGGCCACCCCGAACCCCCAAACCTACCTGCTCTAAATAGGTTCTGTCACCTGCCAGATCAAGACAAAACATACAAGACCTTTAATGGAAGGGAACTTAATACAATCAGTGTGCAATCCAGAAAAGACAAAGAATATAGTTTCTAAATCAAACACCCAAAGTTACCCATCCCCTTATGAGTAAAAGTCCACCCCAAAGGGACTGGCCCAAAGCAAGGTCTGAAAGCCCGCCACAGTCTAAAGCACCTTCTGGCCGGGACCCATAGAAAAGGGTTAGAAATAGCCAGACAGGTCTGGGAGGAAAAGAGCGAAGTCAAAATCAAGATAAACACTGCCATGGTCACCTCCCCATGGGTCTCTCACCCACGTCTGTTCCACCCAGTCCAGGGCCAAGAAACAAGAGCCGCTTCCTCACCTGTGTCTGCCCCATGCGCCTCCCTCAGGCCTCCCTCTGGCTCTCCATCCTGCTTCCTTCTCCTCAGTCTCCTCCAGATTCTCCTCCCTGCTCAGCAATACCCTCCTTTGGGTGGGGCAGGGGAACTGGAACCTCCCCTTTTCCAGAGACCACCCTGTTATACTTCCATGACCCCCAAACCCCTGCCTGGTACAAGCCCAAAGCCAAGAAGCAAGAGTAGCTTCTTCACATGTCTCTGCTCCATGAACCTTTTCCAGTCTTTTTTCTCCATGTCTCTCCTCTTATTCCTCTTCCTCAGTTATTTTCCCAACTTCTCTTCCCTGCTTACTTCTACCCTTCCTTGGGTGGGGCAGGGAACCTGGAATCTCCCTTTTCTATGGCTATCACACTGTTACAATCGAATTCTTATGTTTTCTTTCCTCTATTTTCTCTTTTCGTTGTAAGTCTTTTCCATTATTCTCTTGGTCTATTTGTCCAATTTCTTATCTATTTTCCATCTCTGTCTTTCTGCTCTATTTCCTGTGATATTTTCTTTAACTCTTCCATTGCATTTTCTAGTTTTTATTTTCCTATTATTTGCTATTCAAGGGCACAAATACAGTGCTAGATGTAAACATTTCAGTATTGTGTGCATGCCCTCAACTGTGCTGAATGGCTGAGATACCCTGTTTTATCTGTTTATGAGAATAAACCTCAGTCTTGTGGAATGGGCCTGAGAGGGAATCCTGGGGTCCAGTTTCTTTTTTTTTTTTTTGTTCCTCTCTTAGGGAGGCAGGAGTATCACTTTGTAACAGTTGAATTTTGATCAGAGGAAGAAAAGAAGATAAGCTATTTATTATTTCTTTATTTATTTTTAAAGATTTATTTATTTGTGCATACAGAACTGGGGTACAGGCCAGAGGCTCAGGGGCGGCAAGAGGCCCCACCAGAGACAGAGTGGGGAGCAGAACAGGCAGATCAACGAAGTACACTGCTGAGGGGAGCAGTGGGCGGGTCAGGAGAGGTCTGCCTCGCCATGTGGTCACCTCCGGGGCAGGTGGGAATTGAACTCATGCGAAAGTGGCTTCAGCCTCTCAGTGCTGTGCTTTAACCCGCTGCGCCACCAGGGAGGACCAGATAAGCTATTCTTTTTTTGCCATATGAGAAAGGAGAGAGAACAAATATAATATATTACTAAAGGGTTTTCAGGTTTTTTTTAAAATAATATAATAGTTTATTTTTACATCATTTTGTACATTTTTTTAATCTCAATTGTAATCCCCAGTGATGACTTCCCATCACTGAGTCACGGAGTCACCTGTGTGCCATCACCATAGTCCTGTGCACTTCCCTCCCCCTGGTTTTTGATCCCATTCTCCACTCCACCCCCACAAAATGTCTCTGGTATATGGCTGCTCATTATTCTTATTATTTTCTCCCCTGTTCCGTTATACTCCTGCTATGAGTGAAACCATCCAGTATTTTTCCTTTTTGTTCTGGCTTATCTCACTAAGCATGATCTTTTCCAGCTCCATCCTTGTTGCTGCAAAAGACATGTGTTTCCTTCTTTTGGTTGCTGAGTAATATTCTATTGTGTATATGTACCACATCTTTTTAATCCAGTCATCCACTTTGGGGCATTTGGGGTCCAGTTTTTTAAAGAGATCTTTCTTTAATCTGGTTTAGCACTACCTTCACCCTGCTTCTAGATGTGCTTGGTGCTGTCCATTCCCGGGCCTTTGGTGACAGAATCTGGTGGCATTTCAGCCATTCTCACTGTCTTAACTTTTTTGGGTCTTCTTCATTAAAATATATATATATATATATATTTATTTATTTATTTATGCATACAAGAACTGGGGTACAAGCCAGAGGTGTGGGGGGTGAGAGGAGTCACCAGAGAGAGTGGGGAGCAGAACAGGCAGATCAATTGAAAATACACTGCAGAGGGGAGCAGCGGGATAGACAGGAGAAGTCTGACGGCCACTTGGGTCAGCTCCCTGGCCTCAGTGGCTGCCCACAGCTTCATAGTGCTTGCTTAACCCCTTGTGCCACCAGGGAGGCACTTCCTTCGATCTTCTAAGGCAATCACCACTCTTCAGTTTCCAACATTTTGTTGCCTTTGTCTCCTTTTCCATCCTCTGTCCCTGTGGTTTTATGCCCTTAACAAATAAATCCTCACCATAAATCCCCAGTCATTTCTCTGGGTTTGAAGAGAGAGCAGAGATGAGAGCCTGCAACCAACCATTCACCTTTTCACTTCCAGTTGTCAGCCTAGCTCCAGCTCCTAGCATATAGCTTAGCATGCAAGGGCCCTGTAAATATTGGTTGGTTGAATAAAGTGGTGAGTCACTGTCTTTCCCATCTTTGGTAACCAAAGGAGAGGAACCCTTTAAATGGAAATATCCTTACTTCTGGTATTTACTGCCGCTCCGTCTGGAGTTCACAAGCCCATCTGGATTATCTATTAGGCAACATTGTGCAATAAGAGGTGGTACCTGGACTCTTCCCACCGACGAAGTGTGCCACCTCGGACAAGCTACTTCCACCGTGGGATCTTAGTCCCTTCTGTAAAGTGGGAACAATAATAGCCTGTGATGCGTGCCACCTCGGACAAGCTACTTCCACCGTGGGATCTTAGTCCCTTCTGTAAAGTGGGAACAATAATAGCCTGTGATGCCTGGAGCGGAGGAAGTGCTCCCTTTATGGCGTGGAAGGGTTCAATTCAAAGTGACAATTCTTCGAAAGTCAGCGTTTTACTTAAGCTTAAAATTAGCCTTCACACTTGAATTGCAAATTGGGCCCTAATTAATGCCCTTGGGCGCAAAGTCTGTGTTTAAACACTCGAAGTTTAGCCAGAGATAGCGAGACCGTTCAGCTGAGAGGAAACTAACGTTAGTAGCAGAGGGTCTACCGCGAGCTGGCGCCCCTCCATCGTCTGGCCGGTGGGTGCAGAACGTACCTTGGAAGTTACTCACACACACTTACTCCGTGCGACCCGGAGACCCCCCCACCCCAACTTCGTCCTTGCCTGGCTCCGCCCCCAGCCCGAGAACCAATTTGTGGGAACCCGCTCAGTCCCCTCTAGCCTGCCGGGCCGAATCAGGCCGTCCCTGGGTCCCGGCATCCGGGTAGCCCCCGGCCGGGCTGCAAAGGATCTTAGGGAGAAACTGAGGCAGGGCCCTGGGCATGCACCTCCTTGCCCTCTAGGTCCGCCTCGACCCTC
>NW_004567129.1:18009802-18018803 GCF_000260355.1 Condylura cristata
CGGGAGGCGGCCGCGCGAGGCGGCCCGGGCCGGACGGCAGCATGCGGAGCGGCGAGGAGCTGGACGGCTTCGAGGGCGAGGCCTCGAGCACCTCCATGATCTCGGGCGCCAGCAGCCCGTACCAGCCCACCACCGAGCCGGTGAGCCAGCGCCGCGGGCTGGCCGGCCTGCGCTGCGACCCCGACTACCTGCGCGGCACGCTCGGCTGCCTCAAGGTCGCCCAAGTGGTAGGTACCGGGCGCGGCCCCAGGTGCTGGCGGGCGGCCTAGCCGCGCGCCTTCCCTCCCGGCTCCCGCGTCGGGGGCGCAGGCCCGGCCGGCCTCCCCGCGCACCCCCTTCCCGCGCCCCGAACCTCCTCTTCCTCGTGGGGTCCCGCGGCCCCCCTCCCGCCCTCTCTGGGGACCCCGCCCGCGGCCGGAGACTACCCCCGCCGGCCCTGCCGCCTCACGGGTGTGCCTACCTGGGCACCTGCCCTCGGGCCTACCTGTCTACTCCGGTCCTGGCAGCCGCGGGCCAGTTTCATTACTGGGCTCTGTGTGGCGCAGAGCCGGGAGCGGGGCTCGTGCCGTCTGCTGATGGCTGCAACTTGTGGCGGGTTTTCAGGGGCCGCACCACCTCCACCTCTCCGCACGGCCCTGGTCGTCTGCTCCTACCCCTGGGGCTCCGGGTGGCTGGGTTTCCTCCCCGGCGCCCTGCACAGTGCCGGGCAGAGTGCCGGGCGTACTGTGGACGCTCAGTAAATATTTGCTGAATGGAGGCACGGGGAGCCCAGATCCGCCCAAAAGTCTCCCGTGTATATTGGGTGAAATTGATTTCACCCAGTTAACCTAGAGCCGGCATCCTTGAGCCCTCCGCCCGGCACGGGCATGCACAACTGGTACCCAGAGTTAAATCATTCTGGGAGGGCAGCCAGCTTTGGAGGTAACAGAAACAGAGAACTTTCTGTTGGACTTGTCAGCAGTAGAGCTCCTTTCTCAGAATTCTTATTTTTAGCTTCCAGGATGTTCAGGGCAGGGGCCTGGAAGGTTCTTCTTGCCCCTCTTTTGTGGTTTTGTAACAGACCTCTCCTGGCGGTTGCTCTTAGCCTTGTTGTGGACAGGGTATGTTCCAGCTCAGAGAAAAATCTTCCTGTCCACATATTCCCACTTACAGGTAGGCCTTCCTGTGAGGCCCAGCAGCAGAACTTTATAGATTTCTCTGCCAGAGAAGCCATTTGCACCGTGCTGCAATGTGTGTGCATTTGTTTCTTGCAAGCATTGGGCTTCTTGTGCTTACTTAAGTGTATAGATAAACATTCCTTGGGAATAAGATAATATGTGGACACCCTTGAAATAAAGGTCTTGGTGTCTGTAAATTGCAGAATCATGGAGTGTTTTATCCTCCTCTTGGGTGAAAGGCTCTTCTGTTGATGGCCTGAGGGTAGTTTTGAAGAGCTCTAAGGATAGACAAATGGAGCAAAGTATCCCTCTCCAGAATTTTAAAGTGATCTTATCCCTTAAGCTGGAATGTTCTCAGAGATATATTGGATAGTAGTCAGCCATTGCTGTTAGCAAAGAGAATGGAGAAGGGGGAGGTGTGGGACAGCCTGTTGAAATGCAGCTGTCAGTGTCTGAGCACTGTACCTTCAGAAAGGGGTATGGAGCAGGAACTTGAACCCAGGTGGGAGATAGGGCCTTCTTCAGTACCTTGCTTTGTTTTTTCCTAGACTTTTGAATTCACCACTGAAAGGGTCTGATCTCAGAGTGAAAACCAGTAGTTTGTATAAAATGATAATTATTGCTGCGTTGACTTTTGTCCAGAAATGGAAGTGAGTGGTGTTTGTCATTAGCTTTTTGTAAAGTGCTGTTTTGTATTGGTTGATAGATCATTAGTTTTCGTGGGTCTCTGCTATTAGTCTAACCTCTAGAATTTAAACAGGTTCTATGTGGGTGAATAAAGAAGGGGACCTGCTTGAAGGTGTGGTGACTTGAAACAGCTTTCCATATACCTGATAATCTCATCTTAATAGAAATCGGGGTCTGTAAGGGGAGACCCACCCCCTCACCCCTCCACCTCCAAGAAATTGGACTGTAAACCAAAAAAGAAAACAAGAAGTCATTATGAAGTTCTTTCTAAGACATAATAAAGCTCCGAGTCCCATCAGGAAATACAGATAATAGAAGTTCAAATTCTTGGACTTTGGGGGAAAAAATGGCTTAAAAAAGGAAAAAAAGGATGTATTTGCTTATGCACACAAGAACTGGGGTATAGGTCTGAGGTGCGGATGAGAGGATTCACCGGAGACAGAGTGGGGAGCAGAACAGGCAGGTCCACTGACTTACACTGCTGTGGAGAGCAGCGGGTGAGACGGGAGAGGTCTGCTGTACCGCGTGGGCCATGGGTCACCTCCCTGGCTGGGGATCGAACTCATGCTATCATGGCTGTGGATAGCTTCACAGTGATGTGCTTAACCCCTTGTGCCACCAGGGAGGCCCTGATTTCTTTCATTTTGGTTTTATAGACATTATTTTTAGTCTGTGACTCACTACAGCCCATAGATCTTTGCTATTCCAAGTTCACAGCTTCATCGGCACCTGAGAGTTGGGGAGAATTGCAGAATGAGAGGCCTCACTGGCCTTCTGAATTATGATCTGCCTTTTAACGGTAGATTACTCAGATGGTCCCCAGGCATGAGTTTCCTTACCTGCCTGCAACCTTTTAAGTTAAAAACCTCACAGAGGTCTAGCAGTCCGTTCTCTACAAGAATCAGTAATAGTCTACTGGGAGGCTGAGGTTTTTCTGCAAAATGAAGTATCTCTCCCTCAGAGGAGCAAGAGAATGAAGTAGTAAGTATAAAAGTTAGCACCAAGCTCATTAGGGGCTGTATGTGCAATAAATGTTAGCTACATTATTGCTAATTATAATTTCCTGTCTTTAAAGAAACTGGCCCTCCCATCATAGTTACACATTGAATTAAAGAACGGCTTACTTCCTACTGATATAAAAGTTAAATTGATTAAATTAAGTGGAATGTTGCTTGGTAGTAAGACCAATTTGAAATATTATGAAAATTAGTGCATTTTCATACTATGTCCTTTAAACATGAAACTCATACTTGTCTCTTAGTTGTATCACCTGTCTCATACCTGTCTCCTGTTGTATCACACTGTAAAAATGTACTTTTTTGTGGAAAAAGAGGGTGAACTATTGACTTAAATACTTCTTCCTCCTTGTGAATGTAGATTCTGTAAGCGCTGATTGGTTTTTACCTTCCAGCTGTCATTTAAGGAGATAGCAATGTAGGCTTATTGGTATTTCTCCAGCAACTTGGTTGAAAACAGCTTTGCTCTTGGGTGGGGGAGACATGACATCATGCAGCATGATGTAAGCTTACCTGACTTGTCGTCCCCATTTAGTGGATGATGAAATTGGGGTGCAAATGTTGTGCGTCCTTCAAGGTCATGTGACTGGGGTGTGGGGGAGCCCCGGCAGCCTGGCTTCCCGCACACATTATTTTGAGTTGTTCCACATAGCAGAGCAGGAGACCTTGAACCCAAGGGTGCCTTGGAACCTGGCGACTCTTGGGGTGATTTATAAGCTGGTAGTTGCCAGTTTGTCAGGTTTTATTTTTGTTTGTTTTTTAAAGATTGATTTATTTACACATACAGAACTGGGCTGCAGGCCAGAGGTGCAGGGGCGGTGGGAGGATTCACCAGAGACAGCGTGGGGAGCTGAACAGGCATGTTGATGAAGTCCACTGCTGAGGGGAGCAGCGACAGGAGAGGTCTGCCACACCATGTGGGTCACCTCCAGGGCTGAGGATCGAACTCGCACTGAAGCGGCTGTGGCTCCCTTGCAATGCCGCATCCTAACCGGTTGCACCACCAGGGAGGGCCCAGCTTGTCGGGTTTTGACTCCACAGTGGGCTTCATCAGTGGCCTGTTTTGAGGAGCAGTGTCCTGCTCTGGACCCACAAGCCTTTTCTCAAAAGTGCCACGAGCAGAATCAGCATTTCAGTTCCAGAAAGACCTTACAGGGAGCTCTTGTGCTTGACACACCTTTCTTGAGCCCTGCCGGTGCCTGATTCACCTTCTGATGTTGCATTGCTTTTGCTTAGGACTTCTACTCACAAATTTGGGTGATAGCAAATGTTTACATCACATTTTAGCTCTCCCGATCTACTTTAAGTCTAAGTCCATCGAGACTTAGCTTCCTCATTGGGTGGTAATGACTGAGCATTTTAGCAAGTGTAAGAATTAGGGGGTTAGGAGCTTTCTTCGATAATTCAAGGGCAGAGGTGAGTATTTGCATGGGTGATAACATCTCTTATTTGATGGAACCCTTGTTGGCTTTTCATCTCAAGCCGGTCAGCGCTGTCCCTGCTGTCTGCATCATGCGGGTGGGGGCAGTGCAGGGCACTCGGTTGATGACCAGTGCAGAAGTGGGTCTCACAGCTTTGGAGTCCCAGAGCTACCTTAAGACAGCCTCATCTTTTGTTAGGAAGATTGTGGTTATGTTTGGAAGCTGTTTTCCTGATAGGGACTTAGAATCAAATGCGTTCTAGCAGAAAAACAAAGTTAGAACTATGTTTACAGTTTTGTAAACATATTTGTGACTTAAAAATAGTAAAATCATCATCTGAGACTTCTGAAAAAGTGTTTAATGCACATCTGTTTTACAAAACCAGACAAGCATAGTTTAGGAACACAGTATTACAGGCCAGTTGCCCTCATGAACATACACACAAAAGTCCTCAACAAAAAACTAAGGAAATTGAACCCAACCATTTTGTTAAAAAAAAAAAAGAAAGAAAGAAAGAATAGCTTACCGCAATCAATTGTGATTTTTCCCAGAAACAAAAGGCTGGTTCAGTTTTTGAAAATCAATAGATGCCATCCACCCTGTTAACAGCTTAAAGAACAAAACCCACATAATGACATCAATTGACGCAGGGGAAACATTTGACAGAATTCAACATTCTTCCGTGATAAATGCTGCCAGCAAACTATGGAGAGAAGGGAACGTCCTCAATCTGCAAAAAGGCCTCTTCCAAAGCTGACATGTGACCTATTAGTGGGGGACAGATGAATGTTCTTCCCTGGGATGCGCTTCAAGAGGATAGCCTTTACTGTTGCCACCAACATTTAGCATCATGCCGAAGTGATAGCCAGTGCAAGAAAAGGAAAACAGGACCAGATCGGCAAGAAAGAGAAGCTGCTCCTCTTGGCAGATGGCGTGATTATCTATGTAAGACGGTCCCACAGGAATCAGTAAAAAACACCTAGGACTACTATGTGAGTGAGCTTGATAGCAGGTTACAAAAACAAGACACAAAAATCAATCCTATTTATATATCCTAGTGCTAAATAAAAATGGGAAACTGAAATTAACCAAACCACCACCAAAGCCCCCTAACAGTTACAGTAACTTTGAAAAGAATAAACACTTCTGGTGTAAATCTAACAAAACATGCACAGGACCTACACACTGAAACTACAGAAAACACTGATGAAAGAGACCAAAGACAGCAAAATTTGTGACGAAAATGCTGTGTTCATGGATTCAAAGACCACCCGTTCTTCACAAATTAATCTGTAGGTTTAATGCAACCCCAGATGCTCAACAAAATCTAAAAAGAAATTTAGGGGCCTCTCTGGTGGCGCAACAGGTTAGGACGCAGCACTGCAAGCTAGCCATAGCCGCTTCAGCGTGAGTTCGATCCTTGCCCCGGAGGTGACCACATGGCGTGGCAGGCCTCTCCTGACCCGCCTGCTGCTCCCCTCAGCAGTGTACTTCATCGATCTGCCTGTTCTGCTCCCCACTCTGTCTCTGGTGAATCCTGTCTCTGCCCCCTGCACCTCTGGCCTGTACTCCAATTCTGTTTGCATAAATAAATAAATCTTTATAAAAATTTATTCGTTGAAGAACTGGGGTACAGGCCAGAGGTGTGCAGGGTGAGTGGATTCACCAGAGACAGAGTGGGGAGCAGAAGAGGCAGATCTACTGAGATACAATGCTGAGGGGAGCAGCAGGCGAGATTGGAGAGGTGTGCTGGCCACGTGGCTCAGCTCTGCCATGTGGGTCACCTTCCTGGCTGGGGATGGAACTCATGCCACAGTGGCTGGTGACAGCTTGATAGCACTGAGACTTAACCTAGGGAGATCCTCTCAGCACAATTTTTTAAAGAGACAGACTGATTTAATAGTACTATGCATTGAAAAAAAATGTATCAAATTCATGTGGGCAGTCCAGTTTGCTGGGGTGAGGTATGGTGAGAGCCCCAAGGTAGAATGTTCAGGGCAGATGCAACCACTTTGAGGCTTCTTGGTCAGGGCCAGAGGGCTCCAGGAGAGTGGGCTTCATGCTTTTGTTTCCAGAAGGCTTTTATCAAGTGACCTGTCCACTTCTGACCAAGGCAGTGCACTGGCTTGGCTTCTGGGCGTGCCGACGGTGCCGCCTGCCGCCTGCACCCACGAGCCCGCCTTCCAGAGTGCTCAGCACAAGGTCACCCCGGACCAGTCTGGCAGACCTGGGGTTCTCTGGAATGATCCAAGTTGGGACAGAGGGTTGAGGGGCAAGGGAGCCTTAACGTTTTGCAGCTGGACTTCTCATCCATTTTGTATTGTCTGCTGAGTGCAGATACCCCCTCTTTAAAAATGACTAAAGCATTAGCTAGTTTTAGCTTTACCTTAGTAAAGATTATAGCCTTAAAGCTAATACAGTGACCACACTATTTAATTAATCTTTTATTACTTCCCTTCCTTTGGAATTTGGGAGCTCTTAGAAAGGTTTACTTAGATGTTACAGGCCTCTGGAAGAAACTTGAAACTTTTTTTTTCAATGCATAGCTCTATCAAAAACAAGCACAATTGTAGGTGCTTAAAAGTAAACTTCTTAATGTTAATAGAATTTCTTCAATATGATTTGGTTTGATTTCATTTATTAGTTACAACAGGGAATTGAAAGGAATTAGGGGATGAAATCTGAGTTTGACAAACTTAAATGTAAAGAATTTGGGAATTTTCCCTCTCCAAAGCCTGCATGAGACATCCTGCGGCAAACTCCTGTGATCACAGTTCCTGGTTTTTTGCCTGTGGGAAGAATGTATCAGTAAATGTCCTGCATTCTTCCCTTGAATTATCATTACTTTAAAAATTTTGCGGATTGTACTGACTAGATCAAAGGGCATTATCTTTAGATTTCTGAACATTTTTTACAAAGATGTGGACTTGGTCAACATTTCTCCCTACAATATACCCAAAGGTCACTTTCTTCAAGTCCCCAGTGCTCACCAAGAGTACTTACCCCTGGGACACTCTGCACTGACAGGTCCCTCTGGCATCTCTGGGTCATTGGGCCAAAATAATTCTTTCTTGACAGCTCTGGAGAAACTTTTTTCTTAGCAAACATGTGTAAGAGCCTTCCCCAGGCCACAGAGCGAAAGCAGAAGCTTATAGGAGGTGCAGACGGAATGGATTGTACATGCCCAGCCTAATCCATGGTGTTCCCCTACCACAACCCCCGTGTCCCCTAGAATAGAGGGGTGCTCGAGGCTGCCTCCAGTCTGGAGTGCCACTGCAACACACACGTGACCCACCACATAAGGGCCGGACCTGCTCAGGCTCCGATGGTCAACTCCTGCTGCTGAAGTAAGCTGGCAGTGCCACTGGGCTTTGCCCTCAGCTGCTGTCTCTGTCTCTCTGTCCTCAGCTTGGAAGTCGCTCCACTTCTCTTTGTAAGATGATGTCATATTTCCTTTAAAATATGTCTGTTTGTTAAAAACAGCACAGTCAAAGGTCTGTGACTGTGATCACAAGATGTGAAGCTTTCCCTGTTTGAATATTTTCTCAGAAATATTCCAGTTTCAGGGCCCTCCAGGTGGCGCAGCCGGTTAAAGCGCAGCACTGTGAAGCTCTCGGCAGCCCCTGCAGCGGGAGTTTGATCCCCGGCCAGGGAGCTGGCCCACATGGCGCAACAAACCTCTCCTGACCCGTTGGCTGCTCTTCTGTCAATCTGCCTGCTCTGCTCTCCACTCCGTTTCTGGTGAACCCTCTCACCTCCTGCACCTCTGGCCTGTCCCCCAGTTCTTGTATGCATAAATAAATAAATCTTTAAAAAAAAGAAAATCTTTAAAAAAAAAAAAGAAATATTCCAGTTTCTATACTGCCTCATCAGACCACGCATAAGTGCATCTTAACTATAAAAAGTTACTTTAAATTGTGAAAACTGTTTCGAGCACTGAGCTGATAATGATTCACATAACAAGAACCTGTGTACCGATGATGTGTCCTGATACTTCTGTGTGGAAAATAAGATTGTCCCTGGGGGACAGGCTGTGTGTTTGGGAGAAGCTGGGATTTGGATGTATTTGCCAGAGAACCCTAGAGGAGGTTGGATTGGCGGAAGGGGGTGGGGGTGGGGTGGGGGTAAAGGGTAAGGCAAGGAACCGGGCCAGGGAGATTTCCCCAGGGTTTCACATGGTGACAGAGTCAGTTTGAACTTCAGAGGTTCAGTCAAGGTGGTCCGGGGCTGGGGGCCCCCCCACGATGGGCTGAAGAGGGCCGGGGAAGTGGAGGAAAGCACAGCATGCAGAGAATGACACCTCCTTTGGGAGAGCTGCCTTTCTGGCATCTGGAGACTACCTCATTTTTATTTTTGTGTGGAATACTCTCACGGGAGTATTCGCCTTTGTGTGCAGTCTTGTCTCCCCTCTTAAAATGGTGGGTTTCGTCCCTGGATTTCAGTGTGGGTGGGCTGGAAGCCTGAGAGCTTACTAGTGTGGAAATGGGGTACTAAGCGAGACTGAGGGGCTGGGTACTCATTAAGCTTCTAAAAAGTGTGATATAAAATGCGTTAAGCAGAATGAGGCCAATTTATTTTTAGATTTTTTTTTTCCTAGTGATTTTTAAAAAAATAATGTAGCTTATTTTTACATCACTTTGTGTCTTTTCCCATCTCAGTTGTAATCCCCGTGGGCTTCCCATCACCAAATCAGCCGTGTGCCGTCACCATAGTCCAGTGC
>NW_004567129.1:18018963-18028047 GCF_000260355.1 Condylura cristata
CTTTGCTGCCTTCTTCCCGACTGTCTTCTACTCAGCTCAAAGGAGACCTTCCCTGACCACTCTGGCTAACCAAGGCCACTCCCTGTCCCCATCCTTTCCCCTTTACTCCGCTCCCTGTTTACCAGCCCAAGGAAATGTCAGCTCCAGAAGAGCAGACAGAGGTTGTCTTAAATTCCCGGCTATATCCCCCCAGTGCTTGAAACAGCCCCTGGCACTCAGTAAAGGGTGCTGAAAAACAATTGAATTAGCCATATCCGTTTAATAAAAGAAAAGTAATGGATTTTTACTTAATGTACTTTATAAGGTGGAATTATTTGAAAACATGGAACCCATAAGGGGAAATACACCCACCCCCACACACATAAATAAACTTCTGGACTTTGCTCTAAATGGAGAGAATGTTTGGGAATAAAATGTCATTATGTCATTGTAACTTTTTTTTTTAAAAAAAAAATAAAAGAGTATATTTACACAACATTGTGCCCCTTCCACATCACAGATAATAAAACTTTTTTTTAAAACTGTGTTTAAAAAGTTTATTTACTGCTACTAGGAAATGAAGCTTTTGCTTAGGAGAGAGATTTCTGTAAAAGGCAGGGGGCATAAGATGCTTTTGGCCAAGCTTTGCCAAGCTTTTTGCTTGGAAAAGCGTGCAAGGAAAAGCAGGGGTTTTGATTATTGTTAATGTCTGCTTCTGATGAACAAACACGTCAGGAGAGAGGGTTGCTCAGACCCGCCAAGCCAGTGTCTTGATAACCGGTAGACAGCTCATAGCTGAAGAGAAAGTCAGCTGGAACTAAGGCTAAGGCTGAGGGTTCTAGTGGCTGTTTTTTTTTTTTTTTTTAAATAAAAGAACAGCAATTCCAGGGGTCCTGTGAGGGAGGCTTCGATCTGGAGAGATCTGGCGGAAATGGAGTCATCCAGAATTTTGACTGTGAACATTTCAAATGATTGGCTAAATTTGGGAATCAAATGGGTTACTAAACACTTAAAATGTTCTGAGTTTAATCAAATGTGGATAGTTTTGGATGATTTCTTTCTTGCCACTACAATTTGATGACTGGCACAGTGGGCGTCTTCATTTTTGTGGCTTCCCATTTATTTTCCAGCACAGCTATGAAAAACAGTTTAAGGCTAAAAGATTTTTGTGCTAACAAACAAACAAACATAAGCAGCACAAAACCTCAGGAACAATGCCTGTTCCAGCGGTGGCTGCTTCTCCTGCTTGTGTACTTTCTCTCGATCACGTTCAGCCCCAGACCCTTCTACATGTGTGTGGTTTGGGGTTAGAGTTGGCAGAAGAACTTTAGAATTTGAGCAAGATCAACTCAAGATTAGTAGAAATCCCAACAGGTTTCTTCCCCCTTAAGAAAAATCTATACTGGATATATGTTTGAATGCCTAGTTTGGATAGGCGCTGTTAGACAAAGGAAGAGGACGCAGGTCCGCATTGGTGGCACAGCGGGCTAAAGTGAAGCTGTCCGCAGCCCCTGCAGCACAAGTTCGATCCCCAGCCAGGGAGCTGACCCACATGGCGCAGCAGACCTCTCCTGTCTCACCTGCTGCTCCCCTCAGCGGTGTATTTCAGTACATCTGCCTGTTCTGCTCCCCACTCTGTCTCTGGTGAATTCTCTCACCACCCACACCTCTGGCCTGTACCCCAGTTCTTGTATGCATAAATAAATCTTTAAAAAAAAACAAAAAGGAAATAGGAAGCAAATTCCAGGCCCCAAGAGGTTCACAGTTCACTTGGGGGTGAAGGTTGGGTGTGGGGTAGACAAGTGCTCTACCAGGCTACAGCCCCTGGGCTTGGTGAGGAAGCTCAGTGGCCTTGTGGGAGATAGGCACATTCACCGAAGCCGTCTGGCTGGAGCCCAGACTAAGGTGTGGCATGTTCTGGAGGGGGAATGTGTGCCAGGCGGCCATGAAAGGAGAGTATGAGGGCAACCAGGAGGTCTTTACCAGCAAAGCTAGGGAGAAGGGGAAGGGCCAGGGAGGGGCGCGGGGGGTGGAGGTGGCTGGGAAGGGCCGGATCTGACAGGTTAGTGAATTTGGGTTTTCTCGAGGAGATGGGGAGCAGTTAGAGCTGTGGTTTCTGAGCACTTGGGATGTGACTTGGTGTGACCGGGATGGTGCATTAAGTATAAAGCACATACTAGGTTTCAGATCACAGGGAAAAACATCTCAGTAATTTTTACATTGATTATGTTGAAATAACATTTGTAATTTCACCTGTTTTAACTTTTTTTATTAATGTAATACTGGTTGATAACACACAGGTCACAGGTGTACAGGATTATAATTCAGCATTTGTGTACCCTCCGCTACAGTTGTACGAAAGTCTTAATTTGTATTCTCCATATTTCATTGACCCCCTCCCACCTGATATATTCACTTTCCTTCCCCCTTCACCTCTTGGAACCACTTTCCTTAGGCATCTTCTGTGCCTAAGATTACCTTCTGTTTGCTCATTGGTTTTGTTTCTTTATATTCTACACATGAGTGAAACTACGTGATATTTGTCTTTCTGCATCTAACTTATTATTTCTCTTCATTTAATAACCTCAGGGTTGACCCATGTGGTTGCAAGTGACAAGATTCCCTTTTTTTGGCTGAGTAGTATTCCATTGAGTATATGTGTCCATACACGTATGTGTTTGTTACACACACACACACACACACACACACACACACACACAGTGACACATTCTATATATTCATCCATTCATCTGTTGATGGGCATTTAAGTTGTTTCCAAAGTTTGTCTATTGAAAATAATGGTACAGTGAACATAGGGGTGTATGTATCTTTTCAAATCCATGCTTCTGTGTTCCCTGGGTAAATACCCAGAAATGGAGGATCTGGATCTGCTAGTGTCCAATTTTTGAGGCGTTTCCATACTGCTTACTGCTTTGTTTTTGTTGCTGCAACAGTTACATGCCTGCGCAGTGTTGGAGGTCTGTTCCTTTTTTCCACATCCTTGCCAACACTCCTGTTTATTGGCTTTTGATAATAGCTATTTTCATAGGTGTGAAGTATTATCTTACTGTGGTTTTGATGTGCATTTTCCTAACAATAAGTGATGGTGAGCATCTCTTCTGCGTCTGTAAAACATCTGTGTGTCTTCTTTGGAAAAATGTCTTTTTTTGTATCCTCTGCCCATTTTTTAATTGCATCTTTTTGTTGTTGAGTTGCACGAGGATATTTGGGATAGTAACCCCTTGCTGGATGTATGATTTGCAAATATCTTCTATTCAGTAGGTCACTTTACATTTTGGTATTAGTTTCTTTTTTTTTTTTAGTATTTATTTATCTGTGCATGCAAGAGCTGGGGTACAAGCCAGATGTGCATGGCATGAGGCGACTCACCAAAGACAGAGTGGGAAGCAAAGCAGGTGGATCTACAAAATAAACTGCTGAGGGGAGCAGCGGGTGAGCCAGGAGAGGTCTCCTCCCTGGCCTAGGATTGAACTCATGGCGCAGTGGCGGTGACAGCTTGATAGCACTGTCTTTAAACCCTGGGCCACCAGGGAGGCCTGAAAGTTATATTCTAACAGGACCCCTGTTTCCATAGCTTGATAATGATCTTTTTGTACCATTTCAAAGTCTTTCTGTCTTGAGATGGGGGGAATCTATGGGGAGCGATCTGGTTGGACGGGTTTTTTTTTTAGATTTATTTATTTATGCATACAGAACTGGGGTACAGGCCAGAGGTGCAGGGGTGGCGAGAGGTTTCACCAGAGACAGAGTGGGGAGCAGAACAGGCAGATCAATGAAGTACACTGCTGAGGGAGCGAGCAGCGGGGCCGGTTAGGAGAGGTCTGCCCCGCCATGTGGGTCAGGCGGGAATCGAACCACTGAAGTGGCCAACTCATGGCTTGGCTTAGCTTCATAGTGCAGTGCTTCAACCCACTGCACCACCAGGGAGGGCCCCAAGTCCAGACATCTTACTAGAACAATTGGTCAGGTTGTACACGGCACCACAGGTCGCACAAGGTGAGAGAGACTGAGAGCCAGGCTGTGTGTGTAGTTTGCTAAGGTGCACGCCCTGGCAGCGGGGCAGTGCCCACTGAGGGGCTGCCTGTTCCCAGCTCATCAGCCTACAAGCGGCCGCTCTTAGCTTGCTCGTCTCTTGACGGCTAAGCCCCCACCAGACTGGGGTGTGTTTCTAACCTCCACAGAGGTGTATGGGACAGCTATGTCTTGATTATTTAATCAGGAAACATTTCAGAGGCACGCCTTAGCAGTGGTATTTAGAAAGGAGGATGTATTTTGTAAGACCAAATAAAGCAAAAATAAGCTTTAAATGTATTCTAGATAGGGTATTTTAAAGAGATTTATTTTGAATTAAGGAGCATGGGTAGGGCCTCCCAACCTTTGTTTGGTCCTAGATGATGATGTATTTAGTACTGTGTGACTGACTGAAGGAAAACAAATGAAAAGGTATTTGCTGAGCCATTTCAACACAGCTCCTATGCTGTTGAAATCAAACTTTCAGTCCCGCTCAGAACCGAAATCACCCGTAGAACATGTGTCAAACAGTGGCCACAGGCTGGTGGCCGCAGGCGGTGCGGGTGAACTGGCCACACCTCCCGCCCCAGGGGTGCTGCTTGGCCATGGCGCTCTGAGCCCTCCATGCTGGGCGCAGCAGGCTGCTCCCCCAGGCCGTCCCCACAGTGCGGGTCGCCCCCGAGCTGCTGGGGCCACACAGATGGGGCCCTGGGATTTACTGCAGGACCGGGGGATCCAGGCCTTGGAAGGGACCCTGGGAAGCCCCAGCCACTGGGCCTTGTGGGTCTTGGGAATTTACTTGAGCCAGGGCTTTGCTCAGCGGGACTTAGCTTTTCTTCTGGCTGGTTGGTTAAAGTCACCTTCTCCCTTCACAGACTGGACTGTGATCTCATCACACCCGAAAGAGCGCTCTGCAGCCTGGCCTGCTCTGGGGGCGTCTGTGCCCCGGGCTTCTCTGGCAGGGGCTGACGAGCACCAGCAGCCTTGGCTGGAGGACTTGGGGGCAGAAGTAACAGTGGGCACAGCCTCGCTGCGGAGGCAGCAAGTGCCAGGCGCCTCCCAGACAGCCAAGGCTGGATGTCGGCCTGACGGAGCCCTGGGAGTAGACCTGGCTCGGGGCTGTGGGTGGGTGGAAAATCATGGCAAAGTAGGGTCATTTTCTTAAAAGTGTGAACCCCGCACCCTCCCTGGTGTCACAGAGGGTTAAAGTGCAGCACCATGAAGGTAGCCACAGCTGCAGCCGCGGCTGCTTCATCGCATGTCCGATCCCCAGCCACGTGGCGCAGCAGACCTCTCCTGACCCGCCCGCTGCTCCCCTCAGCAGTGTGTTTCAGTGGATCCACCTGTTCTGCTCCCCACTCTGTCTCTGGCGAATCCCTTCACCCCTGCACCTCTGGCCTATACCCCACTTCTTATATGTATAAATAAATCTTTTTAAAAAAATGTACTGTCCTAGATGTTGCTTTTTGGTATGGAACATACTTTTTTTGGGTTATAGTATGAATTTACATTATTGAATTTAAGGGCTTTCCATAGAAATACAATATATATACAGAAAAGTGCACAAATCAAATAAACAGCTAATGCCTAAACATTACACTTTGGGCACTCTGGCTGACTCCAACCAGTACACTTTGTCTTGCTTTTATACTGGTTGCATTCAGAAATTGATTTCTTTCTTTAGGTTGTTTTTTGCTGTCATGACTGAGTGACAAAATTGAAGGCTTTAATTTTATATATGAATCTGGAATAAACAACTCTTGAAAGCTAATTTAGAACTTGCCGTATCTTAGTTTTGAATTAAAGCAACACCTAATAAGGTGGTATCCCCAGTTAGTTTCTGGGAGCATAAAAAAGCTGACAGAAGTTGGAGCTGTAGAGATTTGGGCAGATGCCAAGAATGATGGTGGTCTCCAGGTGTTCTGTTCTTTTAAATCAAAATACAACACAAATGACCATTTTGGGGGTGTATAGTTCCTTGGGTTTTAGTAACTTATGTATACAGATAGTCACTACCACCATTAGAATACAGAAAAATTTCATCAACCCACAAAATTTCCTTATTTTCCTCCTTTGTAGTCACACCCAACTCTTGACATGAGTTCCCCATATAAACAAGTTGTCATATAAATGTAATCAAAAAGTTTGTGACCCTTTGGGACTGTGTTTTGTTCAGTGGATTGCATTTGAGAGTCATGTTGTGTCTGGTCCACAGTTTGTTCCTCGTCACTGTCTTAGTTTCCACTGTCTTAAGTGTATGTCCCTTTGCTGTTCCTTCATCTATAGAAGGATACTTGGGTTGTTTACAATTAACTTCTGGAGATTATGAATGGAATGGTTGTAGATGTCTGGATACAGTTTTTGTGTGGACATAGGTCTTTATTTCACTGGAGTGAATACCTCGGAGTAGAATTGCTGGCTGATATGGCGAGTATGGATTTCCTCTGTCGGGAAGTGCTAGAAGTTTCCAGAGTGGCTGTTCTGCCTTTCATTGCCCCCAGCAGTATATGAGTTTCAGTTGCTCTGCATTCTGCCAGCACAGACTTATAAATAAATAAAATTAATAAAGCCAATGTAGTGTGTAGTGGTAGCAGATAATGACTTTGTTACTTTGGATGTTGCGTTTTATAGATCTTAAACTTCCATATGTTTCTGTTGTGTGGTTTCAGCTTCTTTGGGAAGATGGGTTCTTCCCATTCATTCGAGCATGCTCATCCTCTTCTCTTGGATTCTTTCCATTAGAGCTGCTTTCTAGTCCGACCATTCCAGTCACCGCACCATCTCAGTATGGGCGTCTGTGGATGCTTGTTTTCCATGTGAATTGAGATTCTCCTGGGTCTCTGTGTGCCACGTAATTTTGGGTGATACGGTGACATCTCACCTGCTCCGTTTTCAGACTTGTGTTTAAATCCCGTGAAGAGTGCTGACTCTTCCTTTTGTTGGGAAGGCAGTCACCTTGGTGGTGGCCAGTTCTGACCTGGCTTGAGGATTCTGCGGCAGTCTGTACAGAGCAGTCTGTACCTCCCATTCGTGAGCGCCACTCTGTGGCCAGGCTGCGACCTGTGTGGTGGCCTGTCCCGCAGTGCAGTTCTCAGAGTTTTTACTGGGCTACTGAGGTTGAATCTCGGTGTGAGAACCCTGCGCTCTGCAGATCTGTGCGTGTGAGCCTCTGAGATCAGAAGCCACGTTACGGATCCACTTTCCCTTTCTGCTGTCTCCCTTTCAGGTCTGCGTCCAGAAAGCTGGCACCTTGGTCACCATGGCACACTTCCCGACACTGTGCCCATGTCCCAGCTCAACCTGAGGCAGAGGAAAGAGCCGAGACGGGTCCTCCACTCTCTGGGGCCACTGGTTCCCCTCCCTCAGAGTTTTGGGCTTCGAGCCTGCTGCTGCAGCAGCCTGCCTCTGCCATTCCCAGGCCCCCGGGGGTCTGCACTGTGGGAGGATGAAAGGCAAAGGTGGAAAAAGAAAATAAACAGGATTTACCATCATCTTTACTCTCAGGACGCCTTGTGCCCACTCCCCGCCAGAGCTGGCTGTGTGCCCTTCGCCCTAGCCGGCTGCGGGGTCTGGGTCTGAGGCTGCCTCCAGCCCAGGCTGAATCTTGGACAGAAGAGAGGAACCGCCGGGTCTGTCTGTGGCACTTGGACTTGTGCTCTTCTTCCCCATCTACGGCTACTGCTTCTGCAGAGCCTGAAGTGGTGGCTGTCTGCGGGGCTTCTGGGGTTTATAGTGGCTTTCAGTGGGGCAGGTGGGGTGGAGTGTACTTGCTCCATTACCTGGAACTCCTGAACGGTAGTATTTGGAAGCTTTCTAATTTGTTATTATCTGTAGCAAATGAACTATTGACTTACAGGTCCTGGCCTGTGTAGTCTAGAGAGAAATCAATGTTGTTCCCCCCCCCCCCCAAGTATTTTATTTATTTATACGTACAGAACTGGGGTACAGTCCAGAGGTGCAGGGGTGGCGAGAGGCTTCACCAGAGACAGAGTGGGGAGCAGAACAGGCAGATCGATGAAGTACACTGCTGAGGGCAGCAGCGGGCGGACCAGGAGAGGTCTACCGCGCCAGGTGGGTCACCTCCGGGGCGGGGGTCGAACTCGCAGTGCAGTGGCCACGGCCTGGCTCAGCTTCGCAGTGCAGCGCTCCAACCTGCTGCTGCGCCACCAGGGAGGGCCCTCAATGTTTTGTTTTGATTTTGGGAGTAAGGGCGTGTTTCAGAGATCACGGTGCGTCTACCTGACCTATACAGGGAATCATAAGACTACTAACCATTTTAATAAGGTTTGGACTTAATATCTTTTCAAACAAATGCACAGCCTTCAGCCTGTAGATGTGAAAATGGAGCATCCTGGGCCCCCACCACCCACATTTAAGCCTGTAACTTGGTCTTTAGCTGACAGACACTTAGCCCCAGTGTGACGGCCCCTCCACCCCCCAGTCTGTTTTCACTTGGCTGCTTTGATCACATCCGCTCTCCCCATTCTGCTCTCCTGTAGCCGGATGTGTGAACCTCACATGCACGCGGATCACTGGCTACATTATGGCAGCAGCCTGACCTCCTGTCCTCTCGGGGTGATTTCGAAGCTTGTCAGCTAACGTGTGAACTGCCCCGGCTCTTCACACCAGTTGTAGCAAGCGCTACACCATTCTTGTTTGGTCCCAAACGATTTCTAGAAACCAAAGCGGGCAGCAGCCATCCCTAAGGCCCTTCACTTGAACCCCTGTGCTGGGCTGACATGAAACATTCATCATCACCCATCTGGATGGTGTCTTGTTACCTGTGGATACGGTTTAGTGGTCATTTATTAGCTGCCTCTTCATTCCAGGGTGGTTGCTCAGTCGCTGACTGCCTGTTTACAGAGTGTCTGCCCCGGGGGTCTGGAGTGCATGTCAGGTCTGTTCGGAGACGCCATTCCCAGATGGGAACCTCCCTGCGCTAACGGGGCTCCGGCTGAAATAGGCTTCCGAGCTCAACCTTGTCGGCTGGAGAGGTGTTAGGGCAGCTCTTGTTTGTGCTGGGGGCACGGGGCTGTTTCTGGTGGGGTTGGGGGCTGCCCAGAGGGGCTGGCA
>NW_004567129.1:18030654-18031547 GCF_000260355.1 Condylura cristata
AGCTTGGCCGTGCTGAGCTTTAACCCGCTGAGCCACCAGGGAGGGCCTCTACATTAAGCCTCTTTTAGCATTTATTATCTCATGATTTATGGTCCTGTGAGTTTCCAGGACTCAGCGTGTGTATCAGGAGCAGAGAACTTCCCCCTCTGCCCCTGTGGCTGTCAGCGTCCTCAGGGTCCTTTCTCACATAGCCTCAGAGTCAGAGTGGACGTCACCGATGATACGGGACCCTTGGTTCAAAGTCAGGAAGCTGACATTCAGGGAGGACTGCAACAGCCAAACTCCAGGCCTCGGTCCTGTTTTCCCTGGTTGTCTCCAAACCGTGCTTTACCGTGAAAGAAGTGCCTGGATGGCGCGTGCCATCAGCCGTCCTTCTCTTTAACCTCCTTGAGTCTGGAATCGGCTCTCAGCCCTTGTATCTGGTGACATGGACACTTTGGAAGGATCCAGGCCGTTATTTTGTAGACTGTCCCTCCGCTCGGCTTTGCTTGATGAGTCTCCTGTCTAGGTGCTGGTTATCTTGTGGTGCTGGGAAGGGCACAGAACGGACGATGTGCCCTTTGCAGAGTGTGGGTGAGGCAAGTGATACAGATTTGCTGTTATCAATGATCTTAAGAGATTCGAGCAATATCTGCTGGGCTAACCTGCTATGAAGGTTAGCTTCTATCTAGGTAATTCGTGAGTATTTTTGTGAAGAGATACTTTTCAGGTTATGTAAAGTCCTGAAACTTGTCAAAATTTCACCCATCGGTTTTCGTATCGATTGATGATTCTTTTTTTTTTGTTTATTTTTTATTTTTTAATTTTATAACAGTTTATTTTTACATCATTTTGTACATTCTTTTTTTCCATCTCAATTGTCATCCCCGTGGGTTTCCATCACCAAGTTCACC
>NW_004567129.1:18032537-18037021 GCF_000260355.1 Condylura cristata
CTGAGGGGAGCAGTGGGCAGGTCAGGAGAGGTCTGCCGCGCCATGTGGTCACCTCCGGGGCAGGCGGGGATCGAACTCGTGCGGAAGTGGCTTTAGCCTCTCAGTGCTGTGCTTTAACCCGCTGCGCCACCAGGGAGGGCCTCCATTGATGATTCTTACCTGAATCATTATCACTGAGGTGGTCTCCACGTGGTGGCTGCACACACCCGACCTTTGGTCTGTTTACCAAGCGGACTTCCAGCTCTAAGGGCTGGTCTCCCTTCCCCCCTTTACGAGTGGGAAGTCCTGGGTTTGGCCACTTGAGGATTCTCCTCCCTGCTGCTGCCCTTCCTAACCACCTCAGGGACCCCTTCGGGACCCCCTCCCTCAGCTGCATGGTGCAGAAGTCCAGGGCTCCCCCTGCCAACCTCCACCTACCACCTTATGATACGCACGTCCCTGTTTTGCCCTCGGCCTCTAGTACAAAGCTCCTCTGGCCGGCTGGTCTCTCACTGGGGAAAGCGGGGAGTCCCAGTGTGTCTGGTGGCTTGTCACAGACGTGAGGGTGGGTGGTGGCCGGGGCCGAATGTAGGGAAAGGAAGGGAAGGGACGGCTTCCTTTGGCTCCAGGCAGGGTTGGGGGCGCCTTATGGGTTTAGCCCCCCCATGGCTCTGGGCCTTGAGAAGGGCGGGTAGTGGCAGTGCAGTGCCAGTTAAGCGCTCTCAGATGTGCATGGCTAGAAGGCCGCTCGTTTCCTGTGTCCTCTACATACATGATGTTTTTGCTCCATGACTAAATTAAATGGTCTGAAAATGCAGCTTTTTGGGCGGCGTGGCATTGGCAATAAAATGTTGTGGGCATTCTTTTGGCAGGAAAGATGCTGACCGTCTGTGGTTTTCTGGAATCATGTGCAATTATATCATCAAACCACATAATAAGTCTTTCTAGACTTTTTTTTTTTTTTAAGAGCAAAAAAATGTTTTGGATGTTACTGGGTCACACTGTGTGCTCTCTGTAGCTGGCTGTCCCAAAATAAGCCTTCTCGAATTTGTCTGAGACGCAGTGCGCTCTGGCCAGCGCTGTTGACAGACAGGCTGGGACACATGTGTGAGAGCCCCTGGCCGTGAGGACACTCGTTTGTGTTAAAGGTGAGAGCTGGCCCTGCCCGGTGGCGCAGCGGGTCAAAGCACAGCACTAAGAAGCTGAAGCCACTTCAGCATGAGTTTGATCCCCGCCTGCCCCGGAGGTGACCACATGGCGTGGCAGACCTCTCCTGACCCACCCGCTGCTCCCCTCAGCAGTGTACTTCGTTGATCTGCCTGTTCTGCTACCTCTCTGGTGAATTCTCTTGCTGCCCCTGCACCTCTGGCCTGTACCCCAGTTCTGATGAATAAATAAATAAACCTTAAAAAAAAAAAAGGGTGAGAACCAGAGCCATGCTTAAAAAACAAAACAAAAACCTTTAAAAAAGGGGAGAAAAATGGACTTGCAGTCTCCCGAGTTCAGCTCTTCCATCTGTCCTCAGGATTCCGAAATAGCAAAGTCATTCATATAGGAGAACCCAGCCTGAAGGTGTGTCCAGGCACTGATGGGGCAGACGCCAGCCGCTCCTGTAACATTGCCTTGGGGGCCTGAAGCAGCCCCAGCGTGGCACGTGTTTGGGGGTGCTGCCTGCTGGGGCACACCTGGCAGAGCGGCCCTGCCCTGCTGCCCTCTGTTCCTCCAAGCACCCTGAGCCCTTGGGGGGGAGGGTGGGCCCCATTTGTCCTCAGCTCTCCCATTCTTCTCAACAATAAGGGACTTATTTGCCTCGCCTCTTGGCAACTTGGCTTCACTAATCCCCTGCCTAATCACAGCTGCTCCCTGCCAGCCTGGCTGTGTGGGGTGCCTGTGGGCTGGTGCCCCGCCGCGTGAGCAGGTAGCTGTCTTTCAGCGCTTTGCCCCTCGCAGGTCCACAGCACAGTCACTGTTCATTGGGCCAGAGAAAAACAGTTTCGCCAGAGAGCACACACAGATGTGGACTGCAGGTCAAATAATTTACTCCCGCCTTTAGCTCCTTTGTTCAGGGCCAAGAAGCGTCTGCCCATTACACTGTTGTCTCAGGGGTGAGCAGAGTGAAATTTCAAATCCTCTTGGGGTACCCTCCCCTCAAGGAGCAACTTGTGGGTTATTTTTCTTAGCAAAGTGAAGGTGCTGCTGTATTTACTGACCTTCGAGGAGGACTAAGTTGAGTGCTGTGTCAGGACCTTCCGGGCCCCAGTCCCAAGGTCTCGCCCACTGTGTTCCTTGGGTGCTTTGCCCCAGGGTCAAGGCTGCGGGGCAGGGTCAGACCCTGGCTAAGCCGTAAGTTGGGCAGCTGCTGTAGGAGAACCGGACACGGGGAGGAGCTGGCATGGGCCCGGGACCAAACTTCGGGACCGCACGATGCAGATGCCCCAAGTAGACGTGTGTGTTCAGGGCACCTTTGTGCTTCTGATGTGCCCAGACTTCTGAGGGCCTCACGCTGCACAGCTCGCTCTGCAAGCCCGCTGCCGACCCCACAGCCTGGCCTGGCCCGCAGGCTCGTGTTGTACGGTCATCTGTCACTGAACAAACATGTTTATGCACGGGGCAGCTCAGAAGTGCTGGACTCAGGACTCGGGCTGTGGGGGGGAAGGGGGGGAGAATGGCCTCGCCCCCCTCTGTGGTCCTAGCCCCGGGACCCCATCTTAGTCTCCTCTGGGGGTGCTGAGAGCGGAGCAGCTTTCTGAGCTGCGGTCCCTGCTGGCCCTCCACTGCCCCCCTGCTCAGAAGCAGCGTTTTCACAACTTGCCCTTTGGGCTTATGTGACTACATAAAGCCACGTCTCATGTTTCGCAGGTTTTTTCCCCCCAGCATTGGTGGGAATGGAGATGCTTTAATTTTGAATGTGCTAGAGTTGCTTAGAGCTTGCTCTGATGCTGAATGTAATCTGGACCTGGCTGTGTGTGCACGTGGTCAACATTCAGTGGATGGGGCCTTAGCGCTTGCTGCCCGCCAGGTGAATGGGCCCCACGTGGCTCAAACCGTGCATGACCTGACAAGGCAGGGCACTGACCAGCTTTTTCTCTCCAGGCCTGGTTTCCTCCAAACACTACCATGTAAACTGATAATAATTGTGCTGAGGAAAAGTAGAATTCTCTGTTCAGGTAACATAACCCATGCGTCAAATGAAAGACGAACGGGACTTTTACTGTGGGGCTCTGCAGGACCTTGAGTAAGCGGGTGTGCTCTGAGCACCCCAGACCAGGGACGAGCGTCGCGGTGGCAACAGCCGGGAGCCAGCACGAGGAAACCCGGAGCTGCACCCAGGGCCCCGCTTCTGACTGGAGGGCCAGACGGCGTGAGCAGTGTCCATTCTCAGACGTCTGTTTGTTCCCTTTGTCAAGGTGACGTTGGTTCACAGCACTGTACAGGACTTGCGGGAATAGGCTCACACCTCTTGGATGAAAGCAAAGTTTGTTTTAGGGCACAGTGCACATATTTCTCTCTTGTATGAACTAGACTGCTGATTTGCGAGCAAAGCTTCCTGACGCCGCCGTGCAGGAGGCCGAAACAGACGTTTTTGTTCTTTGGTCAGAAAGATTTAGGGTTTAGGAACCGCTGTTAAGGGGACTATAACCACAAAGAGGGGGACGGCTAGGCCTGAGGGGCGAGGCCCTACACCCCCCCCCCCCACCAAGAATTCAGTGTGAAGACCTCACCCACGCTTCCGCTTCTCCCGCGAGGCCACCAGGGCCCAGGCCCCAGAGCCCAAGCCCTCGGTCCCCGTGTCCCTGCCCTCAGCCTCTTCTCTGGCTCAGAGCCTGGCACCAGGCTCCGGATCTGCGTGCTGGCAGCGGGGTGCTGGCTGGGCTGCAGCGCAGGCCCTAAGCGCGGCCCTGAGGCAAGCCGCTCCGCTGCCGGCCGTCGGTCGCTGACAAGCCGGCTCGCTGCCGGGCCGGCCGGGTCACGTGGTGGAAGGGGCTGAGCCATTTCAGCAAAGGGCGGTTTTAAGTCTCCTTAGGTTGTTTCAGAACGCCGTGGTTTGTGCGTGTCCGTGTGTTTTAGTCGAGCTCTCTTAGCTCCTTTGATGAGCTGGTGACCAAAGAGATTAGGATTTGGCCTCCTCTGGGACATCCTCGTGGAGACCAGGGCCTCTGTCCTGGGGAGAGGAAGGCTGGCCTTCCCGCCGCGTGCCGGCTGCGCGGCGCCTGTTCCAGCCCCGACCCCCACCCGTGTTCAGTGCGGAGCGGCCGGGAGACGATGGACTCTTCCGATGAAGACATGCGAGCGGCTTTCATTCTTCATTAACATTTTCAATGTCTGCTTAAAGTTTTTATGAGTGGTGTCAAAACAAATACAGACGGAATCTTAGAGGGCACTGACACTTTCACTCAAGTCTGAAAGAAGTGTTTATACAATGTATACTTAATTTTTAAAATTAAGTCTCATATTCATTGTAGGTATTTTAGGAAATAAGAGAAGTCTAAAATTAAAAAAAAAAA
>NW_004567129.1:18037256-18038324 GCF_000260355.1 Condylura cristata
GGTCAGGAGAGGTCTGCCGCGCCATGTGGTCACCTCCGGGGCAGGTGGGGATCAAACTCGTGCTGCCATGGCTTTTGCATCATAGTGCTGTGCTGTAACCCTGCGCCCCGGGGGGGGGTGGGGGGCTGGATATGCTTATTTTGTTAGTGCTTGACCAAGAATTTTTCTTAGGATTTATTTACTTACGCATACGAGAACTGGGGTACAGGTCAGACGTGTGAGGTGGGGATGTAAGAGGATCCACAGAGACAGAGTGGGGAGCAGAACAGGCGGATTGACTGACACACTGCTGAGGGGAGCAGCGGGAAAGACGGGAGAGGTCTACTGCGCCACGTGGGCCAGCTCCCTGGCTGGGGTGCTGCAGTGGCTGTGGAGAGCTTCATGGTGCTGCGCTTTAACCCCCTGTGCCACCAGGGAGGGCCGGAGAATGGGGACTTTTAGACCTAGTGTTTTACTTCATTCCCCACCCCGCCAGGTATCCTCCCGTTATCTTCCATGTCACTCCATGTAATGCTACCTGCTCCCTGCCTGTCCTCCCTGTGTGTAGGTAGGTGGCCAGGGTTTACCTAACCAAGGAGCTGGCTGGACACCTGCTGTCACGACAGGCCCTGCAGCAGTGAGGCGGCGTGGCAGTTGTTTGTGAGGGACAGTCACAGAGTTCCTAGACCGAGAGGCCTGCACACTGACAACAAGCCCAGCTCTGATCGGGTCTGGGAGGCCACTTGACAGGCCGGCCGTGGCCTCACCATCGGTGTGCGCGTCACCAGCTCCCACCAGTATGGGGTTTGACTTGGCAGAGTTTGGGAATCTGGTAGGTGAAGATAGTGGTCTCCCCTGGTTTTCTCTTGCTGGAAGTTGCGGTGAGCAGGTCTCGTGTGCTCATTGATCACGTACGGTCACTTGGCGATCGCTGTTTCTTATTCATGAACCAGTTTTCTCGTGGATATCTTTTCCATGGTAACTTATGGAAGTTTTACTTGTATTGGACTTTTTCATTATAAGTTTATTAATCATATTACAGTTGAACTTTAAAATTAATTTTGGGCTCTCCCTGGTGGCGCAGCAGGT
>NW_004567129.1:18039915-18051319 GCF_000260355.1 Condylura cristata
TTTGTGCACTGCAAAATTACTCTAACTTGAGTCACTTTGGACTCTTGGTTGCCTTGAAGTTGTTGGTTTCTAGCATAATGCTGTATTTTCTTCCTTGTGGTCCTTAGGCAGGTAGATGTCATTGTGCTGGAGGAAAATGTGACATTTTGCTGATTCCAAAGGCAGGCAGGAAATGGCGGCGCTTCTGGTGACAGAGTACTAGAGACTGCTCAGGTACCTCGCCGAACGGGGTGCCTGGATCATGGTGTGTGTATAGATGTACGTATCTGGGTTTCTATCTCTGTGTGAATACTCATGATTTGTGATTTTTTTAAATCTGTGACTCAAAATAAGAAAGACATATTTGGCCTCCATCTGTTTCTGGCGTAGAGCTCCTAAAACCCTTTGAGTGCCCTAAATGATGAGAAGTAAGGGTGTCTTTTTTGTTTCTAGCAGAACCCCTTCTATGTCTGAGTGGGTGTTAGCAGCCCCTCGGCTGAGGCCACTGTCTCGTGTTGGAGGTGGTGGTCTCCCCTCCTGCCTGAGAACCCTCCCTGGCCTGGTCTCATGTGTCTCTTCTTGTGGCTGTTCACTGTTCTCCTTTGCAATAGACCGCCACCCTGGTAAGTCAGTGGGTTTCTAGAGTTCTGAGAACTATTCCAGCAAGCCCACCAAACCCCAGGAACGCTTGACTTCTAGCAGGAGGGCTGGAAGCACAGGGAACAACCTGGACTTGCTGTTGGCGTCAAGGTGGGAGCGACCTTGTGGGTAAAACTTTACACCCCTGTGATCTGATGTTCTGTTCAAGGAGATAAAGTCAGAATTGAGTTAACTGCTTGGTGGTATGAAAACACACACAGAAATACTACAGAGCCACCAAAAATACAGCTATGTTTATATTGATGTGGAAACGCCTGTGGATGGACTGGTTAGTAGAAAAAACAGGCTAGAAAAGCAGGGTGTGTACGCTGCTGTGTATTCTGGTTTAGATTATAACATGCTAAATTGCCCTATTTTGCATGCAACTTTTATCAGATACAGAGTCCTTTTACAAATCTTCTCAATGTTGAACCCGATAGCGTGGGGTGTGCCAAGAAGGCAGGTATAGGTGAGTGACTGGTAGGGAATAGTCCGGTGGGTTGTGAAGAAGAGAGTCATCTAGAAAGACTGAGGGTCATTCTGGCCGCCAGACCCAGCACTCTCTCCCTCTGCGACACGCCCGCTCTGGCACGGCACCTTAGCTGCTTGGGTGCAGCTGAGTTGGCCCCTTAGCCGCTTGGGTGCAGCTGAGTTGGCACGGAGAAGCGCCTGGGCTAATTTATCTTCCTATTATTAATTCCATTATTACTGCTATTATCACAACATTGATAAGAGAGGTGCTGTCCCCCAATCACAGCATGACTAATTACTTTAAAACTTAGTGACTTAAGACAACACATCTTTCTTACCTTCCTTGATCTAAGGGTCAGGAATTCCAGAGTGACTTTCTCTCGGGTTGTCCTCAAGTCATCAGCTAGGTAGTGCCCTGTGAAGACTGGCCTGCGGAGGGACCCGCCTCTGAGTTGGCTCCTTAGAGTGCTGTCAGCTGGAGGCTTTAGCTCCCTGCCTTTTAGACCTCTGGGGTATCCTCGGGACACAGCAGCAGGCTAGCCTCGGGGTGTGTGATCAGAGGGCAGGCAGAAACCTCTGGGCAGAAACTTAGGGGACTTTCTGAGGCCACACATACACCCTAAAGTCTTTTCTTCTGCAAGGCAGGTCAGCCCTGTGCTTTGTGGATGGCAAGAATTGGGGGGGGGGGGTATGGTATTACAGCCCAGCCACCACATCCAGGCAGTAACTGGTGAACTAAATTTAAATCTAGGTTCTCTGACTCATATCACCCACATGTTGGGGTACCCCAGGCTGTCTCCTCTCCTTTCTCTCTGCTTATACCCCAAGTGGTCATCTCAGCCAGTCCCTTTGTTACAGGGTGGTGAGGGGCACCCCTGGGCCCCCAAACCTGCATGCTCTAAATGGATTCTGCCAGCCACTGCATCAAGACAAAACATACTCCGTGCCTAAGATCTTCAGTGGAAAATAACTTATGTGTTCTCACTTAGTGTGTGTGTGAGAGAGAAAAAGAATATAGTTTAATAGTTCCCTATCAGGCACCCAAAGTTACTCATACTCTCGTGGGTCAGGGTTGGCCCAGAGGAGGGCCACTGAGCCCCAAAGCCCACCACAGTCTAAGGCACCTTCTGGCGGGGACCGACAGGGCAGGGCGGGTAAGTCTAGGACACAAGGAGCAAAGTTGGAACACAAGGCAGGGTGCAAAGGCCACCATCTCCATCCTCCCCACGGTCTCTCACCACGTCTGTTTTATGTGTCCCTCTCTGTGTCCCCAGGTTTCTGGTATGATCCACAGCCGGGAAGCACAGCTTCTCTCATCTCTGCTCCATGTGCCTCTCCTAGCTTTGCTCTTCACCCCATCTTCTCTAGCTGCTCCCCCTGCTCAGCTCCACCTCTCTTGGGAGGGGCAGGGAACCTGGGACCTCCCCTCCCCGGGACTCCGCCACACAGTGGCTCCAGTTGCCTCTCCATGCCAGATTCCTCCTCTGAACACAACCTGTGTACAGCCAGTGACCACTCCGCTGGAGCCCGGCTGGAACCATGTGCCAGAGCTGAGCCCCTGACCCCCTCCCAAACCCGCTCCTCCCAGACGCCCCACTGACAGTGTCTTTCTTCAGCTGCTGAGGCCAGAAACCTTGGTGTCATGCTCAGCTGCCCCTTCCTCTCGCCCCGCCACCAGCCAGCGAGTCCTGCCTCCTTGCAAAGTGCCCGGAGCGCAGTCCTGCTCACCACTGGACCGCACCGCCATCTCTGCCAGCCGTAGCCAAGCCTCTGGCTCTTCTCTGGCCTCTGCCTGCGTCCCGTGGCCCTCCCTGCCCACACTGCAGCCCCTTTCAGACCCGAGCGATCACGCCAGCTCAGGGCTTCTGTGTGCACAGCAGAGGGACAGGCCGCGGGCACGCAGGGGGATGAGCCTTCCTGCACCTGCCGCTGGCCTCCCCTGGCGACCCCCCAGGGCCTAGGCTGCTGCCCACATCCGCCCTCCCCCTGCCCAGAAGTCTCTTCCCCCAGGCACCAGGACTCTGTTTCTCTTGGCTCTTTCTCAAATAGCACCGTCTCGGTGAGGCCTCCCATGGCCCTTCTGCCTAACTTTCAAGCACTCCCCCGGGGATATTTCACTTTCCTGCCTGGCTTTAAACTTTGTCCTTTGTGTACCTATCACTGCCTAACATACTGTATTTTCTCTTAGTTCTTAAAATTGCTTCCTTCGCTCATGTCTCAGCTAAACAGGTTTTTGTCCCTCTTGTACTCTGTATTGGATGGCCTATCACATTTGCATATTTCTTGAAGCCATTTTTATTTTAATATTTAAGAATGTAGGTGTTACCTCCCCACATAAATATGGTTGAAGTTAGCATACCAGGAACATTTGCAACTCATCAGTACAGTATGTTATTTCTTGCCCAAGATTACTAGATCCAATTACAGCTGTTGGGGGGGGGGGAGCTTAGGAGTTTCCCATATATGAACTATTTCTTTGTGAATTGATTGCCAGTCAGGCATGTAATTCAGATGGAGAAGTGAAGTCCACGGTTGTCTAGAGGACACGCGGGAGGCCACAGGGGGAGGGTCACCATGTGTGTGTTCAAAGGCCCTGTGTCTTTTGTGTGCTGACTTACAGTCGACATGAGAAAAGCCCACATGTGGTTGGGAAAGATGTGGGTCCCCAGCCCTGAGTGGGCTATCGACAGTGGAAAGAGCAGAGCCCCCACCCCCCACCCTTCCAGTGAACACACAAGTAAGTCACACACCGCGGGGTGGAGTCTGGTGGCTTCCTCCTCACCCCCCACTTGACGGCCCTGTGCCAATGGCTATGCCCTGTGTCTCATTTTGGGGGTTGGGGGTGGGGTGTCACCAGCACTTTAAAACTGACAGGGGTCCCGGTCACCTTGTGTGGCCACAGCATGAACCGCCAGGTAATTCCAGCTGGCAGGAGCTGGACAGACAGCACGCGGGTCCCACCCTCAGAGTTTGGCATAATTGAGGCCTAAATTAGTGACACACGCGGGCGGTGGCCTTCTCTCCGCCTGTCTGCGCCTCCCCAAGGGGTGCTGGCAGCTGGCCGGTTGGTTCTGTGTGCCGGAGGGGTGAGGTGCGCCTCCCAGGCAGGCCTCCTTCCCTCGGGTCGCTGTGCTTCCGTACGGAGCGGAGGGGTCCTGATCCCCGCGGGTGGCGGCAGTGTTGGGTGAATGTGGCGGGTGCGGCCGTGCTCACACGTGCACAGCAAGCACACAGCCACGCGTGTGTCCCCCTTCCTTCTAGGTTCTGGCCCTGATTGCGTTCGTCTGCATAGAGACCATCATGGAGTGCTCCCCGTGCGAAGGCCTCTACTTTTTTGAGTTTGTGAGCTGCAGCGCCCTCGTGGTGACCGGAGTCTTGCTGATTCTGTTCAGTCTCAACCTGCACACGAGGATCCCTCAGATCAACTGGAGCCTGACGGTGAGTACAGGGCGAGCTGCGGTCTCTCCCCGTCACGCTTGGGTCGCTTCATTCTGACGTTTAAATAGTCAACAGCCCTTGTAATTCGGCTGTTGAGACTTCACATTTCATTTCTGGGTTCAGGGAAACTACAGGATGAATCGAATCTTCTCCATGGTAGGAGACGTCATGGCCAAATTATTTTGACCCCTTTAAAGGTGTTACTTCGATTGTGTGCGTCTCTGCTCGGAGATGTTGATATTTGCAGGCTATGGGCAAGAGAAAATGGAATTAATACATCGGCGTGTTTCCACACGGGACTGACTCCAAAACGCCAATTCCAGAAGAACTGACACTGGGAATGCCTGGCGGTGTCATTAACGCAGAGCTCCCGGAGGGGCCGGGCTGGCCCGCACCCTCTCCTCTGCCTGGGTTGGGGTCCCGCCCGTCTCCCAGCCTCGCCGCGCGGCCGTCGGAGCTCAGGACCCTTCTCCCGACTCGTGTCACTCCTCTCAGGGTGCTGAATGAGAAACTTAATCGCTTTTTTTTTTTTTATATCTTTGCAAATAAGCATGTACAAGAGCTTGAGGGGGCTGCAGGGGAGAAGCTCAGCAGTCTGGGGGTGGGGACCTGTGGGGCACCAGGGCTCCCGGAGGAGGGGGGTGCCGGGATCTCCCTCCCGCCCGCCCGCGCGGCAGGTGCTGGCTGTATTTGAAGCCGAGGAGAGCGGGGCTGGTCGCCTCGCCTGGCAGGGCCCATCCCTGGTGGGCCTTGGGGTGTGCCAGGAGGGGAGGGTCTTCCTGACAGAAGGCCCTTTCTTGGGGCCTAATAGGCTCGGACGCTTCTGACCTAGGAAAGTTGTCGTGAGTTGAAAACTCTGAGAAACTGGTGGCTTGAAGAGGGCTTGCAGTGTGCTGGATTCCTCAGCGGTGACTTGCTGGCGCTGTGCTCGGCGCGCATGGTGAGGCAGATGGTCCTCAGGCAGCGGCTGCGTGGCCGTCACAGCCCCCACAGGTAACACAGGGTGCACCCCGGTGTTAAGTGAGAGCTTCAAAATGTCAAGACACTACAGATACTTCTAAGATTTTGTGACAGGTCTTAATGTCTCATTTATTTTTTTTTTAAATTTATTTATTTATGCACAGAGAACTGGGGTACAGGCCAGAGGTGCAGGGCAGTAAGAGGATTCACTAGAGAGAGTTGGGAGTAGCATAGGCAGATCGATGAGGTACACTGCTGAGGGGAGCAGCGGGCGGGTCAGGAGAGGTCTGCCACGCCATGTGGGTCACCTCCGGGGCCGGAGATCAAACTCACACTGAAGCAGCTGCAGCGGCTTGCGGTGCTGCATCCTAACCCGTTGCGCCACCAGGGAGGGCCTGTCTCAACTGCTTTTAAGGTAAACTTGTTGTTATGCTCGAGAGAATACCCGTAGGGTTGTGCCCTAAGTTGATAATGCAGTGGAGAGATAGCTTAAGAGAACCATGCAAACCCCCAACCAAATGCAAAATCCTTGGGGGTGAGGTCCTAGCAGAGATCCCCAGGCCTTTCACAGGTCTCCTGAATACATGCTCGAGGAGGGGGTGCTGGGCTGGGCTGTGAGCTGAACCCTGCCAGGGGCCCTTTGATAAAGCTGCCCTGCAGGGATCTGGGTCAGACACACCCATCCAGGTTCCAGTACAGGGTGAGTGGGGGGCCCTGGGCAAGTCACTCAGAGCCTCAGGGCGTGGTCCCCCAGCTGTAAAGTGGAGAGAACAATATTTTTCTTAGAGGGCTGTTTTAGCGATAAAGGCCAGTCTCGTGAGCCCTCGAGCCAGGGGTCTGCTGTCCATAGGAGAAGCCGTAATCTTCGCCCCAAGGGGCGCTCATGTGGCCAGCGGCCCTCTGTCCACCCGCCCTTCTCCTGTGGATTCCACCAGCTTTGATTTTATTCCCTTAATCCTGTCTTCTCTGCTTATTTTTACAGTAATAAATCTGTTAAAACTGTGTAATAAACTTTCTGAAATACTGGTTTTTCTGTTTTAATCCTGAAAGATGTTTCCCTTGTTGGCTGACCACATGGTCTGGATGTGTCCAAGCACATCTTCCCCTGGAAAGTTAAGCTCCATCCTCTGGGAGCGTCAGCTGGGTCCCCAGAGGCCACCTCCGTGCCCTTTGGGGTCCTTTTAGGAACCCCGGCCCTCAGAGCAGAGACGGGCGTGCTCGTCCAGCTGTGACACTGCGAGTTGCGTGGACTTGGGGAGCTGGTCCTGAGGGGCGAGAGCTCAGGTCATGTCTGCTGGGGTGGGCGCAGAGTGCTCCTCAGGCCACTACAGAGGGTTCCCCTTGGGCGTGCAGTCTTTCCAGCCGGGGGCAGTATTTCTGTCCCTGACAGAACCAGCTGATGAATGAAACGGGGTCGTACCGGTGTAAGTGTAGAAAAATGGGTCATTTCAGGAGTATTGGCCGACACAAGTAATCATGACATACAGTAGCGAGGACGACGCAGAGTACAGCCGTGTCCCCCCGCCCACTGTTCTTACTTCTACAGGGCCCACAAATATTAGGTATGATAAAGTATTTTGCGAGACCACTTCTACTTAACATTGTTCTGTTTTGTTACGAGTCGTTAATGTGAATCTCTTCGCCTAATTCAGAAATTAAACCTTACCCAAGGTATGTGTGTCTGGGAAGAAACGTAGCGTATGTAGGGCTTGGACTGTTCTGGGTTCAGGCAGCCCCGGACTCTTGGAACATAGCCCCTGAGGATCAGGGACCACAGACATAATCTACGCACACAGGTGCAGTCGGAAGACTCCATTCCTGAGCCTTTTGCGGACTTTTTAAAGTCTGCAGGCTGAGGCCGTGACGCCTGCCCCTCCCTGTGTGACAGGAGCTCCCCACTGGGTGCCCTGGGGTTGTCCTCATGGTACCACAGGCCTCCTCCTGGCCCTGTCCTCGTCCATCCCTCTGGCCACCGAGGGCCCGGCCGGGGCACCCACTCCCCTTAGCTGACCCTTGAGCCCATGTTCTGTGGAGAGGAGGGAGGTCTGCAGGGCTCTGGGTCGGACACACCCATCCAGGTCCCAGTCCAGGTCGTGTGAGGGGACCCTGGGCTCGTTTCTCACCTTCTGTCGTCCAGCACGGCACTTTCAGAAAGGCTGGGCAGGGCAAACGTACAGGTTAGCGAGGGCCAGTAAGATCGGAGACCACCACCTGGGCAAGAGCTAGGCCACTGTCTACACCCTACCAGCCGCCCAGGGTCCTTCCCCTCGCCCCCGCCCCAGCCCGCCCTGCCGACGTCAGGTCCTCGGAGAGAGATGGCCCCTGTGGCCCCTGCTCCCGGCTGGCGCCTCGGCCCTGCCCCTGGGTGGTCCAGCTGCGTCTGCCAGGCCGCCTTGTCCTGCAGCCTCCTGCCTCCTCGGCCTGCTCTGAAGCCCCGCGCTTTTCCCCTTGCTGAGCTTCCCCCATGGCTTCCTGCAGGCCTCTGCCATCCCCGCGCCCGCACCCACTGCTGTGGTGAGAAGGGTCTGGAGTCACCAAGAACGTTCAGAGCCCTGAGCTGTGACTCAGTGTGTGGTGTTTTCCAACACTGATGACTGTGTTTCTGACACGGCACTCGTGTCGTTTTTCACACCAACACCCACTGGGTGTCCCCAGTTCCCTCCAGCTCTGGCCCAGTTAGCTCAGACCCCACAGGCTAAGGGCCCCATCCCGCCAGACTCTGGCCACAGTGGGGGCTCCTGGGTGGCCTCGCTCCTGCCTGGCCGCCTGCAGATGCACATACCCCGCTACTCCTCAGGTCACACAATTCTTGACAATGACTCACAGAACTTGGGGAAGTGCTTTACTCGCAATTACAGGTTTTAAATAATAGATGCAAGTTAAAACTGCCAAGCGGAGGGCCCTCCCTGGTGGTGCAGGGGGTTAAAGTGCAGCGCTATGAAGCTGTCAGCAGCCACTGCAGCACGCGTTAGTTAGATGCCCAGCCAGGGAGTGACCCACGTGGCGCGGCAGACCTCTCCTGACCCCCCCGCTGCTCCCCTCAGCAGTGTACTTCGTCAATCTGCCTGCTCCCCACTCTCTCTCTGGTGAGTCCTTTCCACCCCTCCACCCCCTCACCTCTGGCCTGTACCCTAGTTCTTGTATGCATAAATAAATATTAAAAAAAAACAAACTGGGCCCTCCCTGGTGGCTCAGCGGGTTAAAGCACTGCACTAAGAAGCTAAAGTCACTTCCGCATGAGTTTGATTCCCGCCTACCCCAGAGGAGATCCACATGGCGAGCAGTGTACTTCATCTATCTGCCTGTTCTGCTCTGGGCTCTGTCTCTGGTGAATCCTCTCACCCTCCGCATCTCTGGCCTGTACCCCAGTTCTATGTGAATAAATAAATAAAATCTTTAAAAAAAAAACAACTGCCAGTGGAAGCGTTAGCAAAGGTAGGGTGTGGAGTAATTTCAAGCTCTGCAGAGTCCCGTCACCAGGGAGCCAGGGTGTGTCACCTCCCCACATGTGGATGCAGCCTTGAATGCAGAAGCCCCTGGGCCCCATTATTCAGGGCTTTTATGGAGATTTCACTATGTAGCATGATTGAGGAATGTCACTGGCCACTTGGTGAGTGAGCTCAACCTCTGTATTCCCTTTGCTGGGTTGTAGGGTGGCATAGGGCTGAAAATTCCAATCTTCTAGTCAACTGGTTGATTTTTTTTGGTTCCAGCCCCTGTCCTGAAGCTTCCTAGGGGCTCCAGAGGCACTTCATTAGCATAAACTCTGGGGTGTTGGTATATGCCTGTCACTCAGGAAATTCCAAAGAACAGCGGACAAAGAAAAAGCATTTATTTTTCATTATCACACACTTGTATTTTCCAGAACTCAGTTTCCTCATGAAAATAGAGTAAAATAATGCATCCTGCCTTAGAGGTGTTTTGGGTTGTAAGTAGGTTTGAATTCATCAGCTGATGAAAGAATAAACAAACGAGATATATCTGTGCAGTGGAATATTACTTGGGAGTAAAAAGGAATGAGACATTGGTATATGCAGTTGATGCTTTCAAACTGTGGCAAGTGAAAGGCAGCAATCACAAAAGACCACACACTATATAATTATTCTTAAATGAAATATACAGAATAGGCAAATCCGTAGAGACAGAAAGCAGATTCCCTAGGATTAGCAGAGGGGTGAAGAATTAACTACTAATCAGTATGAGGCTTCTTTTTGGAACAGTGAAAGTGTTCTGAATTTAGATTGTGGTCATTGAAGTGTACATTTTAATGTAGTGTTTCGTGTTACATGAATTATAGCTCAATAAAGCTGTTAAAAAATCCTATGTGTGGCCCTCCCTGGTGGCGCAGCGGGTTAAAGCACTGCACTGAGAAGCTAAAGCCACTTCTGCATGAGTTCGATTCCCGCCTGCCCAGGAGGTGACCACATGGCGCGGCAGACCTCTCCTGACCCGCCCACTGCTCCCCTCAGCAGTGTACTTCGTCGATCTGCCTGTTCTGCTCCCCACTCTGTCTCTGGTGAATCCTCTCACTGCCCCTGCAACTCTGGCCTGTACCCCAGTTCTGTATGAATAAATAAATCTTAAAAAAAAAAAAATCCTATGTGACACAGGTCATTTGGAGACCAGCACTGGCAATACCTGGGTGTAACCTTTTAGATTGTTTTTTCTAGAGCACCTTTCACACAAGCATGTTTGCTGTGATTGTATGTGGGGGACAGTGGGACCATTAGTTCTGCTTTTTCATTTCAATGATCATGACTATCAGCCATGTTACATGCACAGTTATGCCATCTTTTTTTTTTTAAAGATTGTTTTTGCATACAGACATGGGGTACATGCCCGAGGTGCAGGGGCGGCAAGAGGATTCACGGAGTCAAAGTGGGGAGCAGAATAATAGGCAGATCGACAAAGTATGCTGCTGAGGGGAGCAGCGGGAGAGACAGGAGAGGTCTGCCGCGCCATGTGGGTCAGCTTCGGGGCAGGGGTTGAACTCTCACACTGAAGTGGCCGCGGCCTGGCTCAGCTTCAGCAGTTTGGCACTCCAGCCCCCTGAGCCCCCAGGGAGGGCCCCTGTGCATCACTTTTATTGGCTGCATGGTATTGCTTCATAGAAATATCATTTTATTTCACAAATGTCCTACCCTTGAGCTTCTTGTTTGCTTTCATTACTTTGCTATTTTGAATAGTATTGTTAGACCTTTTTACACTAATAGGATCTTCAAAATGAATTTCCAAACGTGGAATTCGTAGGCACATAACACGAATGAATGTCTTCAAAACCTTTGATACTGTTCACCTTCATATTTTTCACTCATTCACCATTAATATACATACTATTTTGTTTAATGTTTGACTCAGCATTGTATTCTAACACATTTCCCCACTTCTGTGTTCTCTTTGGCTTGGAAAGTACATTTTATGTTCTTTTTTTTTTTTTTTTATGTTCTTTTTTTACTTTTACAGTTCCTTACTCAGAACTGAGTCTCACTGAACACTTCCTGTTTGACATGGTGACAAATTGGCCCTGGTTTATGCAGGTCACAGCTGAAAACTGTCCTGTTAGTGGATACTAAGCACAGAGGCTCAGTACTTTATTACTCAAGCCTGCACAGTGGCGCTGACAGCAGGGTGCGTGGCTCCTGGGCACAGGCTCAGTAGTGATAGGTTGCCAGCACCCCGTTTTTTATTTTTATTGAACTATACACTTCTGTAATCCCATTTTTTTTTCAGCCTCAACATTTTTATTTTATTTATTTATTCATTCATTCATTTATTTATTTTATAACAGTTTATTTTTACATCATTTTGTACATTTTTTTTCCATCTCAATTGTAATCCACATGGGTTTCCCGTCACCAAGTCACCCATGTGCCATCACCACAGTCCCGTGCACTTCCCTCCCCCCACCCCCCCACCC
>NW_004567129.1:18051574-18067612 GCF_000260355.1 Condylura cristata
TATATGTACCACATCTTTCTAATCCAGTCATCTACTTTTGGGCATTTGGGCTGCTTCCATGTTTTTCCAATTGTAAATAAAGCAGCAGTAAACATGGGACCAGCAGCCCCTTTTCACATCATGAAGAAGAGGTATGAAACGGATCTGGGCCTCCAGGCCAGCCAGGAGGCCCTACCGATGTGACGGGGTAACCCCAACGTGGCGCTCACGGCAGCTGGGACTTTCTTTCCCAGGGGAGATCATGGAGGCCTTACTGGGTGTGCCCCAAGCTCTCAAGGGCCTGATGCCAGTGTAGCAATAACAGAAGCAAGAATGATGCTTCGTATTAATAACAGAAGTAACAGTACATGCAAAGTGGCAGTTACAGAAGTAACCGTGAGTGCTTGGGGAACCCTCACTCTGAGCCCGGCCAGACTTGGCACTGGGGTGTTGTCCCACTTCCTTAAAGCCACTCCCAGCGGAGGGCAGCAGCCCCCACATCAGGCGCAGAAACAGAGAAGCAAAGCCCAGAGTCAGGGCTAACGGGGGCCCGTCTGGCGGCGCCTCTTCGTCAGTGTGCTCTGGTCCTCCCAACAGGCACCGGCAGGGGTTAGATCTTTGAAGCATTGGATACGTAACCGGATTTTCTTAGTAAGACTCTTAGGAGAAAAGCCTCTAGGCGTTAGCCACACAGAGGCTTCAAACCCATGCGTAAGAAAGAATTGGAGGACTCAGTGTGCCCTCGCGTCTGAGCTCTGGGCTTGAGCTGTCACCCATGAGTGAGGGGACACTGGAGGGCATGTCCCTGGTTTCAGTGCATTCTGGATTCCTGGGGAATCCATCTACGCCAAGATGAACTGCCAGTGAAAACAGAACCTCGGATGGTAAGGAGTGTGCATGTCCTTGTGCAACAGTAACGCTGTTGATTAAAACGAGGGATTTTGTTGCCGTGGTTTACCAGGCAGCATCACGAACTTGCCATCTTTGCCCGCCTTTGTGTGGCCAACGCCCCTGAGCTATCGAGACAGGAAAACAGAACCCCATGGCTGGGTATTGTGCTTATTTGGAGAGTTCTTCAATTGCTTTCAGGGCAAAGGATGCTATGGCTCTTTTCAAGTGAACCTGTTTCATCTCTTTCTTTAGGATTTGGTCAACACTGGACTGAGCACTTTCTTTTTCTTTATTGCATCGATCGTACTGGCTGCTTTAAACCACCAAGCCGGAGCAGAGATCGCTGCCGTGGTAAGTGAACTCGGCTGGCTCGGCACCAGGCCCATTCGTGAACTTCCTGCCACTTGCTCTCCTCTGTCCTTAGTCGGTATCCTCATCCTCCGGGGACTTGTTCTCCGCTAGCAGCCGGCCCGGATCCCTCAGGGTGGACCCTGCAGTCCCGCAGTCTCACCCTTGTTTCCCCGAGGCTCTGATGGCCACTCACGTTTGCAAACCCCTGCTGGATAAGTGCTAGTTGAGGTGCCTTCCAGGCCTCTGGGGCCAGGGTGGGGTCCCGGGAAAGAACTGGTCTTGACACCAGTGAGCAGTCAGATGGCATCTTCATGCTTGCAGGCAGAATGCCACAGGGGCGCGGGGGAGCCAGTAACACAGGACTCTCTGGGCTCTCAGTTTCTGTATTTACAAAGACTCTGCATCACTTTCGTACTGGGAGGGAGGATGAAAAGACTTACTAGGTATGTTAGCTGCGCTCCCGGTGTCACGCGGGCTCATGACTTACCATTTGTCGTCTAATAATGAAAACTGCACTTCTCCCCTGGAGCACTCGGAGCAGCCCAGGTGAGAGGCGGACAGGTGGCAGGTGGGGGGTCCAGTCGCTGATTTGGAATCTCTGGGCTGACAGTTTGATTTGGGGCTCGTGTGGGGCCCTGATTTTGTCTTTATGGTACTTCGTCTACATTATCTTTTCCAGCCCATGACCAGTGGCCATGTAGGTGCAGTCAAAGAGGCACTTTTGTGACAGACAGGCCCAGCGGACTTCCAAGGACACTCAGGCTGTCCTCGGGCCAGGCAGGACCTGGCGTGGGCCAGCTGGTAGAGGCGAGGTCACAGCCCGGCAGCGGCACGTTCTGTGGGCTGGGCTTCCGGGCACAGCTGGACGGCGCTGCAGCATTTGGGTCACTGTCGGCCACCAGGGCTGCGTCCTGGCCAGAGGCCCTGGCCACAGGGGCGTGTGTGCCCCAGGACTAAGCAGGCCTGTTTCTTGCAGATATTCGGTTTCTTGGCAACTGCGGTGTATGCGGTGAACACATTCCTGGCAGTGCAGAAGTGGAGAGTCAGCCTGCGCCAGCAGAGTGCCAGCGACTACATCCGCGCCCGCACCGAGTCCAGAGACGTGGACAGCCGGCCCGAGATCCAGCGCCTGGACACGTGAGGGCCTGCCAGCGTCCTCCCTCTCTCGTCCTGTGCCCATCCTTTCAATCAAGTTGTCTGTCCCTTGTCACAGCAGATCTTCATGTGATTCAGTTGAAGTTTGTCCTTTTTTGTAAAAGTTCATTTCGGGAGAGGGTTCTTAGGGTGGCCTGTTCGTGGGCGCGTGAGGCTGGGCGCCCCGGGCAGGGGTGTTGAGACAGGAGCGGGCGTCAGAGACCCGCGGGTCCTCCACCTCGGCCGCGGGAGCAGCTGGCCTCGTGGGGTCCGTACTGCCCCAGAGCACGGGCTTCGCATCAGACCCCCCGCCCCAAGATTTGTATTCATCAAGACTGGATTAAATAGGGGCTGCTGGGGGGGAGAAAAGTCATGAAGGCAAGGGGCAGACCAGCCAGCCTGCAGTGATTTTGGGGCCCGAATCACCTCCGGGCCAGTGTGCCAGTGCGTGTAGCCTTGCTGCAGTTCTTCCCCGCCCCCCTCCACCCCCGTCTTCACACCCAGGGTGTCGAGGCAGCCAGCACAGGCCCGGGGCTGAGGCTCTCGGATGTGCTGGCCTCCTTGCTGGGCCTGGACGTCACAGGGGTGACTGCCGTGCTCTGGGGACACCGCCACGGGCCCCCTCTCCCACCTCCACTGCTGAGAAGTCACCTGATTCCTGCTCCTGTGAATCACCCCTGGACCCCAAATTCTCCTCCAGGAACGTGGGCACCATCCTGTTGTCCAGCTTCCTGCTTACCCTGAATGCTCTGAGGCTGAATCGCAGTGTCTGCAGTTTCACCTTCTCAGGTAGCAAAAGCCCGAAAGAGGGACAGCCCTGTCCAGCAGCCGAACGCTTGCCGGTCTGCCGGCCTCACGCCCGCGGTGGGGACGCCTGAGGATTGCTGTTTCTCAGATGCCCAAGAAGAGCCCGACGGGGCTCCGAGCAGATTTGTCTAAGATTTGAAAATACTTGAATTTGCGCTGCGACGGACCCTCCCGCTGATGTTTCAGAAGGCCCGGGCTGCGGCCGGGCGCCCTGGGGCCAGGACTGCGGACGCTGATCGTGGAAGCCGGGGACAGTTCCGATGACACACGGTCTGGGACTGATTCTTGATAGAGCAAAGATGATTGCGGTGAATGAGCTCATTGAGCCCCTGTGATGCTGTAGATTTGGTTTTGTTTTTCTGTCGGAGATTGTCTCCTCTACGGGAACATCATTTTCACTCTGTGAACTGTCCTTAATGTTTACAAACCTCACTCTCGTTCTAATGCTTTGTGTTTGGCCCTCACCAAGGGAAACACACAGCGGGCGGGGAGGCCTTGCCGTGGTGTGGAGGACGCCCGGGATCTTGTCCTCGCGACTGTTTACAGCTCTAGCAGTGTGCTGTGGCGCGAGAGCATGAGCGCGCGCGTCGGGGTGCCGGGTTGACGTGCGGGGAGGCCTCCATCCGTGCATGAGACCATCGCCTTATGCAAGAGCGGCGTCTGATTCCCGGGGCTGTGGGAGCGAGAGCAGGCGAAACTGCTGGCCGGGACTCTGCAGGAGTGGCCCTTTGCTGCCTCTGAGGGCTCAGGGTTGGGGTCCGCTCCCTGGACTATATCGGCGCCATCCCCCCCAGTGCCTTTTGGGGACAGCACCCCAGGTCACACAGTCTGGCTCCTGGGCTGTGTCAGGGGCTCTGGGCTCCCGGGCACCCCGGTGTTTCTGAGGGCCACTCAGTTTCCTTCTCCAGAAGGCAGTCAGGCAGGTCCCGTCTGCGAGAGTCTTGGCCCTCAGAACTCCACGAGGCCCCACAGAGCAGGCACCGAAGCTTTGACCCTACTGCGGGCTGTGACTTTGGAGGGGGTGACACCTGGATTTCACCCGCTCATGCCATGTATTTATTTTGCATTCCTTGGGTGTGTGGGGGTCAGACTTGTGCTTATCTCCCTCTAAGGCTTCCACTTAAAAACAGGGTCACAGAAGCTCCCCTTCGCATTCAAGCGGGCCCACTTGGAAGGACAGGACCACCCTGGACGTTCATCAGAAATCTCTTGCTGGGGCTCATGTTACTTGGCCTCAATAAAGAGCCGCCTGTGAAATGGGACCGACAGAAAAGCGCCGTGCGGGTAGGATCGTTGCCCAGGTCTTCCCAGTCACTTCGGTAACGCCAGTGTTTGCTCTCGTGTCAGGGCGGCGGCATCCTCCCGAGGACATGTCAGCTGCCCGGGAAACCGAATGCCGGCCGGAGGTACAAGGCGATGACACCCTGTGCCACAGAGCGGCCTAGGAGATGGTTTGTGTCTTAGCCCTTGGAAATATTTATGTCCTGTAACTATTTAATACTTTTATGCCATGAGGCTCTCCCATGGTTTCTGTAAATATATTTGTTTGTATTTAACTAGCTGCCACTACAGGTACAGGTACGTGCTCCCACTGGTGGGGTGCAGGCCACGAGGGGCCTGGGGTTGTCTGTGGGGAACGGAGAGACCTGCGTTCTCCTTATGTTGCCTTGCATATGAATAAGGCCATCTAGATTTGGGGGCCCTCGGAGGGGTTTTTTAATTTTTTTTTTTTTTTTGGGCAATTGGCAGAAGGCATGCGTTTGCATTTAGCAGCTCCAGCTCGGGCCCGTGTCAGTTTAGTTTGGGGCATTTCAAGGCTGAGGGAATCTTTGTGCTTCTCAGTTTTCTGGTGGGGCGATATTGATTTTCACAGTATGTGCCAGACTGGAAGAGAACTGCGGTGGTTGACTGGGTTGCTGGCGGCTGCATGGTGGAAACCCTGAAGCATTTGGTGGAACCTCTGGTGGTTTCAGGCGGATGCAAACACTGACGTCTTGGGAGAAAGTTTATCTTGGCTCCGGTCTGGCCGAGGTGGTGGTTATTTATTTTTTTCACCTCTGGGTCTCCTTTATCCTCCCTTCGCTCTGCTGAAGGCATGGGGAGAAGTACCTCTCCCCTTTCATACAGGGATTACAGTCAGGAAAGCCGAAATACACAGCGAAGGCCGAGGAAGGGTCAGGGCGGTCACAGGTTAAAGTCTCAGAGAAGTTTGACTTAAGGTAAAGAAAACGGATTTTGCTTGGCAGCCGCTGCCATCCAAGAAAGCTTTGTGGCTGTTGAAAGCCTTCCTAGTCATCTGCCTTGCTTTGAGGCTTCTTTTGAGATTCAGGCTTGGGCTAAGCCATGAGGGTGGGGGAGGTGGGGGAGAGGGTGCCCAGGGGTTGAGGGGGGCCCAAGGAGATGAAGCACTAGCTCTTGGCTCTGCACCTGTGTGCACTCCGGCTGGCAGGGCATGGGCCTTGAACAGGTCTGCAGGACCCAGGGGTTCTCTTCCCCCGAGTCGTCGCCGTTTCACCGGCACCCACTCCCGGGACTCCCAGCAAGGCGACAGGCGTGGTGGACAGGCGAGGCCCAGGAGGTGAGAGGCGGCCAGACATCTGCTGCTGCGGGGCTGCCGGTCACGCTAGATGAGGCCAGCAACCCAAATGTCTTCAGAGAGTGTCTTTGGTGAGCCCTGTCTTTGTGCCTTCGGGAAAGTGAGGTCTTGTGTTCCGGAATCAGCTTGCAACAAGAGCTGAATGTTGGGGGCCCCTTCCTGCCTCTGTGGGCGGGCTCTGGGGGACTAGTGTGGGAACGAGAGGAACTGACCAGGTGCCGGTGCAGACAGGGTGCAGACCTAACACTGCCTCCTTGGCTTTGGAGGGTGCCTGGCTTTCCTTTGAATCGAGCGAGTCTTCTCTCCGCTGCCAGTGTTTGGAGATGCGACAGCCGATCTCGGGGAGAAGGGCATCTGAGCTATTTGACCTTTTACACTTCTCTTTACAACTTGTCTCTGAAAGGAAATATCCTCAATGTCTCTTGGGGGAATGTTCTCTTAAAGCTCTGTTCTGTGGCATTTCTGCACATGCACCAGTGGCATTGGTACTCGGCTTCAAACAGATAGGCTCTGACGTGTGTAGCTTCCTTGGTCCAGATTTTTATTCTATTTGGAAAACTTCTCAACCTTAGTTTTTGCTTTTTTCCCCTTCCCTTTCTAGTTTTGCTTAAAAGAACCCTAAAGAAAAAAGTTACAGATAAGCCTACTGAGTTTGATCAATGCAACCTGCTTAGAATAAACTTTAGACTACGAGTCCTTGAAGAGCGTCTTTCTCGTAGGGCCAGTGTTTCTGCTGGCCACGCAGATGCCCTGCAGCAGCTGTCTTCTGTGGGCACACAGCCGGGGGGCCCCCATTGAGGGGTCTGCGGCTGGACTCCAGCAAGAGCTCAGAACTTATCTCTGATGACCATGGCTGGCTTTGTCGATGGGATTCGGGGCCGGGCCCAGAGTTTCTTGTCCTCATGGTGCCTCAGAGGAGAGGTGTGAAATCACTGATTCAGAATATGGCCTCTATGGGATTCAGTGACAATCTGAAACCACCAGATCTGAGTCTCCTTTGGGGAGCACTGCTGAAGCCAGTAGGAAGCAACGCACCCCCTTTCAGCAGGACCGTCACCTGAAGGGCCCCATAGGAAGTGGGGGCCAGGTGCACATACCTGGCAGGACTAGGTCTGGGTGGCTGCTCCTTCTGCCTCCCCCTTGGCTTTCCTGCCTTTTCCAGAATCAGCTCTGTAAGTTCCAGGACTACTCTGCAGCAGTGAGGAAGACAGATACTGAGGGCTTGGAGGGAGAACGGGCTGGTCCACAGGCCAGGGGAGACAGAGGTGGGGAGGGAAATGGGGCCGGGAAGGATGCCAGGATGGCCCCCTAAAAGATGGCCCACCCCCAGAGAGGGGCCAGCTGCTCCCTCTCTCTGTAACCCTTTCAAAAGTGTACTTTTGAATCCTGCCTCCCTAGGAAATGTGGAGGAAGCCAGGGCTCTCCACAGCTTTCGTTTGACTTGATGTGGGCCCCTCTAACAGGACGCCAGGGGGTCGAAACTATCTGTATATGTTGAAATTTGTTTAGGGGTTTGGGAACCCGTGGCAAAAACACTAAACTATTTATTACAGCTCTGACTGTATTCCCCTCCCCCTCCCCAAGTAGATAATTCTGTCTTTGTATATTTCAAGACAAATAATAATCACTTCACCTTTGGTGCCTTCTGTGTGTCACGTGAGCACTCTTGTCTGTCATGGAATTGAAGAGAAGATGTACATTTAGTTAAATCAGATAACACTATTTTTGTAGCATGATTTTAGATTGTATCCTTTTAATATTCCTTTCAGCAATGCTGGTTTTGAGGTCTGGCCATTTTCCCTTGAAACTCCTTACGTATTTATAAAGGAAAAAAAACAAAGCCCAACAAAAAAACCAACCCTCTCTCTCCCCCCATTCCTTTCCTCCTCCTCTGCTATTTTCTCCCCGATTCCTTGTTTCTGCTTATTTAAATAGTCTGAGAGTAAGAGTATATTTCTGTGAAATAATTAATAATCAGTATAATGGCATCTGGAATTTTTGAACCTCTCATCCCATTTGGAGAGTGGTCCCCAATTCATGGCCTCGCCTTGTCTGGGTCTGTGCGGGTGAGGCCCGCTGCTGTGGGCTGCTGAGCCGGACGGGGTTCTCTGGCCCGGTGTCTTCCAGGATCAGCCTGGCCGTCCCTGTAGCCCTGCGGCCTGCCCCTGCGGGCCCCGGGGTCACCTTCCCCTTGGGTCTCCGCTTGGTTCACAGAAGCCCTGACTGAAGCTTCCTTGCTGTGAGGAGCTTGAGGGAGCCAGATGACACGCCAGCCACTCCTTTTGCGCTCCCTCCCCTGCAGGACATGAGCTATGTCTGGTCAAGAAAAATCTCAAGCAAACTTGCTGAGCCATTGCAAAATGAAGGACAGGATTTACCGAACCACAGAGTGACCGCCTGCTTTTGGCCTGTTGACGGGTCAGCCTATGTAACTGTTTTCTGACCCAGGAAATCAAGTCAGATAGCAAACGCCTCCAGTGTGAGTTACTCATTGGTATTTCACCCAGTAGCACTTTTGGGGGACAAGGTTAATTTAATAACAGTTACACTCTGCTTCCTAAGACTTTCTTCTCAACATAGTTGGGCGTTCTGAGGTGATGCCCATCTGGCAAACTTTGCTCTGTACTGTTGGTGAGAGCTCCCGCCCTGGCAGCTCCGGCTAAGACGGGCGCCCCAGGGTCAGCACCGCCCTGCTCCACCCGGCCTTGGTTTTGGCTCTGTCCACTTGGGAGTGGCCCGGGGGGCCGGAAGCCTTTCCTCCTGTCGGTGTGCCCCCGACACCAGACGAAGCCTCGCGTTGCACAGTCTCCCTCATTCTTTCTTTCGAAGGACCAATTTTTCATGGTACTTTGTCCTGATTGTTTTCATAGTGTTCAAATCTGTATTTTTGTATGTAGAGGGAAATAATTTTCTCAACACTAATCGCTAATGTTGTATTAAATCGTCATGAAGGAGTTCTTGTTTAATAAATGGACCTGTAAAAAGGCGCTGTCGCTCTCTCTGCTCCGGTTCACCCTCCGGCCCCCAGAGGCTGCGGGCCCAGCTGAGGGTCTGTGTACCCCTTGGGCACATTCAACCTCCATATTTTCCAGAACACACCTGTGAGGGAGTTGGGCACAACGCCTTGCTTCCCCCCTTGCCTGAGCAAAAAAGCCCAGTCCTGGGGTCTGCCCCGGGGGCTGAGGCCCTTTAAGGTGCCAACCGTTTCCAAACCAGGAGCTCCATCGGGGCCGGCTGCCCGACGCTGCCCGGGGACGTCATCCTGGTAAGTGAGGGAGAAGGGCGCCGGGGGGACCCGGGCAGATCACCACGCACTGTCAGGCTCTCGGCCGCCCGACAGGCGCTTGGTAGCTGAGTGAGCAGCAAAGGAGTCAGAGCTAGCGGGAGCCGGCACGCGGGGGTGAGCAGTCCCCACCGAGGGCACCGCTCCGGGCGATTCTCAGACACACATGCTCCCGGCAGGTAGTCAGCCTGGTTTAATCCATTGTGGGTTTTGTTCTCTCTTTTTTTTTTTTTTCAGAATAGGAGACTCACATGCACAAGAAAAAAAACGAGACTTTACAAATAGCCTCAACATGGAACTTTGGCTCATTCAGGCCTCTTGGGTCACAGGAAGTGCCATTTAAGAAGCTGCTTTGGTATAAAAAAAATTACATAAAGTTACAAAAATCTCACTGAACATACACACAGGGTCGCTGAGTGAAGTCAGAAGGCACGTCTCACCTCCCAGAGGGGCTCAGGAGACTGTGCTGGCCACGAGACGCACAGTGGCCCCAGAAGCTCTCCCCCAGACGGGGGGGATCCTGGCTGGGCCTGCCCAGCCACCCAGGATGCCACGGCCGGGCACCTCTGTCTTTCGGGCCTGGGAAGCTGGAGGGGGGGGGGGCGAGCATTTCTTTGAACAACCTTAGACCCGTAGCAGGTCACCCCAAGAAGACATGGTTCCCAAGGGTGCAAGATGTCAGTTATGGGCCCTGGCACCCCACTTCTCAGATGCCAGGCCCATGTCAGTTTTCTTCATGCTTCAAGGATAGAGGGACATGGTGCTCCTTGAACTGAAGAGTCTCAGGAGGAGCATCCGGACAAAGTGCGGTCACGAGCGGGGCAGCAAGGGGACAGAGCCCCTGGGGCCTGGTGGGGAGCCCTGAGGAGGGCTTTACTTACCCTCTCCGCTCCAGCCCACACCAACCCAAGTGTGTGTGTGTGTGTGTGTGGCGACGAGGCTTTGTCCCTTTTGCTTTTGGTTGCTTTTTTGGCAGGGGTTATAGGGCTTAAGGTCTGTGGGACAGATGTGGGGAGAAGAGCCGGGACATTCAAAATGCCTCACGTGCAGAGTGGTTAGACGGCGCTAGGCCAAGGGGTGCCGGCTGGCATGCTGGGCTCAGGAACGCCACCTCAGGCTGTGGGAGGCCCGCTCCATCAGAAACTCCCTGGAGAAGTCACAGCCTCCCTCCCGACACGTCCCCGGGGGCTGGAAGGTGCAGGGCCAAGGCCCCGGCAGGCCTTTAGTCGGAGTCGGAGTCGGAATTCTCCTCTGGAAGGAAAGCAGAGAGGGCACTGGGCAGGGAGCAGCGCCTGGGAGCTGGTTGCCGGAGCTCCCGGCGCCTCACACCCCACCCGGCCTGCATCTGTGCGAGCGCTTAACTCTCCAAATAGCAGAACAAGAAGCCAAAAAGCATTCGAGCCCGGGTCACCGCGACGTGCTCGCTGGGCCTCTCTCTGTCAACACGGCACCAGTGGCAACTGGTGGACGTCACAAAGGAAAAACCCCAGGAGCCCTTTCGGGGTACTGGCCTCAGTGGGGGACGGGCCAATGGTGCCTTGTGTTCAGCAGAGGGGCGGTTTCTGCTGGTTCACAAACAGGCCTGGCCGAGTCCTGCAGCGGGGCAGCAGGCACAGAGCAGGGGGACCCCAACTCCAGGCAGGGCCTCACCCACATGGAAATACTTGCTCTTTCCAACCTCTGGTACTTCCTCCTTCCCCTTGTGCCATTCTCCCAGCACACTCCCAGGCACCCAGCAGCACCCTCAAGGGTTCCCCACAGCCTCCTGGCTGGCACAGAGAACAGGCCTTCTAGCTCCCTTACAGCCAACACCTCCTCCGGGCACCTCTGTCCCTGTGCAGGCCCTGACTGGCTGTGAACGTCTAACTTGTCTGGACTGAGCTCCCCAAGGACAGGGAGTCTGTCTTGCAGGTCTGAGAGCCCAGTATGTGGCCAACCCGCAGGTGTGAGGTCAACAGAGGGCCCTGGAGGGAGCAGGGAGCACTGGACTGGGATGAGCACCTTTACTCAGTTGCAAGGAGCCAGCTACTTCCCAGAGCTTCTGGCCTAGAGCTGTCAGCCAAGAGAGGCATCGGCCCTTCTGTTTAAAGACCTCCTGGGGGTGCAGAGGGCAGTGGTGCACACAGAGGGCCAGTAGACCCCAGAGCCACTGAGCTGGCCGCCACTGGGGTCAGCTCCTGCGCTTCTGCGCTGCAGTCCCCATCTGCCCCTCCTGCCCCCGAGGGGCCTTCTGGCGGCCTCCCAGGCAGGACCAGCAGCCCTTCCTGTTACGCCCTTGCAGGAATCCCCTGCACGCCTGCCCTGTGCTGGGCACAGCATCCCTACAATGTGACTTAATGCTACAGGTAGCTTATTGCTATCCCATCTGTTGTCACAGATGGAAAGTCAGCCACCCCACTTCCAGCCTTCTTTTTTTTTTAAATAGGTTACCAGGCATGAGGGCCATTCTGAGTTGGAGAAGGCTGGTTTGCATTTTCCTTGGATATAAAAAGCAAAACAAGTCTGAGCTTCCGTGGGTGCCGAGGACACGGGCCCCTCCGCAAGGGGCCACAGGCAGGTGAGACTGCAGGACGGCTGTCGGGGCAGGCCAGCCCTCTGCAGCCCGGGAGTGAAGGGGCCTGACTGCCATGCCCTCAGATTGCCCGCTCAGGCGAGGCGAAGCCCCCGGGGGCCCGTGCTCCCCTAGGGGTCCGGATTTATGATCAGCGGTGTGTGAAAGGCCACGGGAACCAGGCTGTGACAACACCTCCCGCCGGTGGGGAGAGGAAACGGCCCTACTCCACTTAACCAAGCGGCCCAGGGAGGGCAGCGGCCCTGCAGCAAACCCCAGGTGATCCGCGGGGTTTCCAGGTGGAAATGCACAGGGGCAGCACCCACCTTCTGCCTTGTCAGCTGTGGTCTCGTCTGCGGAGTCCCCTTGTTTGAGGAACTTGGCCACGTCGTTAAAGATCAGGTAGAAATCAACTGCAAACACGATGGTGGCAAAGAAGCCAAATACCTGTGGGACACGGGCGGGGGGGTGGCATGCGTCACGGCCGCCCGGCCCCGGAGCCTGGGAGAGGGGCAGGCTGCCTGGGAGCGCCATCCCTGCCTCACGCTGACCTCCGCTTGGATAAGCAGCTAGGCTGGCAGGCACCAGACCCCACTCCCACTCATGACAAACAGAAAAGGAATGGCTAACCTGGCTCGCCAAGCAGCCTTCAAAACCTGGGGCTCAGTACGTTCCCAGTAGGACTCGAGTCCTCCAGGCTCACGTGACAGCCCCGGGGCCCAGGCGGGCACAGGAGGTCCCGCATGGCAGCAGTCCTGGACACTGCTGGGCACCCACCCCCGGGCCTGGCCGGCCACTCACCCCGGCTGCTTTGGACGCTCCGTCTGAGTACTTGGCGACAGCCGTGATGGAGATGGCGAAGTAGATGAGGGCGGCTGTGACACAGCGCAGGAAGTCCTGGGGAGACAGGGTGGTCCCCTCACCCTGAGCTCTCTGGAGTGGGGCGGAGGGTGGGGGGGCAGTGGGCTGGGAGCCAAGGCTGGCGACGGGGACTCGGAAGGGCACTGGGGGGCAGGCACAGGGCTGGAATCCCACCGCTCAGGGGGGACAGGCTGGTTCCGCAAGGCCCCCCTGCTGTGTGGCCTCACCTGAGCTCACCTGCCTCTGCCCAGGTGCTCCTGCCTCTGCCAGTCGCCCAGGCTGCCGGACCCTGATCCGGCTGGGTTGCCTGGCAGACAGCAGGATTGTGGCATTGCTGCAGCTGGCCCGGGGCTTGGCCAAGAAGCTGACCTCCGCACTTGACAGGGAGGCAGAAGTTGTACGTCTTGTCACCTGTATCCCTCCTGCTGTTCAATGGGGAGATCCCGCCCTGGGCCGCGTTTGCCACATACCTGTACAGGTCCATTTATGTGTCACGGTTTCTACCTGTCACTAAAGTGAGGATGCACCCCATCAGGAGCAGTGCCCCATTTCATACAGCAGGGTTCAGCACGGGGCTCTAGGCCCTCCCAGGTGATAAAACAGATCACCAGATGGCCGTGGTCTGGGTAAGCCCTGCAAGTCCTCAGTTAACCTGCCCTGCCCATGTGGAAATGGCTTGAATTCCTGTGGCTGAAGGCTTCTGGCTGGCCTAGCTGGGAGCACCAGCGCCACCTGGCGGCCGGGCCCAGGAACGGCCGCAGGGGTTCGCTCCTCAGGATCACTGAGGGGGGGGGGGTGCCGCTACTGCTATGGGTCATGTGGCTGCTGAGTGTCTGGGCCTGGAGCCAGAGACCTGAAGCCAGTCAAATGCTACCAGTCCCTGAGTGCAGTGAGAAAAGATGCAGGACGGGATGCCTGACTGCTGGGCACCTTCCAGGGCTCCTGGCACTCACCATCATGGGCCAGCACAAGCCCTGCCACTTGTCATTGAGCTGCATGGCGTCAGCAAAGAGGAAGTAGAGGGCCAGCAGGAACTCCAACAGAGGGGCCGTGAGGAAGGCAGATGCTGAGGACGCCACATAGCAGACAAAGGTGATGAACGAGAGACCCTGGGGGCAGGGGAAGGAGAAATCAGAACTCCTGCAGGGCCCCTCACCCAGTGCCCTGCTAAGCCAGGAGTGCTCAGGAAGACAGGCAGCCCCAGGAGGGAGCAGGGCCTGCCCAGCCCGCAGACCAGAGTTAGCACCACGGTGGAGCAGGTCTAGACAGCGCAGCCCTCTGCTCCTGGCCATGGTCCCGTGACCTTATAGCCTGCCAGGGCCCAGTGAGGCAGCCAGAGTCTCCCCAAGTGTCACGCCCCCTCCCCCAAGAGGCCACCTTCTGCGGCTCCCACTCCAGCTCCTACTGTACCAGGTCTGTGAGTTCACTCAACTCAGCTGGTGCCCAGTAGGGGCAAATCAAACCTGGGCAGTCTCAAGGGCAGCCTACCAGCAGGAGCTGGCTTCCAATAATTATACCCACCCCCTGACATTTGTGATTACCACCGAATGGAAATTTTATCTGAAAAAAAAAAATGCAATATGTAAATCTTGAGCTTTAGTTAATGACAGGCATGCTGAAGTGCTCAGCGTTGGAATGTACTAATGGCTGCAATTTACTTTGCATCCGGAAGATGGATGGGTGGGTGGGTAAGGGATGCCATAAAGCAAACAGAAACAGACCGCAGTGGTGCAGTCTAGGTGGTGGGTAAACAGGTGTTAATGGTGTGACGCTTGCTTTCCAGAATATATATATCTGCAGAGCTTCACAGTGAGAAAGTGTCTCGGGTGCTCAAACTGCTGCACCCTTCACCCCAACTCGGGCACTCTGTCCCGGGGAGCATCAGCATTCTCTGCAGCGCACGAGGGGGTGGGGAGGGGATGACAGATGCTGGGGACTCTGGTTCGTTCTGCAGACGGTGGGCTGTTGATTGGGCCTGTTCCTGTCGAGCTGGGGAACCTTCTTGGCCTTCACAGCCATGGGGTGCAGGTGCTGTGCACAGCCCCCTTTGTGGAAGAGCAGGCTGCGGGTCCCAGAGGTGAAGTGACTGGCCCAGTGTCACGCGGCATCAGAATTGGAACCCAGGGCTGGCTGGCCTACAGCTGGGATTCTTAAACACCCTGGCCTGTGGCACGGCCTGTCTGTCCTGGTTTCTGTCACCGTGGCAGGTGTGAGCACACCATGGCTGAGTAGCTGAGTGGAGTCTGGGGCTAGACCCAGGGGACCCCCTAGGGACGCCCAGGTGCTGCCTCAGACAAATGAGCTGCAGAGGTCCCAGGGGGTTCCCAGGGCTGCTGCCAGAGCTGAGCCCAACCCAGCCAACCCAAGCAGACGGGAGACAAGGCATCGGGCCTCCCAGGGTGGCAAGGCCTTGGGACCCTGACCAGAGCTGTCCACAGCTCCTGCTGCGGTGGGCTCGTGGCTCCACCCTCCAGAGTCCATGCTGGGCAGCGTCCTCCGGAGTGTGGTTTCCTCGGAGTGTGGTTTCCTCGTTCCCGGACTTGTGGTGGCCACTCCTCCCTCCTTCCTGTCTACTCAGCCCCCTCATTTGTGTGGGCCTGGGGCAGGCCTGGGGGGGCAGGGTTTCCCGGGAGGATTCCCTTGGTGTCTTCCCACACTGCGCCCACACTGCGCCCTCCTGCCCCACCCACTCCGCAGCTTTCCAGACCTGGATTCCTCACACCCAGTGTTGCCAAAAGCTGCCTCTGTTCTGACCAGAACCTCCATACCGTGGGATGGGCCTGTGGGGGCGGGGGGCATATTCAGTTTCTCCTCCAAAGTGACCCCCACAGCCGTGGGGCTGGGGCTCATGGCCAATCAGAAAGGAGGCTCTGGAGTGGGCCCTGGTGCCTCACAAGAGGAGGGCAGGTGCAGGGCAGGTGGCTCGGGTGGCCCCTGGGTAGAGGTGATGTGCCGACTTCCTGCCATCTGGGCGGCTACTTGGAAGAAACCCTCCCTCTGTCCCCACCCCCTGTGCTCTCCCATGACCCCCTCAACTGACCCACCTGTCAAATCCCCCAGCCCTGGGCCTCAGCTTTCTTGTCTGCAAAGTGGGAATTATCGACACGGGTTAGCAGGTTCTGGGGTTCTAAGTAATAAATGCGTCTCCCTCCTCCTGCCTCCTCTCTGCTCGGCCTCTTCCTCCCTTTCCTCTCCTTCCAGGAGACCCAGCACCCTCCCCCCCACCCCGCGCCCGCCCGCCCCCCGCGGAGTTTTGGGAGTGTCCGGAGGACAAAGGCCTGATGAGCGGGTGGGGGAGCGGGAGGGAGGCAGGCTCGGCCGGCGTCGAGATGGCCAAGGGAGGAGGGTGATGAAGTCACCCCGCCGGGCTCCCGCCCCTCCGTGCGGCCCCCTCGGGGGCCAGGGCCTCACCCAGTCCCGGGGGTCCCCTTCGCACTCCCCGCTGCCCCCCTACCCCGGCTGGCCAGGGGCCACAGCGGCCTCCATCCTGCAGTTCGAGGCCGGGCCGGCCCTCCGCAGGAAAGCCGGCAGGGGCGCGCAGCGGCGACCCAGCTCCCCGACCCGGGTGGTGAAGGGCCGGGCCGG
>NW_004567129.1:18068414-18069998 GCF_000260355.1 Condylura cristata
CAGGGCTGGCCCGGGGCCCCCTCAGACCCCGCCGCACCCCCCTGACCCAGCGCTCGGGGCCTTCTGGTGGCTGCCCCGGACAACCCGTCTGGGCTCCCACCAGTCTTTACAGCCCAGGCGGGTTATCTGCACTCTCCGTCCCCCGCCGGGCTTCCTGCCCGCGAGCGAGTCGGGAACCTCCCCCGCCCCCCACGTGTCCTACGGCTGTCACCTCGCCTGTCACCACCCTCGACGACGCTAGGGCTCTTTGTTGGCTGCCTCAGCCCGGGCTCTGCCCCTTTCCCCGCCCCATTCGGCCCGGAGGACTGTCGAACACACCCCCAGAGCCCCAGCCCCACACCACGGGAGCCATCCAGGGCGCTCGGGAGGGCGTTGTGACCTAGACGGGACGCGGGCCTCTGTGGAGGACACTGTCGTCTCTCCTTCCACCCCAAGAGGCAGAGCCCCTCCCCCTTCGCTCCTCCCCGCCCATCACCAGGGCGGCAGCTTCATCGCAGACCATTACCTAAAGCTTCGTTGTTGTTTTTAAAAATCTCTTCTCCCTGCCGCCACCATCAACCACCTCTGCCTCCCCTAAGTCCCAGGCCACCCCTGTCTCCTCCCTGCACTGTTGTGAGGGTGTCTCTAAAAGGCCTTTCTTGGCAGCCAGAGGGATGCTTAAATCATCTATCACAGTTACCTCATGTGCTGCAACCCCCCAAACCTTGGGAGTTCACCATCTTGCACAGTCTTGGCAAGGAAACTGAAATCAACCCTTGTAGCCTTCTCCTTTGACTCTCTCACCCATCAACTTCCTGACTGTTTCTGGAACAAAACATGTTTTCTTCTTGGTGCATGCAGCCTCACTATGAGGGATGCTCTTTCTCCAGCTTGTTTTCAGATCAACTTCTCTTTAGCTGTCCTCAGAATGTTGTGTGACTTCCTCAGAGAAGACCTCCTTGATCTCTTGCAGTAGGGAAGAGGCATTCACTCACATTCACTCATTCATTCAGACAACAAGCCAGGATTTAGGGGAGCCCAGGTTTTGTGGTGGGGGGGGGACGGTGGAGGCGGTGGACGTGAGGTGAGTAATGGATAAACACTACAAAAAAATGTGTCCAAAGAATTCTAAGATGCTTCCTAGTGACAGCCGTGTCTGGCTGACTACACTGTCTGACAGTGAGGGGCTGAGCCAAGGGCTTAGGGTGGGGCCAGGGTGTGTGGGGGCCCCAGTCCTGGTATTTGGATTTTTCACCAGATGCCCTGGGAAAGGTCAGGTGAGTTTCTGACACTGGGGGACCTGGTTCTCATCTTTGTTAATTAAAACATGGCTCAGAACTAAGTCAACTGAAGCCCTTGGTGCAGTTGGGAATCTTGTCTGATTATTTCTGTCATGTAGCCCTCGCCAAACTTGTCACCAGCCTCTCCCCTCTGGCACCTTCACCTGTTCACTGTCCTGCCATCCTCGCCCTTCCCCTCTCCACTTATTCCTCTTGTTCTGTGCCTGCACCCATTTTTACTTCCTGATATTTAAATCCCACCTTGTAACTGCACTTTTCATCTCGTTACCTCCTTATGGCATAACAATAAAAAGGATTTTTTTTT
>NW_004567129.1:18070253-18071882 GCF_000260355.1 Condylura cristata
AAAAAAAAGCAAAAACTGAGTGGAGAAGAACCCAGTTTTAAAAAAGTGAGGCGATGATTTGAACAGACAATTCAGCAGAGGGCTGCAGGCCCAGTTAGCACATGGCAAGAAGCTCAACAGCATTAGACAGGGCCACCGTACCCCTCTAATGTGGCTTCATGAAAGGAGGCACCTCTCTCCTAGGCTGGTGAGGAGGCAGAGCTAACCGAACCTCATACACTGCTGATAAGGGTGGAAATTGTCACCACCTCTTTGGACGGTGGCGTGGCTATTTCTCAAAGGTGAGACCAAGTCCTACCGCATGACCCAGGTATTTTACTTGTATTTCCCTGTACAGAAATGTCTATGGCAACTCTACTTTTAATAGCTGTCCTCAGGTGAAGGGAATAAACTGAGGGATGCCCATACTATGTAATATTTCTCAGCCACTAAAAGGAATAAATGGCTGATTAGTGCAATTCTAGGGATGCTTTTTTTGCAAATATGATGTTGAACGAAAGAAGCCAGTCTCTACCAGGTCCATGAGGTAGGATTCCATTGTGATGAAATTGGGGCCACAGGACAAAGCTGTGACAGAAGATAGATCAGTGGTTTCTGGAGTCCGGGCCGGAAGAGACTTTCTCGGGCTCTGGAGTAATCTTTATTTTTAAAAAAGATTTATTTATTTATGTATACAAGAACTGGGTACAGGCCAGAAGTATGGAGGGTGAAAGGATTCACGAGGGACAGAGCGGGGAGCAGAACAGGCAGATCCACTGAAACACTGCTGAGGGGAGCAGCAGGCAAGACAGGAGAGGTCTGCTGTGCCATGTGGGTCAGCTCCCTGGCAGGGGATCGAACTCAAGCTGCAGGGGCTGCAGACAGCTTCATAATGCTGATACTTAACCCCTTCTGGTGGCCTCCAGGGAGGCGCTGGAAGTGGTTTTATTTTAACTGGAGTGATGATTACACGACATGATTACACAACAAGACTCATGTCAGTCTGTACACCTGAAATGGGTGTTTTATTTCGTGCGAATTGTATCTCTGAGTTTCAGGAAGGCACTGAGAAATAAAGTTACAGTGCTGACTTGAGTGGCTGATAGAGTCCAGGCAGAGGGCAACGGGTGTGACCTTGCATGAAGTGACTGGTCCGGGCCACTGTCCATCCCACAGGCTATGGGCTCCCTGGCTGTCACACCAGGCAGCCCCAGGACGTGTCTGCCCTCTGGGAGGGCTCTTTTGCTTTTCCATCGGGTGAGCAATGTTCTATCTCCTGCACACACGTCTTATTCTTTGGGGTAAGTTGACCTGTCTTTGGCTGATGGGAGCTTCTTCAGGTCAATGCCTGTGTAGCAAAATACCCCATCTGTTGTTTTTTTTAAAATTTTTCTGACATTTTAAGATGTGTTAGGTTCATTTTGCATTCTTCCATCCCTAAAATCAGCAGTTCCTTCAAAAATCTCTGCTTCTTTGGTCGAGGGTCCTCAGAAACAGATGCTTTCTGGATGCTTCTAAATTGTGTTTCTCTGGTCATGAGTGGCTCGAGCTTTATTTTGAACTTGTGAAAGAACTGTAGGCATGTCCTTCCTGACAACTGACATTTCACATCTCATATATCTTTCTATAATTGTTGGGTTTTTTTTTTTT
>NW_004567129.1:18072682-18078851 GCF_000260355.1 Condylura cristata
TTTTTTTTTTTAAAGATTTATTTATGCATACAAGAGCTGGGGTACAGGTCAGAGATGTGAGAGGACTCACCAGAGACAGAGTGAAGAGCAGAACAGGCAGATCGACTGAAATACACTGCTGAGGGGAGCAGCGGGCAGGATAGGACAGGTCTGCCGCGCCAGGTGGGTCAGCTCCCTGGCTGGGGATGGAACTTGTGCAGTGGCTGAGGCCAGCTTCAGAGTGCTGCGCTTTAACCCATTGTGCCATGGGACAGGGGGTGGGTGGGTAGGGGGTGTTTCTTTTTTTAAACTATGATGTTAGAACACAGAAGTTGACATTCCAGAGCATAGCCACTAAGAGCATCAACTCCTGGTTCTGATCCTGGCTCTTACTTTGCTTCCTCGGTTTCTCCATCCACAGAACATTAACATTGACTCCCCTAAGAGGCCATGTCCTTCCCTCTGTTGTTGGGCTGTCACATCTCCCACACTGCAAGTCCCATCAGCTCATGCTAGGACTTTGCTTTCAGATGTATGTTAAAGAAAGTAAGATAGGCCCTCCCTGGTGGCACAGCGGGTTAAAGCACAGCACTGAGAATCTAAAGCCGCTTCCGCATGAGTTCGATCCCCGCCTGCCCCGGAGGTGACCACATGGCGCGGCAGACCTCTCCTGACCCGCCCACTGCTCCCCTCAGCAGTGTACTTGGTCGATCTGCCTGTTCTGCTCCCCACTCTGTCTCTGGTGAATCCTCTCATTGCCCCTGAGCCTCTGGCCTGTACCCCAGTTCTGTATGTACAAATAAATAAAATCTTAAAAAAAAAAAAAGATATTTTAGGTACCCAGATATTTACTACTGCTCATCTTTCCTCCTTGAAAATCTGTGCTCCCTTGTGGCATCATTTTCTTCTGCCTAAAGAACATCCTCAGATCTGCTCTTTCAGAACAGATCTTTTTTTTTTTGCGAATGTTCGGTGTGACTCCCCCATCTAACTCAGGGTTGCCTTACCCTGCCCAGCCTGCAGGGGTGCGGTGCAGGCTACAGAGGTAGCAGGTAGGCTTGAAGGTAGAGACGCTGTGACCCCAGGTTCCTGCTGGCCCTGCTTCACCATCCCATGCCCACACACCCATCTTCACCACCCAAACAACAAGTAGCAACCTCCCTCCAGCTCTACTTTCAACCTCTCTCTCCCATTGTCCTTGGCTGGGCTTGGATCTCCCATCGACCCCCCCCCATTCTCCTCCCATCGACCCCCGGGTGTGCACACACCCCTCCCTTTCCAGCTCCTCGTGCATCAGTGTGGGGCTGCGCTTCCTCTCAGGATGACGACCTTCCTGTCAGGATGGCAGAGCAGGGCGCCTGAGTGTGGGAGTCACGCTGAGGGGCCTATCTGAGCCCAGCTTGGAGCTTATGCACATGTCCTCCTGGAAAGTGGGAGTGGGGGGCACACCCTTGTGGGCCTGGGGAGTTGCTTTGGCTACTTCTGTGGGGATGGTCCCCAAGTTCCTCCTCTTGGCCCAGATGCCAGCCTGACTGGCTCTGGACACCCCGCCAACCCCCTAAGCAAGCGATGCAAGGCCAAGCACCTTATTTTTCTCACAGTCACTAGGGGATACCCCCCTTTTTTTTTAAGTAAAAAAATCCCCAAGAAACAAAACAAGGCCAAATTAAAATATCTGGATGAATGAAATGCACCTTTTCATTCTCCAGTCCCTCCTTTTCCTGGGCCCCTGGGGCTGGTCACTGTTGACAGCCAGCTGGGTCACCCCCACCTTGGGCCCCCCAAGGCCTCGGTGCCCAGCCGCCTGGGAACACCCGCCTCACTGGGCCGCGTCCAGCCCCGCCTTTGGCGCCCAAACCTTCAGCAGCTTTCGTGAAATGAGGAAAACCAGTGTTTAGGTCAACTTTAAGCTTTAACTCCATTTAGAGAGAAATTTCTTTTCCAGTCTGAGGTGGAGATTCAGATGGAAAAGGAAACCATTCTAGGAAGAAGGGAGACAGCAGAGGAAGGCAGGTGGCCACGCCGTGCCCTGCGGTCATTTCTTGCCCTTCTTCGGGGCCCCTTGGGCGGCCACCGCAGCGGGCTTGGCGGCCTCGGGCTTGGCGGCTCCGGCCTTGGCTGCCTCGGGCTTCCCCGCCTCTGGTTTCGCTGCCGCGCCGGCGTCTGGCTTCGCCGGCTCTGCTTTCTCCTTTGGCGGAGGAGGAACCAGCACGTTCTTCTTCATCCTCTTGCCTTGGAAGTGTTTTCTCTGAAGACAAATATCGATTAAAGCAAAAATTCCAGCCAGGCCAATAAGGATCTGGAAAAACACAAGGATCCCTGGGTTAGCTTTTCTTGTCCCTGGAAAGCGGGCTTATTTATTTTCCCCTGTTTCTAATTTGTCAGTAGGTCTGTTCCGGGCAGCCCTGTGTCCCCTCACTCTACCAGCCCCCCAGATGCCGCAGCCTCCCCGTGTGCTGGGAGCTGCTACCTGGCGGCCTCCCTGGACAGCATCTTGGTGTAAATGCGCCCTCTGTGGGAAACAGCTGCCAGATTTATTTATGTATATTTGTATACAACAGAGGTGTGTGTATGGGGGCGGGGGAGTGAGAGGTTTCACTAGAGACAGAGTGGGGAGCAGAACAGGCAGATCGAAGAAGTACACTGCTGAGGGGAGCAGCGGGCGGGTCAGGGGAGGTCTGGCGCCCTATGTGGGTCACCTCCCTGGCTGGGGATGGAACTGGGGCCATAGAGGTAATAGTGCTGAGACTTAACCCCTAGGCCACCAGGAGCCCCACTTTTACTTTTCAACTGTGCTGGAATCCCAGGATGATGTGAAAAGAAAAGAAGCCCTTTCCTGAAATACTTGTAAATTTTGGAGCCAGTGAATAGCTTGGCATGAAAAAACTCACCAAGGCGATGAAGTAGTGCAGTGGCATGGTTTGTCGGATTCTCACTGCAAAGACCAGGGCCCCCACAAGGAAGAGGAAGGAGAACAGGTCGTTGAGAATGTCCTGAAAGCCCAGAGAGACAAGTCAGCCTCAAGGAGGATGGAGGCCCTGGCCATGCCCGCCCAAGGCACAGCCTTCTCCAGTGGGAGTGAGCCTACAACTTCTGCACACGGATACTCACTCACTCTCTCACACATATGCACACACACACTCACCCATACACACCCACCCACCCACACACTCACACACACACACATACACTTTCACCCACACACGCACACACACTCACATTCTCACACACGCACACACACACACTTTCACCCACACACACACACTCACACACACACTCTTACCCATATACACGCCCACACATTCAGTGCTCACGTACACACACACTAACCCATACACACACACAATACTCAAGACACTCACACGTACTCACACTCACTCATATCCACACACACTCACTCAGACACACTCACACACACTCACTCACACACACAATACACATTCAGGCATTTACACACACTCATTCTCACTCACACTCTCACACACACACACACACACACACAAAGATAATACAAACTGGGTATTGTGGACATAACTCAGCTGGGCGCTGAGACCCCCAAGCCCTGGATACTTAACTGGCCTCGCTGGCGCCCTCTGTGCCCACCTGTCTGGGACACCTCAGGTTTGGCGGCAGTGGTGTGCCCCTCCTCCAGTCCTCACGGAGGAGTGCCCTATGTCCAACCAGTGATGTCCTTCCTGCCAACCAACCTGCGGGCTCTTTCTGTTCTCAGGGCAGCTCCCCCCTGGCCTGGGGGTGGTCTGTGTTGCTGGGAAGAGGCTCTGCTGGACCCTGTGTTTCGCCCTCCCCCCCCCATTCCCCTCTGGGCCTCTCTGGAAGCTGCCTCTTCCCCTCCGCCCACCCGCCCTCAGCCCCAGCCCCTGCCCTCCACCCTCTCTCAAATCACCTCCCAGTCACCCCGGCTTCTTTGTTAAGGCTGCACCACCTCCTGTGGCATCAGCTCTCCTGTTTCTACCCAGAGAGGCCTCCATCTTGCTCTTCCCATACTTGTTCCCTTACTCTACTGACAGGGTCTCAAGTCCCTGGCGGCCACAGGACTCCACGCTGCATTCTTCTCAAGGACCATGCACGGCCACTCCCCGGTGCAGCCGGACTTCTTACATCGGCCAAACCATGGCCACACGCACCGTTTCTCTCTCTAACTGCCTGTGCTCCTTTCCTGTAGGCCGTCACTCCTGGGGAGGCGCACCTGCCCCCCATCCTGAGGGCAGCAGCCCACCCCGCAGCCCTGGACGCTGCCCGCTCTTCCCTTGGGTTTCTGGGAAGCCATTCTCTCTGCTCGTCCTTCCCGGACCTCTTTGAGGTCTTTTCTTTTCCTGTTGAATGTGTTGAGTTCTAATACATTTCAGACATACAGAAAATGAGGGCACCCCTTCCCCACACCCACCCCACCATGGGTGAGCCACCGAGATGGGACACAAGTTAACATCCTCCAGTTCTTTCCCACCCCTCTCCCGAGGCGGCCGTGCGTGGAGGTGACGGCTGGTTTCCCCACGTGTGTTAGCATTTTCCTGCACGTTATAGGCTCACAGACATGAGTCTGTACTATTTTGTGTGTTTCCAAAAAAAAAAAAAAAAATTCAGAACAGTGCAGCTTTTCTCACACTTCTTTTTAAAACGTCTTAACGGTTTTGAGTCTTATGGAGGCCTAGAGCCTGACTTCGTTGGTTTTAGCCCATGCACTCTACTGTATGAATAAAGCAGACTGGACGCAGTTCAGCTAATTCTCCCCTGAGAGAATTATCATTAGCAGCGCTGCTGCACTAAACCAGCCTTCTCTGCGCCTTCTGGCCACGCCGCTCCCGGGTGCAGCACCCCCAGCGCCCCCCAAGCCAGAAATGCATGGCCATGCTCATCCCCCATGTCACTGCCACCACCCTGCTTTATTTATTTTTGCCAATCTGATGTGTCAAGACGGTGCTTCATTGTTTTAATTTTCGGGCCACAGTTACTAATGAAGCATTTAAAAAAATAAAAAGCAACACAAAAATCATGTTTTAGGCATTTGGGATCCTGTCTCTTTGCGTGCCTTGTGCCATCTTTCTATTGGCTTGTTTTAAAATGTATGTTTATGACGTCTTCTGTTGTAAAATTTAAATTTTAACGCGATACTCTCTTAAAAGTTTGCAGAACATTTATTCAATCTGCCACTGTACTGTTTAATGATGCCACCTCTGTGGGTTTATTTCTGGGTTGTCTTTCTGGGTGTACAACTGGGGTACAGGCCAGAGGGGCAGGGGAGGGGAGAGGATTCACCAGAGACAGAGTGGGGAGCAGAACAGGTAGATCGACAAAGTGCGCCGCAGGTGAGACAGGAGAGGTCTGCGGCGCCATGTGCGTCGGCTCCCTGGCTGGGATTCGAACTGGTGAAGCGGGTCAGCTCCCTGGCTGGGATTTGAACTCATGCAGCTGTGGCTGACACAGCTTGATGGCACTGAGACTTTAACCCCTGCACCACCTGGGACGCCTTGAATTCTCTTCTTTTATTCCTGAATCAGTCTGCTTAAGCTCCCATAACAAAATGCCACAGACCTGGTAGCTTAAACAACAGACTTTTATTTTCTCGAGGTTTTGGAAGCTGTTGAGTCCATGATCAAGGGACCAGTTGCAGGTTCTGGTGAGAGCGCTCTTCGGGTCTGTAGCCACTGCCCTCCCCCAGGTCCTCTCCTGACCTGTCTATAGCAGGCCAGGCAGGCGGAGCTCCCCCTTTCTGTTTTTAAAGCAGAGTAAGCCTAGCTAGTTTTGGCAAAGCTTGTTTCCCCCAATACTAGGATCTTTCATTGGTTGTATTTTGTCTAAGACTTTTAGTATTAAGAAGGTGATATTTGGATTGGATTCCCCGTTTGCCTGATGAACACATTGTCATTACAGGTAATATGAGCCATGGACTAGGATATATTATAAGTACCATGAACATTTCCTGACAACAAAACATATGGGTTATGCACACAGGCAGAAACAAAAATTTCCTTTGGGAAGGTCACATTCGTAAGAGTCAGGTTTTCCTCTTTAGGGTGATGTAAGCTGCCCTCACATGTAGGGATCATTGGGCCAGACCCAGCTTTTAGTGGAGTTTTACAGTGGCCCATGACTTAACCACAGGTAGGGAGTAGGGGAGGTAGGAAAGAGGAGAGGAGAGGAGAGGGGGAGGGAGGGAGAGGGGAGGGGGGGG
>NW_004567129.1:18080252-18081287 GCF_000260355.1 Condylura cristata
GAGAGAGAGGGAAAGAGAGAGTGAGAGCGAGAGTGAGCACGCAAGAGAGCGCTCTGCTATCTTTTCTTATGGGGACCTGGATCCTGTCTGGATGGGGGCCCCTCCCTCATGACGTCACTTAACCTTCCTTTTGCACCGTCCTGACTTCTCTAGTAAACCCCTGCAAGTACAGCCACACCAGGAGTTAGGATGTCAGCAGGTGCTTATGGCATGGCACCCACATTAAGCCCCCACAATCCCATCAGTGTTGTGACCACCCTGCGCTACTACACAGCCTCGAGTCATTCCAGCAGCTCTGGGGAGCAGCGCTGCCTTCATCCCCTTCACTGCCGTGAGACTCAGGGTCACCTTGTAAAGTTCCATGAGGAGACTGTTGTGTTGAAACTTCATTCACAGATTCCCATTAAACTGCCGTTGTCGTGACAGGAAGCCTTCACATCTGTGAATGAGGTACATTTCTCCAGTTATGTAGGTTTTTCTTTTATGTCCACTAGTGAAATGTTATTATCCCTATGCACGATCTTGCACATGGAGTCTGTTCTGAGTCTTTTTTTTTTTTTTTTGGAAAAGCCACATTTTCTCACTGTTAGTTGCTGGTATTCAAGAACATAATTGATTTTGTCTTTTTTTTTTGTCTTTAGTAAACTCGTGGGTCTCATTCTGTTGCAGTATTTGACTGGAGGTTCTGGATTTTTCCTGTAGAGAATCACGTTATCTGTAACCGTTTCTATCCCTTTCCTGATCCAGCTAAGAGTTTAGTTTTTCTTGTCACACTCTACTTAGATTTTCTGCAGTGGTGGTAAGTAGAAGTAGGAATAGTAACCCATCTCTAAGGAAATGTTTTAAAGTTTTATCATAAAATGCAACATATATGGTAGCTTTAGGTTGATACCTATTACTAAAGTAAGGAGTTTCCTTTCCCCCCAATTTGCTAACCAACTTATTTTTGTGTGTGTGTAGAAAAACTGGGGTTTAGGCCAAAGTGTGGGGGCAGGGTGTGTGTGTGTGTGAGAGAGGATTCACCAGAGACAGAGT
>NW_004567129.1:18081982-18083053 GCF_000260355.1 Condylura cristata
TCCGGTGCTTTAACCCGCTGCGCCACCAGGGAGAGCTCTAGTCTTATGTTTTACTCTATTTATGGAATATTACTAAATGCCTTCCAAATTAAGTTCTTACTATCCACCACCCAAGCGGTATTACATGTTACATGCTGCTACTGCTTTAGTTTCACCTTTAATGCTCTTTCCCGAAGCAAGCACTCTGTCTCTCAAACATGTTTGTAATATATTTTGAATCTCCCCATCTTAAATGTTTAATCTACTAGTTTTTTACTATTCCTCTTCCCCCCGCCCCAACCTAGTATACATTCTTTTGGATTTAATTTTTTTCTTTCTACACTGTATCTTTTGGTCATTCTTAAGTGAAAGTCAGTCAAAATTTTTTGGTCTAAAAGTATTTTACTTTTTCCACTTCAGCCCTTTATAGAAATCATTCCACTATTTTCAGGTCACTATCATTGCTGTTGAAAAATCTGAGGTTAGTTTAGTAGTTTGGAGGAGATGGGTTAACTCATAGCACATTTGAAGGAGAGGATCTTGGGTGACAGATTTTCTTTCAGAACTTGACATCACACCTGCCTCAGGCCTCCATGGCTTCTGATGAGATGTTAGCTATTAATCTTATTGAGGATTCATTTTATGGGGTGAATTATCTTTTGCTACCTTGAGGACTCTCTTTGGAAAGTTTGATAATAATGTGTCTTGGTGAGAAGTGCTTTGAATTTATTTATCCCACATGGGAGCTTCTTGGATATGTAGAACCATGCCTTTAACCAAACTTGGAAAGTTTTGGGCCATAATTTGCCTCTGTCTTTTCTTCTTGTACCATGCACATGTTAGTATGCTCCATTGTGTCCAAAAGTCTCCTTTTTGCTCTTTTCATTAGTAAAAATTAATATTACTTTCAGTTCCAAAATTTCAATGTGGTTCCTTTTTATAATTTCTCTGTACTAACATTCTCTATTCATGAATTATTTGTTCCCCCAGTTTCCTTTAGCTCTTTGCATATTTTTAACACAATTGACTTAAAATCTTTGTCTAGTAAGTCTAATACATAGGGATCCTTGGGCAGTTTCTTTTTTTTTTTTT
>NW_004567129.1:18083836-18091279 GCF_000260355.1 Condylura cristata
TCCATCCACGTTGCTGCAAAAGACATGTGTTTCTCTTTTTTGGTTGCTGAGTAATATTCCATTGTATATGTGTACCACATCTTTCTAATCCAGTCATCTACTTTTGGGCATTTGGGCTGCTTCCATGTTTTTCCAATTGTAAATATACTTTTTCTAATCTTTTTTCTTTCTCTTGTGTAGCCACTAAAGCATCTTGTTTCATTTGCTTGGCTTAAGCATGGATTCGATGGAGACTTCCTTGAGTGTCTGGAAATAGACCAAAATACTCCATCGGCCTTTGCAGATTTGCTCTGTGTTGGGGCACTCCAAAACGTGTCTGTGCTTCTTGTTCAGTGCCTAGGGTCAGCCAGCGGTGAAAGCTCATGGTTTGTCCTTTTCAGAGCATGTGTGCAGTCTTGGGTCTGTGCACAGGCTGGTATTGTGCCACCTTTTCTGAGCTTTTATTGACTCAAGTCTCCTTCTCTGGCTTCTTAACTTCTGATCCATCAGTCTTGTGCCTGCCTCATTACTTTCCCTTGCCCCAGGAGACTGTAGCTAGTACTTTTACCTGTATTATGTGTTTGACCAATGCTACCTGGGAGGCTGCTTCAGCTCTGCGCAAGTACTAAGGCAGGTGAAGCAAAAGCAAGTCCCTGGGCCAATCCTTCAGGGAGCTGCCAGACTGTTCAAAAAATCATGATTCTTTGGGAACAAAGTTGGTATTGTTGCCTCTGCTGCTGGCAAACTGGCCAGGAGCAGAGTCTATTGTCTTTGTGGCCATGGCAAGCTGGGAAGTGAGTGATGGTGGGTGGGTAAGTTAAAATGACACACACCCTCTTGTCAAAATTCAGTGGCTTCTTTCTGGTGGTTAGAATTTTTTTTTTATTGGGTTCCAGAATTCTGAAAAGGTTGATTTCTGACAATTTTGGGCAGCTTTTTAGAGGAAGGACAGAGTTCTGGAGTTTCTTACTCCGCTAATTTTTGTAATGTCCCTCTCACTAAATCAATTCACAGTCATGATCACCTTCAGTATTTCTTCCCTTCCATATTCTTATGTTCTTCTGGCTTATGATGGAATTTCTCATTCCATATTCTATGTCTCAATTTCTCTCCCATTTCGTTTTCTCTCTCGTGCTAAATATTTTGGGTATTTCAAACCCATTCATTGACCATTTTATTTCAGTAACTACATGTTCAGTTCTAGACATTATATGATGTACTTTTAAAAAAGATCGGTCCTCATGTGATCATCTTAGGGCTTTATGTCTTTGATAATTTTATGTATTTACATAGTTCTTTTTAATGACTTACCATTGTTTTATATCATTTTTTTTGACAATGTAGAGTTTCTCCCCTCAAATGTGGTCACCATAGTTTCCCCCCCCCCACACAAGCACCCATAGTCCTCCACCACAGTCCACTGTGTTCTCCCCCTGGTCTCACCACCCCCTCCCCCCAACACTCCCTCTTCCCTTCTGGAAGCCTCAGATCTATGATTGGTTTTCAAGGGTCAGTTTCAAAGTTTATCTTTATCTGAGTCCTTGGTTTCTGTAGATTCCACATGTAAGTGAAATCATCAGGTGTTTATTTTTCTCTTTCTGGCTCATTTCTAGTAATTTACAATATATTCTTGTTTTCAGAGAGCTCTTCTATTCTTTCATATTCTAGGGTTCTAATTCCCCTTTATGTTTGCTGAGCCTTGGTTTTTAGTCACAGGTGTCTTTATAGTTTTGAACTTGAGTCTATTTGGTGAAGTCCCACCGACCCCTACCCACTCCAACCCCATAACCCACTCCCAAACCCATGGAAATCTCCTTATGCTTTGTGATTTCTGCACTGGTGTTGGTCAGGAGTTCCAAGGACTTCACCAGTGTATCATTAAGTCAGGGACCATTTTCACGCTAATTCCAAGACATGGTTTCTAGACAGCATAAGTTTCCTTGGAGTGATTATAGTAAGATGCACAGCAAATCTGTACAAAGTGAAGGCTTCATGTTTCTCCTTTGCAAGGGCTTGCTTTTTCTTTTCAGAGCTCAGCAGAGAGGAACACATTCTCTTGTTTTCCTTTTTAATTTTATTTTTACATCATTCTTCATTTTGTGTTTTTCCTGCCTTGATTGTAATCCCTGTGGACTTCCCACCACCAATTCACCTGTGCGCCATCACCATAGTCCTGTGTACTTTTCCCACCCCATTTTGATCCCATTCCCCACTCCACCCCCGTAAAATGTCTTTGGTATATAGTTGTTTAGTTTGTTTTATTCATTACAATTGCTTTTTTTCCTTCTTCCCCTGGTCCCTTACACTCCTGCTATTAGTGAAACCATCCAGTATTTTTCTTTTTCTTTCTGGCTTATTTCACTAAGCACAATCCCTTCTAGCTCCATCCATTCTGCTGCAAAAGGCATGAGCTTATCTTTTTGATAGCCGAGTAATATTCCACTGTGTATGTATATCTCTTGTTCTTCCTTGTAAGGGAATCATGTCTTCTCGACTGTTCCCTGGAACAGTCTCTGCAGGGTGCCGTCTCAAAGAGTGTTCTCAGATCTAACGCTCCACTCTGCTGAGACCAAGGTGTCACCTCCTAACTTGAGAGCATTGAACAGACCTGTGCTCCAGCTTCCTGGAATAGCACACCTTAAGGACCATCCCCACCTACACTTAGGCCACTTAGTTCATCACTGCTCCTGGCTTCTGAACCTGGCACATGTGTGCTGCCCTTTTGCCAGCTAGGTTATTGAATCAAAACAGTATTGGTTGCGCTTTCCCTGTGGGCTAAATTTAGGAAAGTCCAGCAGAAGCATGGGCAGAGCTCACTGGTTTCTCATCTTGCTGGAAGTGTGGCATCCCCTTGCCTGAGAACTTATCTTCTGCCTGTCTCTGTCCCAAAAGTCTTATTTGGTTTTGTTCTCCTTTCTTCCTATTCAGGGGTCCTCAAATACCCTACCCCCGACCTCCCGAGACCTACGGTCCCTGAACCCTAGGAAATCTTAACAGGGAGGCGGCAGAGAGTGTAGCTAGGGACTCAGACTTGACTGATGGCTGATTTGAATCCTTTCTCTGTCACTCACTGAGTTACAGGTGACAAGTTACTTGGCCATTCTGGGCCCATTTCATGTGTAAAGTGAGATGACTGAGGGCGAGCTGCAAAGGCACAATGCACTATGCGTTCGGGGTTTGGTGGGAGCTAGGTGGGTGTGCTCTGGACTGCAGAGGTGACGGGGCAGGGTTTCAAGTCCCTGACCCTCAGTCAGTGGCATGTCAGGCCCTCTATATTTAATTCTCAGAAATTACCACCGTCCTCACGTTAAAGAGGAAGACAGAGGGCGGGAGTATTTGAGTACCTTGCTCAGCACCATCCCATTCCGATGGACCACGGCTTCAAGCCTGATCGTCTTCTGGGCTTAACATCATGCAACAGCGCTGGACAGCTCAGGCTGCTCATGATGCGATTTACAAAAATTCTCATTTTTATGTTACTGCTTTCTAGGAAGACTGACGGTTTTCTTTGAATTCTGTGATAAGCTACCTCCAGGGGTGATCTCCCCAGTCAGGTGTGAGCTGGCAAGGGGGCTGGGAGGAACAGCTGGTTGCTGGCTACACCTCCCCGCCCCACCCTAAGGAGTGCAGGAACCTTCTTTGGCCACCTGGTAGTGAGACCCTGCACCCCCAAAACGGACTTCTGAGGAGCTTCATCTACCTGACTCTGCTGCCCCTGAAAGCGCTGAGCCCTCGTCTTAGGCACAACAAGGGAAGGTCTGACTGTCTCTCACTTCAGCTCCTTTTTGGGTGCTGTACACCCCTGCAAATGTGTGCCTCACCCGGGCACCCACACTGCTTACTTACAGAGATGGGCCACAGGATGAAAGGCAGGTATCTGTTGATGGCGAAGGTGTAGATGATGAAGAAGAAGCAGAAGATGGACAGCTCCATGGTAAGGATGAGCGTGATGATGGGGTGTATGGTGATCCCCGTGAACATTATCATCGCAGCTACCAGGCAGCCCTGCTGGGACACAGTGTCTGAGCCACAGAAGTGTCCTCCCACTCTGAGCCCCTGAACCTCCCCCCCCCTCCCGAGGGACATCAGTCCAACTCACTGCACTTAGGATCTTGACCTCTGCGTGTCCCATCACCCAGAATTCCTTATTGCTGTCTTTGAATTCCCACTTGTAGCGGCGACACCCTTTCCGTGTGCCCACTTGGTCTTTCGGCTGAAAAGATTTTGCCTTTTCCTTCTCTGGCTCCTTCTTCTCATCCTTCTTCTCGTCTTTCTTCTCATCCTTCTTCTCGCCCTTCTTCTCGTCTTTTTTCTCGTCTTTCTTCTCGTCTTTTTTCTCGTCTTTCTTCTCGCCCTTCTTCTCGTCCTTCTTCTCCTCCTTCTTCTCCTCCTTCTTCTCGCCCTTCTTCTCGTCCTTCGCGTCTTTTCCTTTGTCAGCCATCTTTACATGGGGGTTCTTATTTTCTCAACGGCCTGCCCAACACAGCCTGCTGACCCTGGACAGACCTGGCCTCTGAGGGAGCCTTGTGTCCACCGACCGTCTCAGGGGCTGTGCTCTGTCAACCGCCAAGGACCAGCGGATGCCAACGCCCGCACTTCCCTGGCGCGCGCCCAGGATCCCCGCGCGGCCTGGGGTCTCCGCGTTTGCGGGCCCCGGGTCTCACCGCGAGGACCCAGCAGGCCCATGTGTGTAGCAGCGCCCCCTATGGGCAGAACCCGGTCCGGGCCTTAGGAAAGCCTAGCACAGTGGCCAGAGGCTGCAGCCTCTTGCGCCTGTCTGGGGTTCCAGTTGGCTGGAACCCCTGAGGGATCGAGGGCCTCACCTCCAGGGCCCCCCTGTGACCTTCCCCAGCAACGCCCCGTAACCCGACGTTCACACGCGGCAACGCAAGCAGAAGTGCTCTCCATTTAGCAGTCCTGATTTTATCAGCAATGTGGGCCGAAATGGGTGACAACAGGTGTCGGGCGTGCAGGGGCGACAGGCACAGGCGCTTACACCTGCCCGGGAGGTCCCCGTGGGCCTCGCGAGGGTGCTTGCGAGGGTGTCCGCGAGGGTGGCACCGAGGTTACCGGAGTGGCCTCTTGGCTGGTTGCTCTGGATGCTGCGGGGGTGCTCGCCCGGGACGGGGCTGCCGAGCTGGCCCGGGACGGGGGCGCGGTGCTGACCTTGGATACCACCGACCCTATGGGGGTGGTTGCCCTGGACACCACCGGGGTGGCCTCGGCTAGCTTGGCCTCAAGTAGCCCCACTTTCCCAGTTTCTGCAGAAGGCATTTCCTGGCTTTTGAGTCCCAGGACTTTTTTCACTTTCAGCCTCAAATTCTTGGTGACCAGAATGGAGTCGATGAGACACAGGAAGGCTGCTGTGAGACACAGGATCTGTCAGATGAAAGACCAGGTGCAGGAGGGAAAGCGGGGTTATTTGGCAGCTCAGCAACTCATCATCCCTGTGCCCAACCTGGGTGGGGGCTGTGGCCACGCTTTGCGAGCTCTGACTGGCTACTTCCTTCCCACGTGTGTCCAGCTGACTGCTGCAGCCCCTTCTGCCTTTTCCAGAGTAAGGGAGTTTGGAAGTGGTAGGGTTTGCGGCCAGGAATGACCTTGCCCCATGCCTGAGGCAGGTCCTGGCAGCCCGAGGCAGGGGTGGAGGGCAGTGGAAAGACTCCAGGGCCATGTCTGAAAGGGCAGGCAGGAGTTCCCCAGAGGAACACCAGGTACTGAGCCTGCTCTCCAGGAATGGGGCTGAGGCCTCTGCAGCCAGCGTAAGAGGGAGCACATTGAGGCAGGGCGTGTGCAGGACCTGGGCTTTATCAAGAGGAGAGGCCACGTGGCAGATGAGGAGAGTCCACACAGGACCCACCTAGTGAATGGAAAATGGCTCAAGAGCGGCAGGGACACTGGGAAGGGTCTGCGGTCCTGCTGCTCTGGTAAAGACTGGTAAAGGCCACTGTGTGCTGGGCAAACCCCAGCAGCTTGGAGAAGGCTTGGTGGCTGAATTAGTAGCTGGCAACCAGTGGCCTCCAGGCGTCAAGCTTATAGGTGCGCTCTGTTCTTCCTGCCTTGGGTGTTTCTCTTTATGGTTAATTTTTATCTTTTTTTTTGAGTGGAAGAACTGGGGTGTACGCCAGAGGTTGGGTGTGGAGGGTGAGAGGATTCACCAGAAAGACAGTGGGGAGCAGAACAGGCAGATTGACTGACATCCACTGCTGGGGGGAGCAGCAGGATAGACAGGAGAGGTCTGCTGCACCGTGTGGGTCAGCTCCCTGGCTGGGGATCAAACTCAGGCCGCAGCAGAAATAGCGCTGAGACTTAACCCCTAGGGTACCTACTAGATAGGCCTCTTAATCTGTCTACTTTAATGAGATTTTTCTAGATTGGTCTTGTGCCAGCTAATGTGTGAGCTCCTCTGACAGAGGGGATTCCACCCCCAACACTGAGCTAGGGCTGCCACACCCCACGGGAGGTGGGGACAAATATGTACTGGCTATGGAATGAACTCAAACTGAACTCTTTTTTTTGGATTGATTTCTCTTTCTCGTATTTAAATGCTTAAAACAAAGTCTCACTCCTTCCCCCCACCCCAACCTCCCAAGCCTTTCCTCTGCCATTTCGTTTGTTCCAGTCTTGTGATCAGAGCACCTCAGTCCCTGTATCTGTTAAAACGAGAGTCCTAAGGGTGAAGCCAGAAGGTGCCTGGTGTCTTCCCTTCCGAACAGACCAGGCCACTCACTCGGACAACACTTGCCTTTCCTTTGTCTACTCTCATTCTTTTCATGTGCGTTTAAATAGAATTCTCTAGTCTAGAAAAATATATTGACAGGTGAAAACATCTTGTTGCAACATTTGAAAAATGTTGTAAGCTTCTCAAAAGGGGTTCAGCAGTCTTGCTTTTGTATTCTGCTAGAGAGTATCAGAATCAAAGTTTTCATGAGCGGAGAGTTTGCTCATGGTGACATCTGCTGATGAAGTCTGTGCAAGAGAGAAGGGGATGTGCTGGCAAAGTTGGTCTATAAATGGAATGATGAGGGTGTGCCGGTTTCTCTTTTCAAAGTCCTGAAAAGCTTTAAGGGGAGCCAAAGGCCTCTGCTTACCCCTCCCGTAGAGTACAGGTGTCTTCTGTTCAGCTCTTGCATGGCCACGGCGCCGACAAGAATAAGGAACACAGCTGTGATGAAGCTGTTGATTAGATCCTGTAACCCAGAATTGAAATCGTCACCTGTACATGAAATGGACTTTCGTAAAATAATGGCCCACATGGCACAGCAGACCTCTCCTGTCTCCCTACAGCTCCCCTCAGCAGTGCGCTTCAGTAGATCTGCCTGTTCTGCTCCCCACTCTGTCTCTGGTGAGTCCTCTCACCCCCCCCCCCCCCCCACACCTCTGGCTTATACCAGTTCTTATATGCATAAAAAAAACAAATCTTTAAGAAAACATTTAAATTAGTAATGAATGGGTGTCTTTTAA
>NW_004567129.1:18091616-18106390 GCF_000260355.1 Condylura cristata
ACTGCTGAGGGGAGCAGCGGGCGGGTCAGGAGAGGTCTGCCGCGCCATGTGGGTCACCTTTGGGGCGGGGATCGAACTCATGCTGAAGTGGCTTTAGCTTCTCAGTGCTGTATTTTAACCTGCTGCGCCACCAGGGAGGGCCCATCAGTCTTTTCTTAAAGGGAACAGGAAACTGAACATGAAAAAACATAGACCCCAAACTGGCCCCCCGCAAAGAGGATTCTTTGAAGTTTGTATTTATTTATTTTTATTCTATTTTTAAAACAGATTTATGCATACAAGAACTGGGGTGTAGGCCAGAGGTGTAGAGGGGTGAGAGGATTCACCAGAGACAGAGTGGGGAGCAGAACAGGCCGACTGATGAAATACACTGCCAAGGGGACCAGTAGGTGAGACAGGAGCGGTCTGCTGCGCCACGTGGGTCAGCTCTCCGGCCAGGGATCAAACTCAGGCCACAATGTCTACAGATTGCCTCAAAGCGTTGCAACCTAACTCCTTATGCCACCAGGAAGAGCCCTGAAGTCTTGTATTTAAATTTTGCCTTTTATTCCATTATATATTTGTCTTTAAAATAAAATTTTAGGTTTATACTATAACTTATTTAATTCTATGCCCAAACAGGTAGAGGTTGGGTCCACACATCCCAAGGTGAGAGGACATGGAGGAGCAGACAGACATTCTGGAATGAGTGTCTGTGCTCTTGACTTCTGTTCTTTCCCAAGACGTGGCCAGAACTGAGTCAGCCCTGGCAGCGAGGGGCTACTTATGTCCTTCATTCCGGCTTCTGTACTGAATCCTCTAACTGCTAGCCCAGTCTGCATCGTTGTCTGTGAAATAGAGTGAGGAAGAGTGGTGGGAGCAGCCTCAGGGTGGGGGGAGAAGCAAAAGCCCAGGGCGATGTAACCTTGGATGTCTAAATGGGACGTCTTAAGTCTTCAGATCCGGTGGCTTGGCGTGGAGGGGTGGGGGCTGGCCCTGCCAGCCGGGTCTCGAGCGTCACCGTGCCAGGCCCCGTCCCCCAGGCAGCCTAGAATTACCATAGTCGTGGCTCCCCTTTTAAGAGGATGCAACTAAGGCTCAGGTGGTTTATTCAATTTTCTACACAGGAACATCTGTGCAGGGTGGAGTCAGAACTCAAGTGACTTATTTTGGTTCCTCTCACGGGACCCCAAAGGAGGAAGAAGCAACCTGTCTCCCTGGGCTGGGGTGCTGTGTCCATCCTTGGCATTTCCTGTGGAGTAGGAAGGTCAAAATGGCATGGAGTATAAATAAGGTGAGAATGTTGCTTTTTTGGGTCGAGGAGCTCTCTGGGCCTGCCAGCTCCTAGCTCTCTGGCCCCAGGCGTGTTTTATGGCTCCTCTCTGCCAACGTGCTCATTTAAAATATGGGAATGAGTGGGGTTCACTGGCTTGACCTGGGAGTTAAATGGCCTGATGAAGCTGAAAGCATCTGATCACGGGAGCACTGGGAGTGGACAGTGGGAGTGCATAAAAAAGTGGGTGCCTCTGACATGTCTCCTCAAAATGTGCACAGGCTTCCTGCTGACTCCTGGTGAGACCAGTGAGCAGTGAGCTGCAGGGCGGAAGGTGGCTTGCTGTTAGTCGGCTCTGTTGGGGGCGTCTGCTCTCTGGGCACCTGGAGGCTGACACTTGCAGGGAACATGCAGCAGAACTGGGGCGGGGGACGGACACTGGGGCCAGGTTCCCAGGCGAGTAGGGTGGGGCAGGTAGCCGTGTGCTGCTGTGCAGCCAGCCTGACACCTGAGGACTGTGTAAGCCACTATATTCCGAGGTCTGACTCCCTGGCCGTTTGCTGACCCCGTCTCACAGGCCCCCGGGCGCCCACTGTCCAGTCTTCCCCACAGACATACCCCTTGGGGAGCTACTGTTCACCTCATTCCTAACGTGTCGCTGCAGCTCACATTTCTTGAGCACTTGCTGCGTGTCATGTACTGTGCTGACCGTCACCTCAGCTGAGTCTCATTATTGTACAACAAACCTTCATTATGCCCAGTTTACAGATGAGGAAGCCCGGTGCTGCTCAGGCAGTGAGCCGCTCTGCCTGTGACTGTCTTGACTCCGTGCCCACGGCCTTCTCTCTGACTAGCCTTTGCCCTAGTGCTTTGGATGTAGACCTTCTTGGGGCTCCATGGTGGTGCAGGGGTTAAGTCTCAGCACTATGAAGCTATCTGTAGCCACTGCAGCATGAGTGTGATCCCTGGCCAGGGAGCTGACCCACATGGCGCGGCAGACCTCTCCTGTCTCCCCGCTGCTCCCCTCAGCAGTGCATTTCAGTCCATCTGCCTGTTCTGCTCCCTAATCTGCCTCTGGTGAATCCTCTCATACTCCGCACCTCTGGCCTACATCCCAGCTCTTGTATGCTTCAACAAATTTGTAAAGAAAAAGAAAAAGCTGCTACAAGGAAGCAGAATGTGGAAGAGGCCTGAGTGAAGAGAATAGTCCACAGGGCAAAATAAAATGACAAAGTCACCCAATTCCCCTGATGGGCTGTTTTTCTCTTTGGCCACTTGTAGTAAGTGTTTATTCTGGGCCAGTCATTGTGCTGTTTGCCTTCAACACACTGAAGTGTTACAAGAATTCAGTCACTTATCAGGCTTTGTCTTTGCTGAATTTCCCCCAAGGGGAAACTGAAGTTCAAGTTCACACAGGAGCGAGGGGCCAGGCCAGGGACTGGGCCCCCAGAACTGGTCTTCACCAGTCTGTGAGGATGCAAAGCATTAGGTTCCATAGTAAGCAAGGTATGTCTAAACCCCGAGGGGTTAACTTTGGGGAGTTTTCAGTTGGTAAAGAATCTGAAAATTCTGGGGAAAGTGGATCAAAAATGGGGGTGCAGTGCTGTTTCCTGAACAGCCACCATATGGCACCCTACGGGAGGATGGGCCCTTAACATTAACACATGTAAAGGCAGACTCCTGCTGTCTTTTGCAGTGTGTGTGACAATTTTTTAAAACTCTGCCATGTCAACTCTTGGGTTGTGCTTTTTTCTTTTTGAAGGGTGAGGGGTTGCTTATACTCTTTTAAGAAGGATACAGTTTGGAAAGTAGAAGCATCTGCTGTTTTAGGTGAGAAGTGTGTTTACCTACAAAACGTGCTGATTAAAATTTTCCTTCTCTGGAAAGTACCATTTGTGTGGGACTGTGACACAGTGACAGGTGTGTGTGACTGTCCTTGGACAGGAGGGCCAAGGAATCTTTCTGGTGGGAGGGGAGTTACCGCCCAGCGCAAAGCCTGTGAAAATCAGCTCTGGCCTTGTCCAGATAGAGGGTTTTGTTGTTTTCACTCCAGGAAAGCCCTTACCCTGGGGCCTGAGGGCACAGCTTTTATTCGAATTATGAAAAAGAATACTTACAAGTAAGGACCAGTCTAAACAAATCAGCAAGTGGTGAAGGGTTAGCATATATATTAGAATAAAAAAAAGAACGATGCAGATTTCCAGCACGGTGATTGCTATATATGATTCATGGGCTTCAGCAGCAATGAAACAAATCAATGCTCCTATGAGAAGACCCTGCGGTAAAAGAAACAGGGTTTGTTATAATGGACACAGACTAATTTTTAAATCCATAAATTGTAAATGGATTACATTGCAATTTCTGTATTGTTTTGAACATTTTTATTATTTCAAATATCTTATATTTTTAAGAAATGAAATAATGAAAAGAATAAAAAACTGAGCACAAATCTGTTTTTCTTCTCTCCCAACCTAATCCTAGGGTTAGGTTCTAGCCTCGCTCCTTAAAAATCACCATCGTTAGCAGGGTATATTTCATGCCAGAAAGAAGTATGTGTATAGGGTCCTTCCTGGTGGTGCAAGGGATTAAAGCACAGCACTATGAAGCTATCTGCAGCCACTGCAGCATGAGTTTGATCCCCGGCCAGGGAGCTGACCCACATGGCACAGCAGATCTCTCCTGTCTCACCCGCTGCTCCCCTCAGCAGTGTATTTCAGTAAACCTGCTTGTTCTGCTCCCCACTCTGTCTCTGGTGAATCCTCTCACCCCCCTACACCTCTGGCTGTACCCCAGTTCTTGTTTGCCTGTACCCCAGTTCTTGTATGCATAAATAAATAAATCTTTTAAAAAGAAGAAGTATGTGTATGCCCATAAAGTGGAGGAGATATTGATTCTGATAGTGAGGCAAAAGCCCCAACAGCCTTTCCAAACAGCTGCTGATGCCCCCAATGTCACTTTGTTGGGAAATAAGCACTTTCATATCGTGTCCTTGCCTGGCCTAGTACCCCTGTCACTGTTCATCCTTAGCTATCCCAGGTTTGTCTTGGTCAGGTTCCCCCAAGCTAAGCCTGCTGGTATTTTTTTTTTTTAAGATTTATTTATTTGTGCGTACAGATCTGGGCTACAGGCCAGAGGCTCAGGGGCAGCGAGAGGCTTCACCAGAGACAGAGCGGGGAGCAGAACAGGCAGACTGACAAGTCCACTGCTGAGGGGAGCAGTGGGTGGGTCAGGAGAGATCTGCCGCGCCATGTGGTCACCTCTGGGGTGGGAATTGAACTCATGCTACAGTGGCTTTAGCTTCTTAGTGCTGTGCTTTAACTAGCTGCGCCAGCAGTGGGGGCCCCGGTTTTATTTTTTTCCCCATTTATCTATTTTACCGGTCAATTCTGTTCTTTTTATTTGCTCATTTACACATTTCTGTCGTTATCATCACGGCTTCCTAATTCTCTTAGGGAGAGAAAATTGCAGAAATTTAAAAGGAGGAAAAGTCAAATTTGGTAGTAAGGGTTACGTGTGTGAGCGTGGGGGAGGGGCAGGAACGCCAAGGCCCATCGCAGGTGAGCAGCGCAAGGGAAGTGGGGAGCTTCAGAGCGGCTCAGCCCCCCAATATGCATCCCCCAGGCGGAGGCCAGCCCTCATCCTCCCGTGTCCACCCTTGGCTCACCAGTCTCAGGATCTTCAGAAATCCGGTGGGAGTGAAGAAATAATGCTTGATGCTGTCCCTGAATTTGCCCGGGACTTTGGCCCGTTCCTCCGCACGCTTCTGCATGGCATTCTTGTCCTCTGTGCTTGGGGGCACAGGGATCGGCTTTTCTATGGGTCTGCCTGGGGGTGGGAGGACACCCCTCGGCGGGGGCCCGGGCGCCCTTGGCGGTGGCACAGGCGCCCTTGGCGGTGGCACAGGCGCCCTTGGCGGTGGCACAGGCGCCCTTGGCGGTGGCACAGGCGCCCTTGGCGGTGGCACAGGCGCCCTTGGCGGTGGCACAGGCGCCCTTGGCGGTGGCACAGGCGCCCTTGGCGGTGGCACAGGCGCCCTTGGCGGCGGCACAGGCGCCCTTGGCCCCACGGTGGACATCTTCAAGGGTGCGGTGGACACTGAAGGCTCAGGATGCCGCGGAGGCCAGCCACGCACTGAGCGTCGCGGACGCAGGTGTTCCGAGCGGACCTGCGCGGCTTGGGGTCTGCGGGCCTCGGGGTGTCGGGCTGGCCTGCGGCTCTGCACCTGCACCGTGGCGGTGGTAACCAGCGTCCACCCCCAACGGCCGCCCGCCTCCTGCAGCACGCGCACGGCTCTCTGCACCCGCCAGTGGGCAACCTCAGCCCTCCATGGAGCCCCCTCTTCTCTCGGGGTGCGGCCTGGGAACGCAGTGTCTCGGGCTGCCTCCAGCTGCCAGACCCCTGGCTCCAAAGACCATCTGCAGGCTGTTTCAGTGTATTCTTTTCTGCCAGGTCCCGAGCTGGGGAAAAGCCGGGGTGATGTGGGTACTCTCCGCCCACCCGTGGAAATTCCGGCGAGGGGGTACTCTGGGCAGAGATACCTAAATCTCTTCCTCGGACTCCCACACTGGGCAAATTAAATGAGAACTACTACAGGAAATGTGTAAGAATAAAGTACTCTGTTTAATACTTAGCCTCGACTAAAAAGGAATCTAAAACTACAACATTTAAACTCTGTTATGCGCAGAAGTTTTCTTATAAGGGCCACCGGGATTAAATAGAAGTTTCCGGTAAATAAGTGCTGCATCCACAAGACAGGACACTGATGTCAGGAATCCAAACACCTGGAAGCAAAGACACAGTGTCAGGGGGTGGCCATGGCGGGGGCTTGCATGGCCAGGGGCTGCCGCCCCCCACCCCCATGGATGGATGTCAGGGTCGTTTTAGTCTCATTCCCATGTTTCCCGGAAGCCCCCTAGAGAAAGGGAAGAGATCATGTCAGTGAGCAGCGGTTATGTTCCGGGGGATTTCTTGGCTTGCTCCTGGGTGTGCTGCCGGCAGCGGGATTCAGTTACTTCCCCACTGCAAACCCAATTGGAGAAAGGGTAAAGTTAGCACTAGCTCAAGGTTAACCCCAGGCAACGGTAAGGGCTCAAAGCTCTGGAGAATGAGAGTGATGCGCTGGCCCAAAGCTCACTCTCCAGGACTGGGCTGTGGACTCCTGGCTGCGGCCACGCAAGTGGCAAGAGGCTGTCTAGGCCTTCGGATGAGAAAATCGAGATAAAGGGAGTAAACTAGTTGAACATGGACTTCTAGTATCTGAGGGCTGTTTGAGAACTGGTGCCCTGGGCTGGAGAAAGGGGGGGTCCTTCTTCAGGGGCGTTGAGTCCCCGATATCCAAGGGCCAGGAGGCCTCACTGCCTGGCTCCAGACACCATGGCCTCTGCCCGTGAGACACTGAGTCCTCCTCCCCACCCTTTCCCTCGTCCTCTGCCTCACTCCCGAGAGCTACTGTTCTGCTGCCGTGTCCTGCAGTAACTGTCAACAGCTGTTTGCCCTTTTGTCTCCTTTTGAAGCTCTAAGCAGCTCAAGGGGAGGGTGCGGGTTCTAGTTCAATGTCCCCCCAAAGCACCGTGCCTCAACCATGTAGGCCACATCATCAAAGATGTTCCAACAGCCACCCTACAAAGCTTAAAAAAGTGCAATTTTAATAATAGATTTTATTTAGTTTGCTATATCCAAAATGTTACCACTTTAATATGTCACGACTATAATACAGTTATTAAACATTCTACTTTTTTTTTTGGACAGACTTAGAAATCCAGTGTGGGTTGCACACATGCACCTCGTCTCTATTCAGACCAACTCCACTTCCAGTGCTGGGTGGCCACACGTGGCCACACTTCCAGTGGCAGTGGCTGCGGTGGCCAGCTCAGCTCTGTCCTTGAAGCACCAGTGCCTTGGTGCCCCTGAAGAATGAATCAGTCCTCTGCCTGCTCCCTCTTTCTCAGAGACACAAGATTATATTCAAAGACGACAGGGGAAATTGCTGTTCTGGTGATATGTAGTTTCTAGAATAATTCCCATCCCTCATGAAGTTGCTCAGTGCCTAATAAGGGAGATAAAAACCCATGGGTTCTGACATATGTGGCTGGCCGACAGTGGTCAGCCCTTCGAGGTAGCCTCTACCATGAACAGACAGGGAAGGAGGAGGGGGTTTACTGAGCACATTTGCATCCGCACCCTAGATCAGAACCTAGAAAAGCCAACCTATTTTGAATCCCCTATAAGAAATCTCAGAAGAATATTAGCTGGAATGACACTGTTTTGACGCTAATTTTTGGCTTGCTTTCCAGGAGAAAGTGTGATGGAGCTAATTTGCTCCTCTCTGGGCAGTGTTCAGAACAACCCTGAGTTCAATGCTCTGGAAGCTTCTTACAACCATTCCCTTCTCATGAGGCATCTGTTATATTCCCTCTGAAGGAGAATCTGGGTGGTAAGTGAATAAGCATCGAACCAAGTTTTCTTGACATCTATGTTCTTTCTTGTCATCTGAGAAACTCACCCAAGTTTCTCAGAGCTGAATGTTGTTCCTGGTTCCAGCAGCCTTTCTCTGTCTAGTCTAACCTACATACCTCTGAGAAACGTGTAGGATCATCTTCACCTGACTCACTTCAGCTTTACTGTGAGATTGTACTTCTTCACCCTGATCAGGGTAAGTCTGCACACATGAAAACGGGCCTGTAGGCTCTAGCTGAGGCCCCTGGGAGGACTATGGTATAGTTTCCTGTTCTTATTGCTATGGTCCAAGTCTATCAGAATTCTGGTCAAACCAGCAGGGAGAAACTGGAAAGACCCCCACTTACCCCTCCAAGGACGGTGGGTGTCTTGGTTTCTGGTAGCAGTGCCAACACAGCTATGACTATCATGAATGTTACTGTGACTAGGGAGTTGACAACATCCTGAAACACAGAACACAAAGATGAGGTTTCCCTGAAGATCACCAAAAATAACAACAACACAAAAAACAGCCAGCCCGTAAAGACTGTGAAAGTTCTACGTCATGAAACACATGTATTTAGTGATCATCTTGTAGGTACCAAGCCATAGTAAAATGACACCTCATTGTATTTCGCTGACAGTGAAGCTTTTAGCCTGGGATGCACCTGTTATCTATGGAACAGGCTTCTTTTTTAAGTTAAATGTAGTTGGAGGGAACTTACCTGATTGGGGAAGTGGGTGATGTCTTATGTAGAAGATGCAAACTAGGCTAGCCTGGCACACTGGAAGTCAGCGCTCTCAATTTTAGTAACATGACATATGGAGCGGTCGGCACTGAACGTCAAGCAACCTTATCATATAGTTACTGAGTGACCCGGGGCTATCAGTTCTACTTTATTAACACCCCCTTTCTCTCCAGCTCTGCTATTAACCTTCATTCAGGCCTTTATCATTTTGTATCTGACTATGGTGGCAGACTCCCAAGTGGTCGGAGGCTCACCACTAGCTTTGTTCCCTCTCAAGCCATTTTTGGCAGCTGGTCATGTCACTCTCCTCCTTAAAGGATGCCACAGCTCCCATAGCTATTGGATTACAACCCAAAGCCTTGCACACACTGACCGTGTATGACCCTGCAGTCTCCACTCTGGCCCCCGTATTCACAACCCTGTAGCCCACCTTTTATTCCCCTGCAGTCTTAATAAACGCTCATAACCACCTGGGGTGGGGGATCATCCTTCTGTGTCCCAGGCCCTCCCATGCACTGTATTTCTGGTGGGTGAGACCTGCGCCCACATCAGTCTGCTGCTTCTGCTTTTCCTGCTCTGTCCTGGGCTCCAGGTGTGAGTCGTTGTGATTTGCCCCCTCTCCCCTTGCTGATGGCCTCCGCACCATCCAGGGCCAACAAAGTGCTCATATATCTTGTTTCCTGGCTACCCCGGAAGTGTTTCATTTGCAAATTTGTGTGTTGTTTTACCAAAGAACCCTTGACAGCATGTGCAATTAGTGGATAGGACCATTTGACTGAGTGACTTGCTCAGGTCAAGGGCGGAGAGAAATCTAGGTCTCCGACTGTGCCTTGGTGGCATGGTGCCATTTGTAAACAATCTCACTCTCAGTCGTTTGCTCTTCAAAGAGACGGTGACTACCCATAGGCCATGCTCCCTCTTGCTATGTTTCGTTGAACTTAGGCTTCCAAGTGTATTACATGTAAGATGTTCTAGAGGGTTATAGTTTGGAGAAAAAACATCTCTATAACGCGTGCATTTGATTAACCTTGCAATAACAACTATACCACTTTTTGAGTATAAGAGTAAGAAGATGTGAACCATATGAATCATCTCCTTAAAAGAAATTCTTGGAATAATATAACTTAGCTCTTTCTGCCTATTTTGGTCATTTCTGGAACCATCTGGACACTCCACTGGGCAATTATTTCTGATGCTGAGCATGGCATTTAAACTCTGAGGGTCTATTGAGGAAGACTTTGGTCTTTTTTTCCTAGACCTCCCTCCAATAAGGTTCAGGTCTACAGTGGAGGCCAAGTAGGAGTTTGGACAGGTCTGATGTAGATCTTACCTGTTTTCCAACTTTCCCCTTTGTGGACTGCCTCAGATTGATATTAGCCTGAAATGTTCATCACTGGCCCTCAAAAACAGTTCTAGAAGATACCACTTTAAGAGAGGCTTGTGGTCTGAGAAGTTTTAGCTTATGGCCCTGAAGGTATAGCTTCTATCTGTCAGCTGAGGTTATCAGGACTCTGGAATCCATGAGGATAATCAGGAATGCAGGAGAGGAAGACAAGTACAGTGACCAGTCCAGCCCGAGGGGGCAGGCTGGGGAGAGGCAGGGAGGTGGAGGGTGCCTTAGAAGGGAGAGTATGGCAGAGGACACCGGAGAAAGAGAGGTGAAGCCTCTTTCTTTCTTTTAGGGGGGCAGATACACTTTAATTAATACCATCAACTGGCCTATTTTGGTCATTTCTGGAACCATCTGGACACTCCACTGGGCAGTTATTTCTGATGCTGAGCCCACATGAAGCCCACATGATTAAATAAGGTTCTACAAGATGAGTTAAAATTCACCACTATTGACAACAGACATTTTATAGTAAGATAACACTGTGCTTTATTCAGTGTCCCGAATTATTTTGATTTTCCACTTAACGATCAAGGATGTGCAGAGGCAGATACTTGTGTATCTACCCCCATCTCTACCTCAGTTTTGAGGCCACATCAACATGCATTTAAAAGGAGAGTTAAAAAAAAATAGCAAAGAAAAAAAAAGCAAACTGGAAAGAGAAAGAAAACAAAAGGGAAATAAAGATTAAGAAGCGCCATTATTTTATTAATCATGATCTTAAATTAAACATTTTAAGACAATCTACACTTAGTGACTGCTTCTAGCAGATGGGAGAGTCACATCTACTGATGGATGGTACTCGGAGAATTTATACTCCCAGGCTGCCCGATTCCCTGCCAATCTCTCTCAGGGGCCAGGAACACATCAGCTGTGGGTAGAGTTCCTTCACCCCAAGCCTGCTGAAGACTGCCTTAAAGGCTTAAACCAAAATTAGTAGCATTTATTACAGTGTCTTACATGTCAGGAAAAGCTGTTCCTAATTTTAATGAGGAAACTGAACACTTACAAGCAAAGGCCAAAACAAGAAGGTCATATAGCGATCGAGTCTGAGCATATATAAAATCACGAAAAATAAAGCAATGACAACTTCAAATCCAGTGACAACAATGTATGGTTCAGGTGCTTGTGCGATAATGAAAAAGACCATTGATGTCACCGTTAGGGCCTGGAAGAAAAAGAAATGATTATTTAATCACCGAAAGCAAGTTTAAGCTGTAAAAATGATCATTTTTAAAAATAAATGGGTGGGCCTCCTTGGTGGCCTAGGCTTTAAGTCTCAGTGCTATCACTGCTACAGAATGATCTGGATGCCTGGCCAGGGAGGTGACCCACATATGATGCTGTGGACCTCTCCTGACCCGCCCGCTGCTCCCCAACAGTGCACTTTGTCAGTCTGCTTGCTCTGCTCCCCTCTCTGTCTCTGGTGAATCCTCTCACCTCCCTCACTTCTGGCCTGTACCCCAGTTTTGTATGCATAAATAAATAAAATCTTTAAAAAAGGGGGCTTCTACTCCCACCTCCACCCCCACCCCCACATAAAAGAGGCAAGACCAATGTAATACTATTACTTATATATGTTGCCATGATCTTTTTCCATTAAATGTTTTCTTTGTCCTCAATTTCTCCTCCTGTACTAGCTCCTTTCTTCCGAAAAATGTATCGAAGTTGTCTTCTCTTACACCTCAAACACACACACACCTGCCTTTCATCCTGTTCCCCGGAGAGAAACTCTTTCTCTATTTCATGGTACAGCAATCTTCAAACAAGTCTGTGTACATTCTGTTTTAAACCCTTATTGTCTACTCACCACTCCTTACGCTAACAATCTGGAGTCCACTGTCCAGTTTAAACTGAAGAGTGTCATGAAATACACTGGGGAGAAAAAGCTTACAGCTGTCAGAGAAAAACAGTTCTCTGAAGGACCCTCCTGTATTGAAAAGAAACACTAATTCTGAGACTTCACTTGTTACATACTTCCTCTTACCTAAATACAATGCAATCAGAATTGGCAATTTAATTGAATAATAATTTAAAAAGACCTGAAAATTATTAACCCAATTTCCTGATTTTCAAATAAAGATATGGACCATAAAAATGTTAAGTGAACTTAAAGGCAAAAACAAAAACAAAAAGCAAAAAAACAACGACCTGGTGCAGGAGCACAAAAGACCAGGGGGGAAAAATAATATCAATGAACAACTATAGACCACAGTCATTTTAGGGGGGTGGAGTGGGAAACGGGATCAAAAATGGCGGTGGGGGGGGTAGTGCGCTGAACTATGGTGATGGCACACAGGTGAATTGGTGGTGGGAAGCCCACGGGGATTACAACTGAGATGGAAAAAGGCACAAGATGATGTAAACATAACTATAAAAAACAAACAAACAAACAAACAAAAAAATGAGCTGGTAGGGCCCAGAAAGTGTGTCAATGTCACCATGCTGGGAGGAGACGGCCCCAGCCAAAGTGATTCTCGAAATTCAGTTTTGTCAGGTCTTCAGTTGCTAGATTGCTACGATCAGGCTGTCAGTTGATGCCACAGACATACTCTTTATTTATTTTTTTTTTAGATTTCTTTTTTTATTCATACAGAACTGGGGTACAGGCCAGAGATGCGGAGGGTGAGAGGATTCACCAGAGACAGAGTGGGGAGCAGAACGGGCAGATCGACAAAGTCCACTGCTGAGGGGCGCAGCGGGCGGGTCAGGGGAGGTCTGCCGCACCATGTGGTCACCTCCGGGGCAGGCGGGGATCGAACTCATGCGGAAGTGGCTTTAGCTTCTCAGTGCTGTGCTTTAACCCGCTGCGCCACCAGGGAGGGCCGGCCACAGACATACTCTTAAAGCTGCACAGGGTACTTAGTCATAATTCTTCCAGTTACTTTATTAATGTGAAAATAACCACTTTCCCACATTGAAATTGGTCAGTTTGACTCAGTAGTGAGTGTCTTGAGTTACTAAGTAACTCGCTCTTTCCTTCAGCAACATGCCTCAGGCCAAGATCTTCTGCTAATGGCTGGGATACTGAGGGTCACTCTCTCAGTCCCTATCCTCTGTAAACTTTCTGCACCATGGAATTTGGCACTGCTGATGAATTCAACTTCTAGAAAACTCCCATGATTTCAGTCACGTGGCGTTTCCCCCAACCCATATTTATAGTCTGGTATCTTCTCTAACCCCTGCCCTCTGCTTCCAGTTCTTTTCTGTCTCCCACTAACAACATGCACATTTCTTCACCACACTAGCAAGCTGCTTTTTTTTTTAAAGGTTTATTTATTTATGCATACAGAACTGGGGTACAAGCCAGAAGTGCCGGGGCTGTGAGAGGCTTCACCAGAGACAGAGTGGGGAGCAGAACTGGCAGATCATCTAATTACACTGAGGAGGGGAGCAGCGGGCGGGTCAGGAGAGGTCTGCTGCACCATGTGGGTCAGCTCTGGGGCGGGGAATCGAACTCACACTGAAGAGGCTGCGGCCAGCTTGCAGTGCTGTGTCCTAACCCAGGAAGGGCCCACAAGGTGCTTTTACTAAGATTACCAATGATTTCTGAATTGCGAAATTTAATGAACATTTAAAAATCTTTATCCTACTGGATCCCCATGACTTACTGGCTGTTGGCAATCCTTCCCCTACCTTTCTGCTCCTCTTGGCTCTCCTGTTAGGGTTCCTGATTTTTCTATCTCTGCAACTCTTCTCTCTCTGTGGGCATCTCTCCTTTTACCCAGCCTTTTACAATGCTAGCATTCCTTCAGCGTCTGTCCGCCATCCACTGAGCAGTCAGGTCTCTAGCCCAGGACTAGCCTCAATATTTCGTTCATCAGTATCTCTCCGAATAGCCCCCAGGTGCCTCAGATTCATTGCACCCTGGAGTCACTGTTTTAACTGGCCACCCATCTTACATGCACTCTAGAAAATCACTGCTAACAACAACAGCCCCTCAATTTCCCTCCCCACTCCAGATGACCATGATCAAGATACTACAGTGAAATACCTAACGCGCGAGTTTATGCATTTCTCCACCTGCTCAAAATCCTCTGGTGGCTCCTGATGGTCGTCAGAGTAGGGGCTGCCTCTCATCCCAGGGCTCACAGTCCTGCACGAGTAAGCTTCATGAGCAGAGTTGCCTCACAGGCTAATTCCAATGCTCAGTTCTCAGCCCTCTTCCTCCTTGCATCGGTAATAACCGACATAATGGATCATTCCCTCCAGAGTTTCTTCACTTGGCGTCCAGGATACCATCCTCTTGGTTTCTCTGACCTTCCTAATTGTGCTTTCTCATTCGTTGCTGGTTCATCCTCCTCTCCCAGCCTCTTAATGTTGAAGTGTTGCTGGGCTCAACCCACGGTCCAGTTCTCTGTTCTATCGATGATTATCTCTTGATGAACTCTTGTGATTTTCAATTCCTCCTCCGAAGTGTCAATCTCTCTCTCAGAATGTGCCTTTTCTATCTTCCAAATGCCTAATCAGTATCACCACTTGGAGTCTAATGACATCTCTAACGGGACAATGAAATCCGAAATTCACTGTCTGATCCTCTGTCGGTGTTTGCTTCACCTCAGGCTTCACTGGATGGCAACTCCATCTTGCCAGTAGCTTAGGTCAAAACTGATGTTATCTTGTATTCCTCTTTTGTTCATACCATAGCTTGCTCGTCAGCAAGTTTTGTTGGGGCTACTTTTAAAATACACCCCCATGGGAGGGAAATGCACTGGACTATGGTGATGGCACATGGGTGATCTGGTGATGGGAAGCCCATGGAGGTTACAACTGAGATGGAAAAAGGCACAAAATGATGTAAAAATACACCTCCATTTTTTTTATCATAGTTTATTTTTATATCATTTTGTACCTTTTTCCATCTCAGTTGCAATACCCTTGGGCTTCCCATCACCACATCACCTGTGTGCCATCACCATAGTCCAGTGCACTTCTCCCCCCCCCCATT
>NW_004567129.1:18106965-18111920 GCF_000260355.1 Condylura cristata
CATCTCTGCATCTTACTGCAATAATTCTACCTGCCCTTCTTGCTTCTGCTCTTGCCCCCACCGCAACCCCACCTGAACCCCCCCCCCCGGGGTCTATTGTCAAAATAGCTGGTGTGTTTTTTTGAAGTGTCAGATCATATATATCTTTACTCAAAGCTTCCTCGTCTCCCACTGTGACCCCTGTCACTCCACCCCATCTCCACTGGTTTCCTTGTTCTTTCTTGAACCCTTCTGGAACATGCCTGCCAGAGGGTCACTGTACTGGATCTTCCTTTGCCCGAAACACTTTTCCTTCAGACACTCTCCTGTTATCTACCTCATCTCACTCAACTCTTTGCTCATGTATCATTTCTGTGAGGCCCAACAGACCACTCCAGCACTGTCACCCTCCTCTCAAACTCTTCCCCTCACCCCCTCACATCCTCTTATTTTATTTTTTTGTTCCACTCTAGACTACTACATCGTTTATTCATTCATAAATACTTGTTTGTTTACAATTTGTCTCCCCTGCCCTCTAACCCCAACATGTAAATTTCATGGGGGCAGGGATCTTTGTTCATCACTATCTCCCATCAACCTGGAGCAGTGCCTGGCAAACAGAAGGCTTTCAATAACTATCTGTTGCATGAAAACTTAAGTCCATTTCTTTTTTTAAAGATTTATTCGTTCACGCATACAGGACTGGGGTACAGGCCAGAAGTGTGGAGGTAGGTGAGAAGGTTCACCAGAGACAGAGTGGGGAGCAGAACAGGCAGATAGATCTACTGAAACACACTGCTGAGGGGAGCAGTGGGTGAGACAGGAGAGATCTGTAGTGCCATGTGGGTCACCTCCATGGCTGGGGATCGAACTTGTGCTGCATTGGCAGCTGATAGCTTCACAGTGCTGTGCTTTGACCCATTTTGAGTCCATTTCTTACAGACTGTTGTATAAATCCTGCTGGTTGCTTTTCTCCTTCATGCCTTTGCTCAGGTGGCTGCCCCGTAGCCCCACCCTTGGTACCCCTAGGAAGTTTCCTAAGACACCTTTTTTGGTCTTGTCCTTGGTCAGATGTCTCATTCTGTGCTCTCTTCATTTTCTCACAGCCAAACCAAGGGCTACAGCCCTATCTACACAACAGGGAGCTGTTGCTAGTCAAAGGACAGTGCCCAGTAAAGGGCAGGTCACCGTCTCCCCCACACACAATTGCAAGATACCTCAGGCTCAAGGAATAACAAAAATGGGGCTTATTTCACAAACAGGAAAAGCAAAGAGCTTACAGAAACCACAAGTGGCCAGTTATCTCTCCTCTAGATAGCGTCCACAGTGCTCAGAAGTGAGCAGAGTGCTGATCACATGACAGCAGTGCTGGACAGCACTGGGCAGAGGTGATGGTCACAAGTTCTGGCACCAGGAAGTGCCAGAGACACCAAGTGTTAACGGTTCCTCGTGAGTTCTTGGGCTACCCCAAACAAATAGCTCTTTAAGATACCAGGCCTGGGGCCTTTGGTACAGCCCAGTCGCTGCAAAGTTCTTAGGCTTCTCTTCCTTATTTGGAGGTCGCTGCTGGGTGCTTCTTCCTTCATCTTTGGAGGCTGGAACAGTCCTCTTCTTTCGAGGCCAGGAACAGTCTCCTTGGTGCCCTCTAGCCTGGCCTTATATCTTCTTTCAGGCCCCTTCCACCTGCAAGTCTGATTGGACCATTTCAATCCTATGACTGATTGGCCCACTTGGCACCAATCAACTCATAGTTTGCACCTGATTGGACCACTCTACCATCCACACACCAAGTATAAAAGAGAACCTGGCACAGCCTCATCTCCCCTGCTTTCAAGTCAGGCCCACCTGGTCTATTGGGCTCTGAGGAGCCGCAGCTAGAATGGACCTGCGATGAGTGACCGATGAGTGACCGCCACTGTTGTCACAGCTCCTTCCACTCAGGCTGGGTTCTGTTTCACGACTATTGTGAGGCTCTCCATGAGCCAGAGAATAGTGTCTTGGTTGTAGCTTGGTTGGTAGTGTCTTGGTTCCAGCTCCAACCTCAGATCTTAGAGTATATTAAATACTCAAATTGTTTTTGAAGGGAGTAACATATCAAAAACCAAACCTTTCTCACAACACCTTATCCCTCCTTCCGTATTCCAGAGCTTCCAGTACCTGGGCTAAAACCACACAGCCCCTCAGATGAGGTCTCCTTGATTACAGGCGCCCAACCCAAAGCCACCTCTCCATTCATTGATCTCCAGAGTCATTCTCTGATGTGTTCTGACTTACAGTTATTTCTCAGATTCACAGACTTTTGGTGTGGGAATGACCTTCAATGCAAATTGTTCTTCCCAATCACTGAAGCTTGAAGCTCTTCCAGCACTTTCACTGAGTGCTCATCTATGCCTGCGAGCTTTGCTGTCTGGGAACCTACTGTCCTTCCAAGTGACCACTTAATCTCAGAACTTTCCCAATACAAAATACTTCATATTAAGTGGAACTGTTTTCCTTTAACTAGTTCAACCTTGGCTCTTCTCATATCATCTTTTTTTTTTAAAAAAATTCCTTCCCCTTTCCCTCTTCTGGAATTCCTCCAATACCTCCTCCTATGATCGTTTCTACTTCTCTAACTGGCCAGGCCACCCTCCTCAAATGATGATTCATCCTCTCCAAACCTCTGAGCATCTGACTGAAGATGTTCACGGTGCCGCAGAAGCCCTCAGTTCTATGGTCCTTGCTCTGAACCGTATCAGCCTAGTACAATCACATCAAACCTCTGACTCACAGGAAGTAAACCCAGCACCCCCGGACACCTCTGTCTTTCTGATCTCCTTGGCTTCTGCGTGGTCCACGTGGCGCAACCCACCTGCTAACCTGGGTTCCTGGCTCGTGGGCCCTTCAAGTGTAGGTCATTCATGTAGAGATGCTGGTTTTGCTTCAGGAGTGTGAAGTTAACCCCCTGACTGGTAGGACAGCGCATCTTTCTCCAATCCCCCACAGCTCACCCTGCTCCCTGCCTCCCCAAAGGTGCACAGCAAAATGCCAGACCTCTAGAGAGGCACTGATGAAAAAAAAAAAAAAAAGAAAACTGAAAGAGAAGACCAGGCATTCTGCTCCACACATTATAGCCACAGCGCCCTGGACACCGGCCCCCACCCCACGGCGGGGTCCTCACCAGCCGCAGTAACTTCACTTGGCCTTTCACGCTGAAACAGAAAGGGCGACCCTTAACTTTCTTCGCGGAGTCTGGCATCCCACCGGCAGACCCAGCAGCAGCACTTCCCTTTGGTCCTGAGCGCACCACTGGCTGAGCCTCGCGCTGGGAGCGCAACCGCTGCAAGGCCCCTTCCAGGCTTCCCGCCCTCACCGCCCTCACCCTCCGCGTGCTTCTGAGCGCGCATGCGCAGGTGCCTCCGAGCCAGCCCTGCAGACGAGGCAGGTGACTGCGGCTCCCCAGCTCTCCATCAGACCTGCCCGAGGTGTGGGAGAGGGGGAGGCGCGGGAGGAAGGGCCAGGAACGGCTGTCCTGCCTCCTCAGGCCACGGGCATCTCAAATGCTGACCTCTTAGAATTTCCTTCCGGTCACACAGTCTTGAGTAACCACCATCACCCTCTGTGCATAGCATTTACCACTAGCTGACGTATTTTCATTTTTGCAGCCCTTCAGCCCTCTATTCACTTAGTGTTGTTCTCAAGTGCTCCCCTGAAGCCATAGCCCCACCAGTTGGAGCCTTTCTTTTTAGGGCTGTGAAGTATGCGCGTCCCCGTTTATGTGATTTAAATTCCGTCTTGTTAATGTGGCCACCGGCCCAGTCCATTCAGACGACTTTGGGGCCTCCGCTTACCTGCCTCAGTCAAATCAGATCAGCGGGTACTTTCAGCAGCCCCCTTCCAAGTCGTTCATAAAAATGTTGAGTTTAAGCCTGAAGTGTGTTTATGGAGGGCACATCTCGCTGTGCTCGGTCTGGGGCAGATGATACAGGAAGTACAAGACAGGGTCGGGCTTTCCAGTAACCAGATCTGGACACTCTTGCAAAAGATTTCTTTTCCTGGCCCAAGAGGTGACTGAGTGAGGTGCTCCAGAGAGAGGTGGGAGTGGACATACACACACTCACACACACACACACACACACTCACTCACACGGAGTCCTGCTCCTGATGGCCACAGCTCAGGTGGTCAGGTATGGATCTCCTTCCTCCCCTTGCACCTGTGAATTTCTGCTATCTGACTGTGATTGGGGCGCACAGGCTTCCTCTCCAGCCTCTAGTTTTCTCTCCAGTCTTAATATTGCTCGGGCCTCAAGGAGGAATCTAGTACATTTTAAAAGTTCAGAGGATAGTCAAGCAAAGGCTTGAATTCCAGCTCTACCCCTTAGTGGGCACTTCTGATTTTTTTTTTTTTTTAGAGATTTGTTTATTTATGCATACAAGAACTGGGGGGCAGGCCAGAGGTGCGTGGGTGAGAGGACCCACCAGAGAACAGAAAGGGGAGGTGAACAGGCAGATCTGCAGAAATCCAGTGCTGAGGGGAGCAGCAGGTGGGTCAGGAGAGGTCTGCCACGCCATGTGGGTCAGCTCCCTGGCCAGGAATTAAATTCGTGCTGCCAGGGCTTCGGATAGCTTCGTATTGCTGCGCTTTAACCGGTCGAGCCACCCGTTTATTTATTTTAAACACGTTATTTAAGTTTCCGAGGATCAGCTCGGAGAAAGGGCGTGGCAGTTTCCCAGGGCAAGCTAGTAGGGAAGCGGAAACAACACCGTCAGTGTGCGCGAGGTACCGGGCTCGAATAGTGCTCACTTGGCGATCTCGAGTAGTTCATGAGCGCGTCAAGCCTGGAGTTCAGCCTGCCAGCGCTCCGTTAGACTTGCAGGTTGCAAAGGCGCGCTCCCCTCCCGGCAGGCGCCGAAAAGCGACCGGGGCTCTTTAAGAGCGGGGCTCGCGGCGGCGCGCGGAGACCGTCCGGGCGCGGGGCCGCGCTCGCGCCAGCTCG
>NW_004567129.1:18112118-18118526 GCF_000260355.1 Condylura cristata
GCGCCGGGCCTGGCCTCTGGGTAAAGCGTCTCCGCGTTTTGCCGCCGACGCGCGACGGGGTTGCTGCCGCCCCACGTCCCGCTCTCCGCCGGCCCGTCCGACCCGAACTCCTGACTCCTCCCAGACTACAAAACGGGGTGGGGGCGGCCTTTAGCCAGCACCCCGGACGCGAGTCGGCAGCAATCGGGCGGGACTCAGGGGTTCCCGGCTCATCTTTTGCTCGGAGCTGGGGAGCGGGGCTCGGAAGAGCAGAAAGAACCCCCACCCTGGTGGGCGGGGCTGCGCCAGCCTCCCTTACCCCCCCACTCCTGGTCGGATTCTTTGGGTGCTGGGAAGACCGTGGCAGCAGTTAACGAGCCCCAGCGCGCCCCAGTGCGCCCCAGCGCGAGCTGGTGCGGCGGGGACGGTGCTTTAGGCTCGGGTAGCGCTTGCAAAGCCAGGTTCTGGGTGCTTAGGCCCCTACCGCTGAGGGCCCCTGTTGGTGGTGGGGAGTGACAGTAACCTGGGCCCTAGACAGGACACCCAGCCCGACCGATGCACACTCATACCCTTGCGCTCTGAGTGGAGGCCACTCTGCCTTTCACTTGCTGGACGTCCTTCTAGGAGGGTCATAAAAATAAAATGGAAAGTGTACTACAGTGGGTGACAAAGCCTGAAACCAAGTGGCGGTAAGTGCACCGTGTCACACACAGGTAGCCACCCGCCCCAGGTGTCACTGGAACCGCACAGAAATGAGTTTTTGTGGTGGTTTCGCAAATGAGGATAAAGAAGAGTGTCCTGTAAAACAGTCTAAATTGATTTTCTTTCTTTCTAGATAAAGATAGAGAAAATGAAAAAGAGAAAAAATCAGTGGTAAGTCCCCTGATGTGCACGGTCTAGTACAGGATCATATTTTATTCCTTGAGGAGGAGAGTGATGTGCACATAGCAGAAAACACACAGTGGGCGCATCTCCAGGCATAGAAGTCTGCTTCACCCCTGGGCTTCAGACTTCCCTGGGGGCCTCCCTCACCAGTGCCTGTGTGTCTGCACAGCTGTAGCATGGCCTTCAGATAGATTTGGACTACTAGCTTGATTGTAAAAAGACTTGAAAAATGCTTTTTCTTCGTGGGGAAGGTTGATTTCACCTTGGGATGGGGGTGGCCGTCTGGATGTGAGGGAAGGTCTGACCATTGCCTCCTGCAGTGAAGTACGGAGGCTGCCGGTGGTGGGGATCAACGAGAGCCCACAGTGTCCTCAGGCATGGGTTCAGCCACTGCAGATGCCCATTCTGGGTGAGGTTGAAGGTCAAAGGAAGATCGTGTGGCCAGAAGAGCCATATTTCAGCCCCCCTCTAGTCCCAGTCCAGTTCCTTTGGGGAGCGTCTGCCTCTGGCAAGGGCATGGCTTGGCAGGTGGTGGCAGGAGTAGTGCCCTGGCTGGGATCTGCAGCCGCAGGCCTGGCTAGGCCTTGTGGGTACTTGGGGTGACCGGAAGGAGTGAGGTCACATGGAGAAGACTAGCTATTGACATGCTTGCGACTCACAGAAGCTTGTTGAAGCCAGGCATGTGGAGGTGTGTCAGGCATGACAGCACCACGGAAGGGGAAGGGGAGGCCGAGCTGGTCTGGATGGGACCTCTGCATTATTGTACTTCTAATTAGTTGAGCTAGCAGTGATAAATCAAGCCTGTCTTCGGCGCTTTCCGGGAGTGCTTTCCGGCCGTAGGCCATCCCTAGGAAGCGAAGCCTTCCGTGTTAGGGGGCGGTGAATGGCGGTGCCTGTGGGACAGGGCTGTTGACCACAGCGGGGAAGTCAGTCACCGCCACAGAATTAGCAGACGCCAAAGATGGACTGCCAAGAAGCACAGGTGACTGTTTTCAGATAAACAAAGGGCCTAGATTTTCCTTTTTCCCTTTTACAACCCCTCATTTCATCTTCCACATCTTCAGACGCACAGACACACAGCACATTTTCTGACTGTAAACGACGCACAAAGGCTGTAAAAACATTTTCGAAAGCACTCCCCAGTTAGCTTTTTGTTCTCTATACAGACGCTGGGGACTAATACTTCTACCTTGACTAGGAGAAATTATAGATGAGATATCTAAATATTTTCAAAGGATATGTCTGAGTAATTCATTCATTTTACTTTGAAGGACATTTAGCTTATAGACGGTCTGGGTTTCAGGTGTACCGTTTCTCACCTTAGCACCACACCCCTCAGCAGATGCCCTCTCCCCATCTGTTACCCCCACCAGTTCACTGCCCTCTACCAGCTTCTTTTGCCCACCCGCTTCCCTAGTAACCATCCTTCTGTAGGGTGGGTGTTTCTTGAGGGAGTTTTTATAATGACTAACAAAGTATGCAGCGTTGCGACAATGAAATAATGCTTTTGAAGTAGGGAGTGGTGAAGATTGAACCTAGGCTCCAAGCCCAGCTCTGCTGTTGACGAGAAGTAGGCAAAGCCTTATCTGTTAGAACCTCGGCTTACCTGTCTGTAGAGAGGGGCGAATGATGTCAGCTCCTATGATTGCTGTGAGGATCAAAGCCAGAAGCTACCGCTTAGTGCGCAGTAAGTGACAGGCAGTAAAACGGAAGAAGACCTAGAATGGAATATATGCCCAGAACTGGGAGGCGTGGGAGCGGGCTCACCCCCACCTGCTGAAAGGGGTGGGGCTGGAAGCGTTCTGGGGCCGGGGGGCAAGTGCATCAGTGGCCTCAGAAACTCATCATTCCTTAGATGCAGTGATTAAGTCTTAGAGATCTACTGCAGGGACCAGTTAGAGCCAAAGGCAAGCGTTTATGTACAGGGAAGCCCAATAGCACTGTTTATAAAAGCAAAACATGAGCATCACAGCATAATTTTATTAAAAGAAAACACAACCACAGAGACGTAACATCCAACAGGAGTGTTTTCAATGTGTTACGGTACATCTTACAGGACAGAGTGTTATTCAGCTGTTCGTGAGCCTATTTTTTTTTCTTTAAAGATTTATTTATTTATTTATATAGAACTCTGGGGTACAGGCCAGAGATGCGGAGGGTGAGGGACTTCACCAGAGACAGAGCGGGGAGCAGAACAGGCAGATCGAGGAAATCCACTGCTGAGGGGAGCAGTGGGCGGGTCAGGAGAGGTCTGCCAGCCATGTGGTCTCCTCCGGGGCAGGGGGGGATGGAACTCATGTGGAAGTGGCTTCAGCTTCTTAGTGCTGTGCTTTAACCCGCTGCGCCACAAGGGAGGGCCCACATGAGCCTATTTTCGAAAAATATTTGCTAGGCACCTCCCTGGTGGCCCTGTGTGGGATGGAGCACAGCGCTGTGAAGCTGGCCGCCGTCACTTTGGTGCGAATTCAGTCCCCAGTCTGGGAGGTGACCCACACAGTGTGGCAGACCTCTCCTGACCTGCCCGCTGCTCCCCTCAGCAGTGTACTTCCTCAGTCTGTCTGTTCTGCTTCCCACTCTGTCTCTGGTGAATTCTCTCATACCCCTGCACCTCTGGCCTGTACCCCAGTTCTGTATGAATAAATAAATAAATCTGTATGAATAAATCTGTATGAATAAATAAATAAATCTTAAAAAAAAAAAAGAAATCCTTAAACAAAACAAAACAAAACAAAACAAAAAGAAGGTACTTACTATATAAGACCCGAAAGTAAAAGCTAAAGAAAATAAATGACAGGCTGACAGGGCCCTCCATAGTGGCAAAGGAGGTTAAAGCACAGCACTATGAAGCTGCACTTCAGCTCCAGTTCGATCCCCAGCCAGGGAGCTGACCCACATGGTGCAGCAGACTTCTCCTGGCACATCCACTGCTCCCCTCAGCAGTGTACCCTAGTTCTGTATGCATAAATAATCTTAATATATATACCTATGCACACACACACACACACACACACACACATGCTATCCTATCAAAGCCTGAGAATCCAGAGTCCATAGGAAACTTGTCCAAATGCCCAACCGGTGGTTAATAAATCTGTATATTTACTGAATCCACTGACTTGTGCACTAAAAAATGAATGCATTTTTAGGTGTGCAAAGCTATTTCTTACAAAAAGGAACCCAGTTTCATTTAATATGCAAAGCACTAAGGGAAGACTCCCCATATTCACCCCCAAATTCACTCTCTCCTACACACACACTCTTATTGCTCCCCAACTTACCCTGTTCAATAAGATAGGGAATTTCTGCATTTGTAACAGTTTGTAATACTTATTTCTTCTCCCACTTTCCTCTTCCACGAGCAGTTTATATAACTTGGCATTTCTTTTTTCAAAGAGATTTATTTATTTGTGCATACAGAACTGGGGTATAGGCCAGAGGTGCAGGGGGTGAGAGGTGCAGGGGGTGAGAGGTGCAGGGGGTGAGAGGTGCAGGGGCTGTGAGGCTTCACCAGACACAGAGCGGGGAGCAGAACAGGCAGATCAGTGAAGTCCACTGCTGAGGGGAGCAGCGGGCGGGTCAGGAGAGGTCTGCTGGGCCCTGTGGGTCAGCTCCCTGGCTGGGGATCTAACTGGGGCTAAAGTGCAGTTTCATGGCGCTGTGCTTTAACCCTTTGTGCCACCAGGGAGGGCCCTGACACCATGTATTTTGATTCTTCTAGTAAGGGCTTTGCAACCCAAGCCTGTTTGCCTCTGGGAAATTTGGTTTTGAATAAATATCCAAATGGTAGTTATCACTGCGATTCTGAGGGATTTTTAATTTCCTCTGTTAAGTTCTTTGTATTTCCTGCTGTGTAAATGCTTACATTCTATTTTCAGTAGGGATAAAATGTTATTTGAAAGTAAGGCTAAGCAATGCGTGGGGGTGGCTTCATAGTCATGGGAAATTGCAACCTGGGCCTGAGAGCAGAGGGAGGGAGGGACTCTGCGGGCGTCCAGAGCTGAGAGGCTGGTGGCTGTGTGTCCACACAGGCAGCCGTCCTTTATCATTTCCTGTTACTGCCCCCTCCCCACTCCCTCACATTGCGGTCCGTGGTGCTGGGACTGGCACCTAAGGACACAGTGCCTTGCACACAACAGGCCTTCAGTGAGTGGTCAGCAGACCCTCCAGGATGAGACACAGGTTGAGAACTAGCTCCGTACCATGCTGAAGTGCAGCGATGATCTTCCCGAGTGGCATACGGGCATTCTTTTCTATTATGGTTTTCTCTGGTTTCTTCCATGGGCACACACCCTTCTTAAGTATTTGTAGACTTCATCTTAAAAGCAGAGACTTCCTTTGCTTGTCTCCTCTTCTCTCTGTGACAGAGGAATTTTATGAGATTTTTTTAAAGATTTATTTATTCATACAGAACTGGTACAAGCCAGTGTGCAGGGGCAGTGAGAGGCTTCACCAGAGACAGAGTGTTACCAGCTCTTCAGGATCAGGTGTTGGGAACAGGAACACATGTTTTTGGAAGACAGTATGAATCAGAGCAGGAAAGAAAGAAATTCTGTGTAGAATAATGGGGAGGCTGAGTTTCTTTTAAATATCTTCAAGAGACAAAGTTACTTCCTTACAAAAGCAACATAAAAAAGTAAATCCGTTAATGCCCCTCTGATATGTCCCTTTTGCATACTCCCTGGAGTTCATTTTTGCGGTTTTGAGGTCTAAACCAGTGAGCATACAGGAAACCCATCTGGCCTGGAGGGTGCCCTGGCAAACATTGGAAGAGAGATTGTCCAGATCTCTGGGATACCAGTTAGCATCAGCAGGAAGAAGCCCTGGCAGCCCACTGACAGCCCAGCTGGGGAAGGTTTGTAGAGGGTGGGACTGGGTGACATGGCTCACTGTGAGTGCCATAGTGCTGTTTCATGTAGGGTGTGCCGGACCCTCCCGTGGGGCCGTCAGGGGGCACCCTCCAGACCGAGGTATGGATTCCAGCTCTTTCCCTGCCAGGCTGGTGCCTGACCGGTCCCTGAGGTGCCCTCTTCTCTGGCTGCCTGCAGCCTGGACATGACACTCACTGAGCCGCAGGACAGGCCCCTCTCTTGACTGAGTGCCCCGGGGACATCCCGTCTGTGCTCCCCCAGGCTGGTTTGCCTTGTACACATGCCGAGCTCCTCCTCTCCGCCTCAGTCACTGGGCCTGGTCACCAGCAGTGCCTGGTTGAACAGAGCCGTGTCAGAATCACCGGGCAGCAGGTGTGAGGACCCGACCCCAAGTCTGATTCAGAGGTTCTGGGCGTTTCTCTGGGGCTTCTGAAGCAGGGAATCTGTGCTTAGTCTTCCTGTTCCTTGACAGCCCGGAGAGCTTTCCAAGGGACTGAGTCCTCTAGAGGTTGATGCCTTTGGGCAGTGACGGGGCTGACTTCTTGTTCCTGGCAGGGATTTTTACCAGCTCACAGGCTATTCTAACTCATCCCTGAGGCTGAGCATCTCTGCCCCCACTGCCTTCCGCTCCAGTGAGTTGCTTGCGGGAGGCTCTTGGATGACCCTGCTGCCCCCC
>NW_004567129.1:18119726-18120961 GCF_000260355.1 Condylura cristata
GCAGGCATGTAATATGTGGGCACAACGTGTCCCACAGTTCATTAGCATGTCAACCAGTAATTGGCATAAAAATCACCGGTGACCTTGTTGCATTCTGTTGCTCACCCTAAAAACTTTGAAGTCTGCAGTGTATTTTAGACCCACAGCAGACCTCACTTTGGACTAGTCATGTTGCAAGTTCCTAGTGACCACATGCGGCCGAGGCTGCTGCCCTGGACAGAGCAGGCACAGAGGCCCTGAGGGCCTGGGAAGGAGGGCAGGAGGGCGTCTCCGTGAGGACTCAGACTCCTGAGTGGTCAGGCCACAGGGTGCGCTGGCCTGGGACGGCCGCTCAGAGCTCGGTCCTCTGACCGCCCCAGTGAGTTCACCCTCCAGTGAGTTCTTCTGGCCTCCCGACCCCTGTTTTATACTACTCAGGATTTGAAAATGTGTGTTGGTTTCTGTGGTGACTGGCCAGGGGCCGTTTCCCCTGGTACATCTGAAGCGCCCTGAAGGTGGGGGCCGGGGTGGCCGTGCTGCGTCCTTGGCGCCTGGAATGGCAGCAGGCACAGTGGATGCTGGCTGTGGGGGGCCCGTGGCCCAGATGGGGCACAGGCGAGGCTGTCGCGCCCAGCCTCCAGTGGGCTTACGTGATGCGGCGAATCTGCTTAGAGAATGGGGACAGAGTGCGGAGACCCAGGAGAAGGGGCTTCGGAGGAGTAGGTGGTGCTGTGTGGGAGAGGGTGTTGGAACTGGACTTGCAGATGCACAAGCGTTTTCCCTGTGATGTGCGCTGATGTAAAATGAAGTGAGGTGGGCATGCTGGGAGCAAGAGAACGAGGAGCCGATGTGCAGGGCGGAGGCAGTCTTCCTCCCGGGGTCCCGAGCATAGCTTTCCTTTGGCCCTGTGACCTCCAGTACCTGCCACATGCACTTAGAGATCCCCAGATGGCCACGGCTTGCCTCAAAAGCTTGAGCCCAAGAGCACCATTTATATCTTTTCTAGTATACACTTACACATGCAGAAGATTCTCTCAGAGTCTGGGGTTGTCCCAGGTCTGCGTGTCTGTACCACACATGTAGAGTCTAGAACTATCTGTGTCTCAGGATGTGCAGAGTGTCAGAGTCTAGAACAATCTGTGTCTCAGGACGTGCAGAGTATCAGAGAGTCTAGAACGACCTGCGTCTCGGGACGTGCAGAGTGTCAGAGAGTCTAGAACGACCTGCGTCTCGGGACGTGCAGAGTGTCAGAGAGT
>NW_004567129.1:18121061-18128397 GCF_000260355.1 Condylura cristata
GTCTAGAACGACCTGCGTCTCGGGACGTGCAGAGTGTCAGAGAGTCTAGAACGACCTGCGTCTCGGGACGTGCAGAGTGTCAGAGAGTCTAGAACAACCTGCGTCTCGGGACGTGCAGAATATCAGAGGAGCTCGCAGCCATATAGAGGGTGCCAGCTGAGGACCAGAGGCAAAGCGCCTCCCAGGCTGAGGCAGGGAGTGTACAAAAGTGGGACTCAGCTGTTGGAGTGCTGGGGACAGATCTCAGGGACAGACAGAGGCAGAGCAAGCTGCTGAGGTCATGGAGAGCGAGTGGGAAGCTGGCTGCCCGGCTTCCCTCTCGGCTTCTGCCAGCTCCCTGCCCTGCACGGAGTGGGCTGCCAGGGCCCGGAGGGAGTGTGCAGAGTGAGTGAGAGCGGCCCACCTTGCTCCCGGGGTCTGCCAGGAGGTGGGGTGTGCTTGTGCTTCTGTGGGGATGGGTGGAGCTGTTCTGGGACCATCTCTGGAACCACGTCTGGGGTCTGGGTGCAGTTGAGGAAGCCATTTATGGATGGAGTTGGGGGCTTGAGAGAGGGCTGCTCAACTGTGTGGCCCGGCCCGGAACAAGGGTGGATGCCCTCACCCCCACAGAACTCAGAACCCAGGAACACAGCTCTCTGATACTTTCTCTTTCCAGGTGCTAACAGAACCTGTGTCCAAGTGGAGAAATGTCCGAGGCCATAATCCTCTGGTGAGTGTGTCGTTGGCTCTGAGAACCGGCAGCTTCCACTTAAAGCGCCTGGGCATGGTGGTGCTTGCTGGGGCCTGAGCCTGCCCCGCCCTGGCCCCCCATGTTGGTCCCTTGCCCTGAGCCCTACCAGAGGAGAAAAGAGCTGGGCAGTGGCAAAGGGCAGCTGACTGCTATTCCGAGGCCGAGGATCTGCAAGGCCTGACTCCGTGTCTGCAGAGCCCAGGGGTTTCCTGTCAGCTGTCCCGAACAATCCCAAGCGGTCAGTTTCGTCCACCCGGGGTGTGGATCTTGCTGCTCACTGCACCCCGAGCCTTTCCTGGCCGTTGTCGCGTAGGTCTCCTCAGGCCAGACCCCAGGACCTATTGCTAAGTGACGAAGTGCCTTGACAGACCTCTGCGGGGGGTTTGCACTTGGCAATGTCCAGGGGCTGCTTCCAGCGCACCCTGAAACCACCTGTCGAGGTGCTCGACCTAGCAGGCAGGCCCTTGACCCCTCCCCCTCCTTCCCTGTTCAAAGTCTTGCTCCACTGCCTGAAAGAGATGGACGGAGTCCAGGCCCTGTCAGAGGGAACTCAAGGCAGCGGTCATGGTCTGGGCTCCTGGCCTGTGTTGCAGGGTGGCAGTTTCATTGTCCAGCGGTGAGCTCACAGCTGAAGCAAGACCATCGCCGGTAACTGACACCTCCAGGAGGAGCCTGACGGGGGGCCTGTGTGTCCAGGCATCGCCAGCAGCACGCTGGCTTCTCCCGGGTGGTTGTGTAGACTCTGGGTTCCACTGGCCTGGGGCCGCGCCTTGTGTCCAGCACACTGCCTCGCGTTCCATCCTCCCTCGCCCGATCACATACCTGCCACGTGCCAGATACCACCCTAGGTACAGGCCCCGTGAGCAAGTCCAGGAGCCGGCTCTCCTGGCCCAGCGTTCACAGTGGGCAGGCTGAAGATAGGTGCATGACTCGGTGGGGTGCAGAAAATCGGGGCAGGTGAAAGGAAGTTCCTGAAATAAGGCCAGAACTCAGTCTTTGAATAAAGAAGCCCTGAGGTGCCGCCGGTACCAAGTGCATTCCAGCAACTTTTTTTTTTTTTAATACTATAATGGTTTATTTTCACATCATTTTGTACATTTTTTTTCCATCTCAATTGTAATCCCTGTGGGTTTCCCATCACTGAGTCACCCATGTGCCATCACCATAGTCCTGTGCACTTCCCTCTCCCCCATTTTTGATCCCATTCCCCACTGCACCCCCACAAAATGTCTCTGGTATATGGCTGTTCATTATTCTTATTATTTTCTCGCCTGGTCCATTATACTCCTGCTATGAGCAAAACCATCCAGTATTTTTCTTTTTCTTTCTGGCTTATCTCACTAAGCATGATATTTTCCAGCTCCATCCACATTCCAGCATCAGTTTTACAGTAAAAATAAGGCGGGAGCAGAGCTACCTATTCTGTCTCTTTAGCCATGCCCTGTTGTTTCTAAAAATACATTTTTATCGCGGTAATATTTTATAACATAAGTTTCAGGGGTACAGGATTGTAGACTTCAATATTTTTACCCAGGTTTCCACTCTGCCATGAAAAGCAGTGCTGCTCTTTTGCCGAGGCCTGAACCCGTCTCTTTTCCCGAGTCGGGTTTCTGTGGCAGAAACCCAGGCCAGAGCGTTGCTCCTCACCCACCCACAGCACGGAGCCTGCGGTTTCCAGTGCCGAGCACTGGGCTTTCATTAGCCAGCACCGAGGGGAAAAGCAAATATTTGGAAAAATGATTTGCAAGTAGAATGTAGAGCAAGGAGTGTTTGCCTCTAGCGGTGGCGAGGGCTGGGCTTCTGTTTTAGATGGGGTGCTGCAGGAGGCGCCTGCCTCTTCTTTGAGCAGAGACTTAGATGGAGTGGGGGGTACGCAGTGTGGCCCTCGAAGGAAGGGCATTCAGAGCGAGCGCACAGCAAGTGCAAAGGCCCTGGGGTGGGTTTGTGCTCGGCTGTCTGGGGAGCACAAAGGGTCTGATGTGGCTGGAAGCCCTCTGAGCCGGGAGACAATAGTAGAAGACTGCGAAGGAGATGGAAGTGGGTGTCCAGGGCCCGTGGGCTTGGGGAAGAGCGCTGAGCTTCATGCCGAGAGCAGCGGGAAGCACTGAGGGTGCCGAGCAGGTTTATGTCTGTCTCTGTCCACTCCTTTCTGAGGCCCTGCGACCACGCCGGCTTCCTCTCTGGCCCCAGCTGGGCCCCATGCGAGCTTCTCGGGATGACGCTCAGTGACCGCAGAGACCAGGGTGTGATAGGGCACTTGGAGGTAACAGGCTGCCTTGTCCTCTTGCAGGGCCTGATGTACCGGGACGCCTGCCGGTGGGCCCTCACGCTGCAGACGTACGTGCAACTCACCATGCTGGAGCAGCACACCCGTCCTCAGGTACAGTGCGGACGTCTGAGCTCCACCCTCATTGTCTTCAAAGTAGGGGTCTTGGACTGCCGGGAAGGGAGCGCTCCCAACGAGGCCTCTCTGGGCCTTCTACCCTGCTCAGCCCCCTCTCTATTCCTGCGCCTCTGTGAGGACCACCTCCCGTGCCCCACCCCCCCACTCTCATTAGCCACCCGGGCCTGGGTCTTCGCTCTGGCCGGCCTGGCTCAACGCCACTTCCTTAGCTCAGTTCTGCTCAGAGTTTGGTGCCAGGAACAACAGCCGCATCTGGCCACTTGTATTTTTGCGTACAAGAAATGGGGTACAGGCCAGAGGTGTGTGTAGGGGGGCAGGGGGTGAGAGGACCCACCAGAGGCAGAGTGGGGAGGAGAACAGTCAGATCTACTGAAACACACTGCCGAGGGGAGCAGGGGGCGAGGAGAGGGCTGCTGCGCCCTGTGGGTCAGCTCCCTGGCCGGGATAGAAACTGCTGCCGTGGCTGCCCATTGCTGCACAGCGCTGTGCTCTAACTCGTTGCGCCGCCAGGGAGGCCCGCAGCTGGCCACTTGTTAGAAAGTGGCCATTTCCTCGACCTGCTGCCTCGGTGGATCTGGAGAGGACGCCAGCATTTGTTGCCTGTCAGCCTTCCCGGTTTCTGTGGTGCATCTTCGTGTGCGCGTTTGAGACCCACTGACCGAGGGCCTCGCGTTCAGCGCTTGCCCTTGAGAGAAAGAATCTGCTGGGCTCGGCTTGGGTCGGTGTCCAGCCCCGGGCCAGCAGGGGTCAGTGCAGGCACAGACACGGCTGCCCTGACCCTTTCCTCAGCGGGTGTTGTCGGGCACTGGCCCCAGTCACAGGCTGTCAGAGGGCAAAGCAGGCAGGCAGGGCCTTACGGTGGGAAGGCGGCGTAGGCGAGCAGAGATTCCAAGAAGGGGGAAGGGGAGTGGACACGAGGCAGGCATGGAGTCCGAGTTGGGTGCAACTGCCCCTCTTTTCAGCAGGTCTTTATTTATACTGTTTAGCAAGCAGTTAGTTACAATAATGCATCAGGTAAGTTAATAAGAAATCAGCATAAAAGTTCTCAAGGAAGAGGCGAACAGTGTATCCTCTGCCTGACACTTTAGGGCACACTAGACTACACATCTCTGTGATAACTTTCATGTATACGATATTTAACTGTGACTTCAAAGGATGAGGGGTCTGGGAAAGATTTAGGGGTCCTGGGGAAGGAATAAATTGTGTTAGCAGAGTCCTCAGTGATTATCTAAAGAGAAGCTAATGGCTAACTTAAGGCTAGCAGAGAGTAGCTAGTGTTTGTTTTAGGAAAAGGTTAATTAAGACTAGCAGAGAGTAGTTAGAGATTAAGAAAAGGGTAAATTAACACGAAGTCACATAATTATGCATTAAGCAAAACCTGTGTCAATAATGTTAGGAAATGTCCATGAGTCCTTACGCCCTGGGAGTTTTATCAGAGGTTTTCTTTTTGTTTCGAAAGACCAAGGAAACTTCCTAGGAGTCTTGATGCTCTGGGGGGGGGTGGGGGAGGTTGGAGCCTATCTCTCCAGGAGCTTGCCTTTTGTTTCTAGACACAAAGGAATTTCCTGCCCTGGGGAGGCTAGTACTTTGCCCCGACCAGGTAGCCAATTTAAAAAGCTAAGGCAATCCACTTGCAAGCTGATGGTTGCTCAGAATATATTTGATATGGTTATACAAAAAAGAGGTTGTGACATAAGTTAGCAATGGAAATTCTGATTTTTCAGAGCTTTTCCCTTCCATCCGGAATTTGTCGGTCGACAGAAGTTGCAGAGCTTGTGTCAGGGTGTGAGTGAGAGGAGCCTGGTAGAGGAGAGGCTAGCGGGGCTCCTGGTGGGCACCATGGGTCACAGGTGCATGCATGAGGAGGGCATTGCAGGCTCCCTGGGGAGGGCACAGGGGGCCCCTAGGCCAGGCCACTGACCAGACAGTTTGGTCCAGGGCTGGGCACTTGCAGCTGTAGCTCTCATTCTCCGACAAAGCCGTGTCTTTAAAAAATGGAAAGATGTGGGCCCCACCTGGTGGTGCAACAGGTTAGTGCAGCACTGCGAGCTGGCCACAGGCACATCAGTGCTGTCCCAAGTGGCTCCACAGACCTCTCCTGACTCACCAACTACTCTCCTCAGAAGTTTACTTCGTCAGTCTGCCTGTCCTGCTCCCCACTCTGTCTCTGGTGAATCCTCTCACCACCCCTGCACCTCTGGCCTGTACAGTTCTGAATGCATAAATAAATCTTTAAAAAAAAATGGAAAGATGTGGAGCCCTCCCTGGTGGCACAGCAGGTTAAAGCACAGCACTAAGAAGCTAAAGCCACTTCAGCATGAGTTCCACCTCCACCCCGGAGGTGACCCATATGGCCCACATGGCGTGGCAGACCTCTCCTGTCTTGCCAGCTGCTCCCCTCAGCAGTGTACTTCGTCGATCTGCCAGTTCTGCTCCCCACTCTGTCTCTGGTGAAGCCTCTCACCACTCCTGCACCTCTGGACTATACCCCAGTTCTGAATGCATAAATAAATAAATCTTTTTAAAAAATGAAAACGTGAGCAGAGCAGAACCCTAGGAACTTTGTCTCCAAATATCTGTGTAAATGGTACAGGCCAGAGGCTCCCAGCACTTCTTCCCCTCCCCTACTTTTCGGTGTGGGCACTCAGATGCAAGCCCAGCACGTGTCTGGTGCCGGGATCTGCATTTCTGCCTCCTGTGCGGTCCTGCACAGCTTGGCTTTCAGGGAAACAAGCCGTGAGGAAACCAGCTCCTTTTGTTCACACTGGCTGGGTTCTTTTGTTCTCATCAGTGTTTTAATGAGGAAACACCGAGAACCTTTTGCAGATGTGACTCTTTGGGGACACCCCCGTGTTCCTCTACTTAAGACACCCTAGGACAGAGGAGTAGAAAGCAACAGAGCTGAGGAGAAGTGGAGGGGACTGGGGAGGATGTGGGTGGACAATCCCCATGTTGGCGCTTGGCCATGCTGGACAGCACTTAGCCATCTTTCTAGCACTTTCCCAAACCCACGTTGCAGTTGAGAACCTCCATGAGAGAGGCTGCTGCACTGGCCCCTGCGTTGCAGGTGGTGGGGGGCGGGGGGGAGGGGCACACGGCGGCCGCAGGGCTCTGTGCCGGCCGCCTCAGTCTCCCCGCTGCTTCTGTGCTCAGCGAGACCACAGGCAGGGCCGCGAGACTGTCTTCAGAGTTTCCTGTGTTGGTGAATCACTTTTTCTTTCCTTTAGACATTACCTGTACGGCTGATGGAGAGGTCCATTCACAGTGCAAGATACGTTTTTGTAGAAAACCTGTATAGAAGGTACTGATCATTTCCTAAACCGGTGTTTTTTAAGACATGAAACAGGAGAGTGGTTATTCAGGTGGCAGCCAGGGTGCCCACCGGGCCCTGTCGGCCACTGGCTGCAGCCTACCCACCTCCCACAAGGCCCCAGTGGCCCCGGCCTTCTGCGCCGTTGCCTAAGGTGTGTGGCCAGAGGCCCCGCTGGCCTTGGCGGGCTCCATGCTATGTCTGGGGGCCCGCTGGCCTGGCCTGGCCCTGCCAAGGGTGAGGCGGCCACTCGTCTCCCTTCCTGTCCTCCTGGACGAGCCCGCCGGCCTGGGTGAGCGGGCTCCAGTGGCCCTGCGTGAGGGCCTAGGTGCTTCCCTGGGTCCTGGGGGTGACAGGGGAGGGGCGGCGGCTGGGGGAGACAAACAGCGGGCGACTCTCGCAGGACAGAGGCTGGCCCTGCTTTTGAGGCGTCAGCACCGGTCACACATGCTGTCCCCAGCCTGAGAGGCAGGAGGCCCTGGTGGGGTACGTGGCAGAGGGGAAGGGTGGAAGGAAGGTGAAGAATCGGAGGGACAGGCAGGCAATCTAGAGAGTGCAGATTTGCTGCGGTTTTCACTCAAAACTGCCCCCTGCCCCGTGGGAGCGGGCCCTGTTATACAGACATGTCGGGGAACTTCCGGCGGCCCCTCGGTGCTGGGGCCCCACACTCCTGTCCTGCGAGGGTCACCTGCTGTTCGTTTCCTCCAGTCGCCGCCCCTTCGCCTGTCACTTCCAGGACCCAGAGCGTCAGGGGGACCCCGGCTCCTCGCTTTTTCTCTCCTGCCCCTCTTCTTTCTAACTCGCTTTCCTTTTGAGTTGACACTTTCAATATGTGTAATGTCCCTCCTCCCTCTCGATCTGAAAGCTCACGTTTTAAGTTTTGGAAACCATA
>NW_004567129.1:18128497-18132239 GCF_000260355.1 Condylura cristata
GGAATACCTGGGCGCTATTCACCACCTTTATGAGGACTGGCTCGTGAAAGGAGGCCTCTTCCCCCCGGTAGCCCCTGTTCTGGTAAGCACCCTGGACAGGACAGCAGACTCTGGTGAAGGACAAGAGGCCCGGGGAGTGTCACCCACTCTGCTGCCCGGGGCCGGGCCGGGCCGGGCCCCTCAGAGCTCGAAAATTTGGAAGGAGGAACGTGGGGCTGGGAGGAGCTCTTTGTCTCACTGTCCCCGTCTCTGGGCCAAACCTCAGCGTGAGCTGGACGGGCCCGAGAGTGACCTGTCCCTTTGTCATTGGCCAGTGACCAGAGTAGCATCCACCAGCAAGCACCCCTGGTGGCTGAGGCTTTAGCTTTAATGATCTGGGACGGTGGTTTTCTGGTCCCTTCTCCAGCAGGAGGCAGGCCCAGAGCCTCACTGCACCTTTTCTTGGTGACCCAGGGCATCGAAGGAACACCCGCTGCCGCTCACACAGTGAGCCCTTAGAAGGTGCTGAGGTGTGTAGGACTGTTTGCCCCAGACCACTAATGTTGAGTTCCTGTGTTTGCTCTCACCATAACCCCCTTTTCCTGCTGAGGCAAGTGGCTTTTGTTTTCACGCGTCTGCCCGTCAGCGTTTCTCTGCCGTTGACATTTGGGGTGTTGCCCTCCACTCTTTTCAAAGTGGGAGGACACACTCTTGAAACTGGAGCTGGGCCAGGCGCACAGCCTCACATCCGGCTTGTTTTCATTGAACTCTAGGCGGTGAGCCTTTCCCGTGTTGGTAGATGCCGCCGTTCAGAGCTGCTTGCAGATTCAGCGCAGCTTTCTGTTATGTGGCTGGACCAGGGTTTCATTTTTCTTGATGCTAAGAGGCACTACGGTGAGCATCTGTGATTATGCCCGCTCAGTACATCTCTAGGTGTGATATTACTGTCCTGCTCCGCCTCCCGGCCTGAGTGCTGTGTCTGTTTTGGGGGACAGGCTGCGAAGCCCTTTCTCTGCTTGGGGAGTCCCGCCTGAATTCCCCCGGCACTTGCTGCACCGGGCTATTATGTGTCCCCAGGCGCTGGTGGTCAGAGGCGGTCAGGGGCCTGGTCAGCACGCCTTGTCCCGGCATGTGGGTGCGCCGGGCCCTGGGGAGGGCCCTCGCAGTGAAAACCTGCCTCTCCCTGTGCAGCCTGGAGCCTTCTCCTGGGTGACTAAAACGCTTTTCACTCTCATTGCAGTGGGAGGATGCCTGAAGTAGACTACGTGGTTCTGACCGAGTGGTTTGACTGGATCACGAGGAACATGGACGTGTCTGTTGACTTGATAGGTGAGCTGGCCTTGGGGCCGGAGTGGGGTTCTTGCCGCGGGGTTGTTTCCCCATATTAACTCAGTCCTCTTCCCAGGGGCGGACAGAATCTGGGAGCTTCTGGTCCCTCCTCAAGAAAAACCTGGCTTTTGTTTTCCCAACTGCTTTCCCCTGGGCTTTTCTAGTATGTAAGGGAGGGTGGAGGGACAGAACCTGGACACAGCCACCCTGCACCAGCCCTGTGTTAGCTCTCTGTGAGTGGCCCGTGCAGACTCATGATGGGCCCCGTGGACTGTGGCATGGGAAAGGACAGGAAGTCGCAGACGGCGGTCCAGATACCTGTCACACTGCTGATCCCGGTCTGTCACCTGCTGTGAGACGCAGTGAGGGGGGATCCCCTTCACGTCTTGCCCAGCGCTTTCCTCTCCTCCCCCCACCCCTACCCCTGGTCTGGCTTTCTCCTCCAAGCCACAGACAGAGTAAACTGAGCCACAAATGTGTATTTTTAACCTTAGTTTATCTCCGGACCACCCCTGAGACCTGTTACCAGAGATTACAGACGAGATGCAGGGAAGAAGAGAAGGTGATTCCGCTGGTAAGAGCCTCCTTTAGCCTAGTGAAAGGGTTAAACCATCACCTGGCCCCAGAGCGAGAAACAGGACCTGAGCACTTCCCAGAGCAAACTCTGACTTCCTCTGTGGCTGGACTCGCGCTGGTGGCCATTCAGACACCCCTAGGGCCTGTCCCCAGGGCTCTGGCCCATACCTCCTCTGGATGCTCGCTAGCCAGTGCCCACTCGCCTCCAGGCGAAACGCCGTCTCGCGGGGAGGTGGCTGGCGCTGGCTCGTGCTCACCCAAAGCCAGTTTGACTCTGGGCCTTAAGAACTCAAGTCAGGATGTGGCAACGGGCTTCGACTGCTCTCCTTGCTCGGGCCTTTCACGACCCACAGCCCCTTCAGAAACCCAGCCTCACACTGCTACCTGGCTGGCTGATGCTTCGTTCACAGAGCGCCATTCATGTCGTCCCCCAGCACGAATCCCTCTGCCTTCTGCAATCTAGGACACAGCTCCTTTGATTGCCCTGTGGATCCTGTGTGGTAGGCTTTGTCAGCCCCTCCTGCCTGCCTTTTACGCCCTGGCCATAAAGAACTAGCTGTAGACACAGACACACACAAACATACACACACACCACAGAGTCACACAAATACGCTTTTGCATGGTGGTTCCTTTTGCTTTCCAACTTCAGCTCAAATGCCACTACCTCCAGGAAGCCTTCTCTGACTTTCCCTTCTTGGCATACCCCTAGCCCCAGGGCTTATTATGATTAAATCTCTTAGGACTCGCATACTGCCACTGTTTATAGGTTTGTTCCTCATTGACTTCACTAAGCCGAACTTTTAAGGATTAGACCTCACTGCCCCTGCCTGCAGCATGCGGCCCAGATCCTGGCATCTAGGAGCTGCTCAGTTAATACTAAACTGAAAGCCCCTTATGAGAGCTGCCACTGAGGTACGCAGCCAGAGGCTGGGCAAGCCTTCCCTGGATGTCACGTGGTTGAGCTCAGGGTGGGCTAGACTGGGTGCTGAAGGTCTCGCCAGCCCCCGAGGCCTACCCAGCCTCATATTCCACTACTGCCAGCAAGGTAGATTCTAGCCACGAAGGCCTGCACTGTGCCTTTCAAGGGGTCCAGGCTGACCCCAGTCAGGGCATTTCTGTGTGGTGACCCACATGTTCCAGAGAAATGCCAGGTCTGGAGTCCTCCCAGGCCGTCACCTGTGCCTTTGACTTCACACAGGCTGGTTTCACCCAGCCTACAGGACATGCCTCTCTTGTCTTCAAGGCTGAACTCAGTGGTGCATGAGAAGGAAGTGAGATCTGTCTGGGAGCTGCTGGGCCAGGGAGGAAAAAGTGCAGCTTGAGGAGGCGTCGGCGGCTGGCTGAGGAGAGTGTGTGCCGCCCCGTCTCGTGTGGTGCAGAGGCACAGATGGCTGAGGGGCACGCCCAGGCCTTTTCCCTGGGTGCCTCCATCAGGCCCTCTGAAGTGGCCTCGTGGCTAGAGGACGTGTAGGTTACAGGTCATCGGGTGGGGCGAAGCAGGACGAATGGGCCCTGGACCAGTGAGGATTGAGGTCCTCCCGGCGGGAGGGGCAGAGGGGAAGTTTCAGAGGCTGCCCAGGGCTGGGGCCTCAGGCCATGGACACCCCTCAACCTCTCTGGTGAAGGAACTGGTGGCCCTGCAGCTGGAGCCTAGGCAGTAAGTGACGGATGCCAGATGCTGGGTGTGTGAAGCCTCTGTGGAGCAGGGTGCCCGGGGGTGGCATGGGGTGGGATGGGAAGGAGGGTGGGCTGACTTCTGGCTGCTGTGATCCCTGGGCTGGCCAGGCTGATCACTGGCCACCTGAGCCACTTTGGCCCGCCGTGGCCTTTGTCCAAGACACTGCCCATGGTCGTCGCC
>NW_004567129.1:18132563-18135832 GCF_000260355.1 Condylura cristata
GAACGTGGGGCTGGGAGGAGCTCTTTGTCTCACTGTCCCCGTCTCTGGGCCAAACCTCAGCGTGAGCTGGACGGGCCCGAGAGTGACCTGTCCCTTTGTCATTGGCCAGTGACCAGAGTAGCATCCACCAGCAAGCACCCCTGGTGGCTGAGGCTTTAGCTTTAATGATCTGGGACGGTGGTTTTCTGGTCCCTTCTCCAGCAGGAGGCAGGCCCAGAGCCTCACTGCACCTTTTCTTGGTGACCCAGGGCATCGAAGGAACACCCGCTGCCGCTCACACAGTGAGCCCTTAGAAGGTGCTGAGGTGTGTAGGACTGTTTGCCCCAGACCACTAATGTTGAGTTCCTGTGTTTGCTCTCACCATAACCCCCTTTTCCTGCTGAGGCAAGTGGCTTTTGTTTTCACGCGTCTGCCCGTCAGCGTTTCTCTGCTCCCCCACCCCTTTGTTTTCTGATACACGCTGCCTGCCGCCAGACTCTGTGCAGGCAAGCGGTCCCTCAGGCCGCTGGGAGTGTGTCCGCAGGGTGTGTCGTTGGCGATGGCCTTGGGGACAGCTGTTTGCACTGCTGAAACTTTTACTCATGGCTCTCCTAGCCAGTGAAGTTGCTGGAAAGTGAGATGTGTGTATAGTATGTTTTAGAAGAAGTCAAGTGGGTTCTTCCCTTGTTGTAGGAAATTCCATGGTATAAAATGATGAGGCAGAGGTCACTGCGAGCTCACCATAGAGACAGCTGGCCTGGCCTTTTTGTGAATATATGGCGGGGAGTGGAGACTGGCCTAGAACTGGGCGCTGTTTGCCTCCGGCTTTCCTTTTTCTCCGCCTGTGACCCTGAGCTTCTCTCCTTCATCCTGCCTGTCCTCTCGCCCCCTCTCTCCATCTGTGAAGGGAGGGTGACATTGAGGTCAAGGGCAGCCCTATGACCCATGTGTTTAATTTCCAGGTGATCGAGGCTGACCACGACATGCAGAAAATGTTAGAGCTCTTTGAACGAAACCGGGACCGAATATTAACTTCAGGGAATCAGAAGCATGGTACATAGGACAGGAAAGAGCATGCCAGAAAAATGCCCGCTGCTGCTCAGTTAGCCGTCTGGAAAAGCCCAGTTTGGGGGGGGGTTTCTGTCTGGCCAGATGTGTTCTCGAATGGCCCTTGCTTCTCTGTCACAGCCTCCGTCCTGGGTCTTTGGCTTGTGGGTAAATGACAAATAGGCCGTGCGGAACCCGTGAGTTTGCGGTGACCCTTGGTCCCTCCCCTTGCAGTTTCCGAGGACCCCGGGTTCCTCTGATTAAGGGAAGAGCTGCCGAGATCTGCCGGGCTCAGAAGCTCTTAACTCTTTGGACCCCCTGGGAGCGTGAGGCAGGTTTTTCCCTCCCAGGGAGGGAGCTCAGCTCAGGACCACCCGGTGACAGTGGGTCTGACTTTTGCTGACCATCCGGCTGACTGCCAGATGTCCTCCTGCCCCAGGCCCCCTCACCTGCATGCTGCTCCCCCACAGGCCAACTTTCCTGCTGCAGACCCCCATATTTTTGGGGAGAAACAGCAGCGCACAGAGCTAGTAGTATCCTCTGGGCATCCTGGGGGGGCCGTCAGCGCTTGTGTGCCACACTGGCGTGAGCCCAGCGTTCAGTGGTTTCCCGGCATGAGGCCACTGTGGCATTTACCATCTCATCATCTGGACTTCAGTGTCCTCAGGAGAACCGGGCCTTGGCTCCTGAATGGTGCTCGGTCTCCTTGGTGACGGAGGGCCTGCTCGAGCTTCTGCCAGTTCCGTGTCAGGGAAATGGCTTTTGGCTGGTTTGTCTGATGTTGAGCTGGGGCAGGGGGCCCCCAGCCCTGGTTTTGGAGGCTTCCTTGCTCCCCAGTGGCCTTGTGTGAGGAGCTTCAACCTTGGAATCACTGAGAATTTGTAGCCTGGGGCCCAGACACAAGTAGCCTTAAGACTTTTGCAAATGTTTTTCCATCCATGTTGCCCCTCTGTGCCACGGGGCATGAAACCGTCTTTCCCGGTTCAGAGTGAGCTTCACCTGTTAGAGCCGGGAAAGGAAGAACCGGCTCCTTGCGGACAGCCCGCATCGGAAAGCCAGGACTTGCCTGCCAGACTCTTCTCGAAGCACCAGCGCTCTGACGTCCTGGCAGCGGGCACCCGGAACTTCAGGAAGACTGCGGGCAGGGCCACCTGCGAACTCCGGGCACACAGGCCCCAGCCCGTCCCCGGCAGCAGCTGGCTGCGAAAGGAGGTTGGAAGCTCTGCCCGTGCCTCTGGGGCGCAGGGCCCGTGCCCCCAAGCAGCTGACCTGGCCCTGGGACCCATCCCAGAGGACAAACCCCCTGGCCCCTTGTCCTTCCCATTTGGATCAGTTCTTGGGCCTTGTAGGCAGGACACGGGGCAGCAGCCAGTGGGACAGTTGGTGTCCAAATACCAGCGGAGACCAGAAAGCCGGAGAGGCGAGGGCCTCTGCCTGGGCACTCCGGACTGGAGTGGGGCATTCTCTGGGGATCTGTAAACACACCCTCCTCTGTTCTCTCAGCTCAATTTGAGTACCTGTTTTGGAGGAAATGGGCCTTCTTTTTGAAAGTTGGCTCAGTGGTAGCCAATAAATGCTCAGGAAGCCTAACCCCGCCTAAAGCCTGATGCTCTCCAGGTCCAGCCTGTGTCAGCTCCCTGGCCCTCTCGCCACAGATAACGTTCCGACACGTTAACCACCGTGTGTCCTGACTGGGGTGCGGGGTCCAAAAGAGCCCAGGGCCCCCCGAACCTGGCCCCCCAGAGATGCCCGTATATATAGCCGCAGCTTGGTCACACAACCTCCCAGTCCAGAGATGTCACCGGACATGGTCTCTGGCCCCTGCTTGCTGCTCTGTGTGGCCGGTGGCCGGCGTGGGCAGGGCTGATGGCACGCGGGAGGCACAGGCCCGGCCCGTGGTGTCTGTGGAGCGGCTGCTGCACTGGCCGCTCAGTCAGGCGGGCCGGCGCCGCCTCGGCTGTCCGCCGCTTGCTAATTAGGAAAAACAGAAACCTCAAACAGCGTAGATACTTTTCTTTCCAGTCGGCGTTTTTAGCAGACTCATTCCAGTTTATACGTGAACGGATGACTCACGTGGCACTGACATGATTGGCCCCCTCAGAAATACCGTATGTGCCCGGTGATCATTTTTTTAAGCAGGAGAGAAGCCCACTTTCACTGAGGTGTAAAGGAAGTGTGGTGGTGGGCCGTGCGGCCGGTGTGTGGCGCTGAGGCGGCCCCCCCCCTCACCCCCTCGCTCCTTC
>NW_004567129.1:18136302-18148576 GCF_000260355.1 Condylura cristata
CCTGCCCCTTTCATCTCCATCGGAGCCCCTCAGCCAGCTGAGCAGTACCCCACCGCACCTGAGTCTGAGGCGCTGCTGCAGACACCCCCACCCCCAGTCCTGGGGAAGGGTTTGGGTATTCCCAGCTCTGCAGATGGAGCTGCCCCCAGGGGCCCTGGATTTGTGCCAATTCTCTTTTCTGGAGCCTCGGGCCAGAGGGGGGCCCCCTCCCATATGCTCACATGTCTGTGGAAGAGTAGGCATCTGCTTGGTCTCTCCACCCTGAAGAGTTACGGTTATTAAAATAATTGAGAGCTCTTGCAAATGTCAGCCCTCAGCTGTGGGAACAGCAGTGCTCCCGCCCTCTGGGCTCTGGCTGTGGATTACTCACAAAAGCCCCAGGGTCCCAGGCACACGCTTTTCTTCTCCTAATAACCCCAGCCCTGAAGCTCCCCTGAGGCCAGAGTGAACTCTGTGTTCCTCTAGTGTACGTCAGGTGTGACAGCAAAAGCTGTCGTTAGACAGGATGGAGAAGGAGGCCTCCTGTCTTGTGGAAACCAAGGCGGTTGTTGGCATCCACTTATCTGCCTTTCTTGGCTTTTTCTGCTCCAAGACATGTGTTCCCCAGACGCGTCCGTGGAACCCAGGTGTTCTGAGAAAAGAGGGTGCTGTGCTTCTTCAGCTTCAGAGTATCTAATCCACCCCCGGATGTGTGAAAACACCTATTTCTGGGCCCACCCTGGGTGTTTCTAACTCAGCAGCTTTGGGATGAGTCTTAGAATTTGATTCCTGCCAGCTTTGCAGCTGAGGCTCAAGCTGCTGGTCCAGGGCCCATCCTTTGAGAACCACCTCTCTAGGCCCGTTTTCTAGAACTGCACATCCTGGAGGTCAAAGAAACTGGGTCTGTTGTCTGCCCCCTTGTGAGTGAAGGCTGTCTAGGTTGTCAGGAAGGGCCATGAGGATCACTAACGTGGAGTCTAGAAGCAAGCCGACCAAGCCTGGCATCAACGGTGCCCGTAAAACATGCGTTTGGCAGAAGCACCTAGAACTGGGCTGAGAGCCGTCAAGGGCTTGGGAACTGTGGTAACCATGGTAACCCTTAATTTCCATCCGAGTGACATGGACACGCTCACCAGCTAATCAGGGGACCGTCTCACTGCTCTGTTAAGCAGGGAACCGGCCCGGGCTGGTGGCACCCCTGAAAGGGCCTCCTGGCCTTTCTTTGCTTTTTCAAAATGTTCCCACGTCTCCCAAGGGCGCTGGGCCTGTTCCTGACATTCTGTGGCATGCCGGGAGGGCTGGCGGTCTCGCAGCTGCTTCTTAGGCCAGGGAAACTAACACCTCTTAGACCGACAAGGCCCTGGAATTCCTTGCACAGTAAACGGATGGTTTTCTGATCTGTGGTCTTCCCTCTCCCTAGGCCCAGAGTCCCCTGTAGCCACAGGTGGGTGGAGGGTGGCAGTGCCAGGCTACTCACAGGAAATGCCCAGGGAAATGCCCAGGTAACAGCAGTGTCTGGTTACTAAGGTTCAACCGAATCTTTCCTTTTTGGGATCCACTTGATGTGTGGATGGGACTTAGGTTTGGGGGGTTCTTCACTGGGAGACTTCGGCAGGTCACCTAACTTCTCTGGTCTCGTTTCTTCCTCCCTTGGGTCATGGGGTTCCATCTCGCCCCCCTCACAGGGAGGGGGTGTGGTAAGTGAATTACGGCTGGGAAGGAGTGCATACGCGAATCACGGAGTGCAGCAGGGCCTGTTTCCTGCTCCTTCGGCCCCTCCCCACCTCTGCAGGACTGGGGAGGTGGCCAGAGCTCCAGGCAACTTCCCTGGAAGACTCTGGGGAAGGGGCTGCTGGTGGGTTGCCCCTGCCAGGGCAGTGTGGATCCTGAGTTTTAATCTTGAAAACATGCTTCTCTGTCGGCCCACTGGGGAAACTTTTATCTCAGCAACCTGGCCGGCCACTGGCTCACCTTGGGGTCCCCAGGTGGTCAGTAAGCAGGCCTCTATTCTCTCTCTGGCTTCTACTGCTTTTCACATGCTTCATCCCTGTGCCAGGCCCACTGGGGAGCAGAACAGACACTGGGCCCTCTGCTGTGAGATTCACACCTCACCACTGCTCCTACCCTGAAATAGCCCTGATTACCCGCCTTCTTCTAGGGTGAGAATTAACTCCAAGGCAATTATATTCCCCACAGAATCAATGAAAACCAGCACAGGAATAAGATTTTGGTGAAGTACCAGGATTATGCAATCAGCTGACCCAAACAACAAACAGGTCATAACGGTAAGCGAAAACCCTTTCCAGCAGGAACAGGATTCCTCATGAGGCTACATCTAATAGGAAACAGACCAGGCCATGCCAGAGAAACATGCAAACACCCCTAAAAGTCATTGAACAAATGTAAAGACACCTCACTCTTGGGTAGGACTCAGTACAGAAAGAAATCACTGCGATCAAGCCGGACTTTGTAATAAATTGTGTGGAGGTGACCAAGTGACCACTGGGAAAAAGATGAATATAGATCCATAGCTCACACCGTAACAAGGGTAAACTCCACGTGGTTAGGGTCCTAGACATAAAATGAAAGCCATATAAGTACTAGAAGAATGAGTGAATGGATTCTTTAAAAGATGGGAAAGGAAAAAAAAAAGTTAGGAAAGCCGGCCCTCCCTGATGGCACAGCGGGTTAAAGCACAGCACTAAGAAGCTTAAGCCACTTCTGCGTGAGTTCGATCCCCGCCTGCCCCGGAGGTGACCACATGGCGCGGCAGACCTCTCCTGACCCGCCCGCTGCTCCCCTCAGCAGTGTACTTCCTCGATCTGCCTGTTCTGCTCCCCACTCTGTCTCTGGTGAATCCTCTCACCCTCTGCATCTCTGGCCTGTACCCCAGTTCTGTATGAATAAATAAACAAATCTTAAGAAAAAAAAAAGTTGGGAAAGGAAGGCTTTCCTAACTATGATTCAAATCCAGCTGCAAGGAAAGATGAATGAATATGGCTAACTAAAAGCCAAGAAATCTGTATGACAGAAACCACTGACAAAGTCAAGGGACGTTCAGTGAGCGGGAGCAAATATCAGCACAGATAAAGAGCAGGCCTAAAATCCACGAAGAGTTCTTTAAGATTTGTTTGTGCATACAAGAACTGGGGCACAGGCCAGAGGTTTGGGGGTGGAGGTGAGAGGACTCCCCAGAGACAGAGTGGGGAGCAAAACAGGCAGATGGGCTGAGATACACTGCTGAGGGGAGCAGCAGTCACATCAGGAGAGGTCTGCCATGCGAGTCAGCTCCCTGGCTGGGGACGGCCTCATAATGCTGTGCTTCAACCCCCTGTGCCACCAGGGAGCGCCCTCCATGAAAAATTCTTAAACAACGAAGGACAAAGGGCTGAAAAGCCAATAAAAAACCCAGAAGGACAAATTTACCAAAAAGATAAGTGATACATGATAAATACTCAGATTCACTCAGTCTCAGAAATATAAATGTCAGGTCAGACCATTCGTGCGCCTCCCCCAATTCTTAGGCAGAAAGCCTAATGATCCAAGCGGAGGCATTAAGAGGCAATTAGATCATGAAGGTGGCGCCTGCATGAAGTGGGGGGCAGCGCCTCATAAGACACCCCACAGAGCTCCTGAGCCCCCACCCACCAGCTGAGGAGGGCATGCTCCCAGTCTCGGCAAAACTCGTGTGACCCTGGACTCCCAGCCCCAGGGCTGTGAGAATTGCATTTCTGTTGTTTAGAAGCCCCCCTGGCCCACCCCCACCCCCGGCCCCCATCTGGGGTATTTTGTTAGAGCAGCCCAAGCAGACTACACAGCAAGCGGACAGAACATGGAGGAGCCATTTCTCACCTACTGAACAGGCAGAAAAACAAAAACAAAAACACCAGATGTCCGGAAGGGACATTTACCAGAATAACTGGTCAATATTCATCCTGATCAAAAGGCTGAGGATCACAAAACAGGGCAAAGCCTGGAAGAGATGACGCGGGGCGGTACTCACAAGCCCCAGCGGGGGTCTGAGCCTGGCCCCCAGTAGAGAAAACAGATTAATGGAACAACCGGTGAAATGTACATCAGGAGAGTAGTTGAGCTAACAATACCACGTTAATACTGATTTCCTGTTGTCCCCTGGTTTTCTATGGTATGTCACTTTCAAGGGCAGTGGGGAAGGAATTCTTGGTATTGTTTTCAACTTTTCTCTAAGTCTAAAAATAGTTAAAAATAACTCGCTTTCTGGGAAATAAAAGCAGAACACAACTCTAAATACTGTAGTCCTGCATTTTTAGTATCTGTGTACATTTTTTTTTAAAAGGATAAAAGAAATTGTACCAAGGTGGCGAAGGCTGGGAGTGAGGGTAAGTCTTGGCTTCTGTTTTCAGAGTCCTCTACATTTTCTAACTTTCTGATTTCATTTGGTGGGTTCTTGGGAACCACCCGGAGCAATACAAGTTGACAGTGGTTTATGTCCGGGGGCTTGTAGCCTACTGGGCCAAGTGGCAAATGAGTAAGTCAGTCTGAAATATCTTTGTGCAGAAAATGAAACTAAGCTGATGTGATATTTGGTCAGGGAAGGCCTCGCGCGTCAGGCACCTTTGAGGTGAGAAGTGGGTTACGGGAATGAAGAGGGGGACCCAGGCACAGAGTGGGGAGAGGACAGAAGGAACGGTCCTCCCAGCACGTGCTCCCACCACCTGGAGGGGGCTGAGCTGGGCGGGGAGGAGAAGATGCTCTCTGTGCTGGGACCCCAGGGAGGACATGTTGAAGAGAACCATGTGTGCATGCATGGGGGCTTGGCTGGTGGAGGGGTGCCCTTGTGCCTGCAGCCAGACGGGTGCAGCTCCCATTCCTGGATGGTGCCAGGCGTGACCTGGCCTGAGCCCCCAAGCATGGTCTTGTTCTGTGGCCCTGAAGTTAGCTGGGAGGACAGGGCGGCTGACCGTGGCCCCAGAGGGGGTGAGGGTCCACATCTGGCCTCTTGTCTGCCTGTGATAGGTGCCAGAGGAAGGGTGCTGAGGGAAACTGCCCTCCTTGACGCAGACTGGCCTAAGGCCAGAGGCTGAGCTGGGTGCAAGGCACAGGAAGGCCCCCTGAAGCCACACCAAGGGGGTGCACCTCAACTCAACCGGCTCTCCTTAGCTCACGGCAAGGGCCTCTCACCACACTCACTTCATACACGACTTTATGGTCTGGGGAACGAGACACAAACAGAGCATGGTCCCAGGTCACACGGTCAGTGAGACGTCCAGTCACTAGGGAGGCCCCACGCCCGGCCAGCTGTGGGTTTGCCTACTGTCCTCTGGGCTGTGGTCCCAGATCTGCCACTTCTCCAGGTGGTTCCTTTCCTGGTGGATAAGCGATTTGCTTAGTCAGAGTGTCCGGCTCGTACCATCCAGGGAGGCTGTCCTCGGCCGATGCCCAGGGGGGACCCGGTACCTCCAGCCTCCCCGGGGGGACATAGTGGATGCTGGGGGGCTCTCGCACATGAGAGGGGGTCTGGACAGCCCTCCAGCGCTGAGTGACCCTTCTCTCTGGGTTGCTGCCATCACCAGCGGGCTCTGGCCCCTCAAGAGGCTTCGACGGTCCGTTCTCAACCCCACAGCCGGGGAAGCCTCCAGGGTGGTCTTCTAGACTTGGGGGCCTCAGGAAGTGGGAAAAGCACTTACAAAGCTCCTCCATCTCAGAGGAGGCTCCCCAGGGAGTAGCATCTGGCCGGAGGTGGCCAACTCCAGCTGTCTCCCTGCCTCTGCAGTCGGCCTCCCCTGAGCACGGGGGAGCCGGTGCCAGGCAGAGCTGGCTGGGGCTGGCCATGCCTCTGCTCTCAGGAGCCCCGTGGGGGGCCAGAGGCTGCTCACTGCTGCGACCGGAGAGCGTGGCTGCCTCGCCAGGGGGTGGGCTGGCGGCCAGCGCCGGGCCCTGGCGTTGCCTTCTCTTCGAGCTGCTCATGATGAGGTCCTTGGGTAACAAGGGTGTCTGGTGCAGGACAAGGTCGCTGTAGCAGGTCAGGAACTCCTCGCTGTCTGAGCGTGTGCTGGCACGGCGCTGGGGGGCCGAGGGGACCTCCGGCTGGCTCGGGGCCACCGGCAGACGGCTCTGAGGGTCAGGGCCCTTGGCGAGGGCCCTCGCAGACCCTGCCCCTTCCGAGGGGCCTGGGCCTGGCTGGACGCCCTTGAGGCCATTGTTGGCGTTCACCACGCTGCTCTCTGAGTGGCGTGGGCAGCAGGGCCTGGTCACTATCCCCCTGCCTGGCCTGCCGGTCTGGTTGCCCTCGGTTCCGAGAACTGCCTCGCACGCGACTCTCACCCGGAAGATGTCAAACAGCGCCTGCTTGATGTCGTCCTCGCTGATGGCCCGGACCAGCGAGAACTCCACCTCAGAGGTGGCCACGTAGCCCAGCCGGCCCAGGATGACACGCAGTGAGTGCTCGGAAAGCACGGGCCGCAGCCTGTACACAAAGTGGCCAGTGTAGACCTGGGATAAACGCGATGTTTGTTAGAGTCGGACGGGTCTCGGCAGCGTGGCCGAGAGGGGCCAGCAGGGCCCAGGGCTGCCGCCCAGGGGCCTCCCCCGGGCCAGGGCACTTGGCCAAATGGAACCCCCTGGCCCATTTGACAGAAGGGCACACCGAGGCCCCGCGGCAGGGCCGGGCGGAGCATGGCTGAGCTGGGAGAGGCCCAGGCAGCCCCGCTCCCGACTCCGCCGTCCTGGCCTGGAACCAGAGAGATGGACATTTCTGAGCGGCTTTCCAAAACCTGATCCCTTCCTGTGTTCCTCAGCAACACCTTGGTTCCTTCCTTTTACAGAGGCAGGCTGGCCCAGGGGCCGGGAGCCGCACGGCCTGAGGCTGAAGTCCTGCCCGTGCAGCTCATCAGCTGTGACCATCAACAAGGTGCATGGCCTCCTTAGCCCCCCAAGTTTCTCCAGCTGGAGAAGGGACCGGAGTCCTGGCCCCTCCTGAGACTATCCAGGGCTGTGGTGGTGCCTACCTTCAGGGACCTGATTTCCTTCCTCCAGGGAAACAGAAGCAGGTTGGCAGAGATCAGCTCCAGGAACTCTAGCGCCTGCACCAGCTCATGGCAGGTGCGCTGGGTGAGCCTGGACGCCCCCTGGGCATGGATGGCCCCCAGGTCAGGGGCCACATCCCCAGGCAGATGGAGCTGGGGAGTGTCCCCTGAGCTCAGCAGCCGCAGGGCCCTGTCGGTGAGGGCGGCCTGCCTGCAGACTCCGAGCCTGCCCTCCCTCGCTCCCTCCCGGTAGTAGCTGATGAGGTCACGCAGGAGGGGGTCGGGAGCAGCCTCCCCTGGGCCGGGGGGTGCAGGCTGGCTCATGGGGGCTCCAGAGGGCCAGAGGCCGGCCGAGGAGAGAGTCCTGTGGCCTCCCCCGGAGGCTGGGTGCTCAGAGGAATGGACGCACCTGCCTCTGGCCCGCCCCCGTGCTCAGCCAGGAAGTCGAGGAGGAAGTTGTGCTGGCAGAAGAGAAAGCTGCTCCCAGCAGCCTCCTAGCCCTGCGGCTGCTTGTCACACCCGAGGGCTGCGAGCGGGGTGGCTGGGCCTGTGGTCAGTGTCGTGTCCCCCCTCCCAGGGCTGCAGAGGCAGGGCAGGCTGGGTCCGCACTCCGGCCACCACCCTCAGGGGCTATGAGTGGCATCCAGGCTGGTCCCTTCCTGCTCTAGTGCTCTCTGCTGAGGTGCGTGTCTGCAGGGGGTGTGTGCGGGGTGGGGACCGGGCAGCTGACACCCCGGGGGCAGCCCCCACCGGCGCAAGAGGGTTGGCACACGGGAACCCCAGCTTCCTGCCTGGGGAGACTGTTCGGAGGCATCTTCGTCACTGTCTTGGGAGGGGGGCCCTCGGCGTGAGTCTCCAGCTGTCCCCAGCAATCACCGGCTCATGTTGGGGCCCTGTCTTGGGCCCGTGAGCCCTCAGTGTTTCCGGCCGCCTTCCCAGGTGGGCAGTTGCGCTGATCCTCAGCTCAGGCTCAGATGGAAGCACGCACCTGTACCCTCCCCAGGCTCCTTCCGGCCACTTCTCCCCCCTCCCCCCCCTTCCTTTTGCCCAGTTCTTAATTAGGTGCTGAGTCACTGTCTCAGCCCCGGTGTGACTCACGCCTGGCGGGTCAGCACTGCTCCAAGTGTGCTGAGGAGCTCTTGTTTGGGGCTCTTAATTAGTCTTATGGGAGTAAAAATTTCCTGGGGCCAAGTGGATTTGGGAACCTTGGCTTGTTGCATCAGGACTCCCCACAGAGCAGGCTCACTGGGGGTGCTCATTTCTAGGAGGGGGCACCCGAGGCCAGATGCCCTGGGCCTCTTTGCCTGTCCACGTCAGATTTGGGGACATGCAGTCCTGAGCGGTGGGCATAAGGACCTTCAGGGACAATGAGAAAAGTCCCTGCCTTAGGGAGACTCAGGGCCTGGAGAACTGGGGCAGGGAGTGGGGGAGAAGCTGCCTGTGACCTTGGGGTTCCTCGGCCCAGGAGGACCTAGTCCTTGACCACCGTCTGTCCAGGAGTCCCCGGCCTCCTGGACCTCTAGTTCCCAGGAAAGGCATCGGCTGGTGCTCGGCCTCGGAGATACCACAGACCTAGGCATCTCCTGTACGTGTCTTGGCCCCCAGCCCCAGCTCCCCTGAGGGCCAAAACCTTTCCTGAGCTGGGACAAGGCGGTTCCTGCCCCTCAGGCTGGAAGTTACCACTTGGATGAACAGGGGCTCTTCCTCCATAGACTGTTCTGGAATAGTCACTTCAGGTCAGTGTTGGGAATGTTGCCCTCTCAATGCTAGCCTCTGATCCCAAACCTCGGAAAGGGTAGGCACCCAGCCCAGGGTTACCTCTGGTCTCCCCCCCGGCCCCCTACTGGGCGCGAGCCCTAGATCAGGGCTGGTGCAGGCCAGTGTGGGCGAAAGCTGGGGATGGTTGGCATCAGGGGGCCCAGGACAGCCAGAGAGGTCCTTGTCCATTACTAGACCAAATCCTCCCCTCCTCCCATTTTACAAATGGGGAGACTGAAGCAGAGAAGGCAAGAAGAGGTTATAATCCAAATACCTGAGTTCTTAACATGCTGTAACAAATGACAGCACAATGTGTATTACAAATCTGGGGGTCAGAACCCCAAAATCGTCTCATCGGCTGGTTCCTTTCCGAGGGTCCAGGAGAAGCCATTCCCGGCCTTTGCCAGCTTCTGGAGGCCGCCCGCTCTCCTTGGCCCCTTCCTCCAAAGCCAGCAGCACGGCTCTCGGGGTGTCTCGCCCTCTTCTCTGCCTCCACTGGCCTCAGCACCTCCCCTTGCTTTCACCCTCTGACCTCTCTCTTAGGGACCCTGTGACTGCACCAGGCCGGGAAAACGGCCTTGTCTTGAGATCCTTAGTTTATTTAATTTTTTGTGGGTTCCCATGAGCTGGCCGCTCACAGACCACTGCGACCTCTTTGCTATCCACACGTCACAGCTGGACACGCCTCGACCACCGACGGAGCAGAGCCCGTGCCACGAGGCAGGCCCGGGACGCCCAGGCCACGGCTGAGCCGATGACGTGGCTGTGTCCGTGGCCGCCTCGGGATGGCTCTGCCTGTGGCGGTAACGTCATTCTTTGCTGAAGAAGCGTCTCTTGATGTATGGTCACGATGTCCACTTCTTGCCCCCCGTAAAACCTTGCCCCCCAGTCCTGCCCCACCCTCCAGACATGCTCCTCATCCCACTTCTTTGCCCCTCAGACCATTGGCCCACGATCAGCTGTCACTGGTCTGTATGATTTCAGCAAGTGGTGCCAGAACTGCTTGCGCACCTGCTCCACACCAGCGTCCCTCCCAGCATTCCCACCGCAAAGCGACAAAAAGCCCCACCCCACCCCAACCGTTTTTTTTTTAAAGATTTATTTATTGTGCATACAGAACTGGGATGCAGGTCAGAGGCTCAGGGGCGGCGAGAGGCTTCACCAGAGACAGAGTGGGGAACAGAACAGGCAGATCGACGAAGTCCACTGCTGAGGGGAGCAGCGGGCGGGCCAGGAGAGGTCTGCCACGCCATGTGGTCACTTCCGGGGCAGGCGGGAATCGAACTCATGCGGAAGCGGCTTTGGATTCTCAGTGCTGTGCTTTAACCCGCTGCGCCACCAGGGAGGGCCACCCCAACCGTTTTTATTTATTTACTTTATTCACAGGTATGGCACACCACGCTTCCCTTCTGTACGAAGCTTGCTTTCTCCTCTCGGGGCTAGTCCCTGTCGGATTCCCACCACCAGCTCGCCTGAGCACCCCCCCACCCCCAGGCCCTTGTGCTCTACCCTCTCCTGTTCTGACCCCTCCCCCTCCCCGAGACCCTTCATTTAACCAGCTCTCCCAAGTCCCTGTGACATGGTCACCGAGCCCAGCACGTGCCCAGCTCCGGCGGGGCCGTTTCGCAGTTTACAAAATCTGCTAGGGGATGGGCTGGGAGTGGCAGACTTGGGGGTGGGCGTGGACAGGGTTCCAGGCCACCGTCATCTTGGAGGGGAACTCGCCACGTCAAGGGAGGGGATGGGGTCTAAGGGGACCTCTGCAGCCTGCCCCCAGGCAGCTTTGCTCCCCGAGGAGAGCCTGCGGCCTTTTCCTGCCTGGAAACACCGATTCTTGGATTGGCCCACGACTCCCCCCACCCACCCTGTGTGTCCCTCTGTTGCTTTCGGTTCCGCCTAGATTCACCACTTCTCTCTTCCTTGACACCTCTGGAACTGCACTCCACCCTCCTCTCTGCCAGGGTGGGCCAGGGTCATGTGGGTGAAGCACCTGGTGTCACCCCCCACGCCATACCACCCCTGCATTCTTGCTTCTCCAGGGCCAGCCCCTCCCCACTTGGCCACCGCAGCCCCCCTGGGACCACTGGGCCTGGTGTTAATTGTATCGCTCACACTTTTGGGCTTTCAGGGAAACGACTGTTGCAGAACCCACTTTCTCTGTCTGCTAGTGTGACTTGCTTTAGGGAGAGGGAGCACATGACCAGGCCCGCTAATCAGAGACCCCACTCTCCAGCTGCTGCCATTCAGAGCCAGGCAGACTCTGCCCGAGGTTTGCTCTGTGGGAGAGAGAGGGTCTTTTTGCATTTTGGATCATGAAGCAGCCAACAGAGATGGGGACGTCGGCAACCAGCGCTCCCGGGGGGCACCTTAAGGCGCCTTGTGGACAGCAGAGCCAAGAGGATGGTTCTCTGCTCCCAGACTCACTGGCTCTGGCCACGTCTGTCACTTGGACAATTTAATTACATTCAATTTAATTACAATAAATAACCTTTCTGGTTTAAATTGGGTTTCTGTCTCTGGCCACTGAGTAACGGGGGTGGGTGATGGGGCTCAGAACATCCACAGGTAGAGGGTCCCCCTTTTAAGAACTACCCCAGGGCCCTCCCTGGTGGTGCAGCGGGTTAGGGCGCAGCACTGCAAGCAAGTCGCAGCCGCCTCAGTGTGAGTTCAGCCGCCTCAGTGTGAGTTCGATCCCCAGCCCCGGAGGTGACCACCTGGCGCAGCAGACCTCTCCTGGCCGCCCGCTGCTCCCCTCAGCAGGGCACTTTGTCAGTCTGTTCAGCTCCCCACTGTGTCTCTGGTGAGTCCTCTCAACCCCTGCACCTCTGGCCTGTACCCCAGTTCTGTATGAATAAATCAATCTTCAAAAAGAAAAAAAGAATACCCCCTCCCTCCCTAGAGTCAGCTTTGTGGTGGGTCATGGGACAGGCAGTCACTAGCGGTGGGGGCAAGAGCCGGGCAGCCCACCCACCCCGGAGTCGGCCAGGTGAGGATGGGTAGTTGAGGTCTGGCTGAGCTGTGATTACAGGGCCTGGATCCTGGAATCCCTGGATAGGTGCTGAGTGGACACAGCTGGGCCGCAACCCCACGCCCCCAGCTCAGAAACAACAGCCCTGCCCAGCAGCTTGTCCTGATGGAGCGTTCCCCTGCGCTGGGAGGGCGGCGTGAGGTCAGCAAAGCAGGGCCCAGGACAGGAGCCTCTGTTGGCCGTCCTTCTGTCACCCAGACCCAGACCTGCTTGGCCATGAGGTAGGCACCAGCGGGCGCACCTGCCTGTGAGAGAGGGTGGCCTTGGCGTGTGTGTATGTGAGACCCCTGAACCCGTGAGCTGCGAGGGACGGGCCCTGCAGGCGCAGGTGTGTGTGGAAGCACAGGTGGGTGGCCAAGGGGCTCCAGGGACGCGGGGGAGAGCGCCTCGGTGTGTATGGGCAGTGAGCAAAGCCAGCGTGCCGGGAGACGCGTGAGGGGCTGCGGGCAGCGCAGGGCGCTCTGGCTCTGTCGCAAGCCGCCTCCCCCACCGTGACCACTGCTGC
>NW_004567129.1:18149156-18161946 GCF_000260355.1 Condylura cristata
TAGGGGCCCCAGGACACACAGGTCATATCACACTGCCCAGATGGAGACCCTCTCGGGCAGGGGTGGTTCCTGGAGTGGACTAGCTGAATGGGTTAGACCTCGTGGAACATCCATATGCCAAGGGGGGAGACAAAATGGCAATTCCTGTCTGCAGCTAGGAGCGTCCGTCCGTGGCAGACGGAGCAGAGAGGGAGCCAAGGGCTTGCGCACACTTCTGGCTCTGCGCAGTGGCAGAAAGTGGCCAGCAGGTGGCAGTGTGAGCTTGGCGTGGGGCCGGCCGCCAGGCACCGGAATCCTGGGGAACTGGCTCTGGGGATGCCCCTCCCTCAGGATGGCACCCATCACAGGCTAGGGGGCACACTTGAGGTCTAGAGGGAGAGAAGGGGCAGAGGAGCAGGGAAGTCAGCTTGTGTCAGCAAAGAGATCAAGGAGCAAAGCTGGGCTTTTCTCAAAAGCACTGGAAAGTAGGGGTGTTTCTAGAGGGGAGAAAAGAACTCACTTCAGGCTAATGGCACGTTTCCCCGATTTCTGGCGGCGGGGGGTGGGGAGCAGTCATCAGCACTGAATGCTGTCAGACTACAGAGTGCGCCCCCAGGGCCCGGAGGCTATGGCCAGCTCGGTGACTTCCCCTGGTCAGATCTCGGAGAAAGGATCGGTGTTTCCTGAGGGTAAAGATAACTCATGTGAGCACTGACCACCCCCAAAGGCCCATCAGCTGGAAGACGACAGGCCCCAGCGTCTGTCTGTCCATCTCCAGAGCAGCACCCCACTACTGTTTGAAGGACCTGTGCCCTTTCCGCTTCTTCCATCTTCCAGATGGGGCAGGTGCACACAGACTTCCAGAACAAGGGGATTACTTGCAACATATTTATTGATAGGATATATTTATTTGTAACACAGAAAAGATACATTGTTGCTTATTTAGCGCCTAGTCCAGGAACAAGAAAAGCTGCTTAGCTCCAGTCACTCAAACACTGACAAGAAGCAGGGATTGTATCTTCCCCCACTGCGAAGGCTCGTTCCTGGAGTGCATTTAAAGGGTATACAGTACAACAGACAGGTGTTTTTTGCCTAGAAAACAGTACACCACAAAGGTGGACAGAACTGCTTGTAAACACGGTCCCTCCCCTCCGTGGAGTCGGGGCTTCTGGACCCCACCAGACCTCTGGACGGAGCCCTTTCAGTTCTGCACCAGAAGAAATACTATTTCTACAGAAAATAAAATTCACAATTGCCGTCCTCGCCACCCCTCTTATTAAGAAAGGGATTGCTGAAATGTCATAGCCCTTCATTGGAGGATTGAAATGTGGGGGAGAGGGTGAATGGGGGGATGCTGTTGTTAGGGAGGCAGGGCGGACGTGAGGTCCCCGCGCCTGCCGCTGGCAAGACCCCGCCACCTGCATGGGTTCTCGTGGAAATTGCTGGGGTTCACGGAGGTCTAGGCCTCCCTCCAAGCAGGCCACGCCACCACCCCCTCTTGTGGCATCCGTCAGCTGGCCCTCCTGCAGTGGCCGTGGGGCTCACACCTCGTCTCTGCACAAACACCCCCGGGGCAGGGACGGACCCATCAGTCAGGGTTCCCCGCTCAGTGCTGCCCCCCAGGACAGCACCGGCTTCTGGGTTCCTTCTCCAGCCGGCTCAGTTCAGGCCACAGCGGTCTACTGGGCACGTGCTTAACAAGGCCTCAGAGCTGTGCCCAGCGCCCTCACTGCCTCGAAGGCCCTCAGTCCCTGGTCAGCCCCGGGACGCCTGTTACCCACTGCTACCGCCACCGCACCACCTGCCCGCCTGTGGCTTGGGGTGGGGGCTTCTGAGATAACTCCGCTAGCACCACCAGACTGAGGGCACTGGGGGGGGGGCTACAAGGTAGGCTGTGAGGGGGGCCCAGGCTGTGCTGAGCCCTCAGACCCGAGTCCCTCACCAAAGTGGCAGGGTGGTGATGTTGTAGCTCTTCTGCCCGGGAGGGGGTGCAGCGCATGGCTGCAGGGTCCCCCCCCCCCGGGCCTCCCAGGAGACCGGCTGCCCCTGGGGTGGGGGTGGGGGGCGGCGGGCCTGGGATGCTCGAGCAGTTTCTAGAGGCAGAACCGGAGTGTGGGCACAGACTGACGGACGGTGGAGAAGGAAGAGCCAGCCCAAGTTCCTTCTCCCCCTCTCTTCCCCCAGCGTTGCCTACAGAGGTGTGACCCACAGGCTGGGGGAGACCAGAGGTGCACAGCGCCTCGCTGTGATGAAACCTTTGCAGAGGAGTTTGTGTGGGGCGGGCCTGGGTGTGCACGCTCGGCCACACACGTGGGGCGTGTCTGGGCGTGTGTGCACACGGGGAGTGGTGTGTGTCGGGTGTGTGTGTGTGTGTGTGTGTGTGTATGAGCTGAGTGTGCACGTGCGTGAGCACACCCGTGTGCCCGAAGGCTCAGCCCCGAGGGGCTGGCAGGGCCTGGCTGGGTGGCTCAGCCAGTCCTCTCCGGGCCAGAAGCTGGGGCCCGGGTCGGGACAGGGGAGCCCTGGCAGCTCCTGGGCCCTGGTCCTGGCAGCGGCAGCCGGGGGACCCCACACACGGCCTCGTAAGGGGGGAGGGTGTCCATGGAGACGGTGCGGAGGCCACTCTGGCCCTGGGTCCTCCGCACCTGCTGGTGTCGGCCTGGGCTGTGGCCGCTGCCCGCGTCGAAGTCGCCGTCCAGAGAGGGGCAGGAGCCGGTCAGTGAGTAGGGTGGGGGCGCGTCCGTGGGGATGTACAGCTGAGTGGCCCCGGGCCCCATGCACTCCTCATAGCTACAAGAGAAGAGGCTCCCTTAGGGCTCTGTGGACTTTGGCCTTGGGGTGGGGGTGGGGGGGCCCCCGTCTGCTGTGACAAGCTGCCCTGCGGGCTGGCTCTGGTGAAATCTCCCTCCAGCCCTGGGACCTGGCTTCTGCTCCCACGGCCGACCCAGTGTCCAGTGTGAGCACAAGCGAGCATGCTGCTGGATGCTGGGTCTCGCGCTGCTCCAGATGACGGGATCTCAGGGCCAGGCAGCGGCCTCAGGGTGCCAGCCACCACTCTGTCCCAAGGAGTCCCGGCCCCTCTCAACACACAGATGCTGAGTAAAGCAGCCTCCTTGCCCCTGGGGGGACAGTGTACTGCCCCGCCCTGGCCCCAGGACAAGGTGGTGCAGAGGACATGATTGCCTGTAGGCCCGAAGGGCCTTTGGTGGGGAAGGGATGGAGTCTGGCCCCTCCTCTCACCCAAGCACCACCCAGTGAGTGCGCTGCATGGGGGTGGCTGACCGGAGAGGACCACAGGCGCCCCAGAGAAGAGCCCCTCGCGCCCAGAGAAGAGCCCCTCGGCGGGACAGGGCTTCCTGGTGAACCTGAGTACACCTTGGATACAGCTCCTGTGCCAGTGGGTGTGATCTGGCTCCGGGGTGCATACGAAGGAGCTGGGACCTGGACCCTCCACCCCAAGAACAGGGACTTAATATCCAGCACGCCCATCTCTGACCCCTCTGCTGCCACCACCCCTGCAACCTCAGGAGCACCCCCTAATTGAGGCGACTGTCCCCATCCCCAAGGCATTTCTATGTTGGTCTCTGCAGTCAAGGCCACCAAGACCCCAGACTGGGGTGCGTGCGTGTGGTGGCCCTGACTTCCCAGCTGCGTCCTCACCTTCCCGCCCCTTGCCCCAGCTGCCCAGCCCCTCTGTCCAGGGCCTAGCCCCAGCCAGGTGGCTGGTACCCAACTGTGATGGTGGCGCTCGGCCCGGGCACCCTGCTGCTTGAGACGGAACCTGGCCTTCTGCTCTGACTCAGGGAGAACGCTGCCTTGGGGGCCCCCGACGGGGCCCCGTGCACCTGGGCACTGGCCAGGCGCATCTCCACTTGGTCCTCCCTTTGGGGGCCTTAGCCTCCTTCCTTAGCTGTCTCCGTCCCCTCATGGGCCAGAGCCAAGAAGCCCCCTGGGGCGAGGGGGTAGGGTCAGCTGTCCTCAGGGCCCCGGCTCAGAAACTACGGCCATACTTTGCTGGTGACCTGTCAACGATGGGTCATGTGTGCGAAGTGACCCCAGCGGGCTGTACCATCTAGCCCGGGTGTGTAGAACCTGCTTGGTTGACCCCAAAGAAAGGGGAGTGGGGGGAGGCCGAATCAGGCTCTGCCCCCCTAGTCGGCCTGGCGCGTCCTGCCTCTGGCCTTTGCTGGCTGTGCGGGCACAGGCCTCCTCCACCTGCATCCTCCAGGCCTGACTCCTTCCCAACCCTAGAGCCACACCTCTGCAAAGGCGATTTTCCAGGTCTTCCCTGCTCCCCCCTCTCATCCTTACTACTGGGCCCTTGTCACCTTTGAGCTGGAAGCCACTACAGCAGTGGTGATGAGAGCCAGCACTTATCTAGACCAATTAGGTGCTGAATTCTCTGGCCTACTTCGTGTCCTCTCACACCTGCCTGATGGGAGTTCATGCCCACATGAACAGCAGAGAAATGGGCACAGGTGGACGGTTAACTGGCCCAGGATCACACAAGAAAGCACTTCAGAGCAGGCGCCCCTGAACCGCAGACCCCGGCATCTGGGCCCAGCCCCCCTTGCCACCCTGTTCTGGAGCTTTTCTTCCCTAGCAGGAGGTGGGCCTCTTGGCCCGTCTAGTCCACCTCCTCAGGGAGCCACCTTGAGGGTCTAAAGCACCCACGTGCCTCAGAACTGCTACCATAGGCCACCCCCAAAATGGAATTCCCTGGGAGCCCCTGACCCATCAGCCTGAGGGGTTGGGCACTGCTCTCCCTTTGCTAGGGCTTTAAGGCTGATGCCTGTTGAGTCACCGCCCCCCCCCCCACTTTGTTGGTCCAGAGGGGTGAGAAAAGGACCCACTGAGCAGATGTCTGTATTTGTATCACTGGGGGAGGAGCTCAGACCCCCCCACGCCCTCCTCCCCACGGGGTCTCCTTACCCTGGAGGAGAATCGGGGTACAGCTCTTGGAGCACCGTGGCATCCACATCCCCATCAGAGCTGAGGTCCAGGGCCGGGGGCCAGTCCTCAGCAGGGTTGCAGGCGTAGCGCATCCTGCGGCTGGAGCGGCTGTAGGTGTGTCCGTCGGACACTGCAAGGGGGGTGGGGAGGGAGGGAGGGAGGGGGACAGTTCAGCCTGGCCTCAGGCCAGCGTCCAGGGAGGGGCTTCATGGGGTTCCCCCTGGGCATACCTTCCTCCATTTTATAAGAGACTCAGTGAGTTACTGGAGGCCACACAGCAAGTTACTGCCTGGCCAGAGGGCGGCTGGAATTCCACCCCCAGGTCCAACAGTCTAGACAGTCTACCAGCCACTGGGCAAACAGATCTCTGCACTGCACTGATTCCAGAGGCCCCTCCCCTCAGGGGGGCGGGGCTCGCCCTCGGGGGCGGGGCTCGCCCTCGGGGGCGGGGCAAGTGCAGCCCAGGTTGGGTGAGCCGAACTGTTCACAGACGGGTCCTACAGCCTGGACTCCTGAGCCTCAGGGTCACTAGCCCGGCCAAGCAGGGTTGAGTGTGTCGCCGGGCTTCCCGCCCAGTGTCTGTATTGCCAGCACTGAGCTTTCCACTCCCCTAACCCCTTTTCCCCACTCTTGACACAACGGTGAGTGAAAACTGCAAATATAGAGCTATCTGCAGGTTTCGTCCTGGGATTATTATCTGCAGACGTGGAGACAGCTCTCGGAAGATTCCAAACACATTAGCATGGGCGCTGTCTGCATGATGGGACCACGGCCCTATTTTCTTTTTTATATTTTCTGTATTAGTAAGGTTTTCCAGAGTGAACACATATTACTTTTCTACTAAGAAAAAGGAACCCAATAACAGATGTTGTAAAAGGGAATTGAAATGAGATTTGTTTCCCTTTAGGGCACCAGCTGAAGGTGTTGGTTTGAAGGGTGAGCAGTTGGGAAGAACTGGGGAAGAATGAAAGCATGATTATCATGAACAATAAGGTAAGGTCCCGAGCAGCGTCGTGGGGTTGCTGGGGTCTGCTAGGGTCGACTCCCTGCCAACATTGCCAGGGAGGGTGGTACTGCCCTGCTGGAGGCTGAGGGGCCAGACTTTGGGAAATTTCCCCAACGCTGGTTCCAGGACTCATGGCGGTCCTATGGCCAGGCCCGAGAGCCACCGGGCAGAACCATGCTGCTATTCCCTGTCTCTCTGGGTTGCTTTTCTTGTTTCTCCCAGCAGTCGAGCACCTTAGGGAAACAGAGGTAGCCCCCGGGCTCACTCACCTAGCTCAGACCCTAACCTGGAGAAGACCAAGCTCAGTCCCAGATATCCAGCTGGGCTGAGCTCCAGAGGAACAGCTGGATGGAAGCTCCCACCCCCCCAATTGAACTAGTTGCTCTCTGATCCCCACTCCTTGTCAGCTTCCACATCAGCTCAGCCCTGAAGGGCCAGGGTTGGGAAGCTCTCCTGATTTCACGGAGGGTGGGAGCTCTCTAGCTCCTGTGCCACAAATTACGCAATACCTGGCTCGGCTTTTAACCCAAGTCCAAGGTCTGTATCCCTTGACCAGTGCCCATTTGCTCTACTCATCTGATTCACTCTCACAACTGGGACAGAATCTCTGTGTCACCCCCGGCCTCAGATGAAGACCTTGAGAGCGGTGATCCCCCCCGACAAGTGAGAGAGAGGAGGCCAGATCTGTCTCCTAAAGCTCCAGATCTTTATATTGTGGAAAACAGAATCCCATTCATCCATTCGCCCCCTCACACACTTTCTTCCCACTCTCACTTATTACCTTCTCTCTGGGCCTGGCTAGAGGGCAGAAGGCAGAGGAGAGTCAGCTCTGTCCTGAAGGCAATGGGGAGCCCTTGAGGGATGCTGAGCGAGGATGGAAGTGTCACAATTGAGTTACTTTGGAGAATGCCTTGGGAGTGACAGGCTGGCAGCTGGCAGCTGGCGGGGGTGGGGTGGGGGTCAGCTGGCATTTGTGAAGCGGCCAGGAACAGGTTTTACTGGGGGGAGAGGGGTGGACATGGTAATGAAAATAGTTAAATTTTATCGAGCACATACTCAGTAGCTAGATACGGTGCAAATCTAGTCCTCCCTGTAACTTCTGGGGTGGGCTCTATGTGCCTCATACACATTGTGTCCATGACTGCTTGAGGTATATAGAGGGTAAGCAACTCTCCTGAGGTCCTACAATAAAAGTGGAGGATTCAGTCTGCTTTGGACACCCTGCGCCTGAGGTGTTAGTTCCGGGGGGCAGCTGTCTAGGGGACATCTGGACACAGTGTGGAGTGGAGGAGATGGCTGGAACAAGCTGGCGGGTGGTGTGTGAAGCTTCCAGGGAAGAGATGGAGCAGGACTGGGTGTAGAGAGAGGCTGCAGGACCCAGGGTGGGGCTCTGAGAGACCCTGACATTCCTCCCCTGGAGAGCAGGAACACACACACACACACACACACACACACACACACACACCACCATGCCCTCCTCTGACCTTCAGCCACACTGTAGGGCATCAGAGCCTCTATAGCAGAGAGATCCTGGTGAGCACCTGTGAGCTCTGCCTGATCACCCAGGGCCTCTAGCATGCCTTCCCTGGGCGTCCCGCAGCCGGTGGCCGGCGCCCACACCCCTGACGCCTTTCCGGTGGAGCCGTGGTCCCGGCAGCCGCGGCGGGTGGGGCAGCAACTCACCATAGCCGTGCTCGTACTCCCGATGGCGGCGACGCCGGCGGTGATGGCGGTGGTGGTGGCGGCGGCGGCGCTGGAGCCGGGCCTGCCGGTCCCGGCGGATGCTGCCCACGATGATGGTGATGCAGGAGAGGATGATGACCACACCCACTGCAGCACTAGCCACCAGCACTGGAGACACCAGCAAGTGGCTGTGCTCTTGGCTCTCCGAGAACGTAGGATAGAAGTAGGTTGTACGGTTGTATCGAGCTATTGTGGACAGAGAGGACACTCAGCGAGGCCCCGTCCTCTCGCCCTGCTGCCCTGTGCGGTGATTTACCCCAGGACAGCATGGGACAGGCCCATGGATACTCCTCCAGCTAGCACCTGGCCCCGCTGCCTGCCAGGGCTTCTGGTAACGGGAGTTGAACGACTGGCCTGTCCTCTGGAGCCTCTGGCCTGGGAGGTCGACTAACTCGGGGAGAAGGGAAGCCCAGAGAGGGCAGTGGACCTGCCCAAGGTCACAATTACTGCCAATTACTGGCAGAGCCGTGACTTGAACCTAGACGCAGTGCTAGATAAGGACTCTACCCCAAAACACAAGCTTAAACGGTCAGTATGGGGATGGGCAGGGGACACACAGGAGGTCACAAGCTGAAGACCAACTCTGCTGGCCTCCAACAAAGAACTCCTGCCTTGAGGGGCAAAACCCAGTCAGAGGACTCCAGTACAGAGGAATCAGGCCTGGGATCTGGGCAGCAGCTGGCCCAGACATTCAAGGGAAGGGGGGTTGCATCAGATCAGGGAAGGCTTTCCAGAAAGGCTAGGAGGCATTATGGGCCAGGGAAGAACAAGGACAAAGGTCAGGAGGCTTGGAGGGGCCTTCTCAGAAGGGCATGGGGTGGCTGCAGCATAGGAGGCTGGAAGAACCTCCTGTAGACTGGCAGCTGGGTCTTGAGAGCCCAACAGATGGGAGCTCCGGCACTGAGGTGCCTCTGTCCTCACAGGATAGAGGGCCAGGGTGGCAAGGCGGGTTCAGTCAGTACCAGGTTGGCCTGCACCTTGAAGTGTCCTTTATTCTCTCCAATCCTGCTGGGCAGGGATGCAGTTTTCCCTTTTAACAGACGTGTAGACTGAGTCTCTGATTTGGCCAATGGTTGGGGCGAGCTTCACAGTCCAGTGCTCATTCCCGAGGGCCCCCTGTCCCGGGAGTGAGCCCTTCCTGAGGCCACTCACTCAAACTGCACAGCCACAGGAAGCCAGCTCCAGATGCTCACTGAGCCACAGGGTCCAGAGCAAGCCCTCCTGGGCCCTGTCCTGAAAGGGGGTCCCTGTCCTCCCAGAGCCCATGTTCAAGCCCCTGTTTTGCATCTGATGCTTATGTTCATGCATGGTTTCCAGATCTGAGTGCCCCTTCTGTCCTCAAGCTCAGGACTGGTCTGGGTATACTAAAGATGCCCAGGGCATATACTAAGTAGCACCAGGCTTGAGACCAGCTGGGGAAATGGCAAGGAGACCCTGAGTTGACTCAGGGGAGTGGGATCTCTGCACTAGATGGGAATCACACTGAACACAGGGGTGATTCACTTAAAGCAAAAAGAATTTCTGTAGCCACCTGCCTGGGTACCTGTAATAGGGCTTTTTTTTTTTTTTTTTTTTTGTTTTTCTGTAATAGGTTTTTTTTTTTTTTTTTTTCACAGGGGAGGGCCTGATCTCTGCAAGTCAGTGGCTTGACGCTCTGTCCCTTCCCAGTAGTGTCTATAGAAACATCACCCATCCTCAGCTCAGGGCAGGGGACAGGTGGTGAGCATAAACTTGGGCAAGTGTCTGAGCTATGATCTGGTCTGTCAACTCTGGCACATGCTGCTGTCTCTTGTACCCTCACGAGCTTGATGGGGCTGGCCCAGAAGCCTAGGATGTCAGCCTAGCCTGAGAGCCAAGCTTCTGCCTGCTGAAGCTCCTTGCAGGCTGCTTCCCTCAAGGGGGAATGCATTAGGAGAAGGGAGCACCATGTGACCTGGCTCAGCAGGACTGCTTCCTGGCTCTGATGTGAGAACGCAGGAGTAAATGGATTTCTGGGACTCTTTGGGGGCCAAACACAGGTCACAATTTTCAGACCCCCTCCTGTGAGTAGGCTCTGCTAGGGGCTCACTTTATCCTTGAATCTATGCTCATAATTCTCCTCATTTTATAGGTGAGAACACTGAGGCTCAGAGATATTAAATGACTCACCCACAATTACACAGCCAGTATATGACTAAGTCGACCCTCTCTGGGTCTTGGTCTTTCCACTAAAGCAGAAAGAGCTGGAAAATAAGCTCTCAAAGGTCCAACAGTAACAGCACAAAAATGGGAAAGAGGGAGTAGTTACAGGAGCAATTTAGTTCTCACTGGAATGAATGTATGTAAAGATGAAGTTGATTGTGATATGTTAGATGTATATAAAAAGGCCTAGAACAATCTCTAAGGAGATAACTCAATGAAAAAAATCATTAAAGGAATTAAAATATTATAGAGGAATTTTCACTTAAAGCAAAAAAGGAGAAATAGAAGGAAAAAATGCTAAGAGAAGTATAGAAGACAAAAAGCAAAACAGCAGATACTGATTTACATACATCAAGGATAACATCAAATGCACACTGAGTAGGCAATCCAGTCAAAAGGCAGAGACTGTCCAACTGGACAAAAAATAAGATCCAACTATGTACTAGGTATAGGGCGCTCATTGGGAACCAAAGGCACAAATAGGTTAAATGTCCAACGATAGAAAGAAGAAACACCCGCAGATAGCAACCACAAGAAAGATGGGGTGAATACACTCATGTTAGAAAAGAACAGACTTTAAAACAAAAATATATTACTAGTGGTAAGAGGGTTATCTCATAATGATACAAGTGTCAATCCATCAGGAGGTGCTACAGTATAAACATGCATGCAACTAAGAACAGAGCCCCAAAATATATGAAGCAAAGTCTGACCAATTGAAGGGAGCCATAGACAATACAATAACAGATGGAGACTTCAATACTCCATTTTCAATAAGGCATAGAATTTGGTCTCTTGTTTGCTTTTTGACTGGTTATAAGTGCTTTTGATGAAGTGCCAGCTTCTTTTCATTCCTTTAGCTGTCAGCTGCCCTAAGCTAAGCTTTCCATTTTTCTTCAAGACCCACAGATGAAAGTGAGGCTCCTCCACCTCCTTCTCCCCAGAAAAAGGCATCAGTTTAAATCATCCTGTCTATCTTCAACTTAGGATAAATCTGACAAATACATAGCATGCCTGCCACCATTTCCTAACTATGTCTGTAGTTGACGTTGCTAACTGACAAAGGCTGTCCACCCTGTGTGGCCCACGAGGAAGCCTGGGCATCCTTTTCAACACAGCACTCCACACAGTGACCCCTCCTGATTGTGAAGCTGGGCCTTTGGCAAGCGCAGCTCATCTAGTGTGACCACCATCCACGATGCTGCCACCCCTGAGCCAATGGTCAGGGCTTTGGCCTGGACTAGAGCTGGCTGATGCTCACTGCTACCATATCCTCAGAAATAAAGTCGAGGCTAGTCTGCTGTCCGGCTGTGAGGCTTCCTGCCTTCAAAGGCAAAGGCAGGGCCTGGGACTGTCAGAAACATCAGTCCTCTTTGGGGACATCCTGCTACAGGGAGTTTTTGTAGGGGGCTCCAGCTGCTGTCAGGGCTCTGCTCAGCGTGTCCCGGCGGCTGCAATAGTTTGGGACACACCAGTCAGCTGACGGGTTAAAGCACACGCACTCTTCAAGTCTGCAGGTGTCAGGATGAAAGCCTTGGGGTGTGTGTGAGATGCCGGCCCCCACTCAGCACAGGAACCTGCGGCCCAGAAACCCGCCCTGTGGGGACGCCTGCCTCACCTTCCCGCCAGTGCCAGGCTCATTACCAGCTGGGCGGCACCTGTGCCTGCAAATGGAGCCAACTGGCACAGGCGGCAGCATGCACGGCTGCTGGGAAATTAATCTTCCCGTCACCGCGACCGGCAAAGGTAGGCGCCGCTTTAAATTATGAGGGAAACTCTTCCAATTTCCAAAGGCAGGGCCCATTTTATCAATAAGATAAATGGGACTGCGGGGAAGTAACACAGGGCCCCGCTCCACCCCTCTGCCTTCCTGTCCCCTGCACCACTGCGGCAAGGACAGAGGATCCCAAGCAGCTTCTGCAAAGGGTCGAAAAAGTGAAAATACCCGCTCTGCCCTCTGATGTCACCCTCCACGCACACACCAGCGTCACAGCCACCACCACCCCCCCCGAACCCCTGTGCATCCACGTGCTGGGCTTGGCCTTTCCATGCACCTGATTATCTCATTTAATTCTTCAGATGGCTGTAAGGCTACACAAGTAACAGGTGGCAAAATGCTTCAGGGAGGTTAAGGTGCTCACCAGGGCCACAGAGTGGGGCCCAGGTCACTGGGCAACTGAACCCCACACTCTCCTGGCAAGATGCCATCCTGTGGGAACTCATGTTTCTTGGATCTTGCTCAAGTTCAGGTCTCTTAGCCTAAAACAACGCCTTGCTTCTTCAGGGCTACTTTACATGTAGCCAAGCAGGCCCGGACCATGGCTAATCCGGGGTGAGGAAGCACGGGGTCATCTGAGTCTCCGCGCTGTCTGTTCTGGGATGCTGTAGGGGGTGTGGGTGAGGAGGGGGCCCTGGGGCGGTGTCTCTGAAGAGCAGTGATGACGATAAGGCGCTCTCTGAGCATTTACCTGCAGGCTCTAGCCCCTTCACATGCAAGATCACCTCACTCAGTCCCCACGCAACATGAGGGTGTGCACTGTCTGTACCCCACTTTACAGACGAGGAGGTAGAGGCACAGAGCTAGTGGGCGCTGTGGAGCGGAGCCGCGACTTAGATCTGGTGGTTCTATGCGGTTCCCAAGCCCACACGGGCCACTCTGCCTCCACGCGGTCTGAGGCCCCTGGAGCACAGGACCTGGGTCCCTCCTGCCACCGGATCTTCCCAGGACCAGCAGTCACGGCGATGGCAGAGGAGACACCAGAAATTGGCTGTGTGCCGAGAACACCCCAGGCAGGGCCAGCGGGCAGCTTTTTGTTTCTCCCTCTCACCTGCTGGCCCTCCCTGTCACTCACCCAAGCCCCCAGCCCATGCCCGGGCCTTGCACAGGGCTCTGAGCATGGGCCACTGTGGAAACAGGTGCTTCTTCTT
>NW_004567129.1:18162537-18175813 GCF_000260355.1 Condylura cristata
GTTTTAGGGGAACCCTCCAGGGTGCAGGGTGGAGGCAGACCATTGCAAACACTTCCTTACTGACTGTGGCCTGCAGGCAGCTTTTTCTGGGTTGCCCTGTCTGGTGCAGGCAGAAATGCTCTTTGCAGCCCAAAGCTACCGGGAAGCACCGCAGAGAGAGGGCACCAGGCCCTGGAGGTGCTGAGCCAACATCTTTTGTATTAATTGGTTGACTGGTTGATTGACTGAGCCAACACCCCGATACCTGCAGGCCTGCCCGCCCCATCAGTGACGCTGGCAGAGGAAGGGACGGTATGCACTTGGAGCTGACTGATGACTACTGTCACAAGTAATTCTGAAGACATTTGTCATGGGTCCGCGTCCTTGGCTAGTCCAGGCTCACGCTGTACTTCTCCCTGCTAAAACCAGGGCAAGGCCTGGAAAGAGTATAAGGAACCGGATTTGGGCTCCATTTCCCTTGGTCTCCCACTAGGATGCAGACGGGGTCCGGGGCAGGGGACATGCAGGGATCACTGGGTTGGGCAGTGCTGAGTGTCTCCCCCTGCTTTTTCGGGCAACCCCTAGGCCTGCTTACTGACAGGCACCCTGGGTCACCAGGAGACTAAGGTGAAGAGCTGTCAAAGTCCTGAGGGCAGGTGAGGAACCCCCACAAAGAGGGGCTGTAGGTCTTGAAGGATGAACCAGTAGAACAAGATCAGGGCAGGGAGGAAGGGCATGCGTAGGTGCCCAGAGGGATGTGGTCCCAGCAGAGCTAGGAAAGGGCACAGAGCTCCTGGGGTGTCACCTCAAGGCGACCTGACAGATGCCACCTTGGTGGTAGCTGAAAACTATTTAAGCGAAAGGCTACTTTGTGTACAGGATTCTTCTTAAATTGGGGGTGTTGGGGGTGCCTCTCTCTAAGAAGTCCTGACCAGGTGTGGCATTATGAGTGGAGCAAATCATGGTGGAAGAGGATCGAAATAGGAACTCCTGCACTTTTTTGTTAATCGTCTACAAAATTCACTCAGCCAATCACCTACCCTCCCATACAGTTATCTGGGCATGTCTTATTAGCCACTTGACTATTTATTCATCTGTTCATTCACCCGTCATCTATCCATTCATCATCTTTCTATGCATCCATCATCTGTCCATCCATCCTCCATCCATCATCCACCCATCCACCCTCCGCCCATCCATAATCTATCCATGTTTCCATCAGTCCATCCATCCATCATCCATCCATTTGTCCACCCATTGTCCATCTATCCACCTGTCCACCCACTTGCTAATACTCCCCAGTGCTTATTCCATGCCTGGGTACATACTAGACACTGGGGAGAAACTAGACTAAAACCCAAACTGGAAAGCAGCCCTCCCACCCCACACACATGCCCCAATGTTGAGAGGCGCATCTCAGCATATCACGGAGCTCCCCGGCCTCACTGAGGCAGGGTAGCCCTGCTTCTACCTGTTTTACACGTCAGACTTATTAGGGGAGCAGTGCACGCTAAGCAGAAGGTCTTCAACCACAGCATTAAAATGTAACTGGAAAAATAGAAGTGACCACTGGGCCTTCATGTGTCTATAAATTAACAAAGGAAAGTGATTATTCCACTATTAGTCCACATTCTTCCACCTAAATAAATTCACAAAAATCAACACACATGTTCCTCTGCATATCCAGATTCCATAACTCCACCACCCTGTCGTCAGTCTCTGAGGCTTTATCTCTGGCTTGATGAACAGTTTAGGTACTGGCTGGAAAACTTGTAGGAACAGCCCCTACTACTTGTGATCTCTGCAGAGGCAAGAGTAGACTGAGCGCCAAGCTGCGGGGGACTCCCCACCTGAACCCACACAAACATTCCCTCTCTTGCTGGAATCGTCACTCTTCACTTTGCCTCTGTCACTGCGTTGCGTTGGCCCTTGGGCTGTTTCCACAGAGAACACTGGTTTATACAGCACTGGCAGTCTTTGGACCTGCTCCTAAGTAGGGAGCTGAGGTACCCCAAGAAGCAGCTGCAGAGAGGCTGGCTTGCCCCCCACCCCCGTCAGCTAGGGGACTAGTGCTTACACTCTGGCTTGCATCATGACTCAGAATCATGACACGAGAAAAATGTCCATCTAGGACAACACAGAAATCGCAGGAAGCTCCTGAATAATTGATGTCCAGAATGTGAAGTTCATGGGCACTGCAAATGACCACCAGCTATAGCGTCTCGTGCCTGGCCAGCCTGGAGCTGTTCTGGGCCTCCTTCCCGGCACTGTCTTCTTTGAGCTTTGCTTGAGCCCCAGCCTCCCAGTCGACACCCAACGGCTTCAGAGCATCTTGTCACGAGCGTGTGGCTGTGGCGCTGGCCCCGAGCTCTCTGGGCGCCCCCTGGGGGAGGCTCCAGGAATTTCCCCCAGTCTGTGGGCGGTGGACAGCCGGCAGGGAGCAGAGGATTTCCTTTCTCCCTATCGACCATGAACATCATGGAACTAACTGTTAGGGGTTGTGTCTCTGGGTCTCCCCAGCTTCATGTTACACCGTAGCCCCCAATAGTCTGGGGTTAAGAAATGGGCTTGGAGAGGTGTAATTAGGTTTAGGTAGGGCTATGAGGCTGGCCCCCCCAGGGGCTAAAAGAAGCGTTTGCTTCCTCTCTGTGCTCTCTGCCATGTAAGGAAATGGCAAGAAGGTGCCTCCCCACAGGAACCCACGAAGGAGTCTGTTGCCACCAGTCCTCCGCACAGGTCCTTCTGGGGGAGCAGAATGTCCCAGCCCTGGTTCATCTGCCTTCACGGCAAGGTGGGTCAGGAGGGAGGTGACCATTAATCATGCTGCCCAGGCCTGTAGCCAGAGGCCTACAAAAGGCAGAGCCCTGAGGTTCCAATTTTGGAACTTGTCAAAGGGGGTGGACATTTGTCCTCGTGCTCCCAGAATCAACAAGGGCATCTGGGAAACCAACAGCAGGTGGCAGTGTGTTACAAGTTACACAGCACGAGGAGAGAGTGTTTATTTCAGGAACGTGAGAATGACTGGCCTTAACCTGTTACTCTACTAGGGAGGACGAGACAGACTTGTAGCTGAGACGGAGACAGATCCTCCTTGGCCTGATGATCCCAGTTGACCATGAGCAACACTGTGTTTTGTGGTTCATGGCATGTGGATTCCAGAAAATGTTGTGGGGTGTTTGGGGACAGGCTCTTTGCCCTGCCTAAGTTTCCTCTGTAGCTCGGAACTGTCCTGGGAGCCAAACTTGCCCCCTCTGGCCACATGCCTTTTATCACGACCTTCTTTATCCTGAGAAGGTAAATGGACCAGGTCCTTTGGAAGGAGGCCACACCCAGCCACCTTCCTGGAGAGCTCCTGAGCCCGCAGGGGTGACCTGTGTCTTGTCCCAGGCTCTGGTTAAGTAGGACATGGCAGTCCCGGGCTCTGCCTTTGCAGGCACCATCCTCTGAGCAGTTCCTCTTGCCAAGGTTCCGTCATTTCATCTATACACTGGGAACAGCAAGCTCTTTGAGCTAATCAAAGCACGCTGCTTAGCAGGGTGCCTGGCACACAGTAAGTGCTCAGTATACAACAATTAAACCTCAGCGTCTTCCGGCTACCCCTAGACAGAGATCTGAATGTGAGGGCTGAGCATCCTTGTGAGCTTAGGATACAAAGGGAGTAGCCATTTAAAAAAAATGAATAAACTGGACAATGGTGATGGCACATGGTGATTTGGTGATGGGAAACCAACTGAGATGAAAAAATGCACAAAAATATGTAAAAATAAACTATTATAAATTTTTTTTAAAAAAGAACAAATTGGGCTCTATTGACAAGAAGGCCTTTAGCAGGACCTTCTTAGAGGTGGTCAAGGGACCATGGAACTGGGTTGGATTAAAACATAAATGGGGGTCAAGGCCATGGCTGGAGCAAGCAGAAAGTGTAGAAAGATTTTCACACTGGAGTTGTTTGCAGCCTGCTCTGTGGGTGTCCCTGTACAGGTGTCTGCACACGTGCTGGAGGTGGGCCACAGATCCCAAGACACCTGAGGGTCCTCCTTCACACCTTGAGGGAATTACCTGGCTTTTCATGATTAGCTGTTTCCCTCTAATGGGACTGTCCTTTGTGAGGTACCATGAGCGCAGCCACGCCATCGATTGTAGCAGCTCAATGTCAAGCAGTATTAACAGAGTAGAGTAGGTCTTGTGATACTAAAGGCAAATGGATTTGGAAACCCAGCCCTCATGTTCAGGGAGGGGACCTGTAGCAGCCTCTCAAACACATGATGCGCCCCGCAGGATTCCTGTCTAGTTCCACAAATGCAAGTCTTAGCAGCGGTGGAGGGACACCGTTTAGCCAGACTGTGGTTTGGGGATGATTCCAGCAATGCCTTTGCTGCCTCTGACTGTCTGTGTCTCAGTGTGAGAATCACTTTCCTGTTCCCAATCCTGCACGGTGGTTTCAGTGTGTGTTGCTTGGATAATGAATTAAACCTAGGAACGGCACCTCATTCAGTTTTTATGATATGTTTGTGCGTTCTATCCTAAACCAAAGCCAAAGAGAAAGGGAAGATACAGGCACGTTTCTCCTTCTGCATGTGTCTCCTCAGCTTGCCCACCTGAGGCTCCTGTAAGAAAATAGTGGTGGAAAGAGCTGGCTCTTAAAGAGCTGCACATAAAAATAAGTCCTCCTACAGGACAAACACTGGCTTCATGAGGTGGAGCAGAAACTGAAATTGAGGGGGCCTCCCTGGTGGCCCAGAGGTTAAAGACAGTGCTATCAAGCTATAGCAGCCACCGCAGCATGAGTTTGATCCCCTACTGGCCAGGGAGCTAATCCACATGGCACAGAAGACCTCTCCTGTCCCTCCTGCTGCTGCTCCCCCCAATAGTATATTTCAGTGCATCTGCCTGTTCAGTTCCTTACTCTGTCTCTGGTGAATCCTGTCACCCTCCCCCACCCCCGACCCCTCCCTCCACCTCTGGCCTATATCCCAGTTCTTGTCTGCATAAATAAATAAATCTTAAAAACAAGAAAAACACAAAACAAAACTGAGACTGAAATGGTAAGTAAGCATTTGTGAAAGCAGATACTGAACCTCAGACATAGTGTGGTTGTACGACTTAATTCAGTGTTTTAGTTATTGCTCCACAGAATACATATTCTAGAAGAACTGAAAGAATACTCCACATATTTCAGAATATACAAATTCAGTTATAACCCATATGCTGCTTGGGAATTGATAGTCATGCTGTTTTAGCTAACTGGGTTTTACCCTGGGAAGATGTGCTGGTACGGCACAGGTATAATTGGTCATTGTGCTCCTCCCCAGGATGACAGTTCTCTCTGTTTGCAGAGTGTTGCTGCCACCCTGTTCATGTATGACAGTCACATGTACTATGATGATCCAGTGGGAGAGTTAAGTGTTAGAGGGACCTCTTTATCTTGAAAACAATATGAGATTTTCAAGACATTAAATTACTTAAATTTCATTTCTCTTAAAATCTAAAATGTTCAGTAACAGACAACTTTTGAACAAAACTGCCTTTCATGCTTCTAAAACTCGAATCTTTGATGTGCAGCAGTAAGGTCCTCTGCTCCTAGAAAGTACATGTATGTGTCATTGTCATTTGCTCTAAGTTTTAACTATGCATAAGTCAAATCATTATATAAAATCAATAGTTCACATATGAAAAAATAAGACTATCTGATAACCCAAACTACTTAAATGTCTAAGGCAATTCACAAAGAGGAAAAGTTTTGCAATAATAAAACAACACAAGACTTGTATTCAGAATATACAAAGAACACCTACAAATCAATAATAAAGACCCAAAAGAAAAGTGATTAAAAGCCTTGTACAACTGTGTACAAAGATGCTATTCTAGGAGCTAAAGTATATGTAGTCATCAGAGAGATTCAAGTAAAAATCACAAGGAAATTTCTACCACCAGAGTGACTAAATGAAAAAATCCAGACACTACCAAGTATTGGTGAGGATGCAGAAAAAACAAATCTCACACATTGCTGTGAGTCAGTATAGCTACTTTGGGGAAAAAAAAAGTTTAGCTCTCTTTCCTAAAGCCAAACATGTACACCCTATAATCTAGAAACTCCACTTCTAGACAGAAAGCATTCTTCAACAGAAACACACCCATGCTCACCTAAAGCCATAGAGCCAGAGCTGCGTTTACCAACATGGTGGCCCTCAGCTGCATAAACAATTCAGTTCTTCAGTTGCATAGCCACATTTCAGGAGCTCAACAGCTTCAGGTGCTAGTGGCTACCACACTGGACATTGAAGAGATAGAACACTTCTATTGCCAAGTTCCACTGGGAAGCACAATACTAGAATGCCCACAGCAACTCATTCATTGTCCCAAGCTGAAGACTGCTCAAGTGTCCATTAAAATAGACAGGAAAGAGTAGTGGTGTGGTGCAACCTCCGTGCCAGTCAGCAGCACTCATGGCCAACTTCAAGGTAGAAGGTGGAGCTTATCAAACCACCCTGTGATGTTAACTCCGTGGTTAGAGGGTGGAGTTGTCTAAACTCCACTCTGGGGGCTGTGGGGGGCTGATGGGGAAAATGGGTGGAGCTGAAGCCTCCGTCCTGTAAACTGTCACGAGCAATGAAGCCCTAAGCTCCCCATGCAGGGCTTCAGCTTGGATCCTGCTTTCTGCTCAGTGAATAGTTTCTGGGATAGGACAGATGGTATTTGGCCATGCGCCAGCCACATGCTAGCCTCTCTCTGCTTCCCTTTCAGCTCTCCTTTTTCTCACTTCCTGTGTAAATAAATCCTGTTACATGCTAAAAGGACAGGTTTATTAGGAAAAGGAGGGAAAAGAGAGACACCTGCACAGTCACAGGCGGGCAGGAGAGCCAGAGACCCTGTTTGTGTCCCACACAGAGGGTCTGTTCTGGAGCCTTGTCCTGCAGTCCTAATGCAGATGAAGACCCACCCGCCGGCTCAGCCCTCCGTGTGTCCTGTCTTATGCACCAGAAGTCAAGGCAGTGATTGCCTTTGGCATGGGGTAGTGAGTGGGGGACCACATAGGAGGGACAGCAGGGACAGGTGTTTCTCAAACAGACTGTTCAGTTGGTGAAAATTCATCGGGCTCTATACTGAGGACTTGTGCACCTTTCTGCATTATGTCATAGGTAGCCGAGTGCTGATCAGTCAGCTCCCCAATAAAGAAAGAGGAAAAAAATCCCTGCTTTGTGGTGGTTGCCAATTTCCATGGTGTAAATACTACTCCCACAGTGGATTTCAACCAGAAGTTTAATAACTGGCTCACAAAACTCCTGAATATGTTAACTGTTAACTCTCGTGAGCTGCTTTTCTGCTAAGAAGACCAACCCTAGGAACTGCCCATGTCTCTCTCCTTGATGCTCAGAGATTGTCCAGGTGCCTTGGGCCGAAGTGAAAGGTTGCAGCAGGTGGGAGTGTGCAGGGGTTTGACTGCCCCGCCTCCAAGTTCCCCTGGGAGGCAGGGGCTGTGAGACAACCTCTGTCGTTTGAGAGCATAGCTTGGGGTACAGGCTCACTTCCAAAATGGGGTTGCTCTTACTCTACCTCATCACTGAGACGAGGGCAGTAGGGTCCCTGTGGAGAGGGCACTCGAAACATGAATATACAGTGTGACCTGGTCCAGCCCCCAGCCTGCACCTCAATTTCCACATCTGTGGTATGAGGCGGCTGTGGTGGAGCCCAGGGGGAAGGTCCACTGGGTCAGCACGCGACCTCCTACATCCAGTCTCCAAGGAGGGAGACCTATTTTTCTTTTGAGTTCTCCCAACACATGCCCATGAGAGGGGTGTCCGATGAAAGGCCGGCCCCCAACACCTGCTGGACAATGAGGGTGGGCCAGGCGTGAAGGCTGGGCTGGCTGCGAGGGAGAGAAGACCTGGTCTCCCTAGAGCCATCTTGAGACAACCCCTCTCTCAGGATGAGAGGTGAAACTGCACCTCTGGTTATGGTATGAAAGAACCAAGGACAAAGAAAAGGACAACCCCCCTGAACACCTGAGCTCACCAAACTCTCATGGCCCCATGGGATGCTGCTGTTACTCCAATTTATAGGTAAATAAGCATAAGCTTAAGCTCAGTGATTTTTGAACCTGGTTCTTTTAGCTCTTCCTGCTTTGGCTGTGTTGGTCTGTACTTGCCAGCATTACCTTTATCCTCTTTCCTGGGAGAGACAGGTATCACCCAGGGGCCGAGGGCCTGGGGTGTGGGCAGAGGAAAGCTTCCTGGAGGTCACCCGCAATGATTCCAGGTGGGGTGTGGAAGGAACGGCCCTTAGAAGTGGGCGTTGGGGTAGCCCTGGGGGCTGTGGTGCTTTAAATGCAGAGAGAAGTAAATAGAGGGAATTGTGGGAGGCGAAAATGTACTCAAGCTCCCAGCAGGGCCAGGTGGCCAGTGGCTTGTACCCAGGAGCCCTGTTTTTGAATCCTGCCTCCTGGATTCAGGGCTGGGTCCCTGGGCAGGTGGGTCACTGGGCAGGTGACGTCTCTTTTGGGGCCTCCCTCCCGGTTCCCGGAAGCATGCAGGCCTGTGCTCTTCTGTAGTGCTGTCACAGAGGACAACCATTGTGGGCACATGGGCACAGGTCCAGGTGGGGCTGAGTCTCGGGGCAGCCAGTCTGGTGTAGCCGTTGGCAGAGAAATGGCCGGCTCTTTACAGTTCACGCTTGCAGGTCAGTGCCCCTGACCGCGCACTTGACTTTGGGAGGCTCTGGGTGACACCCGTGGGGTCATGTTTTCCTTGGCAAGATTTCTAGATACAGAAATCATTTTATTCTCCACCAACCCAAGGCTCAGTCTCTCCCCTCCCCCTCCTCCCACACTCACTCCCTGGCTGGAGGTGTATGGGGCAGAAACGGAGCCACTCAGGAGTCAGAGGCGCAGTCCAGGTGATGACGACGAGCGTGCAAGAGGAGGGGGTGAAAAGTGTTTGGGATCTGGGCACATGAAGGACCGAGCTGCCACTTAAGGAGATGGGAAGAAGCTGGACAGGTTGGGTGGGACACTGGGAATCGAGCTTGAAGATTCTGACATTTCTGACATGCCGCATCTGAGATACTCTGTAGACATCTAAGCAGTGATATGGGGCCGACAGCTGGATATATGAGTCTGGAGTTCAGGGGAGAGTCTGGAACTGGCGATGTAAATTTGGGGGCTGTCAGTGTATGGGAGCTCAGTGCTATGAGGATAGATGAGCTCACCCCAGGGGCTCACTGCCAGGGGAGAGCTAAATGCAAAAACGTGGACAGCTGGGAGTCCGCTGAAAAATGGGGGTACAGTCACTAGTGTTACTACATTAAGTAACACTAATGTTACAAGCAAGGTGGACTGACCGCTTGCCAGGGACTCTACTATGAAGTGATGATGTATGTATTTAGTAATTTTTAAAAAATTGCATAGAAGAACTGGGGTGTAGGCCAGATGTGCAGAGGGTGAGAGGACTCACTAGAGACAGAGTGGGGAGCAGAACAGACAGACCTACAGAAGTACACTGCTGAGCGGAGAGAGGGCGGGACAGGAGAGGTCTCCGGCACCTTGGGGGTCAGCTCCCTGGCTGGGGATCAAGCTCAGGTCATAGTGGTGACTTCTATTAGTGCTGAGACTTAACCCCTAAGCTGCATGGGGGGGGTGGGGGCTGATCATGTATTGAAAATGAAGGTGAGCTCTCAGATGCAAGCACTCACTGCAGACCCTGGCAGACCAGAGAGCTCTAGGAGTCAGCCAGCACATCCAGGCTGTGGAGTCCTGTGCTGAGACAGGGTGGAGGTATGAACTTGTCTCCCCTCGTCCTTTTGTCTGGCTGGGGGTTAGCTCAAGTGGCGCCTGGGAAGGCTCACTTGCAGTGTATCCCTCACTCCCTGTCACCTTGACTGGTTTCTTCATGTCCTTGAGCCTCAGTTTCTGCAAAATGGACCTGTCCCTAGTTGGGATGCTCCCCAGGAGCAAGGAGGTGACACCAGGATAGTCACAGAGGCTCTGTATTTGATCCTCACAGAACCCTGGAGGTAGCTAGGATCAATTTCGCCCTTACAGATGAGGAAGCAGAGGCGTAAAGAGCAGTGACTAGCTGGAGCGACTTCTTTTCGCTTGCCTGCTCCAGCAGGGGACAGACTTGAAAAAGTTTTATGTTAAAGGGTAACAATCACCTGCTTTGTGATTAGAGATGGTGAAAAGAGCTGGATGGAGGTTGTATCCAGGCTCAGTGGGAAAGAATGCTGCAGTTAATTAGTGATGTCTACTCTGGGCACAGAAGTGGTGAACAGTGGCGGGTCCCATCATTTACCCTCTTTGCCCTCAGGCTTTTCCTTCAAGTCTCTGCCACAGTGAGCAGAGCACAACTTAGCAGCCTGGGGTCTCAACCCGCAATTCACGTCTGAAGTCCTCGTCCGTCTTCATTTCCTCAGCTCCATCCCCAAAGGCTCGGCTAATCCTATGTAGAGAGAGGATGCTGAAAAGGACAAGATTTTCCCTTTTGAGCATCTTCTCAGTGCCTGGCACATGCTAAGACCTTCCAGTGGCGTATGAGATCCGAGCAACAGAGCTAACACTTGCTATGACCATCCCCATTTTATAGGTGAGCACATGGAGGTTTCTAGGTGCTAAGTAGCTTGGTCCAGACAACACGGCTGATTAAGTGCCAGTATCAGGTCAAGCCCTGTCTCCCACTTCACATCAACTCTGAGGGACCCCCAGGATCCTGCCAGGCGACTCCACTGGGTGGGTCACCTGAGAGCTTGGCAGACAAGCTCCATGATAGCTGATGTTCCTCTCTGCCCTCCCTCCCGCTTTGCACAGACTCAGTCTCCCTTGGGGGCTCGAAGGCGTGCCCCCATTTGTCCCCTGGGCCCACAGAGCTGCATCCTCCAGTAGCAAAGAGGTTCTGAAGCATCTGTTCTTGGAGCCTGGGTCCTGGGGGAGTCCTGGGCCTCCCTGCCCGGCTGCGGCCAGATGGAGAAGGCTCCCACGCCTCCAGCCTTCCCGAACAGTCAGGCGGGGTCTCCTCCTCCTCACTCAGCACTGAAGGCTGGAAAATGGCGTGCAGGCCTGGCACTTGCAGGCAGAAGACCTGACGTGCCTCCACAGCCACGTGGGAAGCCTTCTGGGCTTCCCCGGGCTGAGGTTCCCACTTCACCTTCCCCTTTCTTGTTCCTCTCTGCTCTGGGTTTCGCTGCACGCCGCGGGAAAGGGCGATGCGGACCCGGGACTGTCTTTATGAGGGACCTATCAGAGCTGACATGCCTGTGAGATGGGGCTGGGGTGCTGGGGTGCTGGGCAGCGCTAGGGTGGAGTCAGTCCAGCCTGGTCAGTTAATACTGACCGACTCCCAGGAAATGTACGGGTTGTCCTGCCTCGCCAGGGGCAGCCGTGACTGCTGTCCCCACTCTGCGCTGGCCCCTGTCAGGGCCTCCCGAGATCTGACTCAAGGAGTGGCGTCTTGCTTGGGAAATTGGGGACGTGTTTCTCCTTCTGGAGACTTTCCCTTTGCATTGGCAGGGATGAGGGCTGTGGAAACCCAGGATGAACTGGCTCCTACCCCGGGTTTCCCAGGTTTTAGTGGGGAATCTTGGTACCTGTCATGTGCAGAGCAAGGTAATCCTGTGAGTTAAGACAGCAACTCCCTGTTTGGGTCTACATTCATGGGTCTACATTTCTGGAAAGGGGAACCAGAAAGGAGGGCCTGTCCAGGCCGGGGCTCCCTGGGACTGCAGGTTTCGGCCCTCAGTCTGTTCCTGTGCTGGGTGTTTCCAGCACATACTCAGCTCCTGCGGTTCTGCGTCCCAGCCAGAACTTGAGTGAGGGTGTCTGGTCTGGAGCCAAGGAGCTGCCCTGAGGAGTCTGTTTCATCCCTGAGGGCTCACTTGTCTATAAACAGAACATTTCCCCAGACAGTGATCTGAAGAGGGGCCCTGATTGGGAGGAAGGTCAGAATGGTCGTCTTTGAGCCCATCCAGAAACCCTGGGCAGGGGGGTTCCTTGGGCAAATGGTGTGTGTGTTGGAGGGGCATTGAGGGCCCTACCCAGTGTTTAGACTGAGGGGCTAAGTTGATACCAGTGCCCTAAACCAGCACAGTAAAGTCAAGAAAAAGCAGCTTGGAGCCCTCCTTGGGGGTGCAACAGGTTAAAGCATAGCATTGAGAAGCTGTCATGGCCACTGCAGCATGAGTTCAATCCCCGGCTGACCCACATGGCGCGGCAGACCTCTCCTGACCCGCCCGCTGCTCCCCTCAGCAGTGTACTTTATCAATCTGCCTATTCTGTTCCCTACTCTGTCTCTGGTGACTCCTCTCACCCACCACACCTCTGGCCTGTACCCCAATTCTGTATGCATAAATAAATACACCTTAAAAAAAGAAAAGAAGAGCCAGCTTGGAGGGAGGCAGGAGTCCCATCAGGGAAAGGCTGACCTCGAGGTGTGGGCTGCCCAGGGCCACAGGTAGCGGAAGCAGAGGAGGGAGCTGGGACTTAAGCAGAGACTGGGGTGGGCCCACGCTGTGGACGTGACCCCGAAGCTGCAGCTGAAGCACAATGAGCGTGAAAAGACCGGAGTGTTCTAGCCAGAGAGAAACCGGGGTGGGGACGGAGCCCCCACGGCCCAGGGCAGGTGTGCAGGGAGTCGCCTTGCCCACTGACAAAGGGGACGAGGAGTGGATGGTCAGGAGTGGATGGTCAGTCTCAATGGCTGGGAGAACCCAGAACTCCAAGTCAGGGTCCTAAAGAAGGCAGATGCAGCCGAGAACTGGGAACTCCAGAGTGGCCTGAGTGACAGAGAAGTTGGGGGCGGTGCTGGGAAGCCGAAGCCAGGCTGACGCAGACTGGGCGTGCTGAAAGGGGGCCAGTGGGCACCTCTTAGTTCAGAGAAACGGGAAGAAGAATCCAGTGCAGGACCGATGATGGAGGAGGGGCTGGTCGCCGGGACCCCCTTCTCCAGACAAAAATCTGTGCACACCCCGTCTGTACATGCAGAAGCAGAGCTGCTCTGGTGGAAGAAGTTTGTGGGGGCCCCAGGGCTCCGCCTGCCTTCTAGAGCCCCGTGGCAGCCCCGGACTCCAGGCCCGTTGGCCTAAGGCTCCTTGGTTTTAGGGATGAGACCTGACGGCCAAAGCCATGGAGAGTTCGCAGGCAGAGTGAGGACTTTCAGCTCCCCTTCCCTCACCCCTGTGCCTCATCCAGAGTGTCTGATTCTGCACTGATTCCTTCAACAAACACTTACTGAGTGTGAAGATGTGCCAGGCTCTGGCATTGCGTGTGCAGGGCCTGGGGGGTGGGGTGGGGTGTGCAGGGCTTGTTTCTGAG
>NW_004567129.1:18175972-18177441 GCF_000260355.1 Condylura cristata
GTGGGGTAGGGTGGGGTGTGCAGGGCCTGGGGGTGGGGTGGGGTGTGCAGGGCTTGTTTCTGAGCCGTCCTGCAGCCCAGGTGCACGTGCTGGAGTCCCGGAGCTGGCGAGGCAGAGGGCTGTCTGCACAGCTACCTGCACTCTTGGCCTCTGAGTGCAGATGGGCAGGGCTCCGATGGGCCTGATCTGACCCCAGAGGGTTCTGGAAAGCCCTCCACATTCAGCAGTCAGTCCCAGCCTTGCTATTTCTCAGCTGCTCACGGGGCAAGACTGTGACTGCCCCAGCTGTGTGGGGCAGTGGTCCCTGGGTGGCCTTCTCACTGGCCTAGGAGGGACTGGGCCTTGATGTCTCGATGCCACAGCAGTAGCAGTAGTGATGTAGGTAACACTGGGGCACTGAACTTACGTACTGTCTGTCAGACATGGCCTTCGCTCATCTCTACCCCACCTGGTTCCATGGTAGCCAGAGGCCATCTATTCTCTGGGCCTGCCTGGTGGTGACCCCACCCAGACCCCCCCAACCACCCTGCCTCAACCCCTGGCTGTTCAAAGATTTAACCACTGGAGTTTTGACTATTTGGGGAGTTGCCTTGTACCCCGAGATGTGTGCCATTTAACCAGTCACACAAAATGGACTGAAATTACTGAGAGGGGTGAGGCATTAGCCAGAGTGACCATGGGAGACGGAAGATGACAGGTAGAAAAAGGAGGCACTAAGGCAGGGTCCCTGATTTCACACAGACTCCCAGTCCTGACTGAGCAAGAAGGGACAGTGTGGTGACACATGTCCCCTAAATTTCAGCCAGCGGTTTTGGGGGTCTCCGGGACCTCAGTGGCAAGCAGGTAGCTGCCAAGGGGAGGCCGAGGGGCCACGGGGTAAGCACGGGGGAAGTCTAGAAGAGTGAGCCAGGGGCGGTGGCAGCTTTGAGCTCAGGGGTACACCTGAGACGACTGCCAGGCCTTGTGGGATTCGAGGGCCCTGAGAGGAACGTTTTGAGCAAAATCACTTAATGGCTTCAGTACATGAGAGCCCTCTGGATGTTCAGGGTGGGTTTCCTTAGGGCCGTGACCTCCAAGGAGCACGAACTGTGTGGCGCTATTCCAATTCGGGGAGCCCAGGGGGCCTCCGCCTTCCTACAGGAGCCTCACAGCACACCCACACTAAAGGTTCTGAGCAATCCTGACTACTAACCCTTCTCACCCAGCTTTTCCCATGCTCACATGGCCACGGACGCTTTAAAAAGAAAGTCACCGCATGGACACTCCCTGGTGGTGCAGCGGGTTAAAGCACAGCACTGAGAAGCTAAAGCCGCTTCCGCATGAGTTTGATTCCCGCCTGCCCCGGAGGTGACCCACATGGCCGGCAGCCCTCTCCTGACCCGCCCGCTGCTCCCTCAGCAGTGTACTTCGTCGATCTGCCTGTTCTGCTCCCCACTCTGTCTCTGGTGAAGCCTCTCACCGCCCCTGAG
>NW_004567129.1:18177541-18186502 GCF_000260355.1 Condylura cristata
AAAAAAAAAAAGTCACCCCAACAGCACCCCTCTGAGCGCCCCACCCCTCGGGGTGGGGTGCTGCTATAGTGGGGCTGGCGGGAGTAGGCCTTGAGTTTTCAGAGAACATCTCCTCACAGAGCCCAGGCCCTTTCTGCTGCCGCCCCTCGCTGCCCGCAGGCACATCACATCACCCCGGGTCACCCCCTCAGCTCTCTGGCCCCGCGCCACGGAAGGAAGCAGGGAGAGACTTACAAGGGCAGGGGCGTTTGAAGGACATGTAATCTTTGTCGCAGAAGAGAGGAGCCAGCCTGCCACGTGCACAGTCCTGACTTCTCACGGACCCTCCACTCACCTGCAGAGACACAAACAGGCAGGTGATGGGGGTACCCACCTGGTGCCCACTAACTCTGCAGGCTGGGCACTCACATCCCCTGGGCTGTCAACCTCTGGGGAGAGGACGAGGGCTTTGAGAGTACGTGACCATTCTGGCCTGCCGGAGTATGGAGGTGCTGGAGCAGGGGCCTGCCGGTGTCCCCGTGGTGGGTGGAGGGGGGCTATCTCCCCGGATGGACTCTTGAGAGAATGAGAGATAACACTGAGTTGCCTCCCACTGCCTGGACAAATGCTGCAAACCACTGTCTGGAAGTCCTTGAAGGACTGGCCAAGTAGCCTCACTTGACAGAAGGGAAGACTGATCGGGCGAGGAGCAGGTCAGGTCCCACAGCTGGCTCTGGAAGCATATTCATGGATGCTTTGCTCAAACTAGATGATTGTCCTCAACCCAGATGATTATTATCCCCCACACTTTAAAGGGAAGATGCTCTTTTTATTCTCGGCGTAGAAATAAGGAAGTTGAGGCTCAGAGCGGTAATGGAGCTTTGTGTTTGTGTCTCACAGCTTCTCACAGGCTGGGAGTAGAACCTGGGTCTGTTTGGCTCCAAAGGTCCCGGTGAGCCAGGCACTTAATTTGGAATATCTGCTCAGTGTCTAGTACTGGTTAAATCATAAGACACCTAATGTGTTAGATTTCTGATTCAGGACAAAGGCCTAGAGAAGGAAGGGGTCTCTGCCCACACCCCCTCCGCTACCTTGGTGCAACACCTGGATGTCCACACAGCGTGGGAGCACCTCCATCCGCAATGGAGGAAGCAGCTTCAAAAAGTGACCTTCTCCCATGCGGCTGCGCCTCAGAACTGGTCCCCACTCTCTTGGTATGTCCCCGAGTGACATGAAGTCTTGGGGACATCAGCGACAGGTGTTTGTTATTTTCAAGGGAGAGTAGACATTGGGCTTGGTGAAATCAAACTGCACCTGTGAGGGTTGCTGAGCCCAGCGGGCTCTTTCAGGGGCAAGCTGGCAGCTAACAGGAAACCCTTCCAGGTCCCAGCAGGCAGCCAGCCGGGTTCTCTGGTGGTGACAGTGACATCATGGTGGACTGAATGTTCCTGAGAGGCAGGGCCAGAGCATCCCACCCTCCTCCAGAGATCCCTGTTGGAGGGATACATTTTTCTCCAAAGAGATCCCGCTTTTTGGTAGGGTATTTGGGGGTAAACGATACTAAATTGGTTAATGAATGAATCAAAGACCTACCTTTGGAGAACTTGAGCCCAGAAGTCTAATTCCTGAGTGCTGCTATCAACACCACCACTTTCTGGCTGTGTGACTTTGGGCAAAGCACTTCGCTTCTCTGAGTTGTAGTGCCGTCACAGCAGAGGTTGTGAGAGCACCTTACCTGCTGTGAGGAGAGCGAATGTACAGAAAGGGGCTCAGGTAGAAAACACGGCTACAGACAGGCTCACTCTGCTGTCCGAGGGGGTGGAAGGAAGGGGACCAGCCGCCATGACCGAGGGGTCTTTCAGGTGCCTCCCTCACCCCAGCTCAGTGTGAACCCGGTGCTGGTCTGAGACCCACTCTCCCTCCCCACGGAAAGCAACTTGAGAGTTCCGTGGGGGGAGATGAGGGAATGGAGGCCGGGTAGACAAGTCTCTGGTGCAAGGGGCTGCTTGGGGAACTGTGGTCTCAAACCAGAAAATTCACGAAGAATCTCGGTGCCTGGGATCTGTGCTTTCTAAAAATACACGTGTTTACCTGTGTCTGTTCCTGTCTGTCTGTACGCATGTGCACGTGGCCGCTGTACATCTGGGCTGATGGATCAGGGATCCATCCTAATTTGCTTTCCATTACTTCTCCTCCCTGAGGGTACGGAGGGCTAGGGGTGGCTTCTGGAAACGACACGCGCGCGGGGCTGGACATTGAGCGGATATTCCAAATTACGTGGAACTACCATGGCCCGAAGCTGACGCACGACTTGGGTGTAGAGGCTGCCTTTTCACCAGGCACAGCTTCCTGGGGAGAAGGATGCCCATGTAAGGAGCGGAGCTATCGAGCTACGTGGTCTCCGGCGGCCGAGGGAGCCAAGTACCCACCCCGATCTCACACATGACCAGCGCCGCAGTGACGATCCCCTGCGGTATGGATCAGTGATTTGCTCGAGAGGGACTGCAGTGGGGGAGGGTCCTGTGCCGCGAGGTCACGTCACCTGCCCACGTCCGAGGAGCGTTCCTGCCTGTGACTCACCGTCCACTAGACTGTCTGGGTGGGCGGATGGCGCGCTCCAGCTTTGAAGCGGCTAAATGTGGCGCAGCAGCCTGCACGGGCTTTACCTGTACTCCGGGGCCGCCGCGACGCTCAGACCCGCGCCGGAGCGTGTGACTCTGGCAGGGAGAGCCCGGCACAGCTTCACGCCATACAGCCTTTCATGAGGGCGCAGCGCACATGCGCGTTGCCAAGTCCTCAGGAAAGTCCCGCTGCGGTGGCCAGCAGAGGAGGGGCTGCGGGCGCGGGGCGGGCTGTGCGGCGACCACGTGATGCCGTGTTGTTTACGGCGCGGCCGCTGGACTGCAGTCACGTGACGTCAGCTCACTGCATTTCCTAACAAACCCCCATTTTACAGATGACAACGTTGAGGTATGAGTGGGGTCCGGGGAGTGTACGCCTGCCCCCCCGCCCCAAGCATACCCTTCGGGGGTATTTAAGCCCGACGGCAACGTTGTTCAATTTTATCCTTTTACAAGGGGCTCCCTGGACTCCGTGAACAGGGCGGACCAGATGTGGGGGGTCCGCAGGTGGCAGGAGATGATGGGGTCTAAATGAAGGCGAAAGAACCAGATTTCGCTGGTCCCACAGGTGTTTATGCAAAGGCTCCGTGTACCAGGTTTTGGGGTGGGGATAGCGGGGCGAAGCAGCCACGGATGGTGCCTGTCTCTGTGGAGATTACCTACCAGAGGTGAGACTAGGACAGTGGCTCAATTTGTTGGGCAGCAGCAAGGGATGGAGCAGAGTGGGTAGGTGGATAGAGATTGTCTGTGTAGGGAGGCTGTGGAGGATGCCATGTATGCACAGGGAGGAGACACAGCTGGGGTGTGGCTGGGAAGAGGGTTCTAGAGCAAAGGTCCTGGGGACGTCCGTCATGGACGGGTTGGATGCAGAGTGGACTGTGTAAGGGGTATTTAAGAAGTGGGACGGATGGATCAGATATGGAGGGCGAGGGAGGGGTGGAGGATGATTCCCTGTTTGCTTGGGTGACCTGGGGATAGTGGGGCCCTTCCTGAGGAGGGGGGGGTGTAGACAGCACAGTAAATGCTCAGTGACTGTGTCCTGCTGATGAGGCCATCTCTCAGGGGTTCCATGTGGGTGTGTATGTGACTGCCCAGGGCCAGAAGGAAGTCGGAAATTTTGGATTTTGGCTGGACGCTCTCATCTTGAAAAGGCTGTATTTGCCTTGCAAGGCAGTGACTAATTCCTAGGCTGCGGGTAGGGACCCCCAGAAAATCTTTCTCCTCCGCAGGAAGGTCTTTATGTCAGGTTGCGACACTGGTGACTTCCCCAGTTCTTGGAGAAGAGCAGTCCCTGGCATATGTTGCTATGTATCATTTAATTTTCATCATCTGATTGGGTGAAGGAATGAATGAGCGAATGAACTCAGGAGAGGGGAAGGAAAAGAGTGAGAACAGAGCGGCGCAGAGGTGTGCAGGAGACACTGAGGTTTGCAAACAGGTAACTTGGTCCTGATACTAGAAAACTGATTCAGTTGTATGGCCGTCTCTGCAGCAAAGAGGCCTTTCATCTCTGTGTGACCCCACTGGGTTTTCTAGAATGTTGGAGGTCTCCATGTTGATGTACCTGGAGCAGACCCTGCAACAGCTTCACTTGCCACCTCCTTCCACACCCCTGCCATGGCTCAGCCGCTCCAGCTTGGTTTCTTGTCTAGCTGCATAATCCAGTTCAGCTACCAAGGGTGTGGAGAAGCCCCACTCACGGCTCAGAACCCACCAAAGAGGACACAGACGAGCAGCATTCATGTCCAGTAAGAGAGGGCAGACTGAACCAATTGTGGCACACACTTATAGTGGAATACTGTACAGCTGTAAAGTCCCGATTTAAAAGACGTCTTAATAACAGATTTAAGAAGTAAACCGGATATGTAATCGGTATGTAACTCTACACCCAGCTATGATTCTTAATTTGTAAATAAAAACCAAAAAAAAAAACCAAAAACCAAAAAACAAAAAATCCTATGGAAACATTCATACACAGAAAAAGATTTGAAAGGAAATAGACTAAAATATTCATGCATTCCGCTCTTTGGGCAGTGGTGGGGTTGATGAGTATTTTAATGTTTCTTATATTTTTTATGATTTTCCAAATTTTCTACAATGAACATGGATTAGTTTTACAATCTAAAAAAATCATGAAAATGAAGATTGAAAAAATCCTTTTGTGCTAACTAAATGGAAAAGTAATTGACTAAATAAGTCAGTGAGAGCTAACTCACTGAATGTTTTTAAGGCTAATTTAATTGCCTCTGAACCTGTCATTTGTTACTGCAATTTAAAAAAAAATTACTTGTCTTTGAACTTACTGATAAGGTGCTTTATTAAAATGTTAGGAAAATAATCCCCATTGTTTCTAACCTTCATCCCATTTCCCCTGATGTTTCAGCCATCTGACCTGCCAAAAATTTGAGGGGATGGTGTCTCCCACGAACCTTCGAGTTTTAGTTACGAGTAGCTTACCTGGTGTAGGTTAATGAGGGATTGCCTATAGGAAGCTGGTGCCAACAGCCTATTCCACAGCCCAGGTTTGTGCCAGGCGAGTGCCCACAGCCTTAGTGGACAGCCTCTCTCAGCCTGTACCACCTTGGTTGTGTAATTACACTCTATGATGTTCACACGACGACGACATCACCTACAGACACATTCTCAGAACCTACCTCTGTCGTGAAGCTGCACATGACTATATTTCCAGGTAAGTATGTACTTGGCAAAAATCCTAACAATAGGCCTTCTGTCTGTAAAACGTTTGTAATTTGCAAAGCATGTTAAGTGCTGGGTACCATTACTGGGTACTGGTCTAGGTGATGGGGATATCACAGTGAGCAAAATGGGTAAAAGTACCTGGCTTTCTAGAGTTTGTTCCATGGATGAGGGTAAACAGGTAAGGAACGCGTAAGATACATTGATGCCTGGGGTGTTAAGTACAATGGAAAAAATGGGAAGAAGAGAGGGATTATAGGGGAGGCAGGATTGGTCTTTTAAATTAGTTTAATTACTATTTGGCTAGAAAACACATACAGGCATCTGCATGTATAGAATTTTAAAAATTCTATAGCTGGTAGACAGTGAACATACAGAGGTGAGATGAGTGACGATATCCATGGAGGAATCACTCCAAAAGCTAGTTTATTATCTAAGATGCATGGTGCCAATCAGGTTTACAAGCTCATAAAATTATGATGAGTCATGGTGATGTTTTACGTACTTTAGGTCTAGCAAAATTAGCCCTACACCTTTCTAAGCCTCAGTCTTCACATCTATAAAATAGGGACAGCGACAGCACCTAAGTTAGAATTCAGAGGGGAAAGGCTCACGCTCAGAAAACTTCACATGTGTCCACAACGCCGACACACAAGGCTGTCACCACAGACCCCACTTGCTGTGGCTGTGTTCCCTGGGGCTGTTACACACTGGAGGTGTGTGTTCCTGGGAGGGGTGTCATACTTGCTTCTATTTTCAAAAGGAAATCGGAGTTCTGAAAAGGTAAATCTGCCCAGAATCACACGCCATAAAGGCCGGCAGATGGCCCCAAAGCTGGGCTCTCACGCACAGGTCTGTTTTGTGCTCGCTAGCTGAGGGGCTCCTGAAGCCCTGCGGCCCCCCTTTCTCCCTGCAGGAGGCCAGAGCCAATTCCCACCTTCCGGCCCCTTTCTTTGTACCCTGAGCTCTTGTGGGGCAAAGGCTTTGGGTCCTAGGTGTGTCAGTGTGACTAATCGATTATTCCCGATGTTCCCTGTGGGCTGCGTTCCAGAGGCTGGGTGAATCGGGAGTCACAAACTTCTAAATTTCTTTCTGATAAACGACTTTGGGAAGAAGGGTAGTGAGGATTATGGAAGATGCAGAGAGGTGACACCCTAGTGGGTGTGGGTGTGGCGCGGGGGGGGGGCTTGGGTAGGCTTCAGAAGAAGAAAAGGAGAGGGTTTCTGTGTTATGGAACCCCGAGGGGGTCAACCTATTCTGCCTGTCTCATTAGGTAACATGAGGACAGACTCACCCCTCCCTGGCCCCCAGTTTCAGGCAGCTGGGCCACAGGTGGCCAGGACTAGCATGAGTGTCCACAAGCTGAATTTTGTCTCCTGGCCACTTGTACCCTCTGTGCCTTCCCTCCCACCCCCAGACTCCCAGCACCCCATCCCCCACCCCCCAGGCCCAGGGTCTCACCTGCTCTGCTCTGGGTCTGAGCCCCCAGTTGCCCAGACTGGGGAGCTCTCTTCCTGGTAACCTTTCTGCTCAGAAGCTCTAACCTGTCACTCAGTCACTGGCTCCATTTCCTCCCCTAGGGTCCTCACTTCTGCTGCGTCAGGGCCCAGTCACCTGGACAAACACCCCACAGTCAGCACAGAATGAGGGCTGGGACCCCACAGACCTCCCAGGCCTAGTAGCTGCTGTCTCCACTGCCGTGTCGACCGACAGTCAGCAGTGGAACATCGAAGCCACCTGACAACCAAATGCTCTTAAGGAAAAACAATCCTCAGGTCCCAAACCTTGGAGTGGAGAGAGAGGTATGCAGAGGATGAGTGAGCTGGGGGAGGGGGCAGCCCGCTTGGGGGTGAGGAGGGGGGCAGCAGCCGTCAGCCAAGGGCGAAGGGAAAAGCCAGTCAGATAGTGTTTTCCAACCTGGATGAAGATGGCCGGCAGGGAGGGGAGCTCAGGGGAGGGGGTGTCCTCTGAGAAAGGGCAGGCCCCAGAGAGAGAGAGTTTTGCATTGCAATCAGCTGTCATCAAGACCTTGGGGGGGTTTCAAGGGCCTCTTGGGTAAGGACTGGGGGGAGGGGGTTGTCATGTCCCCACCATGTGGGGAAAGTGCTCTCCCCCCCACCATACCCCCCCCCCGCATCTACTGGCCCCAACACTTCATGAAATGACACCTGTAACCAACCTGAATGAGTTCTGTTGTGAGCCAAGCACCATATACTAAGCCATCCACAAGCAGCATCTCACAGAATCCTCTTAACTCACCTTTCCGTGTTTCAGGTGGGAAAAATGAGGCTCGGGAGAGGTTATGTGTCTTACCTAAGGTCACACAGCTAGGGAGTCAACCAAGTCACCCTCTGCTTCCAAAGCCATTAGCCATTCAGCTCACAACAGAATTCTGCTTATTTGTGGGCCCAGGAAATCGAGGCATGGGGTGAAGCCCTCTTTGGGGCAGAGGAGTCAGGATGCTTTAGGACAGTGGGGCAGGGGCATCCTGGAGGCAGGTGCCCCCGGGACGGTGTGTGGACCAAGACCGAGGACAGGCTCCCAGCCTCTGCCGCTAACACCTTCCACCTGCGCCCTCCCCTTCTCAGCCGTCACCCCCCACCCTCCCCAACGGTCCTGGGATGAGGAGGGCAGTCCGTGCCATCCTCCAGCCCCGGAGCCCATGGGGAGAGAGAAAGGACTGCGAGAATCAGCCGGGGGTGGGATGGGCACTACCCAGCTCCCGAGGTCGCCTGGGGAGAGGCGGCAAAGCCACTCTCCACGCTGCGCAGCCAGCCGGAGTAGCCGCCACGGACTCAGCCTCGAACTCATTTACCGCGCAAGCGAAAAGTCGGCCCCAAAGGGGAAGAAGGTGCGGCGCAGACGCCCCCTCGCACACCCCACAGCTGAGAAGGGCCAGCGAGAAGGGCGCTGAAGCGGGGGCATGGCCCGGGTGACCCACCCGTGGGAGGGTCAAACTTCCAGGCTCGCGGGTGGGGGTGGGGTCTAGCTCAAACTCCGCAAAGCCTGGAGCCTCGTTCCTCTTGCTCTCTGGCCGAGAGTGCGTCCTAGTTTCCCTTAGGTGGGTTGTTGGGGCCCCCCCCCAGTCGAACGGAGGGAGCTGGGGAGATGGTCTTGTCGCCCCCGCCCCCAACTCCCTCTCCAGGGAGTGGATGCTCATCTGGGACTCGAGTCAGGCAAGAGCCCAGGGGACCCCCCGTCTTTCCCCGAGGCCGTGGGCAGGGACAGCCTCAGCCCGCTCGGGTAGCCGCGAGCCGCCCCGGGGCGCTGGGCGGGGGTCGCACGAGTCGGGGCATCTGGTTGCGAGCGCGCTGCGGCTCCGCTCCGGACCGCGCGTCCGCCCTCCGGCGCGCAGAGGCTCGGCGCCCGGAGCCCGGGGGGTGAGCAAGCCCCCGGCCCCTGCCAAGCAAGGAAAGGGGGCTGGGACCCCCGCCTCGGCCCTCCCCAGCGCCGCCCCCGGCCCCAAGCCCCTTACCCGGCTTGGCTGCCTCGCTCCACTCCGTGCGCCGCACTGCCGGCTCCAGCTTCGCTTCCAGCTCGGTTTCCCGCTCTGGCTCCTGCTCCTGCTCCGATTCCCGCTCGGATGCCACTGAGCTCCGGCTCGGGCACTGGCGTCGCGGGGGGCACGCCCCTCCGCCTCGGCCAGCGCGGCGCGCAGGGGCGG
>NW_004567129.1:18186649-18196925 GCF_000260355.1 Condylura cristata
CGCCCGACCGCCGCCCACGCCGCCACCACCACGGGTTCCGGTCCCTCTCGGCAGCGGCGTGGCTCCCCGCTCTCGGCAGCGCTGCGCCGCGGCTCCCGGGCTTCAGCAGCTCTGGGCCGCCGCTGGGGTCATTCCTGAGATGGGGGGGCGCGGGCTGGGGGGGCGGGGAGGGCTGAGCCGCGCCCCTCTGCGCACAGCCAGCCCGACACCCACACAGCAGCAGGCGGGGCACGCGCCGCGAGGAGGCCAAGAGATGCAGCGAGGCCAGTGTGCCAGCTGATGCGTGAGGAGGACGGACGGACGGACGGACGTGTGTAGGATATGACAGACAGACAGGAGGGAGCGGGGATAGACACGAGACACATGCGGAGAAGGGTAGATGAACCGTATGTGCACGGCAGGACGCCAGAAAGGTTGCACAGAGGCGAGGCTGCCATTTGGACAGGGGAAGCCTGTGGCGGCCACTGTGAGGGCAGGTGAGTCCCGCAGGGCTCCTGCGCTCACTTGTCCGCAGGTGAGTTCTGGGGCTAGTGGGTTTCAGGTAGGCCCAGCTGAAGCCTTTCTCTGCTGAGCAGCCCGCTTGCCCATATCCTTCACCAACTTGTTCCATGCCGTGCCCTGTGTATCCCCTCCCAGGTAGAGGTTGGCCCTGGCAGATGATCCAAGGCCCCAGTGGGATGCCAGGGTCGGAGGAGTCTCCTGACTTCCCCGACATGTTCTATCCTCACTCTATTTTGCGACCTTCGACAGCCTGGGCCTCCTAGTTGGTTGTGATGATTGTGCTCTCCAGGTCTTTGTGAATCATTTTTGGAATCTCCCTTGACTGACTGGGGACCCCAAGAAGGATAACCTTGGGGGTCTGCATGAAGCACATAGAGCATGCGCCCTAAATTTGATGCAACACTCATCTAATGCCCATTTTATTAGTGGGAGCTAGAGAGTGGTTCTCAAGATAAAACTTGACCGCAAAGAACTGCATGTGTTGATGATGGTAAACCTTGTGGAAACAAAGAAGCCAGGGGAACATTGTGGAAGAGAAATGAGGCAGCCATTGGCCCATCCAAGAGGGAGCAGAGCAGGCTTCCGTGGAGAAGACCTTACTCCACCTCAGTTCTACCATTCAGCACGTCTTGTTGGCCTTCCGTGGGTGGAGGCAGAGGGTGCTGTATATTCTAGGGTTCTCTGTGGCAAGGATACCTCCCAACCTCCTTTGGGGGCTATTCAGTGTGACTATGCCTCCCGTGCTTCTTCCTATCCCCCAGACTATGGAAAGGCTGGGAGATTCAAGCTCCATCTGGGTTTATTACCAAGGGGGAAGGGATAAGGGGAAGCATCTCTCAGAATTCTGAGAGGAGTACCTCAACTTTGTCATGCCCGGCCACATAAATTGACTTTATGGATGAATTAATGAAGGACTAGAGAGAGGAGGGGACGGCTCAGGATCAGAGAGCTCGGATTGAAGGCTCTAGAACATCATGAGCCAGGCTTACGCCCACTGTTAACCCTGCTAACAGCAACTCGACCTCCCTTAGCAGATATTCCTGATTTTGGCAGGATGGGTATTCTGGTTGTTGAGTGGTGAACTGTCCCTTTTAGCAAGTGTTTGTGTGTGTATTTGGTGTGGAGGTGGCGTGTGGGATGGCTCACTTGGAATACGTCCTTGTGCAACGCTGCAGCCCTCAAGAGTTCGGTCTCCTCCATTGAGCATCCTCTCTATTTACTGGTTGGTAAATCTGCCTTGTTTCTCAAATTGGTTTCCATTTCTGTCAAGTGGTGGTATCCATCAGGTCTAGTTTCAGGGAGTTGGATTATGACTGTCTTTCTAACTCTCCATCCACAGACTGGTGTTGATGTAAGGCGCCTTTGGGAAACACCAAGAAAGAAGGTAAAAACTGGTCATTGTTAATATCGAGACTTTTCCTTGTGTTCTAACTGCACAACTCTCCAAGAGCCCTTGGATGGTGTGACGTTGCTGTCTCTCTTCTCCCTGCCATGTGACACTTCTGTGGCTGCCTACCAGTGTACCAGCTGAGACTGTGCTATGTCACCTTGCTAGCCCTCTGTTGCTGGGTTTGTAGTTTGTTCCTGGTCTTTCCCATCTCTAGACAACACTGTAGTGAACATCTTCATGGGTACGTTGGTGCATGTCCTTGATTATTCTTTATTTTGGTAGTTGTGCTCATGCATTTTAAAAAAAGATGCATTTGTTTATGCCTACAGAACTGAGGTACAGGCCAGAAGTACAGGGGTGTGAGAGGATTCATCAGAGACAGATGAGGAGCAGAAGAGATCTTCTGAAACACACTGCTGAGGGGAGCAGTGGGTAAGACAGGAGAGGTCTGCTGTGCCATGTGGGTCAGCTCCTGGCCAGGGATGGAACTAGTGCTGTAGCAGCTGTGGCTGGCTTTGTGATGCTGAGCTTTAACCCTTTGCACCACCAGGGAGGGCCCTGGTCATGCATTTTTGAGTCTTTCATCTGTAGTTTTTTATTCCTGTGGGAGGGGCCTCCCTGGGCATCTGCTTGGCCCAGAGCAGTGGAGGGAGGTAGAAAGAGGAGCCTGCAGTCTTGCTGGGCCATCTCCCAGGCTCTGGAGTGGCAGGCCACTTTCCAGTTTTGTCATGGGAGATATATTCTGATGTCGAGGGGGGTGGGGTGGGGAGAAGTCCATCAGGATGGTCTGCTTTCTGGGTAGAATAGCTATCTGAAAGACCCCTCAGATCTTTCAGGAAGGTCACCTCTTACTAGTATGCTCCTTATAGAGGAAGCTGTCAAAAGCCTTGAATTGTACTATGGAAGCATGAGTCTCTAGATTCCTTGGGCAGGGAACATTCCACTCTCCAAAAAGACAAGGAAGTGATGGAGGTCAACCAGTGCTACCAATTTTCATAGTTTTCCTATTTCCCCTGATTTTTGCTCAGGATACCTTTGTGCATCTGTGGAGTTCAGGGGGAAGAAAGGGAATGTAGGAGGCCTTGGCTTCTACCTGGGGGTGAGGGGTGGGGTGGGGTAGGGAACAGGCTGTTAGTACGGTCCCAGGCACAGAAATAAATGGCTGAGGTGTGTGTGTTTGGGGGTGGTGGGGAGGAAGCTCAAGGAGCAGGGGAGCAGCTGTACAAACGGAAGCAGTTCTTTCTAAACACCTCTGCTGAGAATCTAGGGTGTTCTTTGTGCTTTCACCCACTTTACAGGTGAAGAGACTGAGGCCCCCTGTATTTATGTGACTTTAGAAACGAACATCTGTCTAAAGAGCGCCAGGTAAGATGATGAAGCACTTTAAAAGAGGCAGAAAAGATCACCAGGGGTAAGTGAATTAAAATTAAAATAAATGAGGTGTTACCTGGCACTTGGTTACCAGTTTCTGTGGGGAGGCAGGTTGTGCCTCTCATGGTCTCAGAGCTATTTTATCATTTTCTAAGTCGTAGAAAACTGATTGTAATGGGAATGATTCTTGGCTTTGAGATGCAAATGAATCTCACCAGCCGAGGTCAGTGGTCTCCTGGGGGGTGGGGCTGAAGGCTGGGCCCGTGAGCCCAACCAAGTATGTTACTTTTATTTGGTTCCCTTAATAATGAGTGAGTTCAAAAAATTCTTTGACGTGCATTCATTTTATATATGTGCAGTAGTCATGGTTTTATTTAAAATAATAATAATAATACTTCAGCAGTAGTAAGCTTGGGACTGCATCCGAATGCTCTGTCTTACAGCAGAACTTCCTCTTTAACTGCTGGCATTAGAAGCTTGGGCCCTCAGGAGAGAAGGAACTGAGAGGGCTGGGTCCTCCTGGAAGACTTTCTGGAAGAGGAGGCCCTCTGCGAGAGAAGGTTTGCCTGCGAGAGAGGTGAGGGAGCAGCAGCTGGAGGTGCGACTTCAGGTAGAGGAGGCTGCATGTGGTGGTGTAGAGAGGAAGGAGCTTACTGAAACCCACATCTTGAGAAAACTGGTCTCTGGGTCTCTGTATTCTGGAGATTTAATGAACCCTGGCAAACTTGTGTTTTGGGGGCTGAGGGGCGGGCAGGCTGTCTCCCTCCTTACTCCTGCCCTTTCAGAAACCCTGGGGGAGGCCTCGAGGGGTGAAGGTGTGGAAGGCAGCCCTCTTGGGGTACTTACTTCTCAAATATTAAGATTAAAGATTTGGATTCAGGGTAGAGCTTGTGTCAGGGCAAGCTGGCTGGGGGTGCAGGGACTCGCACGACCTTTCCGTGGCTGCTTCTCCACAGAAAGAGGGGCCCTCTCTGGCCCTCTGTAGCCATTCCACCTGCATTGATTAATTCCACATTCCCCCGACGGGGAACATGATTTCCTCTTTCCTTTTTTCTTGTGTAAGTGTCCGTGGGCAGAATAGGAGACACCCGGGACTCCTAAACCTGCCTGCTCAAAATGGGTCCCACTATCCACTGTATAAAGACAAACATACTCTTAGTGCATTAGATCCCCAATAGAAAAGAGCTTTAATAGAATTAGCGTGCAATAGAGAGAAGAAGAACATGGTTAAAATAGTTGCCAATTAAACACCCAGAGTTACCCATCCTCCTGTGGGTAAATGCTTGGCCTAACAGGGTTGGTCTGAGGCCCCAAAGCCCACCACCAGTATAAGGCACCTTCTGGCCCCACAGGGGAGGGGCAGGAGGGGCCAGGTTCTGGAAGGAAAGGAGCAAAATCAAAGTACCAGTCAAGATAAAGGCTGCCATTGTCAGCCTCCCCACAGGTCTGTCACCCACCTCTCCGCCAAGGGTCTCCTTCCGTGTCCCCCAAGTCCTGGTGCAAGTCCGAGAAGCGAGCACAGCGGCTTTCCACACGTTTTGGCTCACTGTGCCTCCTCCAAATCCTCTCCTCCGAAGTCCTCTTCCCCATCTTTGCTAGCTTCTCCCTGCTCAGCCTCACCAGGGAGCCTGGGACCTCCCCTTTCTAAGGGGATTACCCTGTTCACATAACAAAGAGGTTTAGGGGATCCAGTGACCTGCCAAAGGTCACCTGGCTAATTAGGAGCTGTCCCAGCTTCGCACCCAAGCTGGCTGACACCAGCTTCCTCCTCAAAAAAAAAAAAAAGCTCAAACAGACCTGCTCTTTCCTTGGTGGGGTTTACAACCCGGCAGGGAGGGAGGGGGTTAGTGTGTGTGAGAGATGTTGGCCAAGGGCTGACAGGTGAATGTGAAATTGCCCAGCTGAGACCTGCCACAAGTCCGGGTGGCAAGCTTAGGGAGAGTTTCAGGAACTCTCATCTTGTGGGGGAGGTGGCCAGGGGCCAGGTCTGCTTGTGATCCTGAGAGTCTTGGGAGGCATTTAGAATCTTTTGGAAGGTTAGAATATTGCATGGTGGTGGTGGCATAATCAGACCTGCATGAAAAAAAAATTTTAAATTATTTTACTGAGGTAATGTTGATTTACAACACTGCATTTTTTTATGCACTGTATGTATTGTAGGTTCACATCTCTTTAATGTATGTCACCACACCACTAACTCTCCTGTAGTCTGTTGGGCCTCCTTGCAGCTTGCCTCCCCAACCCTCCTTGTCTTCCTGCTCTGGCATCCCCAGTTCTGAAGTCCGATTTTTAGGATTTGTTGTGGTTGAATTTTCTGCTTTTGCTTTATTTCTGTGTGTTCCACATGAGTAAGATCACCTGATATTTGTCTTTCTCCTTCTGACTTATTTCGCTGAGTAGACTCCCTTCCAGTTCCATTCATGTGCAAATGCTATTTCATCTTTTTTGTAGCTGAGTAGTATTCCATACCAGTAGACATCACATCTTCTTTATCTGTTCTTCTGTCACTGGGCAGAAGCAACTTAGGTTGTTTCCATAATTGACTATTGTAATTGTGCTTCAGCGAACAGAGGAGTGTTGTGCTTCAGCGAACAGAGGAGTGTGTGAGTATTTTCCAGCTACTGCTTCTGCATTCTTCAATAGATACCTAGCTATGGGAATGCTGGCTCGCATGGCAGATCTATTTTTAGTTTTATGAGAGGCCTCCATACTATTTTCCACAGGTAGTGGACTGATCTACATTCCCACCAACAGTGTGTGAGGTGTCATTTTTCTCTACGTCTTCTGGTGGTTTCTGGTCTTTTTTTGATGCGGGCATTCTCACAGATGTGAGGTAGTAGCTCGTGGTTTTGATTTGCAGTTCCCTGATAGGTAGCAGTGAGCATCTGATCACATGTGTACGCTATTTGCTTGTCTTCTTTGGTAAAGTGTCTGGACCACGCGCCCATATTTGGGTTCTTTGGTCTCCTTGTATTGAGTTGTGTAAGGTCTTTGTAGATCGTGGCCATCAGCTCCTTATCTGATGTATGATGTGTCGATGCTTTTTCCATTTTCTGGGTGTCTTTTTACTTTAATTTTGTTCTTTTTTTTTTTTTTTTTGCTGTGCAGAAGCTTTTTACTTTGCTGTCATCTCATTTGTTTATTTTTGCTTTTGTTTTCCTTATTGTTGTAATCAAGTCCCCAAAGACACCCCTGAAGCCATCGATGCAGTGTTTTCATCTATGTATTTTATGGTTTCACAGATCTGCATTTTGACAGGCACACGTACCGCTACACAACGAAGAACTGCTCACATCTGCATTTTGAAAAGGCAGCTGTACTGCACTAGGGGGGTGGCTGGAGGCAAGAATGGAGGCTGGGAGGCTGGAGAAGTGGAGCTCACATGAGCCCAGGAGACAATGGCTACGTCCTGAGATATGGAAGAGATGAACCGGATGTGTCCAGGTAGAGTGAGCAGGACTGGTGATGTCTTGGGTGTGGGGGTTGAGGGACTGGATAGAGTCAAGGGTGATGCCTAGATTCCTCTTAACTTCTTAAATTTCATTGCTTTGTCAGTCGGTTACATGACTCCATAATTTGGGGGGTGCACTTCCATGCCTCCACATGAGTACACGTGTCCCCCATGAATGCTCCTGTGCCAAGGCGCTATTTCCTTCCCACCTTTTCCCCTCCTCCTCACTGTCCCCCCTGCTCACCACTATAGTTTTCATAGAGTGTCAGAGTCATTTTTGTTGTGTTCTGGCAGATTATTTTCTTTTGTTATTTATAGTCCACCAATGAATGATGTGTGGTAATTGTCTTTCACTTTCTGGCTCATTTTACCTTAGCATAATCACCTCAAGATCCATGCCTTTTGTCCCCAAAGGCACTATTTCATCTTTTTAAATTACAGAGTGATTTTCTGTTGAGCATATATGCCACCATTTCTCTATCCAGTCACTGTCACAGGGCATTTAGGCTGGTTCTGTGTCTTGCCTGTGGTGAATAACACCGAGGCCTGGGTTTCAGGTCGGGACAGCTGAGTGGGTGGTGTTGTCATGTGTGAGGAGCAGGACGCTGGAAGAGAATCGGGCTTGGGAAGAGGAATATGAATTTGATTTTACACCTGTTGAATTTTAGGAGTCATCGGCAGTTGGCCCAGTCATTGGCAAAGGAGTTGGTGAGCATAGCAGGTGTGAGCGCTGGGCTTCCAGGCGTCAGAGTGGCTGGATCATCTGTCTGTCCACCAGACCACCTACCCTCTCTCCTCTCACTCGTTGAATAGCCTTTCTCTCATCCCCCATCACCTGGGTACTTACCTGCTCATTCACGGATCCTTCCCAATCTACCTATCCTTTCTACTAACTCCCTTTGATCCATCCGGCCATATGACCATTCATCCATCCATCCAGCTAAACTTCCTTTCATCTTTTCACCTCCTTATCTTCCCATCCATCCACTTGTCCTCCCTCCCACCTCCTCTCCACTAATCCATCTTCTCTCCATCCAGACCTCCATTTCCCCACCCTCTGCCCACCCATCTCTCCCTCCGCCTCCATCCATGGACCCCATGCCCACTTGTTCTCTGTAGCACAAACATCTCATGTTCACACAGGCTTTGCAGTCTGCTGTGTATTGCTGGAAAACTGTAGAAAACCAGGTCCCTGCTTTAAAGGAGCCCGTGATATGTAAAGAGAGCGATGTGCAGATGTAGGGTCCAGAGCAATTTGCCTTCTGTGCCATATGTGCCAAAGGAAAGGAGCCCAAGCCAGTCTGGAGGTTAGAAGAAGTCATGAGTTGAGCTTAAAATTCAATAAAGACCTTACCAGGTGGATTGGGTAGGTGATGTCCCAGGAGAGAGAAAAGACAGGAATGGAGGAGTATCTTTCTGGAGTGTTTTCCACACCAGCATCCAATTCTCCAAATGCCAACTGCGTGCCCAACAATTCAGTTCTGACACTTCATTTGTAGGAAGAAAAGTGCTATTGACTATTTTAGTTTATATGTGTGTGTGTGTGTGTTTACATATATATTAGTTTACGTATCTATACATATATGTGATAGTTTACATATCTATATATGTAATAGTTAAAATCAGTGCACCATTAAAAACAAAGTATTTACTGCAACCTTTGGAATCCTGGGCTTTTGGAGTCCTGGAATGAGGAACAGAGCAGATGGGAGCCTCGGCTCAATTCAGCTCTTGTCTCTGCTTAATCTCTTAATTCTTCCCTCACGCCCCTCCCTGTGCCATATATTCTTTCCCTATGATTTTTTTTCAGGTTGGGAGTGAGTTCACAGCCTTTCAATTCCAGCCTCATGTGGACTAGCTGACTCTCGCAAGTCCAAATTCACAAGACAGCACCTGATTGGCTAAGCTGCTTTAGGTGACTACTGACCGTCCTATCAGCTGTTACCACCAGGATTCCAAAGGTTCCAGTAAATACTTTGTTTTTAATGGTGCACTGATTTTAACTATTACATATATAGATATGTAAACTATTACATATATGTATAGATATGTAAACTAACATATATGTAAACACACACACATATAAACTAAAACAGGTCAATACCACTTTTCTTCCTACAAATGAAGTGTCAGAATTGAATTGTTGGGCACGCAGTTGGTGTTTGGAGAATTGGATGTTGGTGTGGAAAACACTCCAGAAAGATACTCCTCCATTCCTGCCTTTTCTTACAAAGAGAGCTGTTCTCTCTCCTGGGACATCACCTACCCTACCCACCTGGTGGTGTGCTTTAGCACCCACAGGACAGCTGTGGACCTGTGCAGCAGCTGGACATGGTTTTCAGAGAAAGTGGGGACTTGTGAGCTGGGTAACGCCCCCAAAGATGATATTATCTCAGGTTTGTTGAGTCCATGAAGCAGGATAATGAATGTAAACATTTCACAGGGTTTCTGGCCTCTAATCTGACTCTGAATGGCGGCTACTTTTATTCCTTCATTACTTTGTTTGACAAGTGCTTACTGACTGCCTGGTTTGTGCTGGATCATACACCATATGCTAAGGATGAAGGGCTGGGAAAGACAGCCCCAGTCACAAATGAGAATCTTAATACCATTGTTGTCAGGACTGAAGGAAATGATATATTTGAAGTGTTTGATAACATTTTGGACACACGATCAAGTCTCAATAAATGTTGCCTACAGATGTTAAATGCCTACTTGCAATAGAACAAAAATTAAATGGATTTTCTATTTGTTTTTTGTTCCTCTGGCCGCAGGACTAAGACATCTTTGGCTACAAAAATAGATTTTGGTGATCAAAACAATGTCAACTGCGAGACTGACAGTTTTTCAGCGGCATTTGAATTTAATTTCAAAGTTGAGCAAAAATGTCTTTGGCATCTTCTAAACTCATACACTTAAATGAATGATTAACACTGTTAACTCAAAAATACCTGTGTGCAGCCTATGATTTCCACCAAGCGTGATGAACCATCTATTGGAGAATAAGTTGTCGTGTGGCCACGTGAAGGGATACTGCAGTGAGACTATAAGCTACAGTTACCAGCAACATCATGGATGAGTCACAAACACAGGGCTGAGTGAACAAAGCTAGACAGTGAGTGATTCCATTTATAAAAAGTTCCAGAGCATTGGGCCTCCCTGGTGGCGCAAGGGGTTGAGTCTCAGCATTATGAAGCTCCCTGTAGTCACTGCAGCGTGAGTTTATCCCTGGCCAGGGAACTGGCCCACATGGTGCAGCAGACCTCTCCTGTCTCCCCGCTGCTCCCTTCAGCAGTGTACTTCAGTCTGTCTACCTGTTCTGCTCCCCAGTCTGTCTCAGGTGAATCCTCTCACCAACCTGCATTTTTGGCCTGTACCGCAGTTCTTTATGCATAAATAAATAAATTAAAGAAAAAAGTCCCAGAGTAGGAAAAGTGTATCTGTGGCGTTAGAATTCCAGGCTCTGTTTTCCCTTAGCAGGAAGTATTGGTTGGGAGAGGGTTTCAAGCATACTAGAAATGCTGTTCCTTTTTAAATTTTTCCTTTCTTTAAAAAATGGAAGT
>NW_004567129.1:18197746-18234105 GCF_000260355.1 Condylura cristata
CACCAGGGAGGGCCCTGATAGCAGCCATTCTAACAGGTGTGAAGTGATTGCGCAGAGTGGTTTTGACTTGCATTTTCCTGATGATTAGTGATGTTAATCATCTTCTCCTGGCCCTGTTGGAAAAATGTGTATTCAGACCCTCTTCCTATTTTTTTTTAAAGGTTTATTTATTTATGCATACAGAACTGGAGTATAGGCCAGAGGTATAGGGGTGAGAGGATTCACCAGAGACAGAGTGGGGAGCAGAACAGGCAGATCGACTGAAATATACTGCTGAGGGGGAGCAGAAAGGAGAGGCCTGCTGCACCATGTGGGTCACCTCCGGGTTCGGGATAGAACTCGCACTGAGGTGGCTGCCGCCAGCTTGCAGTGCTTCACCCTCACCTGTTGCGCTGCCTGGGAGGGCCCCATCTGGGCAGTATCTTGAGTGTGTGCAGCCCAGTGGGTGAGTCATTTCCCCTGGGCAGCCAGGTGGCCTGGTGGGCACCTACTTGTAATTCCAGCTGTGGAGGGAATATGCTGTTTGTCAGAGTCTCTGTTTAGACTGTCTTGTTCATTTCACCATCGCACCTTGTGCTGTGGACACACCTGCTCCAGCCAGGAACAACTGGCCTCAGTAGAACCTCTCCTGGGCTCAGTCTGAGGAAAGGACACCTTCCATCCTGCAGCCTGGTGCCCCTTGAGTCAGACCACATCCCGACTAAGTCCTTCTCCATGAACTTAAACAGGGCCAGAATCACGCTGGAGAGGACGGTCAGGTCTCTTCTGAGCTGGGCCCTACCATCTTCCAGTTCTAAGCCCCCACCTCAACCCCAGGCCCTAGCCACCCATAACACCCCAGCGCTCTCCTCTTCTTGGGTGGCTCTCCCTACCTCATCTGCCCTCAGGTTGAGTGAGTAGCTCCTTTACCTGAGGTCCCATCCCATACTTTTCCTCTCAGGAGGGTAAAAATTGCACAAGACTTTCTTGTGGGGGTGGGCACACTTGCTTCCCATGTGTGAGCTGGTGGAGTGTGGCCACTGGATCTTATTTGATTCTATGTCCCCTGCTTGGAGTCTAAACACTGATGGCACAAATGGGGTTGGGTCATGAAGACACTGGAGATTGTTCGAGAGCTTCAGGTGCAGGGCCCACCTGCCCTTGTGGAAATGCCCCAGACTGCCTGGTTTTCCTTCTTTGTCCCTCTGCCAAGTCACTGCATGTCACCGCTCACTGTCCTCCTCCTTTCATTTGATACTTACAGTCTCCACCGAAGAACTGCAGGTTTCTTGAGAGAACAATATCCATGATTGCTAAATAAATAAACTATATTCACAGGCAATTCAGCAAAACCAGGTTTGATGAGAATAAATGGCATTCTACCAGGATGTGGCTGGCTGCCTAGAAGTCCTTTAAAAGACGAAACAAAACATGCTTTTATTTTAAGATACTTTGAGACTTATGGATGTAGTCCCACTTGTTTATTTTCCTTTTGCCTAAGACTTAGAGAAAAATTGCAAAAATAGAGTTCATGCATACCCTTCACCCAGCTTCCCCTAGTGATTATAGAACCATCAGCTAAGATCAAACCAGGGAAATTAACGTTGGTGCCAGTTTTTGTACCTGGCGTGAGTTTCACTGGCTTCTGCCTGGTGACTCTTTCCCGTTTCGGGGTCCGCTGAGTTCTCATCTCCCCCAGTCTGGAACCTGGCTCGTTCCTTCTTTGCTCTCATGACCTGGCATCTCTGATGAGTACCCATTCGCTTCAGAGGGGCTTTTCACTCGCTTTGGATTCCTGGTTAGTTTCCAGAAGATTGAAGTGCCCGGAGGGTTGCGTTTGGGATGAGCTCTGCAGTGCCTTTCACCCTCTCACCCACTCGCCCGCCTTGCTCCCCTTGAGGCTCTCCAGGTAAGCCTCCATTGGGGAGGAAGTTGTTACATGGAGGTGGTGAGCATTTCTTGGGTATGCACCGTCGTATTCGGAGCGCCTGATCACATTCGCAGTCCGTCAGTAAGTTGGCCATGCTCGTTGACCTGAAGGTGGACACCCATATTCCTTCTCTCCTCTCCTGCTCTTCTGCGTATCTCCCTCCGTTCTTCTCCAAGTTTCCTGTAGGTGACCGATTAGCTCACGCTAATGGCCGGTACACACTTCCTTGGATTCACACACTCCAGACACTTCTGCCAGGTCAGCTGGGGACAGAGGGTGGTGGACTTGAAAACTGGAACTCTGAACCTTGCAGTCAGCACCCACTCAGGTACGGTGCCGTGTGGCCCAGGAGGTGAGGGATGGGGGCGCAGGCCTGGCGAGGAGTCAGCTGGTAACAGTGCCGGTCAGTGCAGCTCTGAGCATTCCCGTCATCCTCTGTGATGAGCCTGGGCTTTCTGAGGGCCGATGGCAGGACCTGCTGCAGCCCATTCGTACTCACTCATCCCGTCACTCAGATAATCACTCGTCCATTTATTTCACCGGAGTAAGCCCTGGTGGATTGCTAATTGCTTTGCTTTTATTAAGTCCTAGGTATGGGGACAGAGAGCTGGATCAGGCTTGGGTCCCTGACTCAGAGTTCTAGGTGGGGGGGGAGAGGAAGGGGGTGGGGGGAGGAAAGACAGACAGACCCCCCCACACACACACACAGGAAAGGACGCCCCAAGGGGCACAGCCTCCGTTGGTGTATTACCTTGTGGGAACAAGAGAAAAGGAATGACTGCATGGTGACTGGATTGCGCTGTGGAGGGGTCAGATGACACCAGGCATTTATTTATTTTATTGTGTTATTCGTGTTGAGGTAACACTGATGTACGATACTGTATATGATCCTCCCCCACAGTCCACTGGGCCCACTCTGCCCTGGATTTCTAGGGTTTTGATTTGCTTTTGCCTATTCCTTTGTTTCTTGAATTTCACATGACTGAAACCATATGGTCGTTGTCTTTTTTGATGCTGAAGGATTTAGAGAGAGACCAGAAAGCAGGAACAGGAGTGATGTTGCTAGTGGGCTGGGAACAGGTGTGGAGGCCCAGCAGTAACCTGAGGCTACCCCTCCCCCTTCACTCACGGGCCACCCATTTACTCTGGGCTGGGCACAGGCCCACGAAGGTAAGGCCCCCCGGGTCCTGCCTCAGGATCTCATTGTCAGGCTGGGGAGACAGTCATTAGGAGAGTAGAAATGTACACAGATGGTTTAGGGAGAAGGGAAGACTGCTTGGAGGAGGAGCCTTTGAGGTTTGACTGGAGGGAGCGCTGAGCACTGTGCAGAGAGGCACAGTGATCACTCAGCAGTGAGAACAGCACGTGCAAAGGCCCAGAGGTTGTGTGTCCGTTCATTCCCTCATTATACTCCCTCATTTAATCAATATCTATGTGTTAATTATTTAATGTATAAGTGTTTTTATGTGAAGTATATATATATTTTAAATTTTTTTTAAAGATTTATTTATTCATACCGAATAGGTACAAGCCAGAGGTGCAGAGGCGGTGAGAGGCTTCACCAGAGACAGAGTGGGGAGCAGAACAGGCAGGTTGACCAGGTACACTGCTGAGGGGAGCAGTGGGCGAGACAGGACAGGTCTGCTGCGCCATGTGGGTCACCTCCTGGGCCGGGGATCGAACTTGCACTGAAGTGGCTGCAGCTAGCTTGCGGGGCTGCGTCCTTACCTGTTGTACCACCAGGGAGGACCCTAAAGTGTATATTTTTAATATGGATCTAGAAATACAGACAGCCTGGTGTCTGTACTATGCAGAGCTTAGAAAGTGAGCCGTGGTGGTGCTTACAGTTTAGGGAGCGTGTCAGCCCTCTGAGTCATGCTGTGGTGGCAGACAGTCCCTGCGTCTCAGTGGCTTAGCAACAAGAAAGGTCTAATTTTCGCTCACATTATGTGTTCACCTCTGCTGGTGGCAGAGAGGAGAGAGATGGTGGAATATGAGCTGGCTCTTCAAGTGTCTGCTCCAAAGTGGCAAGTGTCTTGTATGCTGTCATTTGATTTGACAAAGCAAGTCACCTGGCCCAGCTTGACATCAATGGGTTGGGACATGTGATCCTCCCACAGAGAAGGGAGGAGCCTATTTTCACCAACAAGACAACCCATCTCATGTCTGAGGAGAAGCAAAGAGCTTAATGTGATGGAGCGCATGGCCATAGGGTGGTGGACACTAGGAAGTTAAGGAGAAACCAGGTCATGCAGGGCCTTGGGTACTGGCCTGCAGAATTTGGGTCCCATCACTTGGCAGTAGAGACTCATAGAGGTCTGAAAAAATCTGATGGGGAATTTGAAGCAAATGCATCACAAGGTCTTATTTGCCCTTGACAAACATCATTTCACCGGCAGCAGAGAATGGCTGATAGTGTCAAGGCTGCTGATTGTAAGACATTGTGAGGTTTAGGGAACACCTCAGTGGACAGGGCCCCAGCAATACTGGAACAGGAGAGAAGAGGGCTGCAGGGGATGCCAGGAGTGGACTCAAGGGGGTCTGGTATCTGGCTCCACAGAGACTGTGGAAAGAACAAAGGAGCCCAGGGAGGGGCCAATACTGGGGTCACTTATAACTACAAAGTGAGAAAGGCTCCGATCTCACCCCCATCTTTCCACTTGCAACATTTTTCATTGATTTAAAAAAACCTACTCTTCACTCACAGTCACATCCACGCTTTCTGGTGTGGTCCTGTGGTTTTGACAAACATGTAGGTGTGTACGCCTACAAAGGATACTAGAACAGGTCTGGGCCTCCCCAAAGGTCTCCCTCCTGCTGCTTCTCTTTATTACTCAAACCTTCCCTCTCCAATGCTGGAAACCCTGATCCATTCTCAGCTGAAAATACATAGAGTGGGGTCCTCTCTGATGGCGCAACGGGTTAGGATGCGGCACTGGAAGCTGGCTGCAGCCGCTTCAGTGTGAATTCCCTGCCCTGGAGGTGACCACATGGCGCGGTAGACCTCTCCTGACCCGCCCGCTGCTCCCCTCAGCAGTGTGCTTCGTAGATCTGCCAGTTCTGCTCCCCACTCTGTCTCTGGTGAAGCCTCTCACCGTCCCTGCACCTTTGGCCTGTACCCCAGTTTTGTATGCACATATAAATCTTTTTAAAAAAACACATAGTGTGGCCCATCAGTCTGTGATGACAGCTTACTGTGGTTATTACATGCATTTCTCTATTTTATCCTGTACTTATTAGCCATCCATAGGTATTTTCTGGTGAGGTCTCTGTTCATATCTTTGCCCACTTTGTTCCCCCCTCCCCCCATTTAAAAACTGCATTGTTTTCTTATTGTTGAGCTTTGAGAATGCTTTACACATTGTGGATAACTTTTGCCAGGTATGAGATAGTGTGTATTTTTTCTGTAGAGCAAAAGATTTTAGTTTTTATTTTTTTTTAAGATTTATTTGTGCATACAAGACTGGGGTACAGGCCAGAGGTGCAGGGGCTATGAGAGGCTTCACCAGAGACAGTCAGAAAAGGCAGACTGACAAAGTACACTGCTGAGGGGAGCAGCGGGTGAGAAAGGAGAGGTCTGTTGTGCCAGATTATAAATTTAATGAAATACAAGTTTTCAGTATTTTTCTTTTTGTGGATTAAGTTCTTGGTGTTATGTCTGAGAATTCTTTGCCTAACCTCAGGTCACAAAGATTTTGTCTTTATATTTTACATTTAGGGCCATTTTTAAAAAATTAATTTCTATAGAAAGTATTCTATATAGTTAGAAAAGGTTGTTTCTTTTCTGCATGATGAGTGTCCAATTGTTTGAGCACTCTTAACTGAAAATACTATCCTTCATTCATTGAATTTCTCTTTTACCTTTGTCAAAATTCAGTTAACTTATTTGTGTGATTTTTGTTCCTGTTCTCTATTTTCTGTTGTACTTAGATACATAGATTAACACCTTCTGTCCACCCACCCATCCACCCACCCATCCACCCACCCATCCTTTTGCCTTTGCAGAAAGATAGAAGGTATTAATCTGTGTATCTAAGTACAACAGAATATAAAGATCAGGAACAGAAATCACACAAATAAGTCAACTGACTTGATAACTGTAACTATGTAGTTGCCCCTGGAACTAGGTATTGCAGTCTTTTAAATCCGTTTTCTCCAGAATTGTTTGGCTCTTTTAGCGTCTTTGGATTGCCATGTGCTAGAATCACCTTGTAATACACACATACATATGTATATGTGTGTATGTATATGTGTGTATGTATATGTGTGTGTGTGTGTGTGTATATATATATATATATATATATATATAAATTTGCTGTTGACCAAATTGGAGAGAATTGACATTAACAATTTTTGAGTTTTCCAAATCATGAACATAGTATTTTTTCCCCCATGTTTTAGGTCTTTTATTTCTTTCATCAGTGTTTTGTAGTTTAAAGCTACATTTTCCAGTGTGTGAATCAAAGAGAAAGTAAGAGAAAGTGACACTACAGCCTTGTTTATTTATTTGGGGAAAATACCAGTTGTTGAACAATGCCTTCTTTAAGAGTTAGAAGGTGGTTGGTTGCAAAAAAAGTCTAACTTTCCTAAATAAAATAGGACTTTTCCCCACTATTTTTGATCGTTGCTTCTATTTTTAAGATAAAGCCCCAGTCAATACTCATCCTTCTAGTAATTATAAAATCAGGTCACCATTTTAAGTAGATTCACTTAAGTGATCTTATATTTTGTCCTCCTCCAGAGAGTGAAGAAATCCTGGGTTTATTAGCTCATTCAAATGGGTGTCTAGAAATATGCCAAGCCTCCAGTTTCAGAACCATCCAAATGCAGGTCTGAAATGTGGTTACTTAGGAATCCCTGTGTGATGGGCAAACTTTAAATGATCCTTTTATCTCCATCTGACACTCAAGCCCATATGCAATCCCTTCTGTTTGAGTGTGGCCAGGATTTGCAACTTCTTTCAATCAGTAGAATAGAAAAGGAGACAACCGTGACAGGGTGTTACTTCAGAGATGACATTAGGTAAGAAGGTCCTGCCTCACTCTGGCTGCCCTTCATGGAGTGAGTGACCATGCTGAGGAGACCCTCAAGTCTCAGAGGCTGCAAGAAACTGAGATCATTTACTTATGTGATTCTGGAAATGGAGCCTTCTCCAGTCAACTGGCTATACTATACTATACTCCGGCTGACATTTTGACCAAAACTTTTATACTGGGGGTCCTACAACAGGGAATCCAGAAAAATTAGACCCCAATTCTCAACCGATAGAAGCTGAGATAATACATATGTAGTTTCAAGCTGTTAAGTTTGTAGTGATTTGCTATACAGCAATAAATAAGGAACACACCTAGTGCATTAGCCATTCTCATGTAGGGCCGCTACAAAATATGACTCACTGTCATCTATTACAAACTTCTCACTAAAGCTCTGTCCTTCCTTCCCCAACCCCCTTCTTCCTTTCACCCTTCTTCTTTCCCTCTTTCCTTCCCTTCTGGAAAGATTGTAGAAGACTTACACACAGACAAAAACTATTACTAGTGTTCTAACTCTTCTGGGTTATCTCTGTCCTTCATTGTCTTTGAGCTATTTTATAATTCTGTGAGTTGCAGAAAACTTGCAATAATACAAATTTCTGTTGTCCACGAGACTGCAAATGATGATGTCCAAGAAAATACTTTGGGATTTGCTCTGTGGATAGATCTGTTTTCTATCTACTTATAAGTTCTTTTTAGCATTCTTTACTGCATACATGTATGATTCTTTGAAAACTCTGTTGGCTAGGCTGTAACATCTTATTGGTTAGCTGAGAGTTAAGTAAAATCTTTGACATATATCTTAATTTTGTATTTCTATGAGATCATGATTTTACCTCATAAAACTTTCCAGTCTTGCCCTGTTTCCTTCTCTCCTTCCTTCTCCCTTCTTCCCTTCCTTTGCTCTCCTGCCTACATTGAGTGATTACTAGGTCCTAAGGTCATGTTTGATTCTGTTCTCTTTTCCAGATTGATTTTCTTTAACTTTCATAAAAACTCTGAGGCATAAGTATTACAATATGCCTCTACTTTATTTAGAGGGTTGTAGGTAGCAATCCACATCCAGGGCTGCTGAGCTCCAGAGCCCCTGCTCAGAAGCCAAGACTACCTGGTCTGGTTTCCTGAACTCCAAGATGGAGTTTTGTTTGTTTCCTCTGGTGTGAAGACCCACTTCCTGCTCAGAGTCCCACCTGAAAACAAAATCCCCCATGTACAGGTTCCTGTGCAACATCATTAATCATCCTACCAGCAACCATCAGTCAGAAACATCTTAAGTTTACTATGCTTTCTTCCACCTAGGTTACAAAAGCACTTTGCAAAGTCCTGTGAAGTCCTTGAATGTTGGTGAACACCCAGCTTTCCCACACATGCCCATATGCCCTCTGAAATACTCTTAGAAGTTGGCCCTGTTTCCCTTATATCTTTGAGGAAGAGAAACAGAGTACCTCTAGTCATTCAGACTCTTACCTGGCTGGAAAAACAGGATTCCCTCATCTTATGGCCTGCAGTAGTTCTGATCCCCAAAGCTGGTAGAAAGTTAGAGATAAAGATACCCAAATAAGTCCATATGATGTAGTTCAGAGAAATGCTTTCAGAAGTAATAAAATTAGAAAGAGTAAAACAACTCTTTCAACAACAGTTTTGCTGGCTCCAAAAGTAATGATTTAAAAAAGAAATTTGTGACTCCAAAAATCTAATTCAATACAGTCTTTAAAACAAAAACTTTGATATTAAAAAAAAAAAGACATCTGGGGACAAGCCTTGCTTATCAAATTTACTGTTTTTCAATTGGAAGAAAGTTCACAACAAACATTAAAATAGCATTTCCCCGGGCCCTCCCTGGTGGCGCAGCAGGTTAAAGCACAGAACTAAGAAGCTAAAGCCACTTCATTGAGTTCCAGCCCGCCCTGGAGGTGGCTGACATGGCGCGGCAGACCTCTCCTGACCAGCCCGCTGCTCCTGACCCGCCCGCTGCTCCTGACCCGCCCGCTGCTCCCCTCGGCAGTGTACTTCGTGGATCTGCCTGTTCTGCTCCCCACTCTGTCTCTGGTGAAGCCTCTCACTGCCCCTGAGCCTCTGGCCTGTACCCCAGGTCTGTATGCATAAATAAGTAAATGTTTAAAAAAATAGCATTTCCCCCCAATTACTAGTGTAATGAATATTGAATATAATTGGGAAAACAAAAATTAAGAAGAAATATACCTACTAATAAAAATATTAGGACCCAACTGTAAATAATGCACTTGGTTCTGCTCTTTCTTGACCTTGTATTCGACTCCAGATCACCATGTGACAACATGACTTTTAATGACTATTCAATATTGTTTTGAGGAGATTCCACAGTTTGCCAACAGTCTGACATTGTTGGGCATTTTGTTGTTTCTAATAATTTTTTTTCTTTATCCATAACTTGAACACCCTACATGTATATCTATTAGACCATATCCTTCGCAGGAGTTGCTGGGTGGTCTGGAGTTTTGGTTGTGAAGGAGAGTCAACCCATGACCTCAAGGGTAGCAATAGTTACTATAAAGATTCTTGACCTGGGAGATCCCTGCAACCGGGGAGCTTGGGGATGGTCCCTGTTTCTGGCCCAGAGTCCAGCCTTCAGGATTTGTTCGGTGGAAGTTGGGTGGGCGGAGCAGGAGGGCTGAGAGGCATGAGTTCCTGAGGCAGGGAGGGAGTACAGGGTCCACTGTGACCATCACTGGTCTGGGGATTTTATGACCAGGGCCAGCCTTTCCCTGCCAGCTGCGATTCTCCTTGCTGCATGACTGTCGGAGGCCCGAGTTGCCCCATTCCCTAGGGAAGATGGGAAACTAGGTTCCAGTTTTCCTTTACGCCATCAGCGTTCAGAGCCAGGAGAGGCATGGAGTGGGAACTTGGGAGGTTTATGGGGCTGGGCTCTCAGTCTTTTCTCTGACTCAGGTTCTCTGTCGAGGGCCAGAACCCCTGGAGCCTGCAGACTGTGCGGAGATGCCTGGGCCTGCCACTCCAGGGGCCCGCTGAGGGCTCAGCATTTGTTGACACCACACGCCCCCTGGTGGTCGCTTCTCCACGGCCAGCACAGGGGGCCTGGACGTTTTCCTGCTCCAGCCTGCAGCCTACACTTCTGGGGATGTCTCCTGCAGGCTTACATTTTCCGGCTCAGAAAATGGGTTCCAGCTCTAACTTTGTGTCTGACTTGCTACTTGCTGTGTGGCTGTGGTTACCGCACACCCCTTTCTGGGTCTCACTTGAGTCATCTCTGCAGTAAAGAAGGCTGTGCTGGTCCTATTGGTTCAACATGGGGGAAGGGAAGGGTCTGAACCTTTGCCACTCCTGCACACCTTGGCTGGTGCAGGTGTGTGCAGTGTGGCTAGCAGATTCCAGGGGGCATGGGTTGTGGCCTAGCTTGATGTCACTAAAGTCTCCAATATCAGAGATGAACCTGCAGCCTGCACCAGGAGTACAGGGTGAGCAGAAGCCAAAGAAAGCAGGTGGCCAGAGTAGAATAGAGCTCAGAATCACACCCTGTTGGAGGGTGGGAAGAATGTGGCCAGCTGAATCTGGCGGTGACACGTTCTGGAAGGCTTTTTGGAAGAGAAGGCAGTGAAGAGATCTCATGGGCTCCAGGGGCTGGAAGACTGTGAGTTCTGGGAGCAGAATGGCCCCTCAGAGGGAAACTGAGCTGATCAAGCAGCCTGAGGTGTGATATTAACAGGAATGGCAGAATCCCTTCCTTAAAAAAAAAAAAAACGCAACTATCGCACTGTAGCAATGGTTAAAATCAATCTTTTCACAACTCTGGAAATTAACCAAAGGCTTGCAACAATTTAGAGAGTGTTTATTCAAGAAAAACAGCTGCATCTTGGTAAGAATAGTAAACGTTGGGTGTTTTCACTAGTCCTAGTCCCATCCTCTCTCTAGTCCTTGAAACCCAACAGAAGAGCCACTGGGACATGGCGGAGCAAGCTTGGAGCACCTCCGAAACCCTATTCTTATCTTACATAACTGTCATTATTTGACCTGTGTGGTGGTTTTCCAAAAGACCTCACTTGGGAGGTTGTGTTTACTTGAACTGACTTGAAACTTGCTTCATGCAAACTTATCTTTTGTGCTGAGAGTAGTTATAGAGAAAAACAGTAGTGGAAATCACAAACATAGTAGCTGCTTAAGGTAGTGATAACTGGACCAACAGTCTTAAACAAGAAACTGACGGAAAATCTTCAAAGGAAAATTTGAAGAATGAGCTGTCTAGAGAGGGCTTTGGCATATCTTTTCAGATCTGAAAACTTACTCACAAGTATAAGACTGTGCGTATGCCCAGGAAAGATCTGGGAAGGCTTTGAACTTCACTTCTGGCTGACTTTGTGGCTCATTGCAATCAGTACTTGAAGACTAAGTGTTATAACATGTCTGCCTGAGCATTGAAGGAATCTCCAACTTCTACATGGAGCCCCCTCTCCTCAGCACATGCTGAGAGACCGACTGGTTTGGTTCCGGGCACTAAGGGACTTCTTTCCAGTGATTAGCTGACCACTCACAGAGACTGTGGTGTGCCCATCACAAACAGTGCTTATGCCTCAACACTTGTTTGGGAAAGTCCCTGAGCAAACAGCAACACAAGCCCTGTCGGGACAGGGATCTGGTTTGCATGGTTGTAATATTTTACATTTAAGATAACCAATTTTCTATGAATATTATGAAAGGTAGGGAAATATGAATGTATGGCCTACTCACAGGGAAACAAGCAGTTCATACAAACTGTCCTTGAAGAGACTCAGGTGTTGGACTTAATGGACAAAGACATCAAATCCGTTATTTAAAATGTGTTCAAAGGGCTAGAAAAAACCTAAAGAACTAAAGAAAAGCATGAGAGTCTTACCAAATAGAGGAAATCAGCAGAAGTAGAAATTTAAAAGAGAAGAATAGAAATTTTGGGGTTGAAATTATAATAAGTGAAATAAAAACGTCACCAGAAGCGCCCAAGGGCAGATGTGAGGTGAGTTAAATGAAGAAAAGATCAAATGGTCAGTTGAGATTATCTAGTTGGAGGAACAGAAAGATAAAGAATGAAGACTGTAACTGGAGCCTTAGATGCCTATTAAATATTAGCAAATATTCTAATATATGCATAATGGGAGCCCCAGAGGAGAGGAAAAAGAGGCAGGATAGTTGAAGAAATAATGGTGCCCAAATCCCCAAATTTGATGAAAACATTAACCCACATATCCAAGTTCAACAAATTACAAATAAATTAGAGTCTTGCAATTTATCCTAGTCACATCAGAATGAAGCTCTAAAATCAAAGATACTGGGAATATTGAAAGCAGCAAGAGAGAAAAAAGTCATCACCTAGAAAGCTTACTTAAAAGAGTACCAAGCATTTTCTTATCAGAAGCCAGGAAGGCCAGAAGGCATTGGAATAATAAAAATGCTGAAAACAAAAACAAAAATGCAGCAATGTTTGCCAATGAAGAATTCTCTATCTAGCACAACTGCCTTTCAAAAAAAGGGGATAAATCAATACAATCCCACAGTTAGCAAAATAGAAAGGATTCTTTACCAGCAGACCTTTTCAGAAAAAAATACTAAAGTGAAAGAAACTAGACAGTATCTTGAATCCACATGAATAAAGATCAGGAATAAAGGTAAATGGGTAGGTAAATATAAAAGACGGCTTAAATATACTATATGATTTTTTCTCTCCTTGATACTTTAAAAGACCATTTCAAAAAGCATAATTATAATTCTATGTTGATGGACACACAGTATATAAAAATTTAATATGTATCACAATAATGGTACAAAAGTGGAGGAAGGTTGTAGAATTATGTAGTAGCAAAGTTTTGTACATGAAGTTAAGTTGGTATAAGTTCTAACTGGGCTGTTATAAGTTAAGATTTTAAATATAAATCTCAAAAGGGCCACTGAGAACATTGCTAAAAAGTTATAATAAAATAGATGACAAGAGAATTAAATGGTGATTTACAAAGTATCTGTTGAGCTTAAAAAAAGGCAAAACAAGTAGGAAAATGGCAGATATAAATCCTACCTTATGTGCAATTACATTAAATGGAAAAGAATCAAATACTCCAACAAAAAGCAGAGATGGGCAAAATGTATCAACTGCTGTGATCCAACTATATTTTGTCTGCAGAAGACAGACTGAACGCAAAAGGGTGAAAAAAGATAAATCATGTAAGCAGTAACCAAAAGATCGTTGGAATGATTATACTAGTATCAGAGAAAATGGATTTAGGATAAAACTTCTTAGATACAAAGAGGTATATTTTATGATGCTAACAGGGTCAATCCATTATGAAGATACAGCAGTTATAAACCTAAATGCTCCTAACAACAGAGAAAACAAATGAAGTAAAATCTGACAGGAATAAGGGACAAATAGCCAATTCAACAATAACAGCTGGGTATTTCAGTGCAGAAAGCTACACTTTCTGCAATGGGTAGACTGACTCAACAGCACATTGGTGAGGGAATACAAGGCTTGAGTAAACTATCAGGACCTTATAGACAGCTATGGAACAGTCCACACTCACGGGCTGAGCCGCAACTGAGCACTGGTCTTGTTGAGCTGCAGACTCTAGATTGCAGACCCACAGCACAACAAACATTCCTTTTATGGGCACATGGAAATTTCTACAGGATAAATCATACATTAGGGCATAAAACAAGTTTCAATAAATTTATAAGGATCAAACTCACAAAAATCATTTGTTCTTTGGCCACAAATGAGTCTAACTTTCCCGACAACCCAATAGAGATCAATAATAATAAGAGACAATTTGGACGATATGTAGATAGTAAGCTAAAAAATCCCTAAATAATGAATGGATCAAAAAAGAAACCACAAGAGAAACGAGAACAAAATTGGGATGAAGGCAAATTGACCCTGAGAACTCCAAGAAGTAATGTTTATGCAGAGTACAATCACCCACGGGGACTCTTCCCATGGAACCTGCTGGCTCAAGTAATAGGGACCTTGTCTCCCTCCTCCATACAGACCTAAGTCTGACACCGAAGCATCCTCCTTTTTTGGTTGTGAGATTTTCCAGGTAGGATTCCAAGGTTGGCATCTACATGCCACAATAAAATGCCAGTGCTGAATGCCTGCTGTCAACCAGCTAATTGGGGGTGACCCCCTCCTCCCTGTGGGGCTTTTAAAGCACCCCCTTCCCCATTCACTTACCAAATGGAAATGCTGTTGTGGCTGCACATTTCAGAGGTCCTGCTGGGTTGTGTAGGGTGGGGGTGGGCTTGGGGGCATGTATAGAGGCTGGGTGATGTCATGGAGTTCCTGTCTTTGTGCACGTGAACTCTCTCGGCTTTAGATATGGGAGAATTGAAAGATTTTCTTTATTTGGTATAAAAAAAATACAGTACATCCTATGCACCAGTGTGGCCAATAGATATATATACGTAGCGCGACAGAGAGGCATCATTTCTAGAATGGTTACTATAATGATAGGAAATAGAAGGTTACAAGAATCAGATAATCCAACTAAAAAACCTGAATTAAAATAAAAACCTAAATAGCAATCAATTTATTATGTAAAAACCCCTTTTCTATATGTTTGTGTGCACTAGAAACTTGTAAGTGTTATTAGTAAAAAAAAAATATGAAATATTAGTTTGGTTTTTAAAGTTAGTGTTCTCTACAGTCCCCTGGAGTGTGAGGGGTCTCCCCGGAGTGGGAACCTCCATCCATGAAGAAGGGTGGGTGAATGAGTGTTTGCTTCATTCCCATTTTGGGAGATCCAGAGATGACCACAAAGGTTGGGCAGGGGCCTTGCCTTCCGCAGGGCCTGAGGGTTCTGCTGGGGTTCCCTGAGATGTGGCAGCAACGAGGTGTGGAGGCAAATGACACGGCCCCACTGCGTAGTGATTTGGGGTCTGCACAATGGTCAGAGTTGCTGTGAGTCATATCTGGAGTGCCTCAAAGTCAGCAAAGCCAGGAAATCAGAAGTAAGTTGGAGTCGGGGGGAAGAAAGAATGACAGAGGGAACACTCGCAGAGATGGGGGAGGGTCTGCTCTGGGAACATCTGCCCCTTTCGGGAACAAATGGAGGGGTGTTGATGATCAAACTGGGGTCACAGCTACTCCAAATACTCCCCAGAGGTTATGGGTTTGGAGGTAGCCCTTGCCCTGCGATCTGGTCTCCCTCCAGGATGAATTCACAGTTGCTTAAAGTTCAACAAGCCATTTCCCTGACTTTGGTGGGGTTTTCAATGCCAGCGAAGACCAGTGAAGTCACCCCAGCACCCAAAGCCAGGAATGGCCAAGGGTCCCTTCCTTCCTTTCGAGAGACCTGGGGAGGGGCTGGCTGGACAGTGGTGGGGAACTTGGGAAGGCGTGAAGTTGTGACACTGAAGCAGGAGGGGGTGATGGATGGCCTGCTTCCCTTGGGACTGTGCTACCATGCCCTGCTTCACCCTTGCTTCCCTGCCCCCCTCACCCCAACACTTTGCCTGCAGTACCAGGCTCTCTGAGTTCAGGGACCCCCAGGGACGACGGTCTCAGTCAGTTGATCAAAGCTGCTTTGAGGTCCAGAGTCCCAGGTTAGACCTGTGGGCCAGGCTGCAGGACTACAGGCCTGCCCCAGCCCAGACAACACCAGCCTGGATTTTCCAGCAGCTTTGGGTTAGCGGTCACAGGCACAAGGTCCTGGATGTTTCAGGGAGCTAGAGTTATCTACACGGAGCTCCCAGAGGGAAGGGGAGTGGACTATCTCTTCTCCAAACTCTCCTGTAGCAAGCGTCTCTGAAATCCTTAATGCAGGCACTCTCTGTTCCCGGGGTGCCTCTGATGCTGCTGCCGCCACCCAAGTTGGTGTGGCCTCTGGGGCGTGGGAGGAAGGGGAGCTGGGCTGGGGCTTCAGTGCTGCCACCCCAGGACTTACTTCCTGCTGACCCACCGGCCTGAGTTGCATTGATTTGGGTCCTCAGGCCTAGAGACCCTTGGGCCCCTAATACACCAGCTCCCCCCGGGGGTCTGAGCCATACAGCTCCGCCAGCATCTTGAACCGGGGCCCCCAATCGTTGAGGAAGTCATAATCGACGTCCGAGTCGGACGAATCGGTGCCCAGGGAGCTGAGGGACTCCGCTATGGACTCAGAACCCTCGTAGCCGTACACGTGCGTGGTGTCGTAGGGCGGGCCGCCCTCGTCGAGGTCCGCCTCCTCCTTCTTCACCTCGATCATGGTGGCCATCTCTCCGGGCCCTCCGTGCATCCCTGGTGGAAGGCGCGGTGGCTTCTGCACCTGGGCATACAGCGCTGGCCTCGTGTCCAGCGCCGGCCGCGGGGGCTTGGCCCTGCCGTGGCGCACCGAGTTGAGCACCGACACGTCGTAGCTCGTGGTGTCCATCTCGCCGCCACCCTCCTCGTCGTAGGTGACCAGTTGCTCGTGGATCTCCAGCACGTTCTTGCCGTGCGCGCGGGCCTGCTTCCGGATCCGCCGCCACAGGAAGAGGAGCATGGTGATTACTGCGGGAGAAGGCCCCGGAGAGGGTCAGACAAGGATGGGCCGGCAGGGTGGCCCCTCGTCTTGGAGTTTCACCTGCTCCTTCCCTGGGCCAATTCTGATCCAACGCAACCAACAGAGAAACCTGGGGCAAGTGTGATTTACTCCAGACAGGGTGCAGCTGCCCTAGGCCAGGGGGGAACCATTTCCCTTGCCCTGAGTGGGGATGGGGAGGAGAGAGCAGAATGGGCTGCCCTCACGTTCATTCTCACCTGCCTTCTCAGCCATCTGTCCCTGCAGCCTCGTTTCCTGGCATCTCCTGTCACTGGGGCAAATCCCTCTATGCTATGTTCAAAGGCCAGGAGGCCAGAGGCTGAGGCAGACCCGGGGAGAGGCTTAGCGCTGGACTCCGGAGGCCGAGACTCTGAGGCTCGCTTCGTGGACAGTAGTGATGGGGGAGGGGTGGCTGCACTGGTCAGCTGGTCAGCCGGCCCGCTGGGTGATGTAGCAGCCGCTCTCAAGCGCTGCTGCCTGACTGGCAAGGTGTGGAGCGCATGCTGGTGTTTTCTCGCCCAAGGTAGGTTTTATTATCCCTGATTTACAGTTTAGCCAGCTGCGCTCAGAGAGCTGTGGTGTCTGCGAGCCCCACGTGGGGCAGTGGTATATAGTCATCCCTGCAGGTCCAAGTTGAGGGCCTGTGTGTGGCTCAGCCACCCCTGGAGGTGATGGAGGGTATGTGCAGCGAGCCCCTAAGCCCCTAAAATTAGGCTCAGATTGTTCCTTCTAGCCTTGAGTTACTTAGCAAGTTGTTACTACACGTGGACATAAATCTGGGACACCCTCTCTGAGCCTCAGTTTCCTTGTCTTGCTCGCTGTGTATTTGGGGATGCAGTTAGGAGGTCAGTGGTGGCAGAGGTAATAATGCTCCTGCTACCGCTGATATTTTCATTATAAAAGGGGAACCTGGCTCTGGTGACTTCTGTGGTGCTACAGAAGCCTCCAAAGGGGAGACACACCCAGGGTGTTTCCGAGGGGAGCCACCAATAGAGAAGACCTGGAACAGAAGATGCAGGTACACGACCATATACCTCACCTAATCTTGTTAGTGTAGCTCAGGGGGTGAGCTCTAACCTCCAGGGCTGGCCCTGCTCCATCTCATGGCAGGTGAACGGCTGGAGAGCTGATGCCCCTGGGAGGTGCCCCCAGCCATCAGCTGAGTGGAACTGCATAAATGATGGGACACCCGCTCTGAGCCTCAGTTTCCTTGGCTCATCAGCTGAGTGGAGCTGCATAAATGCTGGCTGTGAGTGCTTATAGCAATGCCTTACAACACTGTCCAGTAGGTGGACTTGCTGTCAGTTATTACAGGCATTTTTAACTCAAACATTTTCACCACATAACTAATTGGCCATAGGCAATTTTGCTGCAAATATAAAATCATGAAAAAAAGATTCAGGATTGAATGTTGGACCATATATATATATACTCTTTCTAGATTTCCCTGGAAGTAAAATGAGTAAGATGAATAAGTGCTGCTCTTTCTGTCACTACATGTAACAGGTAACTGACAGTGTGTATCTGGACTACATGTAAATGTGCCTTCTCATGTCCAGTCCTTCTGTTTCACCAAATCATCTATGCCAGATTCTGTGACAAGTCCCAAAATTCTGTCTCCATCACATCCTCCCAGATAGCTAAAACATTTTCAGTCTTTTCAGAAACCTATCAGGACTCTCACATAGCTGTCTGTTTTTTTGGGATGGGGGAGCTGGATTCTCCTTTTGCCTCCGGCTGCTCACATTGTGTGATATATTTGGTAAAGATGGCATTAGAGAACAAGAGGTTTCTCCAAAGAAGCAAAAGCATCGATGACTGATAGCCTTGAAGAGTCTTGTGAATTGCTGGTCGTGCCTGCCACGATTGCCTCCTTAGGTAAATTTTGGTTGCAAGGGGGAAGGAATATGTCACTGAAGGATAGCAAACTGATAGGCAGTCATTAGCTAGTCTTGTGTGCAGCCTGGCTTTCTACTCTTATTTTCCCCCTTCCTGTAAGATTTATAGTGTTTTTATTCTCTCACGTCAATATATAGTTGTCCACTAACGTAAAACTGCTTCGTCTACTTGTCATTCTATAGACCTTTATGATGTAAATAATGGCTGTGATTTTTATAAAGGGCTTAGTTTTATATAGAGAATGGAGGCCTGCGTCTTTGCAACCAAACTTGATACCGAGCTGTCAAACCAAACTTAGCTGTCAAACCAAACTGTCCGACGGTTAGTCTGTATTTTACGGCAAAGTTGCCTTACGGCAGTTTAGCTGTACGGCTAAAAGGCTTGCAGTGGGAGTTAGCGCGCGCCTGCAAGACGTGGTTTCTGGCACGCAGTAAGTGTCCACAACATGTCCTTCAATGGAGTGAATGTCACGTGTGAAATATTTTAAAGCGGAAGAGGGTCATGAGCCCTGCCCCTCCCCCTCCTGCCCAACCCACAGGGAGCCAAGGGGCGCAGCTGGCACTCAGTATCCTTGAGTGGGGGCCCTGAGAGGGTTGCGCAGTGTCCGGGAGGCCAGGGCTGGCCCCTTCCTCCTCCTGGGCAGCCCTGGACACCCCCCCTGCGCCCCGCCCGCTCTCCCCAGCTGACCTGTGATGGTGAGGATGCAGAGGAAGATGGCCACCAGAGCCGGGATGCCGATGCCCGCCCGGGCGGACGCCTCTTCACAGAAGGTGAACTCGCCATAGTCATTGCACTTGCAGACGGCCACGGTCAGCGTGTTGGTGCTGGTGAGGCTCGGCTTCCCATTGTCGGAGATGAGCACCGGCAGGAAGTGGAACTTGGTACGTTCCCGGTCAAACTGTCCGTACTTGACCGTGATGTTGGCTGTGTTATCTGGGGCACCAAGGCCGCAGAGTCAGGGCCTGCTGCCCTGCGGGCCTCCCCCCCCCCCCGCCCCCACATCGATGCGTGGTGTGGCCTGCCTCCTCCAGGGAGCCCTCCCTGACTGTGCCATGTGCGGCCTGGGCGGCTTCGCAGCCCGTAGGGCCCCTTGCCTCATGTCCAGCACAGGAGTCGGTTCCTTCAGAGAAGGGGCCTCTAAGAATGTGTGGGCCAGAATAGAAAATCCTGGCTTTCTGTATCTGTGGGCAGCTGATATGCATTCTTCCTCTCTAACCCCTGTGTGGTATCGGGCAACTCACTTTGGCTCATTTAACTAATGGGTGGTCTCAAGCTTTGACAAGGACCCAGGGGAAAAAAAAATTAAAAAGTCTTTTTAGTATTGCGTGATCTCAGTACTAAGGTATCTTCTTCGTTTCTGCCATCCCTGAAAATTCATTAGAAAGTAAAAACAATGCAAATGCAAATGTTCCCCCCACCCACCCACCCACCCAGGGAATGATTACATAGGTAAGGGAGGATTTCCTGGGCAGACTGGAATCAGGAACGTGCTTTGGCCTAAATACAGACAGTCCCTGATTTATATAATTTTTCAACCTTCAATTTTTTTACTTTACAGTGGTAGGAAAATTATATGCATTCAGTCAAAACTCTACTTAGAATTTTAAATTTCAGTCTTTTCCTGGGTTGGTATTTGATCCTCTGCCGTGATGCTGGGCAGGGCAGCTCTCAGTCAGCCCTGCAGGAAGGAGGACGAGCCCGGTACACTCCAGACTGTTATTTTTTTCACTTTCAGTACAGTGGTCACTAAGTGACATGCAGTATTAAGCATTATGTTGTAAAGGAGGTTTGTGTTGGATGGATTTTGCCCACCTGGAGGCTAATGGAAGTGTTCTGAGCATATTTAAGGTAGGCAAGGCTAAGCCCTGATGTTTGGCAGGGAAGGTGTATTAAATGCATTTCTATCTTGGGTTATTTTCGATTTATGAATGGTTTTTCAGGATCTAGCTCCATGGTAAGTCTCAGAAAATCTGAATGGACTTATCCTCTTAGCTCTAATAAGTGATAAGAAGGCTCCCCCAGAGGACTTTTAAACATGCTGACTTTCAGATCCCTCCTCCTTTTCTGATGTAGTGGTTCTGGTTAGAGACCAGGTAATCCACCCTCTGTGTGGCGATGCTGGTGGTCAGGGGCGCGGCCAGGTACTCCCTGCACCAGGACTTGTCTAATGACACAGGTCCGGCCCACGTGGCAAGTCAGCCCAAAGCTGGAGGCCACCGTTTAGATTTCAAGTGCAAGCCAGTTACATGTCATGATTATGTTTATTACAATTGAGAATATGGTCATTGATACTTTACTAGTATTGGTATATCTAAGTATTGGTGTATCTAAGTAAACCTGAGACTTGTCGCCTGGTCACACATGGCACTGAAGTTTTCTCCCTCTTGGTAGACTCCTACTGTGGTAGCGCTGAGGTGGGACATTGAGGGTGTGATGAAAGGTACTTTTGCTACATTATTTACTACTAACGACATTTGAAGGTTGAATACTGTATTATCGACAGTACATAATGGCCACCTTTCCAGTTCCACCAGAAGCTCCTGAAGGACAGGTCTGAGATCTTTCCCCTGGGTCTACCTGCCTCTCTTAGGAACCCCGCTCCTGACTTTCCTCAAAGGTGACAGTAGCTGTTTCTGGGTTCCTCATCAACACAGTTTTGCCCAGAGACAGGCAAGGATTCCACCCGGTGCTGGGTGAAGGATCACTCAGATTTAGACCTAAGCAATACTTTCTCTGCTTTTCTGAGAAAGCTGCAGAAATCCTGGAAACCTGTCTGCTCTTGGCTGGAACTCAGTCAACTCAGCAACCGCATTCTAAGTACAGGCTCATCAGAAGCACTGATTGGTCACTAGTGACGTCACAGGACTGGCTGGGCTGCGATTGGTGAAGCTGATCTCTGGCACCCCCAGGTGGAGGGTAGTTATTGTAGCCTAATTGAAAACGGTGCCCTTGTCCTTTCAGAGTTCACACTTCCAGTTTTGATCCCCTGGGAGTGACCTCAAAGTTGCATGCCATGGAACATTTTTGCAGTTGTGCTGAGCACAGAGATCTGGTGGGGGAAGGAACCCCTTGGCTAGTTGCTTGCCAGGCTGTCTGCACCTGTCCCTGTTCTGGGCTCCTTGACCTGGTTGCATAGTGGGAATGGCACACCCAGGGGGCCTGCCACGCATGGGGGTGGCTCTGACCACTGCACACATCAGGAAGGTAGGTGGTAGAGTTGTGCAAATCTGTAACCTGAAGCCCCCATTCATTGGCCTGGCGGTTGACCCTGGCACTTCAGGACTCAGATAACCACACCCCTCAGGCTGCTAAGGGCCAGGCAGGCTGATTTGATGCTCACCGTGATTGTCCTTGAGGGTGAAGTTGCTGTCCTCAGTGCCCAGGGAGAACCTGAACTTCATGTTTTGTGGCGTTATGTCCTTGTCTATTGCGGAGATTCGCATGATCAGCTGAAGTGTGAAGATAGAAAACAGTCATTGGTGGTGTTGGGGTGACATGGGGTGTGACATGGGGTTCTGTGGTGGAGACTCTAGGTTTAGAGCTGACCTTGGCTGCCTCTTACCTGCAGCATTAATCTAAATGACCTCCACAAAGCTGCTCTTCTTGTCACCTTCTCCCCGTCAGTTTACTCTCCACAGATGCTCTCTAAACCTGTTTCTCTTTTTTTTTTTTCTTTTTAAGATTTATTTATTTATGCATACAGACCTGGGGTACAGGCCAGAGGTGCAGGGGTGGTGCGAGGATTCACCAGAGACAGAGTGGGGAGTGGAACAGGCCAACTGACAAAGTACACTGCTGAGGGGAGCAGCGGGCAGGTCAGGAGAGGTCTGCCCTGCCATGGGGCGTGGATTGAACTCATGCTGAAGTGTCTTTAGCTTCTTAGTGCTGTGCTTTAACTCGCTGCGCCACCAGGGGGGGCCCTGGTGACTCCAAAAGGAGCCACCTCTCCCTCCTCAAGCCTCTTGTTTAGGTTATATTCAGTGCCGTGCAAGGCCGCTGTGGGTGGGAGATGCTGTCCCTCAACCTGCCGCAGGGGGCGCTGCTCTTCCTCCCACCTGAGCCAGACTCACCTTGCCCTGGGGGGAGTTCTCACAGACTTTGGGCTCGTAGGGCTGGGCAAACTCAGGAGCATTGTCGTTCACATCCAGAATTTCAATGTGGACTTGCACAATGGATTCTTTGCCCGTGGGGTTCCCTGCAGGGGAGAAGGACCTGTCACTTCATAGGGTCAGCAGGTAGCAACCACAGGTTGGGGGCTGGGGGATCGGGACAGAAGGTGTGTCCTCAAGGATATCCCTTCGCTGAAGGGCTGTGGGTCTCCCAGATACACTGAGGATGTATTCTGGATGAAAGGAATAGCAGAGGAAGGGGGTATCACCATATGCACAAAGGTGGAATTACCTGTAAGTAAGAATCAGAATGGTAAGCGACCTAAGTGTGTTTCAGAAGGGTTTCAGTCAATGAATATAATCAACAGAGTCACTTATTAAATATTGAACTTAGTAATTAAACTCATAAATAAATATAATTTAATTAAAGTTAATTCATTACAAAATAACTTAAAAGGTAAACCACCTAAGTGAGATTGGACTAATAAATTACATGGCCATTTATAATGGTCATGTAAGTGACAATTTTAAAATGTAATTCAAAAGAGATATTTTAATGAAAGTAAATGGTCCTGGAATAAGGTTAAGTAAAAAATGGAGGACAGTTTTTATATGACTATTATGATCTCACTTACATAAAAATATGTGTAGAAAAAGACCAGAGAAAATATACCACAGCGCTAACAGTAATTATCTCTGTAGAGTGGGATCATGGGGGGTTAATTTCCTTCTCCTTTTCTGTATTTTCTATATTTTACTCTTTTTATTTACTCATTTTTTTCCCTCCAGCTCTACCCCTTATACCTCCTTGTCCTCTTCTTCTCCCTTTTAACCTCAGAGTCTTCTTGGTGATGACTGATGTCCACTAGTATTTTGTTATTTTTGTTGTATAATATATAAGTGTCCAGTATTTGTTCTTATTGTTCTGACTTGCGTTCCTACCATCATTTTTTCAGACTTCCTCCATTTTTTGGAAAACAACTAGATTTCCCCCATTCTTATGATTGAGTAGTATTCCAGGGTGTGGATACACCACACCGTCTTAATCCAGTCACCTATTAATGGACATGTAGGCTGCTTCCATGTCCTAGTGCTCATAAGTAATATTGCTGGGAAGGTTCTGGAATGCAAGTTTTTTTTTGTGGTGATGGTTTCATAATCTTTGGATAGATGCCTAGGAATGGTATTGCTGGGTTGCACCATATCTCCATTTTTAGTTTTTGAAAGTGAATGTAAATGTAAAGTAAATGCACTTCCCATATTTAAAAACAACAGCAAACGACTACCTTTGAAGTTTAAAACTGTATGAATGAGATTAGCTGGGGAAGAAAGAGGCAAAGATTGATGATTGGAAATGCATAGGAGCCCTTTGAGGTTGGCATGGGTGTCCTGGGGTCATCCAGCGGGGGCATCAATCTGTAGGATCGTGGCTAAGTCCCCTGGCCCCCCATCCCTCCAACACCCGCCTTCCCCCTTGTCTTGGTGGTCTCCTGGTGGGACTTTTTTTTTAAAAATAATGTAATAGTTTATTTTTACATCATTTTGTACATTTTCCCATCTCAGTTGTAATCCCCTTGGGCTTCCCATCACCAAATCACCCTGTGCCATCACCAAAGTCCACTGCATTTCCCTCCCTCCACTGTTTTTGATACCATTTCCCACTCCACCCCCATAAATTGTCTCTGGTATATAACTGTTTGTTATTATTATTATTGTTATTATTTTCGCGCCTGGTCCATTACACTACTGCTATGAGTGAAATCATCCAGTATTTTTCCTTTTCTTTCTGCCTTATCTCACTAAGCATGATCTTTTCCAGCTCCATCCATGTTGCATGCGTTTCTTTTTTTTTTTTTGGTTGCTGACTAATATTCCATTGTTTATATGTACCACATCTTTTTAATCCAGTCATCTACTTTTAGGCATTTGGGCTGTTTCCATGTCTTTCCAGTTGTGAATAAAGCAGCAATAAACATGGGGGTGCAGGTATATGTTTGAGTCAGTGTTTTTGTGTCTTTTGGGTAAATACCTAGGAGTGGGATTGCTGGGTCGTAGGGAAGCTCCATGTTTAGCAGTTTGAGGAACCTCCAGACAGTTTTCCATAGTGGTTGTACTAGTTTGCATTCCTCCTGGTGGGACTTTTAATCCTTCTCCTGGTGGGCAGTTGCAATTTTCTCATACAGGTAAAGGATGCAAACCCCTAAACACTCTGGCAATGGTTTCACTAGCTTCTGGAGAGTCTAGCTATCTTGGAGGTAGACGCTGTTTCAGATTTTGAATCCTGCACCAATGGGCACACAGTCCCCACACCCTGCCCAAGCAGCCCTTCCCACACGTCCCTTAAGACGAGCTTCATGCAGCACATACTCAGGGCACGTTCTGGGCTTCACATCTGCTCCCTGAACCAGAGCCTGAGGGGCGGTGCCTGATAAGTTCTGTGTTTAAGAGATACCTTGGGGCATCCTCGTCCTAGGGGCATCTGACAGCCTGTTTTACAACAAGCCTGGTAAACTGTAATGTGCTGGGACTCTGATTCTGCCTGGGGCGCAACAGCCCGCAGTTGACAGGTCTCTTAGGGATGTGACCTGCGGTGGCCCCACCTTATGCTTAACATCAGCCAGGTGCTGATAAACCTCCAGGAGCTTAAAATACCCCCAGAGGCCAGAAAGGACAGATCATGCCAATCTGAAAGCCAGAGGGAAAGGAGAATGATCCAGACCTCCTGGAGATGGGGCCACTCACCGCGAGAATCCAGTTCTTTGGCCTCTACAGTCAGATTGTACCAGGGGTACATTTCTCTGTCCAGTTCCTTCTCATTGTGAATGTTCCCTTGTTTGGTTATTCTGAAGAAGTAGCCCTTGTCACTGGTCCTGCGGATGGAGTATCTGTCCAAGGGAGAGAGAGAATCACAGTTTCCCATGGTTCTTTGCTGAGACCAAACTCCTCAGTGTGACAGAAGAGGCCTGATAGGAACTGTTTCTTGTGTCTCCCCCATCACTTGTCTTCTGACTGCTCATGGACCCAGAGGGATTCAGTGGCTGATAACTTAGCCTTTGATCTTAACGGTGTTGCCCTCATGGGCTGAAGGAGGTGTCTGAGCCAACCACTACCTGCGGTGTCTCTCAGAGCTGAGACAGGTGGGATTGGTTTTTGTGATAATGAAAAGGTTAAGTTGGGCAAGTTCCAGGAAGAAATGATAGCAATTAAAAGTGAGGCTGAGAGGGATAAGAAATGATTTGAAAAGAAATTAAATTTGTGAAATAAAATTTTTTGAGCAGAATTTATTGAGGAAAATTCCAGGACAAATAGAACAGAAGAAACAAGAGAAACAAAAGAAAACTTTCCTGACCTGAAGAAAGGCTCAAATCTACAGACTAAAAGAGACCATGGATGGCAGGCATACTTTTAAAAAGAGATCAATATTTATCTATATCTGATGACATTTTTTAATTTCAAGTCTATATGAAGAAAGCAAAAAGAATTCAGACAGAAAAAAAACAAGTTCCTTCTGAAGAGAGATCAGATTCACCCTAGATAGCCTCACAAATTTAAATACCAGTATATACTGATAGTATTTTTAAAGGGAAGTATCTATAGTCTGAGGATTATATGAGCACACCCAGCTGTTTTAACATGAGAGCAAAGAACTAAGTATTTATAAATGTGCAAGAACTCAGGAAGTGTATCACCCACAAAGATGGGTCCTGAAGAATTCTTTTGAAAACATATTTCATTTAATTAGAAATGTCTCCATATAAAGTAAAAACTTGGTTTGGAAGAAATTACAATAAAAACATTTCTTTATCATATGTAGAGAAGCAATGATGTGTGTACTATTTTTAACTAGGAAAAAGAAGTCCAGGAAAACATTTAATTTCACTGGTAGAAGTAAAAATGGATATATTCCAAATATCTAAGTGGGGGAAAAAGATAATTGACTGTAACAAAGATGGGGGGGGGAGGGAATGAAAAAAAGCCATTCAGTCTGAATTGTGGGCAATCTAAAGCAAGATACAAGAAATAAGAATACACATGTCATGATGCAAAATATAAATAGGTTAAACTCAAAGCATCTCAGTTGGGATTAAAAAGCAAAGCCAGCACATTCTGTTCTCAAGATACAACAACGCCGAAGTAACCTAGGGAAGTTAAAAATAAAGATCGGAAAATTCATGTCAGGTAGACACCGAAACACGCAAATAGGCCCACGAGCTTTATAAACTTCAGGCAGCAGGGACTGAGGGCGGGATGTTGAGGAAGACCAAATGCGGCAACTTAATGAGCTAAAAGTTACAAGTCACAGTGAAGGAAAATTGTTCTAAAGTTCAGTTAAATGAGTAGAAAAATGAAAAAGCACAATGCAAAAGCTTAGATATTCTGGGGGCGGGTTAAAGCGCACAGATACAACTGTGTGACATCATAGAACACATCAAAGCAAAAAGAACAAAACACCGTAACACTTCTAAATGAAAAGAAAAAGCAAATCCATTTCTTAACCACTTGGATCAGTGCAGAAATAAAAATTATTACAGACTATTGGGAATATAAAGGCCATGAAAATAATTATCCCCAAAGTGGTCAAAATGGATGGAGGGACAGATTCTGTTCTTAATAATACCCAACCACAGAGAGACAGTGACAGTCTCAAACTGGACAGGTAAACTCAATTCTTATTAAAATTTAAATTAAAAAAAAACTGAACAAAGAATTTCAAAAGTTCATGTGAAGGAGCAAATGAGAATGCATGAAAATTATATAAAATATAAAAAACAGTGAGAGTGAGAACGTGCATTATAAATATTAAGTGTTAGTAGAAAACTGTTCAATGATTGTGCCTCAGCACAATCTGTAGCATAGAGCATTCTGAAATAGATTCGGGCATATGGGAACTTTGGTAACAACGGTGGGAAAATACTGACTAATTTAATAAGTAATTAGTCAGTAGCGGGCTGCCCCTTTGGAGTGCAGTGATGGGATGAAATCCATACTTCCCAGGGAATGTTACATGGTCGTATATCTGAAACCAGTATAATGTATGTCAATTATAGCACTAAAAAAAGTTGTTCTGGGACCTTCCCTGGTGGTGCAGCAGGTCACAGCACAGCACTGAGAAGCCACTTCCGCATGAGTTCGATTCCCTCCTGCCCTGGAGGTGACCACATGGCGTGGCAGACCTCTCCTGATTCGCCCGCTGCTCCCCTCAGCAGTGTACTTCCTCCATCTGCCTGTTCTGCTCCCCACTCCGCCTCTGGTGAATCCTCTCACCGCCCCTGAACCTCTGGCTTGTACCCCAATTCTGTATGCATAAATAAATAAATCTTTAAAAAAACAATGTGTTCTGAACTCAATAAAGTATGCGTTAGAACTGTATCTTTTATCCCAAAGGATAGAGGGGAGAAGTTGACTTGATTAAGAGTCAGTAGTTTTTTATGTTGTTGTTTTTATATGTGCCATTCTCACTGCTGTGAGGTGGTATCTCATTGTGGTTTTATTTGCATTTCCCTGATTATAAGTGATACTGAACATTTTTCCATATACCACCTACAACAACAAATGTTGGTGAGGATGTGGAGAAAAAGGAACCCTCTTACACTGCTGGGAATGCCAGCTTATCCAACCACTACAGTAAAACCACTACGGAAAACTGTGTGGAGGGGCCCTCAAATGACTAAAAATGGAGCTACCATATGACCTAGCAATTCTACTCCTACGGAGCTACCTAAAGGACAAAACATCCATCCAAAAGGAAACCTGCACCCCTGTGTTTATTGCAGCACTATTTACAATATTCAGGATATGGAAACAAACTAAGTGTCCAAAACAGATGACTGGATCTGGAAGATGTGGTCTATGTACACAATGGAATATTACTAGGCAATCAAAAAGATAAACTCATGCCATTTGCAGCAACATGGATAGAACTGGAAGGGATTATGCTCAGTGAAATCAGTCAGAAGAAAAAAGAAAAACATGAGATGCTTTCACTTATAGGAGGAATGTAGGGAATACAAATAAGAGGTCAGGAGAAAAAACAGACAAAACTAGCAGGCAGCTATAAATCAGAGACGGTTTAGCTGGGGAGGGGGAGAAAGAGCATGAGCGACCATGATAACAATTTATGGGTGACTTGGTGGTGGGAATTTTATGGGAACTATGCCTGAGAGGAAAATGAAATGCACAAAAATGAACAATGAGACGAATATATATATATGTGTGTGTGTGTGTGTGTAAATGAAACAAAAAAGGCCAGTAGTGATGAGATGGGCATGGCATGTCCGAAACAACATGAAAAACAATGTACCCAGGTGCCTGGCGGTTATGAGGATAAGACAGGACCCCATCTGGTTGTGAATACAAGTGGTCTGGGGTGGGGGGCGCACCCCCCGGGGGTGTCTTGTTTCCCTATGTGAGGTGAACAGTTCTCCCTCTTGTGTTTTCAAGAAGGCGCAGTTTATGAGTCATATGTAGTGAAAGGCTGGCACATGCCATCTAGGCGGTTACCCTCGTGACCGTTGGATCTCCCTGGGTGGGGCCTGTGGGCGCTGCGGCCCAAGGAGCAGGTCAGATGGCGGCCAGGGAGGTGCCGCCACGGGTTGTAGGCCTCAGGGGCTAGTGGAAGAGCTCGGGCTTTTAGTTCTGCCTCTGCCGTTTGCCATGCAAGTGCCAGGGGAGGCCAGAGCCCCCCAGTCCTGGTGTGAGCAGGCCGTAGAGCCTCAGGGCCCTTGCTGTCTGGATCAGCACCTTTCCCCAGCCCACCACCCCCTTACCCGATGCTTCGCCGAGCAGCGTCAGGGTCTGTGGCCAGCACGGAGCCGATGAAAGGTTTCTTCTGGTTCTCCAGCAGCTGGAAGTGGTAGAAGGGCTGCTGGAAGTTGGGGGGCTCGTCCACATCTGTGACGTTGATGATGACTCGGGCCATGTTTCTGGTGGGGTTGGCGTGCCAGTAGCGGGTGTTGATGGTGGGGTCTGTGGCCTCGATGGTGAAGCTGTATTGTTGAATGCGTTCAAAGTCCAGGGGCTGTGGAGGGGGAGAATGATATTGACATCGACCCCGCAGGTGGGTGCTGGGTGACACCAGGTGTGCAGATTCGGGGGGCGGGAGGGGCTGTGTCCTGTAGAAGTGACTTACCTGACCGTGGCCATTGAGAACGTGCCTGGGCCAGCTGTCGGCTCCCCGCTCTCGCCCCCACCGCACCCCCCTCCTGGCCCCTGCTCCCACCCCATTTCATCTCCACGCCTGTCGGGCACTCTGTTCCAGGACTGAGTGTGTGTTGCGGGTTAGCCCTCGTCCTGCGCTCCAGGGGGCCCCCGGCCTGTGGCATGGCTCCTTCCTTTCCTCGGGCCTTTGCTTCTCCTGGGTGCGCCTGCCGAGCATAGCCGTGCTCGCCCCGCCAGAAGCCAGCCCAGCGGAATGACCTGTCCTCTCAGTCCCTCCCCACGGGTAGCTGCTCCGGGACGGGCTGCTCTGTCAGTTATACCCACATGCCCCTTTGTCTCTGCCTTCCCCACTGCTGAGCCCTTTGGTCCCTTGATGGCATCTGATGCCCCGGTGTCTGTGCAGGGCTGGGCCAGCAGGGCCCTGGGGAGAGGTGGCCTGGCTGGGCAGAGCAGTTCCCGAGAGCCCCGCGTGGTGTGGACCAGCCCTGCCCGGGACTCCCCCTCCCCTTGTGTCTGTGGCTCCGAAGCCTGTGCCAGCGTGCTCCGCCCAGGCTACCCCCATGCTCCCCGGCTCCCGACGAGCTCATGGCTTTCTGCTGTGAGGCCTGTACCCCTTGAGGGCTCTGCTGGCTCGTGCTCAGGGCAGGCTGGTGGGTGCCCGGGGAACGGGAGCCTCAGGGAGACCTCGGTCAGCACCTCGGCTCCCTCACACTTACGTGCTGCAACTCTGAGCCAGCTCCACGTGGCCCCAGAGCTCCCCATTGTGGGGCTCCCCAAGCACACGGTCAGCTCTGAGCTGACACCAGTGTGCACCCTGGATGTCCTTTGACCTGGGAGCAGCCCCTGGGTGGGCCCTGGGGCCCCCGGAACACCACCCCCCTCTCCTGATGTGTTGCCACCCACCTTTATGGGCTTGATGATGCCCTCGTTGTGGGCGGTGTCCGTCTCTATGGTGAAGGTGTCCCGGTACTCGCCCTGCACGATGCTGTACTTGGTCTCCCGGTGCTGGGGCTCATCCGGGTCCTCAACACACAGAGAACCCAGGGAGGTGCCGACGTGGATGTTTTCAGGCACCGAAAATGTGTACTTGGCTGATGTGAAAAGAGTTGCCGAGAGGCGCTGGGTTAATGAGATAGACGGATGATGTTCCCTCACACGACCCTGAGACAGCTGGATGCAGGACATGGGCGCCGTGTAATCATCGCCATCAGCCATCATCCCGCCCCTGAAATTGGGTGCCCAGAGAGTTCATGCCTCGTCCGGCCTTCCACCCCTTCCAGTAAGTGGTTCTTGAGCACCCGCTGTATGCCAAGCATTTTGCCAGGGGGCCTGTCGTTTGGCAAGGGAGACTTCGGGGCCCCTCAGGCTGTCCTGGGGGTGGCTGAGCTGCCGAACGACGCCTTAGCCACGGCTGCCAGCGGCGAATGCTCTGGCTTTCCTCTCCGCCCGGCAGGCCTTGTCGGACCTTGCTCGGGAGCCCTGCGATTCCTCCTCGCCAGCCTGTGCGGGCTTTGTCCAGGGCCAGGGCTGCCCTGTCTGGTAGTGGCCTCCAGGGCACAGCAGGGGCACACTTCCGGGAGCATGGTTTCCCTCGCCTGGCAGGGGCGGCGGCCGGAAGCGTTTGGCCAACTTGGGGAAAGTGTGCCGGGAGTGAGACGGGCCCTCCCTGGAGTCGGGGGCACCAGCCCCACCTCCGAGCCCCCCAGCCACCGAGTCTGGACATCCCACCACATGCCCTCCCCAGGCCCCTGGGAATGGGGGACTCACACTGGGTGAAGTAGGGGACGTTGTCGTTGATGTCCTGCAGCGTGACCAGCACGGTGGTGGTGCTCGACTCCCCATGGAGACCTTGGCCATCTCGTGCTTCCACCACGACCTCATACCTGGCCTTCGTCTCTCGATCCAAGTCATTGGTTGTCGTGTAAATGACTCCTGTGGAGCGTGTCTCTTCAGGAGCTATGCCCCCACCCTCCCAGAGGCCCTCCCAGCCGTTCCCCTGCGCTGCGTGGGCTGAGAACCACGGGCCAGCCGCTCCCTGCCTCCACTCTGTCAGGGTAAAGCTGCCTCCTCGGCGCGCCCAGTGCTGGTCCCAGTGCTGCGTTGAGAAGGAGCCTGAGGCCTGCCCCAGCTCAGAGGCGCGAGGGTAGCGGGGTGGGCCTGTGTCGCCTGCCTGGCGCCTCTCGGCTGGCGCAGGTGTCTGAGCCGTGTATTTGCCGTCTCTCTGCAGTCAGGTGCTCCCCAAGGAGCTACACCCGCCCCTCGCCATCCCCCTGAAATACAGAGTGCCCCCGCCTGGCCTGCTGGGTTTCTGTGTTTATCCCAAGACTCAGTCCTCATAGTTTTTAAAATCACAACAGTGGGGCCCTCCCTGGTGGCGCAGCGGGTTAAAGCACAGCACTGGGAATCTAAAGCCGCTTCCGCATGAGTTCGATTCCCGCCTGCCCCGGAGGCGACCACATGGCATGGCAGACCTCTCCTGACCCGCCCGCTGCTCCCCTCAGCAGTGTACTTCGTCGATCTGCCTGTTCTGCTCCCCACTCTGTCCCTGGTGAAGCCTCTCACCGCCCCTGAGCCTCTGGCCTGTACCCCAGTTCTGTATGCACAAATAAATAAATCTTTTAAAAAAAAAATCACAACAGTGGATGATTAGCATGGCCCTTATTGACTTTATCTCGCCTCCTTCAACCTCCATACTGCTGTGCAAGGTGGCTATAAGCATTCCCGTCTTCAGGCCACAAGCACACGCCTCGCCTGGCCGGCTGCCTTGCCTGAGGTCTTTGGAGGCTGCGGCAGCAGAGCGGGGCTGGGAGGCCAGGCCTGTCTGAGCCCCTGCAGAGAGGGCGCACTGGACTTCTTATTGTTATTTATTTTTGCAGAGAAGAACTGGGGTGTAGGTCTGAGGTGTGGATGGGGGGGGCGGTGAGAGGATTCACCAGAGACAGAGTGGGAGCAGTGCAGGCAAATCCATAGAAGCACACTGCTGAGGGGAGCAGCAGGCGGAACAGGAGAGGTCTGCCGTGCCTGTGGGTCGGCTCCCTGGCCGGGGCTCACACTCAGGCCTTAGTGGCGACAGTGCTGAGCCTCAGCCCCTAGGCCACAGGGAGGCCCTCACCAGTGTTCTGGTCTACCTCTTGTGCCACTGCCTGGACTGGAGTCTGTGTGGTGGGCACCTGTCTTCTGTCTGCCCTCACCGCCCTCCGCCTCAGCTTGTGCTGTCGGCCACCGGCACAGGTGACCCCTGTCAGACCAGATTCCCTCAGTACATGCACCCAGAGTATTTTACCCTCCCCCGCAGGGGGTTAGTCACACAGACCGTCATTATTGATATTGAAATGTTCTTGTCCCTTCAGGAGTTGGTACATGACAGAGGCATGGTCTGTGACCGTGGGGTCATCTGCATCGAAGGCTGTCACCTTTATGACCGAGGTCCCTGAAGAGAGAGAACCCCAGGTCATGCCCCATGCCCACTGCCAGGTGAGGGCAGAGATGGGGCTCAGGCTGTTCCCTGAACCCACCTCCCCCAGGTCCTGAGGGGGAGAACACAGTTTTGCTTTCTGAGCACCCTACGGGGGGGAAGTGCTGGCAGCCATGCAGGCCCAGTCCTGTCAGCCTTGAAAGGAGCAGTTTGCATTTTTGGGAGAGCTGGGGGCTGGGGTGCACGGTTAAGGGCACAAGGAGCACCAGAGGAAAAGCGGGGGCTGCTTCTTCCTAGAAGACTGGGCAGGTGCCCTGGTGACCTTTTCCCCTTGAGTTCCAGGATCCCCACACTTAATGGTCAGTTCTGACCCAAGGGTCCTGGCCCGGGACTCTGGACAGAGGGGCTGAAGAAGGAACTCTTTTTCTGGTGTTTTTTGGAGGCTGGTGGGGGGGAGAACTGAGGGAAGAGTGGGGACCATAGGCCTGAGGTGCAGGCAGGCGACGCACCGTGGTGAGGGCAGTAGTTTGTACCAGAGACGGGGGCGGGCCAGCGTCAGGGCTCAGTCTTTAGCACCGGGAGTTTCTCGTGTCATATAAAAGTGACAACAGGGACATTGCCACTGAGCTCACTGACGCCTAACCCTGGTCCCTGCTGGGAGAGGCAGCCCCGGGCTGGCGCTGAGGGGTCCGGGCAGGGGCACAGACTGGCCGTACCTGTAGGCGACATCTCTGGCACAGACGCGTTGAACAGCCGGTGCGTGAACACAGGCCAGTTGTCGTTGATGTCGTGCACTTTGACGGTGAAGCTGGAAGGGGACTCCAGGTACTCGTTGGTCATCTTGTTCACCACGAGGGCGGTGAGGTGGTACTCGGGGATTTTCTCCCGGTCCAGTCTCTCATGGGCGAACACGTTGCCAGTTTCCTTATCGACCTTGAAGACCTTATCGGCGTAGTCGCCCTTGAGCAGGTACCAGGCGTTCTTGTGGTTCACGCTGGACTTGACCTAGGCAAGAAGAGGCCGGGTGAGCCGGGCGTGGCCTCTGTGAGGGCTGGGCGTGTGGCTCCCGTGCACGTGGGCACCTGCGTGTGGCCCTGAGGGGCCGCCCAGGGCTCCTGACTGGGACTGGCCAAGCGCGGTGCCCTGTGGCCCCGTGTGTGTCCATATTTCATCCGCGCAGGCCCGTGTCCACGCAGGAGCCCTGTTTTTCACTGTCTTTTTTTTTTTTTTTTTTTGCCGAGGGCCCCACCTTGGACAAAACATGACAGTCCTTGTCCTGTTCTCTAAGCTCCTGTCGGCGGGGCCAATCCTCAGATGGAAGCTGGTTAGTGACCTTGATTGACAATGTGGAGGGCACTGAGGTGTTTTGTAGGGTGCCCTTCCTTTGGGGTGTTCTGCGGCTTTTCTCTTGGGTGACGCACTGGGATAATGGTGCTTTGTGGGAGAAGGGGTCTCAACCTTTTTTTTTTTTTTGACTTCTCACTATATTTGATTAATGTCTTGATGCCAGAAGCCACACTGACCCATACTGGTGGGCTGGCAGGCCGCTCAGGCCCTCTCCCATTGTCTGTGGGCTCTGTAAACAAAGGCTGCAGACTCTGCCGTGGTAAACAGGGACTTCCTGCCCTCAGATTACATCTGTGGGAGCCAGGGGGTGCTCCCTGGGACCCTGTTCTTGCCTCTCCCAGGTCCCTCGTTTCTCTCAGGGAGGGGCCTCATGTGACTCCCCAGCCCCATGGCAGGGCCGAGAAGACAGCAGGGCTGACGCTCTTCCTGCTCTCTGGTGCGCTGGGTTGCTGTCAGGGCTGCTCAACCTGACTCCCTGACTCAGCTTTCCCTTGGGGCCATCCATACTCTTCAGAAGTTGACTCAGGGCACAGGCATCCCATCCCTTCCCAGGGAAGGACGCAGGTGGGTGGCCGCGTTTTCCTCTGTGACACAGAGCCCGCAGTCATGCTGGGAGTCGGCTGACTCTGTGCTGGGACCCGGTTCGCCTCCGCCCTGTCCTTGTCCCGCCACAGGCCCCTGAGCGCGCGACTTCCCCTCTGAGCGGCTGCTCTGAAGGATTTGCATTTCCCGTCTGTTCTTGGGAGCCAGGGGAGCTGCGGGCGCCTGGCGAGCTGGACGGGCTGAGTGGACATTCCCCAGCGGCCACAGCCCAGCTGCTGTGGCCCTCCCCTGTCAGGGCCTGCTGCGGCCCCGTCTCTCCCCCGTAACTGTCAGTTGTGGGGTTCTTTGTCTGATGTGTGCTTTCCCTCTAGGGAACCTGGTGGGCAACCGGCCAGCAGCGCCATGTGGGCGGGAACATGGCCGTCCTTGCCCACCGTCACCCTCCCCGGCCTCAGCCGGGCCTGGCACGGCGTGTCACGCACCAGCACAGCCGCCTGGTCTGGCGCGTAGCTGAGCACGTGCGGAGCCCAGGAAAGGGCTCGCGAGATGTTAGCACACGTGCAAGGACCTGGTTCTCCCTGAGAGCCCCCAGAATGCCCTCGTGCTCTTAGGGAAGGAAGTCCCTTCTCTAGAGCCCTCCCTAGGCCCAGAGGGGCGTGCGGCATCGGTATCTCTGACACACGAAGCAGTTGGGGGGCGCTTAGATTAGCTCCCACTCCAGGGGGAAGTGAGGGAGGGGTGCGCTTTAAAGGGGGTGACCCGAGGCTTGGAGCCTTGGGTACCACCCTGGGCTCTCCTACACCCTGGGAGTGTGGGGCGACGGGGAATGGGGCAGCCTGAGAGAAGGAGGTTGGTGAGGGAGCCTTGAGCGGAGCTGCCATTGCACGGCCGGGATGACCAGCCTCGCCGGCCGCACGGGCTGCAGAGGCTGCTGGGCGCCCACCTCCGGCAGGAAGGCCTCCTGGCGGCCGCTCCTGAGGCCAGGAGGCCAGGCCGCCCCCTTCGGCCCTCCTGCCAGTGCTTAGCCCGCAGACAGAAGCCTGGGAGAAGACGGACCGTCGAGTCTCACTGTCACTTCCGCCATCGGTCAGGGCCCGACTCCCTTGTCCACCACCATGGCCGCCGCCGCCTTCCTCTGCCCCTCCCTGTCACTGTCACCAGTATCACCCTCGCCTCCCTCCCATCGCCGTCAGCGCCGCGTCATTGCCGGCGTGACCACCACCACCACCACGGCCGTGTCACCGGCCCTTCACTGTGACCGTGGCCACCAGTCCTCCCGCCTTCACCTCCGTCATCGCTGCTTTACACTCGCCGCCGCCATCTTTGTCATTCTCACGACAACCCCACCACCACTTTCTCTTTTCCATCGCGCAGTCGCCCTCCCCGTCCCTCTCCCGCTCCACCACCTCCACCTCCGGTACATCCTCC
>NW_004567129.1:18234212-18237352 GCF_000260355.1 Condylura cristata
CCCCCCCACCGGGGCCTGGCCTGCCCGGACGCCCGAGCTTACCTTGCCCACGTAGTGAGGCAGCGAATCGTTTCTCTCCTCGTCAATGTACAGCTGGTTCCAGATCCAGTCTCGCTTCTGGCGCTGGTGGGTGGGCTGCATGCCGGGAGGGTCCAGCGGCGCGGGGCTGGCGCCCCCCGTCGCTGCCCCCAGCAGACCCAGGCAGGCGCCCACCGCGGCGAGCAGCACCGTGAGCCTCTGCATCTTCGGGGGGCGCAGACCTGAGGCAGGAGGACAGACACCGCCGGCAGGGGCGTCACTCCCTCTGCTCACAGCTCGCCCTCCGCGCCCCCCGGCCGACGCCCACAGAGCCCGCCCTTTTGGGGGGGTGGGCACAGGGGCCACGAGCCTGGTGCGGGCGCTTCCTGATGGAGGGTGGTGCGGATGCCGACGCTGCCCTCCAGGTCCACCGCCCACAGGGGACAGCGGGCGCCAGGTTATCCTCATTTCGCACCTTGAGGAGTTGAGGCCCCGAGCTCACATGCGGGGTGAGAGCGGAACCCAGGAATCTGCCCTCCGCAGCTGACAGCTCCCCAGGGCTTATTATTTGCCTGACACCGTTGGAGCACCTTCTGCGATATCTCACTTAATCTTCCCAGTAGCCTGCCAGGTGAGATCTTTGTAACCCTCGCCTTACAGACGAACCGTTTGTAGTGCCACCCCTGAAATCACCCCAAGCAGTGGAGCCAGGGTTCGAACCCAGCTGTCTGGCCCAAAAGCTCATGTTCTTTTCTGCGACCTCCCCGCTGCCAGCAGCTGCTGCAGGGTGGGAGTCAACAGATCAGCCCCTGGCCCCCTTTGGCCGTGGGCTCCAGGCTTCCACGCCACCTGCAGGCCCTCAGGTGGAGGGCTCAGGCCCTCACTCGCAGAGGGAGAGGGCGATCGGCTTAGGGGCTTCCCAGGGTGGGTGGGGCTGGGAGGCTTCCTGTTCGTGAGGCTCAGTGGGAAGTGGAAGTGGGGGACCCTGGGTTCAAAAACGATCAAGACGGAGACAGCCGAACATTGAACTGGCCTCAGCCTCCACGTGCTGGGGTGACGGGCCGTGAAGACTGCCCTCGGGTGTGGGGTCCATCAGCCCGGGGTCACCGGGAAATGGAGGCTTGATTTTACCCTGAATTTCAGCGGCCAGTGGAGGCTGCAGCCCTGACTGTCCCCGCGCCCTCCCAGCGACGCTGGCCCCTGGGTCACTGACCTGCCAGCCCAGCGACGCTGGCCCCTGGGTCACTGACCTGCCCTCCTGGGATGGCGCGGCAGGAGCAGGCGAGTGGGCACGGGTGGCAGTGGGGAACCTCCCTGGGGCCAGGGGTCCTCCTGGCGGCCTCCCACCCAGGCAGAGGACAGGCTGCACTGTGCACGCCACAGGAGGCTTCTCAACTCTAGTAACATTTCCTCTGAGACGCTGGCGCCAGCCTGGCCCATAAGGAAGTGGGCTCCCAGCATTGGGGTGAGACGGGCTGGGGGTGCAAGGCAGTGCCTGGCCCCCTGGGGAGGCCTGGGTCTCAGGAACTTGCCCCTTGAGGTAAGATGTGGAAAGGGCCGCTGAACAAAAGCAGGAGGCTGGACGCTGTGCTCTGGCCGGGAAGCGGGGTCTGACTCGGGACCAACTGTGACCCCCTGCCCCAGCCTCGCTGGGCCCAGTCCCGGTGGGTCATTTCCCCCTTTGCCTAGAAAGGAACTGGAAATCTTGGTTTTTACTTCCTTCCTCAAGTGAGGTAGGACGCAAAAATGAAAATGTAAAACCAGCAGAAAAAGCGAAATAAACAAAACAAACAGAAGGGAGAGTTTTCAGGCCTCAGGACAGAGCGGGAGCCCCGTGAGCACCGAGCTGACAGGGACTAAGCACCTGCTGTGCTGGGCGTCACGGTGGGGCGCAGGGGAGAGGACCCACCCGCTGTCGTGGGAGCAGCAGGAGAGCAGCACAAAAGGACAGACGGCAGCAGTGACCGGAGGCGCTCAGCAGATTGCAGTGAGGCTTGCCGCAGAGTGAGCCTCCGGCCAGAGAAGTGCTCTCGGAGCTGACACTGAAGCCAGCAGCAGAGTGTCAGCCCTAGAAATGCCAGGGGGAAGAAGGGGATTCCAAGCAGAAGGCCCAGCAAGTGCAAAGGCCCTGAGGTTGAAAAATGATGGGTGTGTTTGAAGAACCAAAAGAAACCCTCTGGGCCAGGGAGAATTGAGAGTGTCTGTGGGAAGAGTTGGGCAGGCCGGTGTGGGGAGCCGAACGAGGGCCTGTGCCTCGAGCCTGGGACTGTATTACCTTGCAAGGCGCAAAGGGACTTTAACCCTGGGCGGGAGGCAGGCTCTGGGTAGCCCCACAAACCAGGTGTTCTCTGCATGTTCAGAGAAGCTCCCTGGAGTCCATTCCATGGCCTTTCTCTCCTGGGGCGGAGGAGGGGCTGACGTTCCCGGGGCACCCGTTAAGTCTTTCAAACCTCTCCACCTGTGAGGTGCTTGTTGGTAGCCCCATGTTGCAGGTGAAGCTCAGGGAGCTGGAGTGACGCCCAGGTCACACGTCAGCAAGGGCCTCGGTGCCCAGAGCAGCGCTCTGCACCAGGCCGCCCTCTGCCTTCCTCTGTGGGGACGCGCATGGGACAGCGACAGGGAACTGTCTCACGCATAGCTTGCCTGGACGCCATCTTATCTCATTTTCAGGCTGCCGTAGGGAGTAGGGATTCTCCCCCACCTCACAGAGGAAGAAACAGAGGCTCAGAGGCAACCACTTCATAAGTGCGGGGGGTTCTGGAGCCCTCACCCGGATCTGCCTTTTTCTAAGTCTTTCAACACCTAATCTCAGGGACTTGAGAAGCCAATTTTCATGTACCTTTCTCCTTTTGTATTAAAAACATGGCCATCAAAATGGTGGGCGTGTGGCGGGGTTTTGTAGAGGGACAGTCACCCCTCCTCACCCCTGGACTCTCCATCCCCGATGGGGAGGAAGTGGGGTGGCAGCGTTAGCCTGGGCTGGAATTCCCCTTGGCCACTCCTCTGGAAGCATGGACAGGGCCTCCCCTGAGGTCAGCCGCCTTGGGATGCTGTTGGGAAGGGTTTGGGGCAGAGCAGGCTGCGAGGGGAGTTTGCAGGTGACTGGCATGCTCCCAGCAGCC
>NW_004567129.1:18237562-18249882 GCF_000260355.1 Condylura cristata
TGGGTCAACAAGCAAAACCCCCTTTTGTCCCTTTCTCTTAGTGGCCCCCAGCTGCTGCTGGGGTTTGGCCTGGACGGGGCTGTGAGGTCTGCTGAGCTCTGTGTTCTTTATGGGGGCTGGGGGGCATAGAGGGAGAAGAAGGGAGGGCCAGGGAGGGGCTGGAGCTGTAGCCCAGTAAGTGCACCCCAGGGAGAGCGGAACCCCCTCTTCCCCCGACCAGACCCGCTTCAGCCTTAGGTGAAGTCTGGGCTTTGGGGGTCACTGGGTAGGCTAGTGATCTTTTCGGGATGGAGTAGAGGAAACCTGCAGGTCAGGGGTACGCTCGGGGCACTCTCCGGCCACCTGGACACGTGGCATCAGTCACACCAGCCCCTCAAGAAGCTGCTAGGCAGGGCTCCTAGCTGGCACCCCACCTCGCCCAGGACGAGGTCTGGCAGCCAAGCCCAGCCCCAGGCAAAGTCTCCGGGGTGGACTGGACATGCAGTCCCGGCCCAGCCTCCCACAGGCACTGGGCTCCAGCCCAGAGGCCGGGGTCAGGGCTTAGGGGCTGGTGGTGGGAGGAGAGGCCAGCACAGGCAGGAGGTGTGTCTGTGCAGGGGGAGCCCCCGCTCCCTGTGTGGCCCGGGGCTGCTCTCCCCACAGCCCTCCCGCCCACTACCTGGAGCTTCAGTTTAGGACAGAGGTTGGAGCCAGTGACCCCCAAACTCCTTCAGAGACTCTAGCTGGCAGCTACAGATGCTGGGAGGATGAAGGTGAGGCTTGGGGGTGGAGGGACTGGGGTACTGGGGGTGGGGCTGGGCAGCCAGGAGCTAGTCCCTCGGGACCTTCTGATTTGTGGCTCACCTCAGTTCCAGGGCCTGCTCCTGTGGGTCCAGGCCCGTTGTGTCCACTCCCCTGGTTGCTGATGGCGCTGTTCCCCTGCTGACCTCTCCCCTGGCTCCCAGCCCTGCTCCTGAGCCAGGGCTCAAGGCCCAGCACGGCCTGTCCCCCGCTTGCCCCTCCAGCTCTCCTGTCTCCCACCCTTGGCCTCTATAGCCGCGAGAACGCGACGTGAGAACGCCATGTTTCTGGAATGTTCTTCCATTCTGGGCGCGCACATTTTGCACAGACTGTTCCCTCTACCTGGAATGCGTTTCCTTGCTGGCCGCCCGGGTGAGTGAACTCACCTCACCCTGAGTGTCAGTCTCCCTCCTGCCCCTGTTGCCTCCTCGCTGCCTGCTTCAGTTTCAGTTTGGTTTTGTCACTGCTTCCCTGCTCCAAGGACGTAAAACACAGCTGTGTGTTTGCACACGACACCTTGGGTGGTCACAGCAGGAGCAACATTTATAACTCCAAGCAGCTCCTCCCTGTGCCGAAGGAGCATCTCCAGCGGCTCATCACAGGGCCGGACCTGCTGTCATCGGGGTTCGATCCTTTGCGGACAAGGGGAGCCTTCTCACCCCGGGACCATGCGTGTACCCCTGGACAGGGCCCTCCGAAGGGAGGGTGGGCAAAATACCTCAGGGAAGCCGCCCACCTCTCCCCTCCCCGAGTGTGGCGGACCACACTCGTCAGAGTGTTCATTCCCCCGAACTTGAAGTCAGCCCCCGGTCACTGTGTATCTTCCTGGGATAGCTACTGTCGGTTGGGCAGACCTAGTTTGCTACTTGGGACCTATCTGTGCTGGAGTCTCTGGGCGACCTGGTCATCCGGTCTGTCCCCACTCTCCTAAAGGGTCAGCTTCAAGGTGAAATCACCCACCCTTGGGGGCCTTTCCCAGCCTCCTCTGGCTTCCTGGCCTTGGCTCTGGTTCCGAGGCAACCCGTGGGGCAGAGAGAACAAACCTAACTCACCTTCCTGTCGGAAACTCACAGCTGTGTTCCTTGCCCTGTCTGACCCCAGCGTCCTCGTCTGTGATGGTGTCTGCCTCTCTGGTCAGGAGGAGAAACAAGGCCGTGCGTGCAAAGCCTGGCGCTCAGTGGGCGTTCGCACGTGCAGTGGCTCATCTGCCCACCTCTTCCAGCCTGGTGGCCAGAGCTCGGCTGACCGACTTACCCCTGACCTCATTTCCTGGTTCTGCCCTGGGCCTATCTCCTACTCTTCCTCTCCAGAAGGAAATCTCATTCACGCCTGTCCAGCCCAGCCTGTGGGCCCCACCTGCCCGAATCTGATTGTTACACTGTGACTTGAGACAATCTGAGGGTCCCTGAATAAGGTGTAGGGACCATTGGGTCCCTCCCTGACCTTAGAGTGATGACAAGATGGGCTTTTAGAGGCCAGATCCAAGGCCTCCCAGAGTCCTTGGGGGCTTCACTTCCTCCAGGAAGCCTTCTGGGATTTCTCCATCCAACAAGAGCTTGGTTTGTGGTTACAGACAGGTTTTCCAATATCTCTCCAGCTGCGACACCAAGCTCCTGAGGGCAGGACCTATCTCTACAACAGTCCCTCCCCTGCATCTCTGGGCTCCTACCTCATCCTGGTAACTGTTCTGTGGCGCGGACTGTCAGGTTTACCCTCTGGATGCCCCCACACCTCTCTCTCCCACCTTCATTATCAAGTGTGGCGGGGCAGCGGGTCAGAGGCTGACCTCACTCATATCCTGTTTCCACTCCAAACCAACTGTATGACCTGGGGCGGGCTGTTAGGCCTCTCTTGGTCTCAGTGGTCCCAACTGTCAAATGGGAATTTTTTTCCAGTCGTTTTCAAGGCTGCAAGGGCGTGGTACAGAGAGGTGGTGGGTATAGCAGGGGCAGGTCCACATGAACAAGAGGCCCAAGCTGGCGCTCGCTGTGTCCACCTGGCGTCCCCCAAGCAATGGCCGTGCTGTGAGTCATCGAGCTTTGGGCGAAAATAAGCATGGCATGGCCCCTCAGACTTCCTGCCCCATGTCCGGCTCTTGTTCAGCAGCACAATTGCCGGCTTAGGCCCACGGCTGGGCTGGCAGCTTAACCCCTTCAGGGCCAGTGGATACCTCTGCACCCCTCATCACCATAAACCAGAATCGGCAGGGTGACCTGGGCTCAGCAACTGTGCTTCCCTCCAGCCCGAGGCTAACGGATGGCCGAATTCAGGCAAGAACGGGGCAGGAGGAGGTGGCCTCCTGGCCTTGGGTCGTGGCCCTCGGCGTCACTGGCCCTCCCTCTGGCCACTTGCTGCTCTGAAAACCTCCAGCCGCGCCAACTTCCTCAGCTCCTCCTCGCTGTCCGAGCTCCCGGGAGTGCCCACCTCCTTTTGTTGGGGCCCGGTCTGCTCACCTGACACCAGAATGGGCATCGCATTGGGCTCAGGGGAGCGGCGGTGGCCTCTTTCCATTATGCCCTCAGCCTGCCGGGCACCCATCAGTCCCAGAAGCCTCCTGTTCCTTCAGAACAGGAAACAGACTCAGAAGCACCCCTCTCTCCACAGGTGGCGACTGCGGGCTGCCACCCAAGCCTTTCTGCCATGCTCAGCCACAGTGAGCCCTGGGCCGCGGGGATTTCAGCTGCGGTTTCCTGAGGATCCCCGGCACGACTATGTGTCTGTCACCTCATTGAACAGACTCCATTGACAGATGAGACGTGGGGTGGTTATGGGGGGCTGGAAAGAGCCTGGGCTTTGGCCTACAAGATCCTGGTTCAGATCCCTGCTCCAGCTTTTACTTCTCCAAATTGCAGCTGCCCCGACTGAGAAGTGAAGAGGACATAGCTAGCTCATGGACTTGTTGGCAGTAAGGAGCATAAGGAGCCGTGGTTAAAGGGCGTCTGTGGATATCATCCGCAGTTCCCACAACACACTGCAAAAAAGAACCCCATTTCCGTTGTTCAGACAGGGCCTCCCAGCAGCCCTGTAGGCTCCTGCTCCTCCTCCAGGAAGCCTTTTGTGATTTCTCCTCCCGCCACTGGTTGGCTCCGGATCAGGCCAGGCTTTTTAGCATCTCTGTAGCCTGAAGCAAAGCTCAGGAGGACAGGACCTGTCTCCCAGAATAGGCCTCCTAGGAGGAGTCCTTTAGCAGGCTCCTCAGGGTGCAGAGATGTTGAATAATTTCCCCGAAGCCACATGGGAAAATGCGGCTGGGTTTGCACCCAGGATCAAGCCTAAACCACCCGCCTTCACGTTTCCACAGCCGCTCCTAGAATATGGCCCCGCTGGGGTCCTGACACTGGGGTCTCTGGGCGGGTGGGCGCCTGTAGTCACCTCCTACGGAGTGGAGAGGGCTGCCCCCTCAAAGGCAGGGCCTCAGATGCCTGGAACTGAGTCTCAGTTTCCTGTTCTGAAAATGGGGGCACCCACTGACTGGCTGAGGGGGTCCGGCCTCGCACTCCCTCCCACGATTGCTCTCCCTCACCCGTCAAGAGGGCAGCGGCGGATGGCAGGCTCTGCTGAGCCCTCCTGTGCGGGTTGGCCTGGTGTGGCTCCGGCCCCGCCATCCTGTCGCCGAGCCTGACGTGGATGGCAGTAAGCAGGCCTCGAGTCCCTCGGACTCGGGCAGCCCCCGGGGACAGCCAAGCCCTGGCCCCTTCCCTCGGCCACCGCCAGGCGCCCCCAGCCCTCAGCCCTCGGCAGGGAGAGATCCAGTCTGCCCCAGGAGTGGCTTTTCCCTGGTGCCGAGGCCCATTGCACAGATGGGGAAAGCCGAGGACCCTCTGTTTTGGGGCACACGGCCTGGGGCTGGGGGCAGCCGGGGGTGGGGGAATCCACTCACCGTGCGGCCGCCGAGCTACGTCTCTGTTCTGTCAGAGTGGCTGTCCGGCGGCCGAGCGAGCCGCGCTCTGTGGAGCTCACCAAAGCCTCTCTGGGGGAGCCGCACCCGCTGAGGGAGGCCCGGCCGCCTCCCCTTCAGGTTTTCCAGCTGCCCGGGCCCATTTCCCCCCGGGATGGCTTCCTGTTATTGTTCTATTGTAGGGCGGGGTTGGCTGCAGATAGGCAGGCCTCACGGTGGGCGGCCTCTGGGAAGGCCAGGGGTGCTCACTTGGACCCCCACACCAAGCTTCAGCTCTGGGGCGCTGAGCCCCGCTGGACCAGGGCCCTGCTTCAGCCTCCTCGTGACCCCGAGGGCAGGTGCTACCTCCCCCTACGTTATAGCCAAGATCACTAAGCTCAGCAGGGTTGGGGCGCTTGTCCACCCAGCTGGGTAAGTGTAGCAGAGCCAGAAATCCAGGCTCAATCAGCCTGGGCCCAGAGCCAGATTTTCCCAAGTGACCCCGTGACATGCAGGAGGGGGCGAAGGGGTGGGGCTGGTGATGGGGAGGCTCCAGGCGCCGCTGGCCTGGCCCGGGTACGTGGGGGCTGGGTAACGAACCTCAGCTCGTGGCTCTGCAGGGCCCTGTTGCTTCCTCTCGGTGGCATTGGCGTGGGCGCCAGTGCTAAGGTGGAAGTGAGGGCTTCTGGGGTTGGTCAGGCCTAGACATACCGGCAGAGCCAGGAGCCTTAGCTCTGTTCCTCACGTGCCTGCGGGCCGGCTGTGCCCCCCCCCACCCCACCTCGGTGTCCTCACCTGTAAAGTGGGGACCGTGGCGGCCTCACTCTCACAGGCGCCTCAGGGGTGGGCAGGGCAGCAGGGGCTGGGTGCCGAGCCCATCAGGGGCGGGAAGTGGGCCCGGAGGGGCCTGTGGGGCCCCCGTGAGGCGCTGGTCCCAACTGCAGACCCTGGGCCCCTCCCCAGCCAAGGGATTTGGAATCCCCAGGGCAGAGAGTGGGACTCTCTCTGTGGATGGTGGGATGGTTGGGCTTGTTCCGGTATACAGCTGGGCACACTGAGGCCCTGAGAGAGGGGACCTTGCCCAGGTCCACCCGAAAGTCTGTGGACACTAAGGTGGAGAGGGGAAAAGGGGCAGACGGTATTCTGGGGGAGCAGAGACTGCGGGCTCTGTTTTGCATACATTGCAGTTGAGAGGGCGCCGACCTGCGCAGCAGCGTTGGGTTGGCGTCGGGAGAGAATCGAGTTGGAGCAGGGTGTACACAGCTGGAGACGCGCACGCCAAGGGGGTCCTCACAGCAGGGCGTGCTGGGGGCTTTGTGGGTGGTTCCAAGAGGCCTGCGGCGGGGCAGAGGACTCGGGAGAGGCGGACTCTGGAAGGCAGGCAGGGCTGGGTGCCAGCCGGCCACCCTGGGAAGAGGAGGGAGCCTTGGTGGTGAGGTCTGGGGTCTTGCAGCCGAGCAGATTCACAGAACAGCTCAGACTAGCCCGGCAGGGGCCTGGTGAGGGGAGGAGGATGTGCTCACCGGCCCCAAGCGGAGCAGAGAAAGGGGGGGCTTTGTTTGGTGAGAGCCTGGCCAGTGGGGCGAGCAGGCCGGACAGGTGATGCGGGCGGTGAGGAGAGTGGCTGCCTGCAGGGGCGCTGCCCCCTGCCCTAGGCCCGCTGGCTGCCCCTGGGCCTCGGGGCTGCAGCACGCTGGCCTGGCGCCCCTCTGGAATGAACAAACAAAGTCTCAGCGTTTCCTCCAGCAGCACCGCTCTGCTTTCCCTGCTGGGGCCTGGGCTGGGCTGGGGGTGGCCCAGGGGAGCCGGGGCAGGCCCCACCCCGCAGTGCCGTTGACTGTCCTGTGGTCTCCTGCCCAGGAGACGTGCCGGCTCGGGCAGCGCTTCCTGCTGGGGACGGGGTCTGCCCGGCACCGTCCCTTTGTACTGCCAGTCCTCGGGGAAGCTGACGCTGCCCTGAAACCCACTGTTCCTGTCCATCTGTAAACAAGGGGTGGCAATCCAGGCTGGGGTTGGGGGAGGGGGCTTGGGGGGCTGGAGTGGCCGTGAAAGGTGGCCCAGACCACAAGAGGGAGGCTGGTGCCCTTGGGGGCCCCCTGAGGGGCGCGGGCCCTATTTCTGCCACTGCCCAGCCCCTGCTCCAGCCCCTCTGGAGGCATAGTTGGTGATGGCAGGGCACCAGGCCAGGAAGCGCCACCGGGAGCAGAGGAGGCAGTCGGTGGCCGACAGGAAACGGGATGGCCTGGGAGACCTGATTAGCAGCCGGACAAGGAAGCAACAGTGGGGGCAGGTGGGGCGTAGCAGCCAGGCCTGGGGGTACCCACCCAGCTTCTGCAGGACAGAAGCTGACCAGGGCGGGGCCCTGATGCCCTGCTTGGGAGGTGTGGGCTTCGGGTGGGCAGGCGGGTTCACACCCTCCCCTCCCCTGCTGAGTCCTGCCTGGGACCGAGCTGGCGGAGGCGCCTCTCGCAGCCTCTCTGAGGAGTGGGTGACCTGTCCGGCCTGGGGGCTGCCCGGAAGGCGAGGCGAGACCCGGAGGGGCAGCGGCAGCCGCAGTGAGCGGTGACAGAGCTGCTGTTTCTCACAGTGGGCCCTTCGGCCACCCCCCTCAGAATCCTGGGGGTCTCTGTCGACAGTGCAGATTCTTGGACCCCACTGCAGGCCGCTGGAGTCTGTATGGCTGGCCAAGGGGCGCCAAGATCTACACGCTTGTGACGCCCTAGATGACATGTTTGCCCGCCCGAGTTTGAGGCCCACAGCCCGTGTGTGCTGGCGACACAGAGCCCTCCCCACGGGGAGGCCTCTTCCCACCTCAGGACATCCTGGAATTGGGGGGAGGGGGCTATTCAGATGGGGACACAAACTGGGAATGAAGTGCTCCCGGGGTCACAGGCTTGTCACTGGTGGGCCGGAAGTGCCGAACCGTCCTGCCTCCACGGGGACACCCCTCACCCACCAAGCACTGCGGCCCACCGCGTGAGGGGGCAGCAGGGCTCATCCAGCCGGAGTTTGTGCCCCTCTGCCCAGGAATGGGTGGGGAAGCCAGACTCTGGGGGCCAGGCAGAGTGGCCCCGTGCGTCGGCCCTTGGCCTTCCCCTGCCCAGCGTCCTTGTCCCTCTGCTCGCCAGCTGCCTGCCTGCCTCGGCCTCCTGCAGGCCGCGCTCTGCCGCTCCTGCCTGTGCTGTGGGGCTCCCGCCCCTGGGCTCCTGAGGCCCCCGCACAGCCCCGAAGGGCTCCACCTTGCTCCTCTCCACCCTCTCCCTTGTGCCCTGGGTCCCTGTCCCTGCAGGGGCAGGTGGGGACTCTGTGTGACCTGGGGCTCACGACTCCCTGGGGCTGGCAGACAGCCCCCAGGGGCCACGGTTTGGGCGTGGAGGGCCAGCCGTGGGCAAAGCCCTCGCGGAGAGCGGCCCGCACGCAGCGCCTGGCATCTCGGAACATGCCCGCCGGCGACCACCAAGTCAGGGTTCTCCGTGAGAGCCTGGGTGCACTCCAGGGGTTTGGCTGCTGGGGTCTCTTCATCGGCTTCCTCTCTCCTCCCGAGAGTTGCTCCAGACACCTGCAGCTTTGAGAAGCATGGGCACCTCAGGGGCAGCGTTGTCCTGGGCAGAGGAGGCAGAGGGCCCGTTGAGGGATGGACTCAGTGGTCAGAGGCTGCCCGGTGGGCGCCTGCCTGCACAGGACGGGGTGTGTAGGCCTTGGGGGCAGCTCCGTCTCCGCCTCTGAGCCTGCGTCCACTCCTTGTCTCTTAGGAGTTACTTCTGCCAGCACAAACCCTGCAGACACACCACCCCTCTTATCCAGCCCTCCCAGACCACCCCTCTGGGGAGCATCCTGCCCCCTGGGAAGCTTCCACCCCCTGTGCACCCCACTTGTTCAGTTTCACGGTCTCCTTCATTTTCTCACGCGGTGAGACCTCACCATAGCCCTGAGAGCTGTAAATACTACTCACAGTTCCATTTTCCTGACGAGGAAGTCAAGGCCCAGAGAGGCTGAGTAACTTATCCAAGGTCACGCAGCTCTGGAGTAGCAGAACCAAGATTCAACTCTTCCCTTCCAGTTCCCGTTTATTGCTCTCTCCAGAACGCCATCCTGCGCCTGACAGCCTGCCACTTTGGCAGTGTTTAGGCTCACTTACTGTTAGGTCTGCAGCTAGTGACGCCCTAGCTGTGCTGGGCTTGGGGAGTGCAGAGGTGACCCAGGCTGGATTCCCGCCCTCACTGTGCCAGGCCACTGTGAGCCGCGCTGGGTGGGATGCGGTTGGTGACAGAGGTGTGTGGCCCTTGCCGGGGGTGACTGCAGGGGGTGGCCTGGGTTGCTGCTGGAGGACAGCGTCCGCAGGGTGCTCTGCAAGGAAGGGCCATTGCTCCCCCAGCACAGCGCAGAAGGAAGGTCCGGTCCGGCAAGGGCAAAGGCATGGAGCGTTTTGGGGAAGAAACCGTTCTGCGGGGGAGGTTCTGAGGTGCTGGGAGGGGGCACTGGGGACTGGCTGGGGACAAAACCAGGTGTGTGAGGGGTGGTCCTTAGGCGCGCTAGGAGCTCAGCAGGGGACATTTGGGGCTTGCACGTTGGGCAAGGCCCCGAGGCACCCCGAATTTTAGAGAATCGCCCCATCCCGCCTGCATACTTTTTGGCCGCTCGGTGGCCCGAGGTCAGGCCTGCAAGAGCCACAGGCTGGGCCACAAGTGACCGCTGCGAGCATGCAGGGGCTGGAGCTGGCTGGGAGGACGAGGTCCAGGGCGGCCTCTCCTGGGCCAGGAAAGCGCTGGTTGAGCAGAGATTGAATTCCCAGCTGCGGGAACAATACCTAGTCTGCAGAGCACTTTCCCAGATGTTTCTCACTTTTCCCCCACAGCATCCGGGCAGGCTGCTGGGAGGGGGAGGGGAGGGGGAGGGGAGGGGGAGCTCCAGAGCCCAGGGGCCTGAGGGAACCAACAAGGAGCAGCTGGACCGGGGGCTTAGGGCAGGACCTGGGTGTTCATCCTGGCCGCTCTGCCCTGCCATACAGCCCCGCTGATCCTGGCCAAGCCAGGCAGCCTTCTGTGCCTTGGTTTCCCTTCTGTGAAATGGGAATGATAACATGTTTTCCTCATGCAACAGGTGATGACCCTACTGGAAGGGTATTTGGGAAGCGTCACGTAAAGTCCACAGAATGAGCTTGGGTATACAGTAGGCGTTCAGCTAGCAGTCACGGCGATACTGTGTGTGAGGAGGAGCTCACCGTGAGCGTGTAGACACGGGCGCCCGGGTGCCTGGCTTTTGCTTGGCAGCTGTGGGGTGCGCGGCAAGGGCACGCCTGGGGTGTGCAGGGGGCTCACGGGGTGCCCGCGTGGATGTGTGAGAGGGCAGAGGGGTGCTGCCAGGGGCGGGCCGGGCCGGGCCAGCAGCACCCATAGCAACTTCCTCCTCCACCGTGAGGAGCCGTCCGCCTGTGCCAATGACTGCGTGTCCTTGGTTGCGTCCTCGGCACCCCGTCGCTGGCAGGAGCCCAGAGAGGTCAAGGCCTTGCCCGGGGTGGGCCAGGGAGCTGGGAAAGGAGCAGCCCCCCCCCCCTCCTGCTTGTCTGGAGGGCAGGCCCAAGTCTAGGAGAAAACTGGCCCGCGGAAGCTAGGACTTCTGTCGCCAGGCCCCACGCTCCTTGCATCCTCATCAGAGCGTCCTGGAGAGCAGAGGAGGCTCTCCCACCTGTGGGCAGGAAGGCGGGTCGGCGGCTGAGTGCCGGCATTGCGGGGCAAATGGGCACAGCGTGGGCCTGTGGCGCAGCGGCGTGGCAGCAGGGCCAGGACCGGCCGCCCGCTCTCTGCCTCCTGCCTGCCCTGGCCTGTCCCTTCTCTGGGACATCTCCTGACCAGGGAGAACCCAGGGCCAGCTGGTGGGGCTCTCAGGGGTGCTCCAGCCTCACCCCCTTCCCTGGCAGGGAGAACCGAGAGGGAGACGAGCGGCTCTCACCCGCTGGGAGGAGCCTCCCCAGTCCCTGGGCCGGCGCTCCGCCTCACGGCCTGTGACTCAGTTGACCGGCAGCTTACTTTATTTTATATTTTTGAAAGATTGATTTATTTATGCATACAGAGCTGGGGTACAGGCCGGAGGTGCAGGGGCGGCGAGGGGGTTCACCAGAGACAGAGCGGGGAGCAGAACAGGCAGAGAGTCGAAGCACACTGCTGAGGGGAGCAGCGGGCGGGTCAGGAGGGGTCTACTGCGCCTTCTGGGTCACCTCTGGGCCGGGCGGGGGATCGAACTCATGCGGAAGCGGCTTCAGCTTCTCAGTGCTGTGCTTTAACCCACTGAGCCACCGGGGAGGGCCCTGACCGGCAGTTTTAACAAGTTTGCTAAGAGCAGTGGCTCGGGAGGGAGGCGCCCTGGTTCTGATCTCATTTTCTGCCCTGATGGCTGGTCAGTGCTTTCTGCCTCCGTTTCTTCTTTTGCGGGCCGGTGAGGCCTTGTCATGTTCTGCTGAATTCACAGGCTGCCTGCGAAGCCCGCACAGGCAACAAACCTCCGCGGACCTCCCGCTCCCCTCTGCACCACCTCCCCGGCCCTAGTCAGAGGCAAACGAAACTCAGGGGGAGACCCGCAAGCAGGTAGAGCACCCCAGGAGGGCTGGCACCGGGATGGGCAAGGTGGCAGCAGCAGGCGGGCAGTGTGGCGTCAGCCTGACAGGAGCCGCCCTTCTGGGGGCGCAGCCAGACTAGCCAAGAGGAGGAGGCTCTTCTGTCGGCCTGGATGGGCCCTTTAAAGACCCGGCTGTTCCTGCACCCCTGTGCGTGAGGATGTGGCCCTGGCCCCTGCCTGGGCTGTGGAAGCGTCTCTGAGGTCAGCTCCCTCAAGCCTGTTTGCGCTGCCGGGAAGGTTTCCTTCCGCATCTCAGTCCCAGCTGGGGCAGCTTGCAGGAAACACATGGCGGTCCTTGGCTGGAGGGAAGGAGGCTGGGGTCAGGGCTGCAGAGGAGGTGGGAGCTGTCTGGAATCTTGGAAGGGGGGGCTGGGGTGGCCTGTTCCTCGTCTGCCTCAGAAGCCAGCCCTGTGGGGTCTTCAGCTCTGGGCCGCGCCACTCTCACCCCTCCTCATGCCGGAGGCCACGCGTAGCCTGACCGCCACTTCACGTGTCTGCTGTGCGGCACGGGCCCAGGCCCGCTGCCCCGTGTGGCCCCACCGTGTGGCGGGGCCGCGGGCCCACGGACCACGGGACCTTTGCCCGCGTCCTCTCCCCAGCGGGGAGTGTCACCTTGCGAGGGGCCTCTGCCTCTCCAGCTCCCTGAAATCCAACCCTTCTTTGGAGAAGAATGTAGATGTTCTGCTTTGAGAAAATAATGACTTTATGTAGATATAATTCATATAAGGCTCACTTCAGAACATACTGTCTAATTTGCTTTAGCTTACTCACAGAGCTGTGCATCCATCCCCCCTGGCTAATCCCGGACCGTCTGCGTCACTCCCTGCCCTCGGCCATCACCAGTCGGGCCCTGCGCCTGTGCGTTTGCCTGTTCTGAGCTTTTCATACAACAGGAATCTTTCGGTGTGTGGCCTGTGTCTGGCCACTTTCCCCGCCCACTGTTTTCAAGGCCTGTGCCCGAGTAGCACCAGGGCTTTGCCCCTCGGTGTGGCTGAACATTCTGCGAGTGTGTTCACGCATCACGCTTGCTGGACGTGTGGCTTGTTCCTGC
>NW_004567129.1:18251162-18260268 GCF_000260355.1 Condylura cristata
ACTGTCTCTTTTTCGGATCTTCCATGTTTAATTGATGTGTCTTTTTGTTGTGTTTAGAATAGTCTTTATATGTTCTGCATATGCCAAAGTTTTCTCCGATTTTGGGGTTATATTTTCACTTTCTTGATGGTGTGTGCCCTTGGAAATGCAAAACCTTCTAGTTTGGATGAAGTTCAACATGTATACTTTTGACCCTGGATCTATGTGGGAGTTAGGGGTACCAACCCCCCAGGCAGTTGAAAATCCACGTATCACTTTTAACTCTCAAAACTCAACTACAGATGTCCCTTGGTGTCCTTGGGGGATTGGCTCCAGAACCCCCCACTCCCACCCCCAGCCCGAGGGTGGTTAATCCCTTATAATCAGCCCTCTGTGTCCACGGTTCTCAAAGTGCGGCCCTGGCCAGCAGCCTCAGCAGCGTTGCACCAAGACCAGCCAAGTCAGAAGCCCTGGGGTGGGGGTGGGCACCCCGCTTTGAGTGGTTCTGACCGCGTTCCAGCGTGAGAAATGCTCTCCCAGGCTGTGCAGTACCCGGGAGGAGGTGGTGGTGCTTTTAAGGACCCAGATGGGGGAGAGGCTCACCCGGAGGCTTGATTAATTGGTCTGGGTTTTGGGGGGGGGCTGGCCCTCACTGCTTGGGAAAGCTCCCCACTGTCTCCCCATGAGCGAGCGCCTTCCTGAGCCCCCCTGGGCTTCAGCCTGCCTGTGGGGTGGGTACCACACTTATCCGGTTTTACAGGAGCAGAAGCTCTGGGCGATTAAAGGTCACGTGCAAGGCTAGACAGCCACGTAGAAAACGGGCAGTGGGGAGCTGGAATCAGCCCCTTTCCACTCCCCTCCTCCCTCTCATTCATTACTTTTGGCTGCGTTGGGAGCCCAGGCACTGGTTCCCCAATTGCCTCGTCGGAAGTGAAATGATGCCCGACGCTGCCATCTAGTGGCCATTGAGGAGAACTGATGTGCGTCCTCGGGATTCTGGTGACCGCTTCTGGGGGACGCCTGTGGAAGCAGAAAGGCGACCATCCACAGATGCTTAGACAGATGTTTTGAGAAGACTTGGGCTCTCTTTAGCAAAAAGTGTCCTTTGAGAAAAGGAGGGTGGAATGGCGGTGGAGTTAAAGTTTTAGCATTGACCCACAGCCCCCAGGAAAGGTGTCTTGTTGGTCCAGCTGCTCAGACTCCAGAACCCGCTCCGAGGACCAGCCGAGTGCATCTTTGCTAAGTGCAGCCTAGCAGGAACCCTGCTAAGTCAGCTTAACCAGACCCCTTCTTCTCTCCTTCCACTCCCTGCCCTGATTTGATTGACTTGCCACTCACACAGTCATATAATTTGGGGAGCCCTGATGTCCGAGCAGGTCACTCATCTCCCACCGCCCCCGAGGTGGGCTGGTCTCCCTGGCCTGTCTTCAGCAAGAATCTGGTGAGAGGGGTTTGGCCAGAAGCCTCTTTACTCTCCATTTTTCTCTGAGTAACTTTCCATCTCTGCCTCCCACTCACCCTGCTCCTTGGTCATAAATTTCCACTTGCCCATGCTGTATTTGGGGGACAGGCCATGCTCTCCACAAATCCCACTGCAGGGAGGTGATGCTGTCTTCGCCACAAGGTTCCTGCTTTGCCTTCTTTAACGGTGTTAAATTATTTACCCCCTATAACACCTGGAGGCCTCCAGGGGTTGCAAAGGGAGGGGGAGAGGGGTCTAAAATTGAAGGAAAGAAGGGAGATTGGCACTGCTCCAGTCCCTGCACCCCTCACCCCCCAGCCCACTCTCCACCAGCTGTCGGACCTTGGTCTGGGCTTTGATTCATTCAGCAGTGGGTCAGCTCTGGGGCGGGGGGCATGCTGGCTTTCAGACTTGAGGGGCAGAAGCATAGCATATTCAGGGTGCTCAATCTCCTCTGGGCCAGTCCGGTCTGGGAGGGCCTTCCTTGTTGCTGAGTGAGGCAGGGAGGGACTCCAGTTGGGAGGCCGGAGGTGGCTATGGGGTGGGGAGGACAGCCTCTTGCTGCTGGTGTCCAGAGTCTGAATAGGAGCCCAGGGGGATGAGTCAGATTTGAGTATGACTGCCGCTCCCCCCAACTGGTTACCGTGGGGCCAAACAAGAGCCCCTCTGCCCCACCCCCTCAGGGGTGTCTCAAGGCCTCACAGGCACTGGCACGGCCGGGTTGTACCAGGGTGGGGCCATGGAAGGAATCAGGGCATCTGAGGAAGGAGGACGTGACTGGTCACAAGCAGGTGCCCACAGGCTGTACATACAATATGGCATTCACCATCTTTCACTTGAGATTCTCCAGGGTGGGCAAAATTCCCCATCTTGACCATAAAAGTGTACAGTTAGAGAAGTCCTTTTGTAACTGGCTGATATCCCTCAGCATAATGTCCATAAGGTTCATCCATGCAGTAGTGTGTGCCAGAATTTCTTGTTCTTTTTCAAGGCTGAGTAATATTCTTCGATATGTACAAACCACATTTTGTCTACCCGCTTATCTACGGATGGATGCTTGGGTTGCTTCTGCCTTTTTGACTTTTTTGAACAACACTGCTGTGAACATGAATATTCAAATATCGGCTTGATATTTGCTTTCCATTCTTTTGGGGGATCTACGCAGAAGTAGAATTGCTGGATCCTATGATAATTCTATTGGTTTTCATAGTGACCACATTATTTTACCTTCCCAACAACAGTATACAAACCTAATTTGCTCACGTCCTCTCTCACCTTTGTTATTTCTTTCCTTTTTAAATAGCAGCCACCCTGGTGTGAAGTGGTATTTTATCACGGTGCAGGTTTACATATGTGTAATGATAGTGATGGTGAATATCTTTTCATGGAGCTTGCAATTCTTTATAAATCTTACAAACAACAGATTTGAGGGTTTCTGTATGGAGTGGTCGCCACCTGCCGGAGGGTAACCTCTAGATGTTTGAGCTGCTGTGCTGTTTGAGTCTCTGTTGTGTGTCAGCTTTGTCTGGCCACCAGCTCCTTCCTTCCCAAACTCACCCTTATGTCTCATGGAAAGAAAAGTGGCATGGAGCACAGCTTGAGAAATGCTGACCTCGAGGAAGGTCTGGCGTGCCACGGGATGCCACCCCAGGTTCATCTTGAGGTGCACTTTCACCAGTGACTTGGATGACACTGATGGTTGATCAGCTGCATGGGCTCTTCAAACCTGGAGATACATTGGGTGACAGCATTAGGATCCAAAGATATCATGAAGAAATGGTTCCAGGGTCTCTCTGATGGCGCAGTGGGCTAAAGCACAGCCTATGAAGCTATCCGCAGCCACTGCAGCATGAGTTTGATCCCCAGTCAGGGAGCTGACCCACATGGCGTGGCAGACCTCTCCTGTCTCACCCACTGCTCCGCTCAGCAGTGCATTTCAGTCAGTCAGTCTGTTCTGCTCCTCACTCTGTCTCTGGTGAATCCTCTCTCCTTCCCTGCACCTCTGGCCTATACCCCAGTTCTTATAGGTATAAATATTTTTTTTTTTTTTAAGAAATGGCTCCAAATCATGATATGTCACAACCCAGGGAGGAGTTGAAAGCCTTCACAAGAAATCCAGTGCAGCTTCCCAAAGACAGAGGAGACACCTATGAGAGGGACTGAGGACTCTTGCTCACAGGTTGGGATAGTAGTAATACTAGCAAAAGTATTGAGAGTGAATGTGGATCTCCCTGCTTGTCTGCCCTTACAATGTTGTAGAAGGTGGGCATCATTATAAACACCCATTTAACAGATAGGGGAGTTGAGGCTCACAGAGGTGAACTAACTTGCTCTGAGTCACAAAGCTCGTGGTGACTAAAGATTAATCAAGGACAGGAGCTCTGTAAGGCCTGCTGGCCCTCTTGCTCAGAGTCCCTGCATTCATTTGGTGAAGCCATGGAGCTGCAGGAGGGCCAACCTAGCAGGCAAGGGAGACAGTGAACCCCCCATAGGGGTATTCACGTGGGGGCTGGCAGGCCCGGCAGTGGGGAGGAGCCCAGAGTCAGACAGGGACGAGGAGCCAGAAACTTGAAGGCCCCGCCGCCCTCTGCAATCCTGTTGTAGCTGTGAATTAATTTAAAGTCAAGTTTATGATACGGGAGAACACGTTTTGTGCACACTGAACATGCGCGTTATTTATTGTACTGTGGGATTTCTCCTTGGGCAAAGATACACATCAGATTTAGTCCCAAGCTGTAGGCTGTGTGACAGGTTTTACACGGACAGGTAGGGTTTGTGTTTCAGCTGATTGTGAAGCCATTTGTAGCCTTGTGCATCGTGTTAGGACACATGCCGGGCCCACTTATGATGCGCTGGCTGGCCTGTCATCGCTCGGGGACCTCGGCTGAATATTACACGGTTCTTACGGGGAAAATGTGTCCGGCGATGACAATGCATTTTATGAGGGGATTTCAGAAACCCAGAGAATTTTCTTTGGGGGAAAAACTTCCACAGCCAGGAAAGTCCCAGCTATTTAGAGCTAGATAAACCTGAATTTATTTTGTGTCTTGGGTGAGTTCCTCAAACTCCCTGTGCCTCAGTTCACTCATTTAGGGATCCTGGGGGTGGGGATGGGGGTTGCAGGTGCAAACCCAAGCTGAGATCCTTTTTTTTTTTATTTTTTTAAATAATATAACAGTTTATTTTTACATCATTTTCCCATCTCAATTGTAATCCCCGTGGGTTTCTCATCACGGAGTCACTAAGCTGGGATCCTTTTATCTTCTGGGGCAGGGATGGGCTGGGGGTGGGGCTCCAGCGTTGGGGGTTGTTCCCAGAATCCTCTGGCCAAGCAGCGTTCTTTTCAGCAAACATTAGGATTTTGCTCTAGGCCTCCAAACTAAACTAGCTTCCCCTCAAATAAAAGAAATCAATCCTGGCAGCTGAGCTGTTGCTACAGCATTGATTTGGCATAAATTTTGAGACAGCCTGGCTAATAAATAAGCGGAAAGGCAGTGAACACTGGGGAGAATTATCTGTGTGGGGCTGGGGCCGGCGGCTGGAGAGGGCCCGCTCCCTCCCGCTTCCAGCTGGACACCCTGGTCAGTGGGCATGCGGGTGCCGGGCCGTGCCGCAGCAGCAGCAGCAGAGCGCCGGGGAGGGGTGTCTGAAGTGCCGGTGGACTTGGGGATGTGGAAGAGGGTCTGTGGCCTCGCGGGACTCCGTGGCTGCTTGGCCCAGACCGGCAGAGCAGGAGCCAGTTCCCCTTCCTCTGCGCCCTGGCTGCGTGGCCGGGGGTAGATGCATTCACCTCGCTGTACCTTCGCTTGCTCACCTGGAGGCGGGGCCGCTTGGGCGGCCACCGTGGGAGACACACGGGCCGCGCCGCCATCGTCAACCCACGCCAGCGGTGGCTGTCGCCTGGCCAGGGCCGAGGGGGCCGTGAGCCACGTGCCTGGCACGCACAGGCCCTCTGAAAGCATGCGTGAGCTCTTGGCACCCCGAGTGCCGACCGTCCTCTTCCTCTTTGCTGTGTCCTGCTGCCCGGCCACTGTGGCACCTCCTCAGGTTCCCGGGCCCGGTCTCTGGTGCAGGCTTGTTGGCCTCGGGCGCCTCGCTGGCTGGCCCTCACCACGTGGCAGGGACCTGCCGCCCCCAGCCAGCTCTGCAGCCCCGTCCCAGCCAGGGACGCCCTCCCCTGAATGACGGCATTTTCAGAGCACGGTAGCCGCTTAATGAGCGGTTAATATGAACCTCAGATAAAGAGCTCTGATTTGTACCTGCTTATGGTAGGTGATGAGGAGGAAACAGATCTGAAGAGTCGTGCGTTTCCCCGTGACTTCTGTCTCCTGACATGCTTTCCCAAGATACAGGACTCTTCTGCTCAGACTCTGCGCTCCGGGACAGGAAGGCATCTGCTGGGCCATGAATCACGGAGCCCCTGGCATGGTGGGTGTCTGCGAGCAGGCTGGGGGCCTCACAGGAAGGCCTAGGTCAGCACCCCCTCCAGCCCTGCTCATAGCCCCTCGGCCCGCCCAACTTCGGAGGCTGGCAAGGCGCCACGCAGCAGTGTACTTGGTCGATCTGCCTGTTCTTCTCCCCACTCTGTCTCTGGTGAAGCCTCTCGCCATCCCTGAGCCTCTGGCCTGTACCCTAGTTCTGTATGCACAAATAAATAAATCTTTAAAAAAAAATTTTTTTTAAAAAAGACCCCCTTTGGAGGGCTGCTGGGCTCAGGTTCAGGTTCTCTAGCCCCTGGGAAGAGGGTGTGGCTGGACCTGTGGTCAGGAAGGGCGCCCCCTGCTGGAGCCGGCCCCGCAGGTGCGGTCCCAGCTGCGCCCGGAGCTCTGTGCTTGGACCCCAACATCTCCCCCTGCTGGCTAGCACATTCCTTCTCTCTTACAAAACAAACAAAACATCCACTAATAAATAAACAATAAAGGCCCCGTCCAGCGGTCCAGAAATTCCCTTCATATCCCTTTCCAGCTCGTATCCAACTCCCTCCCCACCAGAGGTTGCTGCTATTCTGACTTCCCATTAGTCTCGCCAGTTACAACATTTTATAGCCAGTACATTCCCCCCGGGGCGCCGCAGCTGCTTACATAACTGCTGAGGGAGGGGCGCCTTTGTGGACGACTGGGGCTGTGCCACGTCCGTTATGTTGTGCGCGGGTATTCGGCTTTTCCTGTCGGGCTATTACGGAGAGTCGGAGCATTTCCTCCGCCTGGGTGCTCAGGCGGACCGTCAGGTGCTTCGGAAACGTCCCGGTTCACACCCGCCCCCGCAGCCCCACTCCCTTCTGCCAGGCACGGTGCCAGGCTCCTGTCTAGGAAGCTTTCACTGGGCTGTGCGCCGCGGGGTCTCACCCGGGGAGCCCGGAGGTGTCCTGGCACCTGCTTCATCTGGCTGGGGTGCTGGGTGGGCCAGTCTGTGGTTCCCCGGCCCCTTACTGCTCTCCTGCGGCCTCCACTCAGCTGCGGGCTGCCCCCCACCACGGTGTTCTTGCCCCTTCTCTCTCCCGGCACCTGCACCTGGTGTTGCCTGACTTCCAGGCCATCCGCAAGGCGGTGCAAATCTCAGCAGCCTTCCTGCGCTGTCTCTGAGTTCGGAGGCTTAGCAGGGCAAGAACTGGAAGGTCACTGCGCTCCATCTCTCCCCAGCGCTCCAGCCGTGGGTTCTGCCGTCTGCATTGCGCGAGCGCCCCTGAGCGCGCGTCCCAGGCGGCTCGTGGGCGCTCGTGTGCGCACGCGCGAGTGAGCGCGTCTGCCTCAGCCCGCGTGGATGCTCCTGCCTGGGGACTTGCGTTGCCCGCGAGAACTTTGTCCCAAGCTGTGTTTCCTTGTTATAAACGTCTCCCTCCTGCCCCCTGCTCTGGGCTTTTGGCTTTTGGCCCACAGCCTGGGGAGCGCCCCTCCTGTGCAGGGAAGAGAAACGCGCACCCTGCACATTCTGCCTGGGGTCTCAGCAGCTCACGGGCAGGCGGGCACCCAGCTGCTGCCCAGAGACAGGCCGTTGGAGCAGGGCACCGAAGGGGCGAGCGGTGCTGGGGAAGGGCCACTGAAGGAAGGGCTCTTCCTCCATGTCGTGAGTGTTGAAGAACCTGGTGACAACTGGCGGGTCAGGCGGCTTAGGGTAAAGCGGGGGTTTCAACCATTGTTGATTTGGGGGAAATCACTGCACCTCTCTGAGCCTCAGGTTCTCACCTGACTATGAGGATAACGAGACCTACACCAGACCGCGGCTGAGAGGCCCCAGGGAGGCTGGCCTGGAAGGCGTGCCTGCGCGACTCGGGGCAGTCACCCACCACTGAGGGTCAGTTTCATCCAGTCTGTGCGGGAAGGGACTGAACGGAACTCCCTGTTGTAATGGAATGGCCTATATCCGCGCTGTCCTACCCATGTGCGCCTCCGCAACTCTTAGAACGCGGCTGGTGCCAGCGAGGAGCTGGGCCGCTGGTTTTACTCAGTTTTCATGGCTTTACATCCACCCGGTGTCCCGGGAAGAATGGCTACTGCATCGGATCCACCGCTAGAGGGCAGCACTAGAGGATTTTTAAGAAGCTGAGAGTGACCAAAAAAAAAAAAAACATCTACATACAACGCTGTCTTTGTTCCCCTTCTAATTTTTTTTTTTCCTTTTTGGTCCATGAACTAAAAGGCCTGATTGCCTCCGACGTTCTTTAACACGCGGCACTTCTGAAGTACCAGTGCAGGATGCTCCCCTGAATCTCCTGCCCAAGCGTTGCTTGTGGCTCAGGCCCGGCCAGCTTCAGGGAGCAAGGCCGGAAGAGCCGCCTCCCCTGAGCTTCACCGTCTGCCTAGCGGGGGTGCGGGGAGGGCATGTGGGCCCTGGACAGAAGCCCCTGTCTGGTGGGCTCTGCAGGGCTGGTCCCTGGCCTGCATTGCTCCAAGATCAAGTTCAGTGAGAAATAGAAGGGAACAGCCTTGAGCTTGCAGCTGCGAGCCCACGTCTGCAGCCCTGCTCTGCTGCCTGCCTGCCGTGGGATCTTGGGCAGGCTGCCTCAGTTTCTCCTGTATGCACCCTCTTAGTGATGGTGGCCATGCACCCTTTCTGTGGGCGGGCAAGGAGCTTGGTCCACACAGTCTCTTCACCCCTTTTTTGCTCCTTGATGGGCCTGGGTGACAAGACCCCCAGTTTGCCATGGAGACTGTCGAGTCCAGGCAGGATGAGCTGATTTATTGGCTTTCTCCAGCAAGGAACTTTCATGCAATTAGTGTGCAATAAAGAGAGGGGAAATAATAGGAAGAATAGTTTCCAGTCCGATGCCCGGAGTCACCCCTCCCCTCCTGGGTAAATGCCCCGCCAGGCAGGGTTGGTCCAAAGCAGGGAAGCTGGGGCCTGAAAGCTTGCCACTCGCCTAAGGCACCCTTGGGTGGGGACCCACAGGGAGGGGGCAAGTCTGGAGGGAAAAGAGCAAAATCAAAATACAAGTCAAGGTAAAGGCCGCCATTGTCACCTCCCCACGGTTGATCACCCACCTCTCTGTCTCTTTCAGGTGTCTCCTCCATGCCCCCACGCCCCTGAGGCAAGACCAAGGGTGGAAGCAAGCGCAGCTTCCTCACTTATCCCGCCCCCTGTGCTCCTTCAGGGCCTCTCCTCCTTCCTCCCTCTCCTAGTTCTTCTCTCACTTCTCCCCGCTCAGCTCTACCTTGTCTCGGGTGGGGC